>NC_064257.1:34331428-35003214 GCF_003254725.2 Canis lupus dingo | reverse complement strand
GTCTACCCCCTTGCCACTGTGTCATGTCTGTGCTTCATGATCTCACCTCACATAGCTGATCCGCAGGGGAAGACCTAAAGCTGAGCTGAGCTGACAGATTTTCTTGTGGGAAACTGAAAGGTGAATGGAGGGCGACAGAGGCTAAGAGTCACCAGAACTGGATGGCTTTTATGGCAGCTCTCTAGAGAGGAGGTCAGCAGAGATTTCCTATTTCCTGAATTTGGGTTCTTTCATAGTTTATTTGGACCTGTGAACTATCCCAGGATCCATCCCAATGTATTCTTACTTCCTTGAGCTAACCAAGGTCATTGATTTTGTTGTCGTTGTTGCTTACAAACAAAGGAATTTTAATACCCAGATTGGTTCCAGAGAATGGGTTATAGGCAAAAGACCTTCAGGGAGAGGTGGGCTCTCCGGAATTGATTGTATCTGGATGGGGTGAAAGGCAGTGCAACGCCCCTCTGTATTCTGGATGGAAAGCTAGCAGCTTCAGTGATCAGCTTTTCAGGCTCTATTGCCTTTAGTCAACCAGTTTCCATGAGCCCCTGAGCAGGTGGCCTTTGGGTACTGTTTAGCAGCCACCTTAGAACAATTAATGGTATTGGGGGAAATACGCCAGGATTATGGAACCACATGGTTGCTTTTAAGAGCACTGGATAATTTACAGGAGAAAATGAACCTCAATTCCCAAATCTCAACTCAAGACATTGAGTAAAACTCAGGACTTTGCTTCTTTGCTAACCTCCTCAGGTTTCTTATATGAAAATTAAGGGATAGTGGAGCACCTGGGTGGCTCAGTGGTTGAGTATCTGCCTTTGGCTCAGGTCAGGATCCTGGGATCAAGTCCTTTCTCCTTCTGCCTATGTCTCTGCCTCTCTGTGCCTCTCATGAATAAACAAAATCTTGAAAAAAAAAAAAAAAGAAGCCTCGGTGGCTCAGCGGTTTAGCGCCGCCTTCAGCCCAGGGTGTGGTCCTGGAGACCTGGGATGGAGTCCCACATTGGACTCCCTGCATGGAGCCTGCTTCTCTCTCTGCCTCTGTCTCTGCCTCTCTCTGTGTGTGTCTCTCATGAATAAATAAATAAAATCTTAAAAAAAAAAAAAAAAGACTATTAAGGGATAGAGCTGACTGTTGGTATAAAGGACATGGAGAATGGAGAAGAAGCTAGAATATCATTGACTATACATTAGGGTTACCTGGGGTGTTTTGTTTCTTTCTTTGTTTTTAATAAAGAGGTCCAAGTTAATAAATCAGCATCTCTGAGGGTAGGATCCCAGCACCAGTATTTTTTAAAGCTCCCCACTTTGTTCCCAACCTGATGAATTCATTTGCAGCCAAGGTTATGAACTACTGAGCTAAAGAAATACACCAAACATTAAATGTGAAACATTTAAGACACTAAAGTTTGTTCATGGTCTCACTGCTAAGTATTCCTTACTCAGCTGGATCTGGTTAAATGTTGTGCCCTCAGGATACACTATACATTGTGCTCTGTTGGGCAGTTTGCTGATTGATTAACAGAACCAAGCACTAAAAGCTGGTCTGTGCTAGACTGGGATTTCCTATACTCTGTCCACCCGCCCCTTCACTAACTTTGAAGCCCAAAACATTGATTTCTAATGCCATTAGGAATACATCAGACTTGCGAGCAATTAGAAATTCTGTCCTGGCTGCTAGACTTTTTGGGTCAGATATGCTAGAGGTTCACCTGTGAAAATGGGTGTTGTCTTTATGGGGAGGGAGAAGGCAGAAAGAGGTGATAACTAGGAAATGATCTGAGCTGCAGCAATCTCTGGCTGTGGTTAAGTAATCTTAGGGCCTCTAGGTGTGAGAGCACCAGGCATTTACTTAAGGGCTTAGCCTGATTTTTAAGATTTTTTTAATGTATTTATCTGAGAGAGAGAGAGAAAGCATGAGCATGGGAGAGGGGCAGAGGGAGAGGGAGAAGCAGACTCCCTGCCAAGCGAGGTGCCTAATGTCAAGCTCCATCCCAGGACCCAAGATCATGACCCGAGCTGAAGGCAGATGTTTAACCAACTGAGCCACCAAGGTAGCCCCCCCCCCCTTTTTTTTTTTTTAACAACTGTACAGGTCTAGGAAATAAGCACTTGAATCAAGCTACCAATATCACAGTTTCTCTCTTAACTCTTGGACGTAAGTCAATTCTCAGGACCAGAACGCTTGCCTTAAGGGCTGTGCTCTAATAGTAGATAGGTGTACTATGGACCTTCTACCCAGCTGCTTCTTCAGGTGATGTATACTTGGAATAGAGAAATATCTACAGTTTTCAGGATCAGTGGTCACTTGCTCCAAATTAGTACCAACTTTATGGAGAGCTAAGAACACTGTGGCCCACTCACTGGTCAGAATAGAGACTATGGTAGGCAGATGGGACTCTCAACTCACTGGGCCATGAACTTTTCTCCCTTCACTCCATCTCATGGTTTATTTCCTCAGTTCCTAAGTGTAGATGGAATGGACATCCTTTGCAGAACCTCCACATTAGGTCTCTGCCCTGAGGAGTAAGTGTTCCTGTGGCAGAAGTCCAAGGAGAAGCCATTGTAGTGTTCCTTCCCTACTAGAATAATAAATGAAAAAGCAGGATCTCTTTGGGGGTAATTACCAAGGTTAGTACAACCACCAAAAGGTAGAAAGATACAGATCATTTCTGTCATATCCCCAAATGGACAGTGTACTCCATTTGACCAGTGAGTAGGTTTGATAGGTCTTAGAGAATGACAGTGGACGCTACAATAAAACTAATCTTGAGGTGATCCAAACTAGCTGCTGTTCCTAAAATGGTCTTTTTATTGGAGCAGCTTAATACAGCCTCTGGCATTTGAGAGGTAACTATTCGTCTAACCACTGCATTTTTATCCATTTCGGTTTGTAGAGTCCATCAGCAGCTGTTTGCTTTAACATGGCAGGGACAGAAATAGCTTTATAAATCTGTCTCATGAATGTCAGCTCCAGCCATTTGTTACACAAGGACATGTAATGAGTCACTGAACCATAGGATGTTATAATACTTCACTGTGTTGATGCGGAGCAGGAAATACCAGATACCCTGATGCCTTGGTAAGACACATATATGCCAAGAGAGGAATCTGATTCTCACAGAAATATAGGGATTTGACCCCTTAGTGAAATTCTCAGGGATTCAGTGGTCTAGCACATATTGAGATAGCTCCTCCAGGGTTAAGGACAGATTGCTACAACTGAAAAAGGCACAGTACTTTGTGGTGCCCTGGATTTTAGAGACAGCATATAGCACACAGGTGTCTTGTACTTATGTACCAGATGACCTGAAAACCTAGCAGTGCAAAAATGGTCTCTCTCAGTGGCCCAGGCTCTAGTCCAGGCAGCTCTGTTAGCTCTCAAGGCATCTAGATGATTGGGATACCTATTGAAGTCAGAAACAAGTGTCTCCACCAGAGTCACGGGGGAAGCCCACAGGATTTTAGAGCAAGCCCATAACCCCCCTTCAGGAAGATTACTATTTTCCCTTTGAGAAACAGCTTCCATTTGCTCTGTAAGTTGGAAACAGTGGGACACCATGTATTATCTGATCCACCTACTCATAAAGTTGACCATTTCCAGTAGCATTGTATCACCTATAGGTGGTAAGGGAGCAGGTAATGAAGGCACTTCTAGTTTATGGGAACAGGCTTTTCCCCACTCTGTGCCTTCAACTACCCTATTCCCATACCCTGCTGCTACCAATCTGTCTCTTTGCTCTTATGAAGAGTTGTTGGCTAATTAAGAATGCAGAAAGTCAAGCCTGACTTATAGGAGTTGTTGAGCAATATTCACTACTGGCTGCAGGTGTACTCTTGCATCCCACAGCTCCTATCAGCAGCTATCTTGAAGGACAGCAGAAGCCAAATCTCAGTAGATAGGATTTCAAGCAATGCCTTTTATCATGTACTTTGACTTGAAGGAAGCATGCTCTGACTCCAGCTCTGTAACCAATCACTAGTTATATGGCTAATGACTTGAAAAAAGCAACATTGAAAACTGGAGTGAAGGGGCGCCTGGGTAGCTCAGTAGGTTGAGCATCTGACTCTTGGTTTCAGCTCAGGTCATGGTCTTGGGGTTGTGGGATCGAGTCCCATATAGGCTCAACTCTAGGCAGGGAGTGTGCTTGGAATTCTCTCCCTCTCACTCTGCTCTGTCCCCTTCCCCCACTCATGTGTGCATGCACTCTCTCTCTGTCTCAAATAAATGAATCCTAAAAAAAGAGGGGAGGCATATGGGTGGCTCAAGTCAGTTGAGCTCTGACTCTTGGTTTTGGTTTAGGGCCATGAGATCAAGCCCTGCATTGGGCTCCCCACTCAGCAGGGAGTCTGCCTGAGATTCAGTCTCTTTCTTTCCCTCTCCTTCCTGCCCCTCCCTCGTGCTTACTCTCTCTTTCAAATAAATAAATAAATCTAAAAAAAAAATTGATAGGAAGGTTTGGGAACAAGCTTTGCAATGGAATCTTGAGAATTGGACTTAGAATCCAAGAAGATTAGAGCAAAGTAGCTAGTGCTTATAGGAATCACCTCCTGAGCACAAATCCTTATCTCAGCATCGGCTTCTGGGGAAAGCCAACACAAAACATACATCTAAGACCAGCAGCCTCATGGTGGCAAGTCCATATTGTTGGACTTCTTCCATTTTGGAGGGCGTTTGTTCCCAAAGAAAGAGGCACTTATTCTGAATGAGGATCTGCTTTCCTTGCCTGTTATACCTTGACCAGCAGTTTTGTCATACACAGGAGAGTGCCCCTGGCTGAGAAACTCACTTCACATAAAACAGAAGAGGTAGTGAACCAGCATGTGTGGGAATCCCTGCTTATGTTTGAGATGGGCCCTCATCTCTTTCTTAGGCATCCTCTTTCTCATTTCTCCCTCTATCTCCCACTGTATGTCAGTCACACCAGTCTTTCTATTCCTGAAACAGCCAGATTCATTCTTGTCTCAGGGCCTTTGTACTTGCTATTCCTTCTGCCTGGGATAGTAACATCTTTGTTACTGCTTCCCCCTTTGTATCATTGATATCTCCATGTACCTCAACAAGATGTTCTGTCTCCATCTAATCTAAAGTAGCTCCCTTGAAACATCCTATTATATTACAGTTTTTATTTCTATAAATTCTCTTGCTTTACTTTCTTCATAGTACTTACTATCCTTCTTGAGAAAAAGCATGAACAAAATTATTCCAGTAAATAATTGTTCAGTACTTCCTGAACACCTACTGTCCACCTGCTAAGGCACTATGCATGTCAACATAATGAAATAAACCAGTACCGATCAGATTTCAGAATTTTGCAACAGGTGAGATATAGGAACTGAAATTAAATAGCGTCCCTAAACAGCCAATTCTGAAATTTCAGGAGGTAAAACCCCCTGTGGAGAATAACATCAAAGAATGCAAATAGTTATGAATAGGAAACTGAAAAAGTTTCATTGGCCAATTTTTATGAGAAAAAGAAAAGAGTACACAAATTGCATGATTGTGCTGCATGTCCAAAAGATCAGGTTTTATTTTAAGGGTATGTAGTCACTTGTGTGATCAGCTTGCAAAGACCTCTAGGCCTGCTTCACTGCTTTAAATCATGCTCCTACATATGGAGAAAACCGATTTATAATATTCTTCTCCAAAGCAAGTTAACTCATACCCTGGTGCCAGGTGTCCATGAGTATGAAATGCAGCTGTATCATGAGTACATAGTAATCCAGCCACATTTGTCAGCTCTAGCTCCAGGAAGGTGCAAATAATGGAATTATACAAGTGGACTTGTAGTGATAGATGGTTTAACCAATCCACAGGGATAGAACTGGCCTCTGAAAAGTTGTTTCCCAGGCTAGTGTCTTGCTTTTCCGTATAGATGCAGCCTCCCTGTCCCCCGGAGGGAGGGGCATACATAACCATCACTGTGCTACATATTTCATCTACGTGCATGCAGTATAAAGTGTGTCCCCTGCGTCACACAATACGTTAGTTCTGAGTTACTCACCAGGAGTGTCAGAGAGAGAATTCAGTTCCTGGAAAGCATATGTCTAGACATCTGTTGTTTGGTCTCTCCCAGCATTGCTTTTCCTTTCTTCTCTCATAGAATCCTGATTTCCCTTGGGTCCATCCTTCCCCTTCTTTTAGTCTATATGGATCAGTGGATTTTTAATCACTCTCTAATTCTCAGAACATTGTATCCCACTGTCTTCAGTGATTAATTCAGGAAAGACTAAGTGACCCAAGTCATGCCAAGGAAACTCAAGGGCATGACATGAGTTGGAAATAATGGAAAATAGAATTCTTCATTCTGTAAGATTTGAAGCTTGGAGGATCTGTACCTGGTGTTGCTGGGAGGCACTCCACTAAGGAAGGCAGCTTGAACTAGAGTCAGTGTAAAGGACAGGGAAGCCGAGAGAAGGAACAAGACAGATTCCTGATGACAAGTGTTCAGCACCTGGCTCTGGAAGTGCCTGAAGCTAGCTCTCAGACTTTTCAGTTATGTGGGCCAATAAAGTTCCCCAATGTTTTTTCCCAAATATAGATTGATTTAGAGTTCTTTCACTTGGACCTGAATGTCCTCACTGATATAACATCCTTATGACTTTATTCTGTCTATAGTAATTAAATTTATTATTGATACACACCATCTTTCTTATTAGATGTAGCCCTGATTACGAATTTTCTTATTCGTAAATGTGGGCATATGATGATGGAGCAGTAGTATTTGTTAGGATTTATTGCTGTCAACTAATAAATAGCTGTATTTAAAAATTCTTAAGTTTGTGCTGAGGTGGATGCATGTATTCCATGAGGCCTCTGCATATGCATTTGAGGATATGTCCAGGTCTTTAAAATTCCTGTATGTGATGGATGATTCCAGTTGGAGAGATTTGTGGATTTGCAGATTCAGCTGCATGTAGCCTGGAGCTGGAGCTTTGAGCCACAATAAAATCGCTAAAAAATGGACAATCATTTTTATGTCACTAAATAAGGCTAAGCATCAACCCCACAATTTTAGGTGATTTATAATACTCTTTTCAAAGCATTAGAAGGAGGATGAAAAATTATGTGCCAGATAATCTGCGTCCTAATTTGAAATTTAAATTAAGTTTCCGTGAAAAATTATTTTCTCATTTAGGAAAAGCTATCTGTTTGCAGGTAGGATTAATAAATTTATAATGTTAATGTTAAAAAATTACTCCCAGAAGGAGCAGTTGGCTATAGAAAGGCCATCCACACAAAATATCTAAGTATCATCTAATCAAATAGAGCAATATTCAACCAGGGCTAAGAGAGGATGCCCATTGGGAAGGGTATTGGTTATTAGAATCTGGGAAGCATCTATATTTTCAAAAAGAATAGACAACATTAAAATACAATTTTGCATTGGTAAAATGAATGAAACAATCCACCATATTATTTTCATGACACAAGCTATAAGAAACAAAACTCAGTTAAATTCTTGGCTGTTCAGATATGTGAGTTAAAAAAAAAAAAGAGGGGCACCTGGGTGGCTCAGCGGTTGAGCTTCAGCTCAGGGCATCATCCTGGGGTCCCAGGATTGAGTACCATGTCGGGTTCCCCACAGGGAGCTTGCTTCTCCCTCTGCCTATGTCTCAGCCTCTCTGTGTCTCTCATGAATAAATAAATAAAATCTTTAAGAAAAAAAAATTGAGAATCGGCATCGACTGCTAATAGGTTCGGGGTTTCTTTCTGAGGTGATGGAAATGTTCTAGAATCAGACAGTGATTATAGTTGCAAAACACTGAGTATGCTAAGAACTCCTGAGTTAGACACTTTAAAATGGTATATTTTTGCCATGTGATTTTTATCTCATTAAAAAAAGGGGGTTTAAGAAACTTAGTTCTAATAGACTATTGAAACCATTCTGTATCTTCAGCGCACAAAAAAAGTGGCATTTACCCTCCTATAATTTTTTTTTAAAGACTTATTTATTTATTTATTTATTTATTTATTTATTTATTTATTCATAGAGACACAGAGAGAGAGAGAGAGAGAGAGAGAGAGAGAGAGAGAGGGGCGGGGGCGCAAAGACACAGGCAGAGGGAGAAGCCAGCTCTGTGCAGGAAGCTCTGTCCCGGGTCTCCAGGATCACGCCCTGGGCTGCAGGCGGCGCTAAACCGCTGCGCCACCGGGGCTGCCCTACCCTCCTATAGTTCTTTTCTTTTTTTTTTTTTTTTTAATTTGTATTTATTTATGATAGTCACACAGAGAGAGAGAGAGAGAGGCAGAGACATAGGCAGAGGGAGAAGCAGGCTCCATGCACCGAGAGCCCGACGTGGGATTCGATCCTGGGTCTCCAGGATCGCGCCCTGGGCCAAAGGCAGGCGCTAAACCGCTGAGCCCCCCAGGGATCCCCCTCCTATAGTTCTTAAAGTCAACTCTGCCTCCTGGGCAAGCACCGTATGATTATGCCATCTTTTGGCAATTGGGCTTAACATAGTTTGAATTGAGTCTTCTGCAAATTCCATAACCTGAAGGCAAGTGCAATATGGCTTGAGGGTGGATAGGTATGGAGTAAAGGTCTGGGAGGGGGAGTGGAAAGGAAGGGAGGGAGGAGAAGGTAGGTGAGGATGCCAAATTCCTAAGCATTAGGAGACCACGCTAAAGTTGGAAAGCCGTTAGAGAGAACTGGATGCTGATCTGTTCAGGATGTCCTGATATTAGATTTTGATACCTCTGGCTCAGAGAGAATCTCAGGAAGCTTTGCTAAAGAGAAAACCAATCCAAAAGTGCCATCAGTAATAAGACATTTAATAATACATGTACCAGGGCTCAGTGGTTTAGCATCTGCCTTCCGCTCAGGGCATGATCCCAGAGTCCTGGGATCAAGTCTCTCATCAGGTTCCCCATGGGGAGCCTGCTTCTCCTTCTGCCTGTGTCTCTGCCTCTCTCTCTCTCATGAATAAATAAATAAAATCTTTAAAAAATAATATTAATACACATTAAAGAGTCTGTAGGACAGCCTGGGTGGCTCAGCAGTTTAGTGCCGCCTTCAGCCCAGGGTGTGAACCTGGAGACTTAGGATGGAGTCTCCCGTTGGGCTCCCTGCATGGAGCCTGCTTATCCCTCTGCCTGTGCCTGTGTCTCTTTCTGTGTCTCTCATGAACAAATAAATAAAATCTTAAAAAAAAAAAAAAAGGATCTGTAGTTAGACTTTATTAAACAGTAGTTTCTAAGTTCAGTTTCTATACCATTACCAAGGACTCTGGTTTTTCCCATCTCTCCACTCTCTGAGACATCCTCAATATGATGATTTATTTTCTTAGTTTGGCTCCTTTCATAGTCCTAAAATGGCTACCACAGTTCTGGGCATCACATGCCCAGATGCATGTCATCACATGCAGATGACAACATCCAGAGCCAGGAAAAGGGGGAGGATGCCCCTGTCTTAAACCCTTTTCTGAGAGACAAAAATCTTCCCAGAAACTTCCAGCAGTCTCTTGGCCAGAATTGCATCTCTTGCCCATGTCAAAGCCAGTCACCTGACAAGGATCATGAGATGACCAAGAATGATTTATTAATCAACAGTCATCTCCAGAGGCCAGACAAGGACTCAGTTCTTGTTGAAAGACATGAAAGGCAAACAAAATTAAGATTCTGTTAGCAAAGGCTGGAGGAAAACTCTTGATTAGCATTAATGATATCTGTCATGCAGAATCCTAATCTGAGCTTGGTGGTGCCCAACTGGCTTTAGTGGTGTCATGATTAATAATCTCCAGTGCAGAAAAGTGGCCTCGTCTACGGGAAAAAATAAGATCCCAGGCTTTGGCCAAAAATGTAAAGCTCTTTTGACAAACCCCTTTTTATTTTGAATTGTATACTTCCATGCGACCTCAGATGACCTCCTTTTACTTAGGTAGGCTTTACCAGAGAATCTCAAAAAAGCCATTGGAGATAGCTTGCCCTGCAGGCTGACCTGGATTTTTCAGTTTGAGAATTGAGATGGCCATTAATATTTGTCACATAACTATGTTTGCTCCAGCTCCCTTTTTGTACTCACACTGTAAATTAAAACCTTAACTAGTTTTCGATTATTGAAGAAGAACTATGATCTTCTCCTACTTTGCCTCATCATCCCTTAGCGCATAGTTTCTCCCTGACTTTTGACTAAGGAATGGCTGCCTTGCCTTCATTTGTTGTTGGTGTGTTTGCTCATTGAGTTTGATGCCGAGAATTTTTTTAGGGTCCTAGAATTAGCCACTCGTTTTGCCCGCTGCAAGCATGTCTATTCTGGTTTTGGAGAACATTTTGGAATCTAAGAAATTAACTTCTTTGCCTAACTTTATAGTGTATTTATGTAATTTACGATTCAGTGATTAGTTCAGAACATTTGATTGTTAGACTCCTATCTTATTAACAAACACTCTGCAGAATTTTGTTCCTTTCTCTAGCATTGCTTAGTCAGGGAAGCAGCATGACAGATTGGAAAGGTAATTGGTTCTAAAGTGGACCTAAGACTACCATAGAGGTTACTAGCCATGTAGCTTCAAACAATCGACAACTTCTAGGAACTCAGTTTCCTCACCTCTAACATAACTATATTGGAATTAAAATTAAAAAAATAAAAAATATAGGTCACTATGCAAGAATGACTTAGAGGTATTTTTAAAAGTTATTTTGTGGGGGGCACCTGGGTGGCTCAGTTGGTTAAGCGTCTGGCTCTTGATTTTGGCTCAGGTGATGATCTCAGGGTTATGAGATCAAGCCCAGCATTGAGCTTTATGCTCAGGATGGAGTCTGCTTGAGATTCTCTCTCCCTCAGCCTCTGCCCCTCCTCCCCTCTGCTTACTCACGTGCATGCACACATGCACACACAAGCTCTCTGTCTCAAAATAAATAAAGTCTTTAAAAAATAAAGTTATTGGGCAACCCGGATGGCTCAGCAGTTTAGTGCCGCCTTTGGCCCAGGACGTGATTCTGGAGACCGGAGATGGAGTCCCACGTCAGTCTCCCTGCATGGAGCCTGCTTCTCCCTCTGCCTGTGTCTCTGCCTGTCTCTCTCTCTCTCTCTTCTCATGATTAATAAATCTTTAAAAAAAAGAAAAAATAAAGTTTTTTTCTGTAATATTCCTGTTTTAATAAAAACTTAATTTTGAATTATTATTTTTTAAAAGATTTTATTTATTTGAGAGAGTGCATGAGTGGGGGGAGGGGCAGAGGGAGAGAGAGAAGCAGACTCCCCAGTGAGGTTGGGGTCCCATACAGGGCTTAATTTCAGGACCGTGAGATCACCACCTGAGTTGAAGTCACAGGTTTTGCCAAATGAACCACCCAGGCACCCTTTGAATTATTATTTTACTGATTAAAGAATCCTCAATAAATGTAACATATTTGGAAACAAAGCTAAAATATAACTATGATATTAGCTTTTATCTTTATAGTAACTTCCTTTAATTTATGGAAAATTTATATTTGGTATTTTCAGTAATGTAGAGCTAATGTCCCACCTCCTATAGGGGCTAATTAAATGATTTGGAAAGATCAAACCAAATCCATAGTACATTCCAAACAGCTGTGATTCTGTAATGTTTTGCCTTTGCCAAGACAACTTAGACCAGCTAAGGATAGTAGCACATTATGAAAATGACTTTCATCACTATTTTAATAAATGTAGTGGGCATTTGTTCTTTGTCTGTTCAGCACCAGTTTTTTCTCCTTGAAAATAGCACCCCCTTCCTTTGAGGAACTTTTCCTTCCCATTCCACTCCTTCTAACTAGAGTACCCCACACCTATCCTTATACCAAAAGTAAGCACATGACTGAGTCCTGGCCAAGCCTAGCACCATCTTCCTGGCCCCAATTTATGACCCACAGATAGGCATGTGACCCATACCAGGCTAACCAAATCCTAAGATTTTTTTTCTAAGTGAGATTAGTAGATTAGTAGAGAAAGTCCTCTGTATCATCAAGGCAACAAAACTACATACAGCTCCAGGGAGGTATGTGGCCATGTCTTTAGACACAGGAAAAAAGCCATAGAAAATGTAACACCCATAGAAAAGCAGAGAAAAATATATTTACTATATATATAATGGAATATTACTCAGCTATAAAAAAGATGGATAAAATCTTGCAGTTTGCAACAACATGGATGGACAGAGAGGGTATTTTGCTAAGTGAAATAAGTCAGACAGAGAGAGACAAGTATCATACGATTTTACTTACATGTGGAATCTAAAAAACAAACAGAACAGAAAGAGACTCATAGATACAGGAAATAAATTGTTGGTTACTAGAAGGGGTTGGACTAGGGGGCTGGTCAAATAGGTGAAGGGGGTTAGGAGGTACAATCTCATTTATAAAACAAATTAGTCTTGGAGATATGATGTGCAGCATAAGGAATATAGTCAACAATTTGTAATAACTTTGTGTGGTGACAGGTGGTAATGACTCATGGTGGGGAGTCACTTCATGATGTATAAAAATACTGAATCATGGGGCACCCGGGTGGCTCAATTGAGGGTCTGACTCTTGGTTTTGGCTCAAGTCATGATCTCACAGTTGGTGGGATTGAGCTTCGAGTCAGGCCAGCAGAGAGTCTGCTTGGGATTCTCTCTCTCTCTCCCTCTGTCCCATACTCACTCTCACTGTCTCTCTCTATATATAACAAATAAATAAATCTTAAAAAAAATACTGAAACCCTGATATACACCTGAACAGAATATTGCATGTCAATTATACCTCAATTTTTTTAGTACTTCAATTTTTAAAAATTAACTTGAAAAAAATAGTCTTAGGTGTGTTAAGGTGGTTCCTAGCTCTGGAGAGCCTAAGGGCTGCCCGATTCCTGGTATGTCCTCCTTTGATTCTGATTTTCTCCTTCCTGCAAGTCCTCTTTTTGCTCAAGTGAAGTTCAAGGTGAATTTCTTTTATTGGCAGTAAAAACAGCCCTGACAAATGCAATAGGATGTTCGTAGTCTTCCATGTTACTTGGCTAACAATCAGTGCTTTCCAAACTTATAAAGAGGGTTATGGAAGAGTCATTTTTACTCTTGTGAGATATGATTATTAGTGTCTCATTTAACACTATGTGGCTTTCTTTAAAGGAAGAAATGTCACTTGTAATTAGAGTAAAGGGAAATCTCCACCTCCCCAAATAAACATTGGACAGCCTTCACTGACCTTCCATTTTTTACGGATGAAATGGCTTTCTCTGGCTAAGGTTGTTGCTCTGAACCTGGACTTTGATTGAACATTGCTATTTTGGGTCATTTTTATGAGGCCTGCATTAGCCTAACTCCGTCTTTCACTCTTGCTTTATCTGTGTAGCTTCCTAACAATAGGTCAGCTTACAGCTGCCAGCTTGGGTCTGGCAGTCATCACCTGGGCCAGGTTACTTCTGACCTCCTTTCAGTGGATCTTTTGGTTCTACTCACGGAGCTTGTATCACTTGACACTGATTTCTTTTCAGCCGTTGCTAGGATACGCCATCAGCACCCATTCATCCTTTAGAATTACAGCCAACCCAGCTTTGCCTGACTTCTCAGTATTGCAAAAGAGGAGGCAATGTCGGAAAGATTTCCTTTCCGTTTTGTGAAGGGTCACTAGGAATGTTATTGAGGCCTCGGGGAGGGTAGATGCTCTCTATGTAACTCAAATGTTGGTTAGGTTCTTCCTGCTGCTTTAGATTTAGATAAAATGGACTCAAACTCTCTCTGCTCCTTTCACATTTGAAGAAAGCCCAACAGTCTATCCAAAGATTCAGGGAAGGGTATGGTTTACATTCTTGCAGATTAAGCTCTGGCCCCAGATTCCCATTTCTGTTGAGCTAACATATTCAGAAATAGTTCATTCGATAGAATATATAGCCCTATATGTGCTATACGTCGCTACTCTACATCAACACAAATATGGAACTCAACCCCTTCTCACACTTACCATCAAAAACTACTCACAATAGATATTTTTGGGCCTACCAGACTTTAAAAAGAGGATTTGGGGGCAGCCCTGGTGGCTTAGCAATTTACGCTGCCTCCAGCTCAGGTCGTGATCCTGGAGTCCAAGGACGAGTCCCACGTCGGGTTTCCTGCATGGAGCCTGCTTCTCACTCTGCCTATGTCTCTGCCTCTCTCTCTCTCTCTCTGTGTCTGTCATAAATAAATAAGTAAAATCTTAAAAAAAATAAAAAGAGGATTTGGGTGACCAATGGTCTTATTTTACAAAAGGTTATCAGTCTCAAAATTAATATTAGGTATAAAAATACCTGATAAAAATTTTCATTTATTGTATTATCTTTTTAAGATTTTATTTATTCATGAGAGGCAGAGACATAGGCAAAGGGAGAAGCAGGCTCCCTACGGGGACCGCCGATGTGGGACTTGATCCCAGGACCCCGGGATCATGACCTGAGCTAAAGGCAGACGCTCAACCACTGAGCCACCCAGGTGCCCCATTATCAAGTATTTTTATTTTTATTTTTTTAAACATTTTATTTATTTATTCATAGGAGACACAGAGAGAGAGAGAGATAGAGAGAGAGAGGCAGAGACACAGGCAGAGGGAGAAGCAGGCTCCATGCAGGGAGCCTGATGTAGGACTCGATCCTGGGTCTCCAGGATCATGCCCTGGGCTGAAGGCAGCCCTAAACTGCTCAGCCACCCAGGGATCCCTCAAGTATTTTTAAATGTCCTCCTCCACTCTGCTGTGTTGCTTGCTTCTCCTCTTTTCCCTTCTCTTTCCTGTTATTTCCTGCACTGTAAGTAAAAAAGAAAAAGAAAAAAGAAAGAAAGAAAATGAGTTCTCATTTACATAATACAGAGCAATTCAGTTTTCATCTATCCTATGCCCAAATGTCTTTGCATAACTAAGGATTTTGCTTTGTCATGATAGTGTATGAGGGCCCAGGTTATCAAAGAGTGTGTCATGGGTTCATTCTGTTTCACATCAACATTTTGGGGGCTTACTGTGCTAAGTGCTTTCCATGTATATCTCATTCAATTCTCAAAGCCCGCCTGGGAGGCAGGTGCTGTTAGTGCTCACCTCACAAATGCAGAGGCAGAGGCATAACAAGGTAAATGGCTGTGCCCAGGGACACTCAAGCTATCTGATTTTAAATTCAAGTTCCAGTTTTCTAGCAACCACTAGAAAGAAACCCAAGCCGGGTGATTGGAACATGATGGCCTCATGGAGCTGCATGTAACCCATGTTCAAAGCCCACCTTTGAACTACGTTCATGTTCTCACCAAAATAGAGTACCGTGTTTCTATCTTTTTTTTTTTAGGATTTTTATTTATTCATATGAGAGAAAGAGAGAGAGAGAGGCAGACAGAGACACAGGCAGAGGGAGAAGCAGGCTCCACGCAGGGAGCCTGATGCAGGACTCAATCCCGGGACTCCAGGATCACGCCCTGGGCTGAAGGCAGGCGCTAAACCGCTGAGCCACCCAGGGATCCCAACTATCTTAAGTTGTATTATTTCTCATCTCTTTTACCAGCAGCTGAACAGAATTTGTAACCTATTCCTAACCAGGAATCTCAAACAGAATTCCTAACCTATCCTGGGGTTAAAAAAGTTAACTACTTAACTAGTTGTCAATATTTAAAATCAATATTTAAAAATGAAGTGATTATACATCATAATCTAGATTTCTGCACTTCTTTTTTTTTTTAATTTTACTTATTTATTCATGAGAGACACACAGAGAGAGAGTGAGAGACACAGGCAGAAGGAGAAGCAGGATCCATGCAGGGAACCTGATATGGGACTGGATCCAGGGTCTCTAGGATCATGCCCTGGGCTAAAGACAGTGCTAAACCGCTGGGCCACTGGGGCTGCCCCTGCACTCTCTTGAAAAGTAAACCTGTCAACACTGAGACTGTTACCCTTGGCAACAACCCGCTACAGCTCGACAACCAGTGGATAACTCAATTATGTTACTTACAGGCTTCGTCACTGTGTGTCCCCCAGTCCAGCAGCTTGGTGAGCAGAAAGGAGAGGTATTGGAGGGACTGAGATAGAAAGTCAACGTGCCCATCTCCTTCCCTACTTAGGAAAAAACCATGTGATGGGACATTTGCATTTCTGGAGTATAGGGGTCTGATGAGAGGGAGTTTCTTGGTCTCTTGGCTCAGAAGTTAAGAAGAGGGGAGTGGTCTCTAGCTTACCTGGAGCATGGTGAAGGCATTGATGGTGACCACTAATGAGGGCTACATAGGGGTGGCAGTGCTAGAGAAAGTGGTTGACGCAATGGACAGCACCTGAAACCCTGGCATGAGTGGTCATGGAGCCCCTGAGGTCCAGCACTGACAACATTCCCTCCAATACCAAATGAACCCCCTTATGGGAGACTGGGAGGATCTAGGGATCATGAGACCAAAAAAAAAAAAAAAAAAAAAAAAAAAAAATCCACAGGGGGCTGAAGAAAAAGATGACTGACTCTTTACTAGAGTATGGGAATCTTAGACTCTTGAGATGTCACTCCTGGGAGCAAGAAAACTTCATCTCCAGACCTAGAAACACTAAAATGCCCCACATGGCTTGGACTGGAACTATTCTCCTACGATGGGATCTCATTTAGATGTTAACTAAATTCAAGTAAGGGAATAGCCAGTCAGCCTTGGGATTCCCCAGAGTTTCCTTTACTGCTCTAATTGGTGCTGTGTTGATTCATTCACTCATTTATACATGCATGTGTGCATTTCTTCCCTGACCTCTTTCCACAGAGAATTTGTGGCTGCTTACAGGAAGAATACCAAAATTTCTAAAGAATAAAATATAAGAACAATTAAAGATTTACAGATGTAGTGGGTATAATTTTTTAATTTTTTAAAGATTTTATTTATTTATTCATGAGAGACAGAGAGAGGCAGAAGGAGAAGCAAGCTCCATGCAGGGAGCCTGACGTGAGACTCGACCCCAGGTCCCCAGGATCAAGGCCCAGGCTGAAGGCGGCGCTAAACTGCTGAGCCACACCGGATACCCTATTTTTTTAATTAAAAATACCTCTGCTGTATTTTTCTTATTACAAAAGTAACAAAAGGGTATTGTAGAAAATTTAGACAATATAAACAAGAAGAAAGAGATTAAAAAGAATATTCATTAAATTTTTTTAATTTAAAAAATTAATAAAAAAAATATTCATTATCCCACCACCTGGAGAAAACCACAGGAACCCTTTATAGGATAGCTTCTCATTCTTTCTGTGCAAAAATATAAATATTTTAGTATTTTATAAACATATGATTATAACCTCCATGTTGTTTTTTAACTTGTTTTTTAAAATTGTAATCAACAATATATTGTGAGCATTATACAAATATATTTTCACCTATGACATCATTTTAAATGAATGAATAGAATTACATTCTACAGATATATTATAATTTTTTTTGATATATTATAATTTACTTAAACAATTACCTCATTACCAGGCAAGACTTTGAAATCTATTGCTATATTCTTTTTTTTTTTTATTGCTATATTCTAATAACCAGTTGGAAACTTCTATTTCAGATAAATACATTTTGGCTCTCTCAGCCTGCCGGACCCCTGGCATGAATCAAGGAGAAGTAGCTCAGGAGGTAAGAAAAAAATCTGTTGAACAATCATAGTACCAAAGCTATTTACTATTCTCTTCTAAGCACAAAAGAATGACTCTTCTCACTATTTTTTATCTTCTGTGTTATGTAACTTCTTAGAGTTTTGAACTGGGCTGCTCTAACATTATTATGTCTCTAACTTGGGAAATTCTTCACGGAATGAATAGTGATTCATCTTCCCAATGGCTTACTTGAACCAAAGTGACATGCAGAATGTTATAATAGAGTGCTGGGTTTCAGGAAGCAACCATCCTTGATAATAAATAAAGCAAGAACTTAACAGAACATTAACTCATCTTTGGGGTGTGCTCCATGAGTCCTTCCAAGAGGGTATCAAGATCCATCTTCAGAGATTATTCATGTGAGTTGTTTTCCGTGTCTCATTTCATTTGCTGGCACAGCTGCTGGACAGCTGAGCATGGCCACAATCATACCACAGGAGCCTTCTCTTCCAGTCATCCTCTCCCATACACACACTCTCTCTGCCCCCTCCTTTTTTGTTTAAGCAAAAGTCCTTCCAGGAGAGAGACTTTCACTAGTTGCCTTTCTCTTTAGTTTAGAATGTATATTACATGCATTTCACCTTCCCCTGTACATCTGATGCTCAGTCATCTGTTGTTGGCCATCCAGCCATTATTCCTCTTCCTTCATAGTAATAATATTCTATTTACCTGCGGAAACCATCACTCCCACCATTCTCAGCCACTTCTGATTAGACACTGATTTCCCTTCCCCCCGGAGGCAGTGATTGGCTCAAAGTTAGTCACAAGACCTAAGCTAGTCCAATCAGAGGTCCTTTGACAGGGATTCTGGGACACAGAGTCCTTTCTTTCCTATTTGATGGTACAGTAGTCCTCCTTACACGTTCCGAGGCTTCGATTACCCCAGAGGAGTAGATGATCCTACTTCTGACAAATTGTCAGAAAGTCAGTAGTAGCCTCATGCTGTGTCACAGTGCCTGCATTATTCTCCTCACTTCATCTCATTACCTAGGCATTTTGTCATCTCATTACATCACAAGAAGGGTGAGTACAGGACAGTAAGATATTTTGAAAGAGAGAAGGACCACATTCACATAGCTCTTAGGATGGAATGTTGTTGTAATTGTTCTATTTTTATTGTTGGTTATTGTTGTTAATCTCTTTTGGTGCCTATTTATGTCAGACTTTATCACAGGTGTGTATGTAGAAGGAAAAACATGTAGGACTATCCGCAGTTTTAGGCATCCACTGAGGGTCTCCAAACATATCTTCTCCTGATAAGAGGGGACTATGTTATGAGGAAGCATGCCCCACCCCTGCCCCCCGGAGGTACTGGGACACATCTTGCAACAATGAGGATAGCCAGCTTTAGGAAGAAGAGAGTAGGGGCATCTGGGTGACTCAGTGGTTGAGCATCTGCCTTCCGCTCAAGGCTGAAGATAGAGTCCCGGGATAGAGTCCCACATCAGGCTCCCTTCATGGAGCCCGCTTCTCCTCTCTCTGCCTGTGTCTGCCTCTCTCTGGGTCTCTCATGAATAAATAAATAAAATCTTTTTTTAAAAAAATGAAGAGAGCAGAGATGAGAAGAAACTGAATCCTTTGAGTTGCTGGATCAAATCTTGTCCAAGTCCATTTTACATTTGTTCCTTTCAAATATGTGAGCCAATAAATTCTTTTCCTGTCTAAGCCAGTTGGGGAAAGGTTTTCTGATGCTTACAAGCTGAAAGATCCCTAAACTAACCGATGCCATTTGTAAAGAAACTATAGCAGACTTTCTTCCAGCTTTCATCCCTTTGATACCTTTCTTATTTACAGATTCCTCCTCCTCTATAATCCATGGGGTTCCTGCCTGCTAAGCGTCCACAGCTGCTTCTCATTGCTGCCTTTTGTGCAACTCTCCTCTTTTCCATAGGTCCCAACAAACAGCCAGCCTCCCCTTCTTTTCAAAGCCACCATCCTCTTCTCCCTGGGAGATCTCCCTTCTCCAGGAGTAACAAAGAAATGGAATGCAGTCCTCCCCAGTTTCCTTCTCCTTGCCTTTCTTAGAAGGCAGTCACTTGGGATCTTTCTGACTTCCAAGAGTAATTGCCCAACCACTGGGGGACAACATTCAGTGAAACAAAATGGCAAGTGCGGGGTGTTTACATGGGGTGCAGAAAGCACTTGCTGTAGGACCTAGTTCCTGGATGGTTCCAGACTTTCTCCCTTGTTTGACATTAGATCATTGTCCTAAGCTGATCAGCTCAGGATAATTCAAGTTTATGCCTTTGCTAGTTCTGGGGACATTTTACGTTGCAACCTAAATTTGCATCCTCGGTTTTGCCGCAGGTATGGATTTCTAGGTCTCCTTAGAGGAAGAAAGCACTTCCTACCTCATCCCCACACACAATTACCTTGGTTGTCAGGCCACTCTGCACCTACTTCATAGATACCTCATCTGCCCTTCTACAGGAGCTGTCCAACTCTGGCCCTTGGAAATCCTACCCTACTATGAGTGACACCTATCTATGGTTTATTCCTTAGCACTAAGTCTCTTCCTTCATGGTAAGAGTACCCCAGTTACCTTGCAGGAGGAACCTTCTCCCTCATGTAGTCATGTAGTTTGGGCAGGAATGCCCTTAGCTCCACAGGTGGGTTCTGATTAACTTAAATGAATCAGTAAAGCCCGCACATCAGACTACGGTGATTGGTTCAGGATGGGCACACGACCCCATCCTGCCAAAGAGACATGAGGAAATATTTGCTAAAGTTCTATCTATGTCTTGCAACTTCATGGATGCCTTCTTGGCTTCAGCCCCTTGGAAGTCCTCCCTTGTTTCCATGTCCAGATAGCTCTGTCCTACTTAGTGGGTCTCTCTAGTGCTTTCTCAAGATAGATATTAATGCAGATTCTATTCTTTTTTTTTTTTAAGATTTTATTTATTCATGAGAGACACAGAGAAAGAGAGAGGCAGAGACGCAGGCAGAGGGAGGAGCAGGCTCCATGCAGGGAGCCCGATGTGGGACTCAATCCCCGGTCTCCAGGATCACTCCCTGGACTGAAGGCGGCGCTAAACCGCTGAGCCACCAGGGACTGCCCCAGCAGATTCTATTCTAATGAAAGTTTAGCTCCTTTACCTCTTGTTCTAAACCAAGAATAGTAAAAGGGTTTTTATCTTGTGGGTCAGCTCTGATCCATAAGTATTCATTCTCTGGGATCTGTGCTGAGAAAGATTCTGAGGCTGCCTCTGGCTTCAGCAAGAAGGTGTATGATGATCACTTAGTAATGTCTGCCATGTGCATGGAGTGGAGAGTGACTGTGTACCTCATGTTTCTGATATCACTGTTCTAAGTCAGGGTCTGAGCCTAGCTCCTCTGGTGGTCACCACCTTCCAGTGACACATGTGTCCTTTTTTGGTTCGTAACTCTTACGGGTACACCCAATATGCTTTTGCTCCTTGTCTAAGGAACACATTAAGTTCCCAGTCCTCTTACAGACCTGAAGTGGTTGACCTACCCTAAGACAAATTATTTGCTCAACACTCTTCCTGGTTTATATTATTTGCTCCTTCAATCTGCTCAAGTCTCTGATGGCTCATTCAAGTGTCCCAGTGGGGGTTCCTTCCCCTCCTCCCCCAATGATAAAGGCCATTCTAGAATTATAAACTTACAATATAAATCTAGCTTAAGCACAAATAGACATGATTTCTACCAAGAGAACATGTGGACTGTTGAACACACAGCAACTCCCATCCATGACAAATAAAATTTCATCCTTTTTATAGACATCACCAAGCCAAACTTTATTCATTATTCTCTCCTTGAAACCACAGCAAAGTCTTTGGCGCTGTAAAAATTTGATCCCTGAACAAAATCCATTTGTATTGGCATTTGAGCCCTACCAATGCCTTAGCATATTTATACTGTTTTTTTTTAAAGATTTTATTTATTTATTTATTCGTGAGAGACACAGAGAGAGAGAGAGAGAGGCAGAGGGAGAAGCAAGCTCCATGTAGGGAGCCTGATGTGGAACTCGATCCCGGGACTCCAGGATCATGCCCTGGGCTGAAGGCAAGCACTAAACTGCTGAGCCACCCAGGGATCCCCTATTTATCCTTCTTTTAATGGGATTTCTGTCTTGTGATTATAAACGATTTATTATATGAGTATCCAGTATAGTGTATAATCAGTGCCAACTTACAGTTCATATCACAGTTTAGGGATGGATTTGTCTGAGGTATCACTCACGCTTGTCACCAAGATCTTACTAGTGATTGGAACAATGATGCAGCATTTGCAGAAGGGTGTCTAGTCTGTGGGCTCCTTACCTTATGGTCTGTGCTGTGAAAATATGAGGGGCCCAGAGTCCTCTGTGAGAATTAGAGAATCCCCATCTCAAGATTCACCTGCAGAGTCCCTTTTACCATATAAGGTAATAGGTTCCAGTGATTGAGACACAATATCTTCTGGTGGGGCCATTATTCAGACTATCACAGACCTGTATCTATAGAGGTCCTGTTAATAGAGGGTATTATACAAAGTGAAATGAGTCAATTGGAGAAAGATAATTATCATATGATTTTACTCATGTGAATTTAAGAAACAAAACAGAGGATTATAGGGGAAGAGAGGAAAAAATAAAACAAGACAAAATCAGAGAAGGAGACAAATCATAAGAGACTCTTAATCATAGGAAACAAACTGAGGGTTGTTGGAGGGGTAGGGATGGGGGGAATGGGGTATCTGGGTGATGGGCATTAAGGAGGGCAGGTGATGTCATGAGCACTGGGTGTTATATAAGTCTGATGAATCAGTGACCTCTACCTCTGAAACCAATAATACATTATATGTTAATTAATTGAATTTAAGTAAAATTTTTTAAAAATTTAAATTTAAAAAAAGAGCTAAAGGAAGAGTAAGGTCAGGGGCTGCTGGAACACAGAAGTAAGTGATCTATCCTAGCTTTGCAGGTTGGAGGGGACTTCCTGGAGGAAGTGACTTTTAAACTGGAGTTGCAGGGATGAACCCATGTGGTCAGTTTTCAATAAGTATTTGTTGAATGAATAAGATCATTAAACATGCTAGTAGCTTTAAGGAAAAACAAAATATAGGGGTCCCGCTGCTGCTCAAAAGGAACAAGCTTGGCATTACATCATTTTCTTGTCCCATATTGTAACTGCTGGAAATACGACAATGCTGCATACAGCCCACACTATTTATTTATTTATTTATTTATTTATTTATTTATTTATTTATTTATTTATTTATTTCAGCCCACACAATTTAATGAAAATTTTGGAACATAAATCCTGGCTTTCTCTGTGGTGCACTGGTTATGATTTTGTCATGTGGGATCCATGCCTCCCTCTCACTGTGGTTCATCTCTAACTCTGCCACTTACTAACGAAGTGACCTTGGAGAATGTACCTAAACTCAGTGTCTCAGGTTTTCATATGTAAAGTGAAGTGATAAATGTACCTCCAGCACATGATTGTTATGGGAATTAACATAATCAGATGATGTGCATAAAGTGTTTGGAACACTGCTTGACACAGAGTTTATTTATGAGCTGATATTATTAGTCCCCCAGTTTTCCCCTCGGGAAACATCTCTTCCCCGCCTTCAGCCTCTGTGTTTCAGAGAGAGCTGCTTCCCCTTGACCTCTGCTTGCAGTCTGGCCCTGGAGCCCTGCCTGAGTCGGGATTGGCTGGCCCAATCTCTCCAGGGGGTAACAACTGACTTGCTTCTGATTAACTGCCCCTACTTAGTAAATCAAAGCTCATTTTATAACTTAACTGATCCACTTTATAAAAGAAAACACTTCCATAATACATAAATTCAGAATTGATGTGTGAAAGCTGTGTGCTCTGCTCTAAAGTGACAGGAGCAGAGCCAGTATTTTGGATCCACCTCTGTCCGTCCTGCTGAGTTCCACTCCTCAGCACTACAGTTTCTAGATGTTGAATCCTTAGCCTGCTGTCATCTTCCCCCTCGTTCTTTTTGTCCTTGTGGATGTCTACCAATTTTATTATTTCACAGTGATGTTATTGGGGTTTCAGAAGGGAGAAGTGTTCGATCCCCTTTACTTAACTGTAAAGTTTGCGAGCAATTAAAAGAATTTTGCTGGAAAATGGACAGGCAGCTTCACCCAGGGCAGCCCATCTTTTACAAGCCCCTGAACTACACCAATTTAGGTAGAAGTTACATCTACAAACCCCCGATAACTATTTTTTCAGGAAGTGTGAGTGCTCAGAAACCTTCACACTTCAGGGTGAAGTGTCTTGTCTTTAAAAGAAATAATAAATCACAGAGTAAGAATTAATCCTCGGGCTCCCAAATGGATGCCAGCTCTTTGTCAGGATTGATGGCCTGTTCCCATAGAGTCTTGGTTTATTTTTTGGCTTTGTTTTTTAACCATTGTCTTTCTTCACTCTCTCCTGTGTGATCAACCATGGAGTCAGGCTAAACTGTCATCTGCCTCTTGCCCAGTTCTCCCTCCTGTATCAACTGCCACCATGACCACAGAACAAAACCAAGGAGACAGGAGGACAAAATTCAGTCATCTGAAAATGCCTATTCAGGAAGTCCCAGTTGCTGACTCGTAGACCTTGCAGTAGTACATCTTGACATCGTAGGGGTCAGGATGAGCTGCCCACTCAGATAATTTTTTGTACATTTCTCCAGACATAACACCAAGTCCCCCTGGAAACCACTTACAAGCATAAAATTGAACAAGCAAAATTCCCCTCCTCCCATAGTCTTTTGTTTCAGGTACCAGTACCACCCTGAAAACTAATAACGGAGGCTGACAGCACATACACCAGCTAGATCCTGTATTTCTCTGTAAACTAACCCCCTCCCCCCGCCCCCAGGCTTGGGGGTTTGGGTGGCTCAGTCCTTGAGCATCTGACTCTTGATTTTTGGATCAGGTCATGTTCTCAGGGTGGTGAGATTGAGGTGGTGCTGGGTGCTCAGCAGGGAGTTTCCTTGGGATTCTTGTCCCCTCTCTCTTAGCCTTTGCTCCTCCTCCCTTCCCCTTGCTCTCTCTCTCTCTCTCTCAAATAAATAAATACATTTTTTATCAATGCATCAATAAATCAATAAATCCCACTCTGCCCCCCAGCCCCTTCTTCTGGGCGGGCTTGCAATGTTTAAAGGCCATAGCCTGCTGCAGCCTCCTTTGTGCGGCAAAGCAATAAAGCTACGGTACCTCTTTATCCCAAACTCTGTCTTTGGCTCTGAAGCACAGAGGTTGTTTCTTGACCACACTCTCCCTTTACCTCTCCCCACCCAAATACCTCATAATAAATTATGATGCCAGGGAAAGATCCAGATTCTGTGGAAACTAAGCTTTTACAATTTGGAGACAGGTGGATTCCTTCCTTAGCAGAGAGAAGGGAAAATTATGAATATAAAATTAAGTCCGGGGGCTCCTGTGTGGCTCAGTCATTCAAGTATCTGACCCTTGATTTTGATTCATGTCATGATCTCCGGGTTGTGAGACTGAGCCCCATGTCTGGCTCCACACTAGGAGTGGAGCCTGCTTAAGATTCTCTCCCTTTCACCCTACCCCTGCATCACTCTCTCTCTAAAAAAATAGATAAATAAATAAATATGAAGTAGAATAATATTTAAACTGAGAAGAGAAATTATATAGCAAATTACAAAATTTGAAAAGCTCACAAATGCTTTAAAAATCTAGAAAAATAATATCTTTATTATTTGACAGCTTGAGAGATCTCTTTAATACCTTTATCTCTGTATTTTTTGGTGACATACCTGTATGCACTTCTTTTTTTTTTTAAGATTTATTTATTTATTTCAGATTGAGGGGTGGGGAGGGGAAGGGAGAGAGAATCTTCAAGCAGACTTACCACTGAGCGTGGAGCCCCATGACTCATGAGATCATGACCCAAGCCAAAACCAAGAGTCAGACACTCAACTGACTGAGCCATCCAGGTGCCCCTGTTTATACTTCTTTATATGATAATGAATTTGTAATAGCATTTTCTATTGAAAGATAAATCAGTTTTTCCTTAGCATAATTGAATAGTTTTTTTTTATTGTTATATCAGAAAAGGTTTTTCAGCTTTAGAACTGGTTATTGGTAAATCATGTAAATTTTTTTAATAGTTGTCAAATTTGGGAAACCCTATATCAATTTTCTTTCATATATGAGCTGTAAGATTTCATGCACATTTCAAAGTTTTCTTGCACAGGAACTAAACATAGATACTTTTTGAACTGATGACTCTCATTAACCAGTTTGTCAATGGAAACCCTATTGTGCTGGTGGAATGTGAGGTTAGTATTTTAAATTAGATCAACAATAGATTACCAAACAATATAAAAGCCTACTCTTTACTTCTATTCAAACTGTATTTCTTCCTCTTAATGAATTCTTACTTTGGGTATAATTTGAAACAATTTATAATTTTGACTTACAATGCGCTTCTCAATGTCAGAATGGTTTCTATTGATTTTATTGCTTATTTATGACGCCCCTTCCGTTCCCATTCCTAACCCCATTCTATAACATGAGAAGCCTCTCACAAACATCTGTGGACATTCTGGTCCACATATTGAAGATTATCCATAACCTCCAGTAACCAGCCATGACTGGCCATCTCTTGGGCCTAGAGGTATGCATTCCTACAGCATGGTCCACTCCTAGAAGGATGGACTGAGGGGAGAGGCCCATGTAGATCCTGGAAGCAGGCTCAGGGCCATTTGGGCAGGGAATTCTAGGGTCCTAGGTACTCAAAATATGGGCAAGAGCGGGAGGGCATGCATTCTGGGTATGCATATCCTTTTGACCTTGCAGACTTCTCTTCTTTAGAGGAGGGGTACAGCAAGAGGAGAGCCTCTAAAGTGTGAGGCCCAGGACAAGAGCCCCTGTTGCCCAGGTCCAAGGGTAGGGCTGATACCCACCTCAATTTTCCTTTAACCAGATCTTCAAAATATCCACACCCTCTCCAGTTCCACCCTGGAACAGGAAGCATGATACAAATTTTACTAAAAAACAAGAGTGTATCAAACACATTCCTAAGACCCTTCTAGGGCCTTGGAAGGTACCTGTACAAGTGAGGGATTGCCTTAGTGTCACAATAAGCTGCCTCCGGATAATGTGCAGCAATCATCTGGCAACCTGGCACATTGAATGGGCACCAATCTCAAAGTTCAACCTCAGATTTAAATTTTTGTCCTCATTTAGAATCAAAGTTTTAAGGTAATCACTATGGTGATCCTGGGCGTGCATTCTCAGAACCATGCCTTGCCTTTGATTTGTTCCGTGTCAGTAAGGCAGCACCAGCCTGCAGGAGGTCAAGGGGGTGAGGGAGAAGCCAGTATAATTCTTTCCTTCCCTTTCTGCCTGGGGCTTCTCTCTGCCTCTAA
Source organism: Canis lupus dingo (assembly GCF_003254725.2). Lineage (NCBI taxonomy): Eukaryota > Metazoa > Chordata > Mammalia > Carnivora > Canidae > Canis > Canis lupus. The sequence goes on along the minus strand of NC_064257.1, from coordinate 34,976,300 downwards.
CTCTCACTGGGCAGACCTCTGTGCCTCATGATTCCAGCTTTTCCTGGGTGACCCTGGGTGACTCTGGGCTCTGGTAATACCACCTCCTCCTTTTGTCCCTTTAGCTCAGTGTTTCTCACCAGGAACCTTTCTGTCTATCCCTCCTCTCCGTTCCTCCCTCCCCACAACTCAAGGGACATTTAGCGATGTTGGGAAATCTTTTTGGTGGTTACAACTTGCATGGGGGATGCTTCTAGCATCTAGTGGATATAATGGCTGGAGAGAAAGGCTAAACATCCTATGAAGCACAGGACAGCTCTCCACAACAGGATTATCTACCCCAAAAGGTCACTAGTGCCCAGACTGAGAAACCTGCTCCTGCCTAAGATAGTAGCGGCTCCTTTGGTTGTTGTCCTATTTGGTGTTAAGCTCTTCTGTCATGTGTGATCAGTTCCCTGTATTGAATTCCCACTATGTAAACAGCCAAAGCGCCTTGTTTTCTTGGTTAAATTGAGTAATGCCTCCCCAAAGTATGAGCTTCTTTTCTTTTTTCTTCCCTATTCAAATCAGTCAATGATAATTTCTCTGCCACCTTCCCATGGAGCCTGGAAATTTTCATCTCCCATATGTATTAGTCAAAGTTCTTCAGAGAAACAGAAAAAATAGGATATATATGTAAGGATACATATAACAGATTTATTGTTGGAATTGGTTCATGCAATTATGGAGCCTGAGAATTCCCCCCAATCTGCTGTCTGTGCACTGGAGAACCAAGAAAGCCAGTGGTCTGAGTTCAAAGGCCCATGAGCCAGAAACATCAAGGTCTGAGGATCAGAGAAGATGGATGTCCCAGTTTAAGTAAAGAGCAAATTTGCCCTTCCTCTGACTTTTTGTTTTACTTAGGCCCTCAACAGATTGGATGATGCCCGCCTGCTTTGGTGATGGCTTTACTCACTCTACAGATTCAGGTACTAATCTCTTCCAGAAGCACCAGAAGACATATCCAGAAATAATGTTTTGCCAGCTATCTGTGAATGCCCTAGCTCAGTCAAGTTGACACAAACTTTTTCTTTTTTTTTTTTTTTTAAGATTTATTTGAAAGAGAGAGAGCAAGCAGTGGGGAGGGTAGAGGTAGAGGAAAAGAATCTTAAGCAGACTCTCCACTGAGTGGGGAGCCTGACATTGGGATCCATCCCAGAATCCTGAGATCATGACCTGAGCAGAAATCAAGAGTCATCTGCTTAAACTGACTGAGCCACCCAGGTGCCCCAAGTTGACACAAACTTAACCATCACACCATCTCACTGTTTCAGTCCAGACCTTTACAGTTTTTATAAATAACTTTTTATTTTTTATTTAAAGATTTTATTTTTAAGTAATCTCTACACCCAAAGTGGGCTTGAGCTCATAACCTCAAGATCAAGAATTGCATTCTGAAAAAAAAAAAAAAAAAAAAAAAAAAAAAAAAAAAAAAAAAGAATTGCATTCTGCACCAATTGTACCAGCCAGGTGCCCCCATAACTTTTTAATTAATACACTATTTTATTTAATAATGAGACTCATCCAAGTTTATAAAATGAGCAGAAGAAAATGTTTAAGTTTCTTTTACTGAATAAAAATATAGCATTCAAATTAATATAATCAGTTTCCACCCTTCAGAATACATTATTATAAAAATGCACTCAGTTAATTTAATATCACTATAAATACAAAATGTAGATTAATGTAAACCTGATTAAAGGAAGTCTTTGGAGATTCTTTTCAATTCCCTGTTAGGCAAAACTGAGGAAAGTGCTGTTTTTTCCCCCCCCTGTATTTTCTCATTTTTAGTATAAAGAATTAAGCTTATGGAGTGCTAAAGTGTCAAAGCAAACTTGGGCTCTCTCCATATCAGGGGGTGTATTCATTTACAGGATGGCATAACAAAGTACCCAAAACTGGGTGGCTTAAAACAATAGAAACATTGTCTCACACTTCTGGAGGCCAGCAGTCCTAAATCAAGGTGTCATCAGGGCCACGCTCCCTCTGAAGGCGCTAGAGAAGAAACCATTCCAGGCCTCCCGCAGCTTCTGGCAGTCCCAGGCAGTCCTAGGCTTATAGATACTCGCTCAATATTCCATTTTCCCATGGCATTCTCCCTGTGGCTTCACATGGCTTTCCTCTGTGTAGGTCTGTCTCTGTATCCAGATTTTTCCTATTTATAAGGACTCCAGTTATATTGGAGTCCTTGGCCACCCTAATGGCCTCATTTTAACTTGATTACCTCTATAAAGACCCTCTTTCCAAATAAGGTCCTGTTCTGAGGTATTGGGAGTTAGGACTTCAACATATTGGGGGGTTTAGGGGCGAGGGACACAATTCAGCCCACAATTGGGATTGTTTCTACCTTTTAAGACGATTTTTTGAGCTAGGAGACTTGTATGTGTATTCGGGTTCCAAAGATATATTTTAACTTGCTTTTCCCTTAAGAATTGCTAGAACTTCTATTTGAAATACTAAGTCTTTAGGAAATGTGTTCAACAAATACCTAGTAGGCATCTACTGTAGATTAGGTATTAGGCCAGGCATTAAGGATGCACAAAACACAGTCCCAACTGTAAAGAAACTCATAGTCTAATGGGAGAGATCAATCGGGAAACAATTCTTTTTTTAAATTTTAAAAAATATTTTATTTATTTATTTGAGAGAGAGAATGCACACAGGGAGAGGGGAGGGGAGAGGAGGGGCAAAGGGAGAGGGAGAAGCAGACTTCCCTCTGAGCAGGAGCCCAATCGGGGGTGGGGCTAGACTGAGCCACCCAAGTACCGCAATCAGGGGAAACAATTCTAACGCCACCTGAGGAATGCTGTATTAGAGATCCAAGCAGGGGATTTGTGAGATCCTAGACAAGGACTCAAACAACATGGTCTGGAGGGAGAATCAGGGCTGGGTCAGGGGTGCAGCATCCCTCAGGAGAAGGGCAGGGCAGCCCAGGTCTGAGAAACTGCATAGACCCGAAGAGCAGCGTTGCTAAGAGAGGCAGGCCCAGCCTCTGGTTGCTGCTCAGAAGTGGCTCAGGCAAAAAAGTGGGGGATGAGAGCAGATGGAGACCACGCTGGGAAGAAGCAGGCCAATATGCCCTGCTAAGGAGTTGGTGGTGAGCCACTGGATTTTGTAATCAAGGGAGCAACCTTATCAGATCTGTTTTAGAAAGAGATCATTCTGCAAACCCTGCTGCTGTAAAGGGTAGAGATTTTTTTTTCTTCTAAATGTAAAGCTCATTTCCTTGTCCTCATTTTACTAATCTCTCACAGCTCTTACCAGAGCTGATGGCTTTCTTCTTTTTGAAATATTTTTCTCCTTTGCTCTCTCTCACCTTGACTCTTCTCATTCCCCTCCAGGGTCATGGTTTCTCTTCTTGGCTGACTCTTCTTTTGTGAGTTTCAAGGCTCATGCAGGACAGCCTCAAGGTTGGGGCTTTCCCCATTCTCTCCTCTTATTTCCTGTCTTTCCTGATGATTTCATCTAGTCCCATGATTTGCAATTTGTATCCCAGCCCTGGCCTCTCCCTTGAGACGCAGACTTGTTCATCTGACAGTTTAATCCACTGCCACCTGGTCCCTATAGGCACCTCCAACTCAGTGTCTTAGACCTATTTCTTTCCAAGGCTTCTCCATCTCAGTAAAGGGTCCCACATTTGCCCAAATAGTTGGTCAAACCCCAGAGTCAAGATTTATCTTTAATTCTTCCCTTTCCCTCCTCTCCCACATCTAAATTCATCCCAGGGGCTTCCTAGTCCTACCACCAAAACATATATCTGATCCATCCATCTCTCCCCATCTCTACTACCACTGCCTCAGGCTACATCCCCATTGTCTATCATGGACTATTGTAATGATGTCCTAGTTGGTCTCCCTTCACATGCCCTTATCCATTCTGTTCTATACCCAGTAATTCTAATTATCTCACTAGAATTTTAACCAGGAATGTCATTGAGCATGGAACTTGACATTCTTTTTTTTTTGAACTTGACATTCTTACTAAGGCTTAGAAGGTCTTTTCAGATCTATTTCCTGCCTACATCTTTAATTTCACCATTCCAACTACTGTTCTTCCCTCTGTTCCTTGAACATGCCCATCTCTTTCCTACCTCAGGGCCTTTGCCCTTGCTCTTCCTTCTATCTAGAACTTCCTCCCCAAACTTTTTTCTGGTAATCTCTTTTTGCCTTCAGAAGGACTCAGTTCACAATTCACCTTCTTAGGGAGGCCCTCCTGGTTTATGCTATCTTAAAGGAGGCGCCCACTCATTATCAGATTTTTTGTTAGTTTTCTTGCTTACTTCCATCAGAGCACTTTTCAGAATATAAATGTATACTTGTTCATTTTGTTTATATATTTTTTCTTCCTTTTGTCTCCAAACACCACTCCTTCCTTCCACCCCACAAGTTAGGAGCCCATTTACAATGTTTGTTATACAACGTGATACTTCAGGGAGATTTCTAAATGCCCATATCCACGCAGCTCCTCCAATTCTCCCAGCAATGTACTTCTTTGTTTACATGGTATTATTTTATCTCCCCAACAATCTCATGGAGGCGGAATTACTATTTCCATGGTACCGGTGAAGAAACTATCTTAGAGAATGTAGATGACTTGTCCAAGGCCACAAAAATCACTAAGATGTAAAGGAGGAGGATTTGAGTCTGTGTGGTTCTGAAAGCCTCTCTAACTTGCTGCTTGCCTCAGTCTCTGGCCCTTAGGGGAGACAGATGGAACACAGAAGAAGCATACCTTACAATGCTACTTCTTTTCTTGTTTTACTTGACTAACTTTAAACATCATTCCCCTGATATTTTGGTGGATGAACATCGATTAGCCCATTATCCTTTCCTCGGGGAAACTATCTTCTTCCATACCATAGGAGTCCTGCTCAGCCAAATGATGCCAAGGAGACTAACACTGCCCCTCCTTCCCCACCTAGAGAGTACACATATGACCTGGGCTGGCCAATCAGATTATTCTGATAGGAGTGAGCATGTGACCTCTACTAAGCCAGTCAGCATCTTCTTGGGACTTTGCTGGAGTTTTAGGGACAATCATTCCTCTGGGACCATCGTTTATTAGCACCACAGTAGTCAGGAGCTGCAAGTGGCCATCTTAGTCACATAGGAAGATGATGCTGGAAGAGGAAGCCAAATAGAAGACAGCAGAGCTAAGAGATGGATAGAGAGAGACTGAATCAGAGACCTAAAAACTAATTTCAGCACTCAACCCTTAATATTCATTTATTTGATTATTTGGTTAACATCTATCTCCTCACTAAACTACCTCTGCAATAGTAAGAATTATGCCTGCTTTTGTTTACCATTGTCTCCCCAGTTTGTCTTGTCTCTTTACCAGTGCCAAGACAGTACCTGTCATAGAGTAGGTGGTCCATATGTGTCTGAATGATTGAGAATATTGTTTCTACCAGCAGTGTCTGAGCTCACAGCATAATAATATCCAAGAGAAATCATTTCTATCTCCAGCTTTTGGAATAAGTTGCATGGGCATGTGAGATTTTATTCAAATTGGAGGAGACTTGGGGCACCTGGGTAGCTCAGTTAGTTGAGCATCCAACTCCTGATTTCAGCTCAGGTCATGATCTCTGGGTCCTGCCATTAACTCCTGCTTATGGTCCTCGCTTGGTGGAGAGTCTGCTTGGGATTCTCTTTCTCTTTCCCTCTACCCCTCCCCCACCTCTCTCTCATAAATAAATAATCTAAAAATAAATATATAAATAAATAAAAATAAATAAAATTGGAAGAAACTTTAGAGTCATATTTGACCTTATGATGTATAATGGATCCTTCAGAAAAAAATTTAGGTTATAATGGATGCAGATTGAACCTGGGCAGGGATAATGCTTTCTGGCTCCTTTAGAAATGTATGTGATGTCTGAGGCACCATAATTTAAATTGCCTCTAATATTTCCATAAGCTCACTGTCGGATCACAGCCTGATTCATCATTCACTTGGAGGCTAAAAATAGAGGATGATACAGAGGTTAACATCACCTAGCAATGAGCATTTTTTCAAAAGGCTGGATGGACATAAATCAGAGGCAGCACGTCACTCACTTCTATCCAGTACCATGGGCTGGATATTGTTTCAGAATGAACTGGACTCTTGCTCTAAAATTGCTATCCCTCAGGAGAGGCAGTTTGAGAGGGTTTCAGGAGATGTGGTAACTGAAAATCTGGCCCAGTTGGCTCCTGCTAAAAATTTTGGACCACGCAGCAGTTCCTGATTGCCAGCTGCTTTCATCTGGTTTCCAGGGGAAACAGTTCAGATACTGGAAGAACTGTAGGAAAGGAAGAAAATTTGGAATTTCTCTTGAATTTTTCTGGAAAAACCTTTGATCTTACATTGTGTTGCAGCTTTCTTCCTAGTAAAATAAAAGATGGTTTATGTTTCCCTCTGGAGGCTGCCAGAACCCAGAGATTCTCAGAGGAGGGACATACAAAAATAAAGGATGCAAATTGTAACAGTGCTAGCAAAGGAAAAGAGAGTGCTGGCCTCAGACAGCTCAAATCCAAACAGCAGAATGAATGCAACTTGGCAATTTCTGCTCACTTGGGAGTAGGCAAAGTGCAGGACTAAAATCATGGATAAGGGAAGGAAACGGACACCCGGGGAACATGTAGCTGTGTTCTAGGCACAGTAGTGGCTATCACCTAAATAGATATTATCTGTTAGGTATTAGCTGCGTACCAACCAAGTTAAGTGTGACACAGAATGTGGTGTTACTTTGATAAGTTGATGTGAACCTAGTCTTCCTAGGTTGATGTGAACCTTTCTTCCTAGAGAAAATGGACTCTTAGGAAAGTTAAGTAATTCCTAAGGAGTAATTTAATGAGGGAGCATTCATCTCTAAGACTGGCTCCAAAGTCCCAACATCCTTCCTCTTACCACTACATTTTGCTAGTTCTCTGCATCAATGAGACATAAAAATGAGAGAGAGATTTGCCCAAGCATGACAATTATTCCTGGTCAACTATAGGTAGGAGTGGGCACCTGCTATGCAGGACAGTGATAAGAATAATTATGGGGCGCTTGGGGGCTCAGTCAGGTAAGTATCGGACTCTGGATTTCAGCTTAGGTCATGATTTCAGGGTCATGGGATCGAGCCATGTGACGGGCTCCATGCTGGGCGTGGAGTCTGCTTAAGATTCTCTCTCCTTTTCCCTCTGCCCCCTCCCCAAAAGGATAATTACAGTGACATGGAATCTTATTATTTGCTGTTTCGGGGGCAGTATAGTGTAGGGGTGAAGATGTGAGCTTTGAGGCCTGATGTTGCCTGACATGTCGTGGGTGCTCAGTTAATGTAGTCATTTTGTAACTGTTCTTCGTAGGCTCCCATGGTACTTAAAACAGTTCACGCTTGGAACATTCAGCCCATGGTTCATTGTACAACTTTCTGATAACACGCAGTGGCCAGACTTCTGCTTCTCGACCATAGAAACCTATCCCTCAAGGTCCAGAACCAAGCAGTCTCCTCTCCTGACCAGCCTCTATTTTCCATCAAAATCTCTGCCCACACCCTTCAATTTTTGAACTAGGAGGCTGTGATAGGACCATAGAAGCTTTGAATATAAACACATCTACTTGTATGATTTATCAGGTAGGTGGTCTTAGACAAATTGCTTACCTCTCTAAGTCTCAGTTTCCACCTCTGTGAGGTGCCTTGGGAATTTCTGTGATGATTCAATATAATGTATTTAAAGTACCTAGATCAGCATCTGGACCATGGTGGCCAATTAATCAATCAATCATGACTTCCTCTAGAAATATCTTATATAAAATTGATGTGTTTCCAACAGTTTTCCTGTTAAATTGATGATTATATATTTTGGAAAGCTTTAACTTAGGCAGTTAAAGAGTTAAAAAGTGATTAAATATGATGCCGTCATTTTTTAAAAGTTTAGCTTTAGGCTCTTGTTTAGGAATTTCAACCTGTTATAATGTAGCTCCCTCAAGAAAATCAGGTGCAACATAAGGTTGTCCTTAAAAATGCAAAGAATGGGACCTTTACAATTTAATTTACTGCCTATGTATATTATCATAACTTTGCTAGGTAGAAGCCAAACAAATGATTCTCTAACAGTGGGATTTCTAGGGATCCCTGTAGGTCAGAGGTCAGTGAACTATGGCCTATAGCCAAATACACCCTGCACCCTGTGCTTGTGAATAAGGACTTACTGGAGAATACAGCCATGGCCATTTTTCAGGTATTGCTTGGGGCAATCTTTGTGCTACAATGTGACAGAGATTAACAGTTTCAATGGAGACTGTGTAGTTCACGAAACCCTCTACAATATCTACTGCCTGTCCATTCTGTCCATTTGCAGAAAAAGTTTGTCAATCTTTTTTGCAGGCCAAGGTGGGGAGGATATATTTGGGTCCCAAACCCTTTTGGCAACAGGCTTCGAATTGTTTGCATAGCCTTTGACATGTATATGTTGTCTCCTACTATATGTCAGTAGGGTTACTGCTCTGTAGTGCCTAGGATGTTTCTTATAGGCTTTGAGTATGATTTATGAACAGGTTTAGCTCCACATCACTGTCTCAGAGCAGACCAAATCGTAATAAGTCCCAATAATTAGTGGCATGAATATGGACATTTGTTTCTTGCTTGTGAAACCATCTGGTGTGTGTATTTCCAGTTGGTAGGTGGCTCTGTTCCGCAGAGTGCTCTGGGACTTGAGTTCTTCCCGCCTAGTGGCTCTGCCCCATCAAAAGACCCATTATCCCAACTCAACTAAGTTGAGTCTCCAACATCCAATGTCCAGTTGTCGAAAAGGACAGGAGAATGTGAAAGAACATGATATATGTGCCTTCCCAGAAATGGTACATGTCACTTCCTGTCATACTCCATGGGCTAGATTTGGGTGGCATGACCACACCTGGCAAGGGAGCCTGAGAAGAAATAGATTTTGTCTCTCTCATAGTAGGTAAGGAGGAATTCTCTATGGGTGTCAAGGGTCCTCTGGCTGCTCCCTCCTTAGGTCTAGAGCTTTGGCTTTGCCACAGACCGCATCTTGCCAGGGCTTGGCAGCACCTAGCAGGTTATGCACCCACACTCTATAACCCCACTTCCAATTATGCCACCTGATGCTAGTGCTCTAACACCCAAGGTAGCTCCCTCTTCTCTAACTCTTGATTGCCTCTTTTTATAAATGTGGGCAATTAATTTTTCATAGAACACCTGGTTCTTGTAGCCCTAAAAGTGATAACAAAAAAGAGGTAGGTGGGACACCTGCCTGGCTCGTGGTTGAGCCTTCAGCTCAGGGTGTGATCCCGGAGTCATGGGGTTAAGTCCCACATTGGGCTCCCTGCATGGGGCCTGCTTCTTCCTCTGCCTGTCTCTGCCTTTCTCTGTGTGTCTCTCATGAATAAATAAATAAAATCTTTTTTAAAAAAGAGGTAGGTATTATTATGATTGTCATTATCCCCGTATTACAGATAAAGAAACTGAGGTACAGAACAATGAAGTCACTTGTGCAAAGTTAGTCCCAGGGGGTGCTTGAAAAGGGATATTTTAATCCCTTTGCAATCCCTTTCCCTGGGTGAGGATTTTATTCTAGAATCTGGCAAGGAGCATGCTGTGAAATGTTCCCCTTGGCAAATTAGCAATCTTTATTTGTCAGAGATTTTTTTTTCAGATTTGTAGAAACATTCTTTCCTAATTGTTGTTTACTAGTTGACTTTGTCTATGCAGAATTGTTTCTTTTCCCCTGAAGTTTGTACGTTTTTGTGCAGTAAAAACTGCTGGTCTCTTCCTTCATGTTTTTTCCCCTCCTCTCACTTCTGGGCTTAAAAAATCACCTCCCTTCGAGAATGATGATAAATACTTAATGTTCTTTTCTTATTGCTTTGTACTGTTTGATTTTTTACTACCACTTACTCTTATCCATTTTGAATTGTTTTTGTCTGTAGCTGCGGGGAAAAAATGAAGACTCCTTTAGTATTTGGATCAGAATCCACCAAAGTATTTATTTCAAACAGGCGTAAATGGAGGAAGCTAATACCAGTGACTGACCTCCAGGAAATTGATCCCCCACTGACAGTGGTAAGATTCTTTGATACAAAGCTAGTGAGGTTCTAGAGGGCAGGTTACTTATCCCAAGGCAAGTGAGTTTATTTTGCAGCTGTAGTGAGTGCGCCAGCTGCTGCCGGTGCACTAGCCACGTGCCTTCTCCTGGCTTGTGCCCCTCACCCCCTAGGTGCTGGGAGTTGGGGCTGCTAAACCTTCACAGCTGCCCCCTTCTCCAAAGAATTGCCCTCAGCCCAAAGAGAGCCACTGCACCCGGGAAATTACACCCATTCCTTGGGGTAACCAGCAGCCAGTGACTAACTGACACGGATGTACAAGAGACTGGCTCCCTTACCATGCTCCTGGGCCTGCACTGAGATGCAGTGTATGCTGCAGGGCTGCCTGTGGGATCGTTCTGAAGCTCCTCTCCAGCTGAGACTGCCTCTGCCAGGCTCCTTCTCCTGCCCTGTCCTCCCTTGCTCCCTTCCCCCGAGTGCTACTCCTTTAGTAAACTGTGTACATCCCAATCCCTGTATCAAGCTCTGCCTCTAGGGAATATGATCAGAGACAGTAAGAAAATCTAATTTTCTCTGACATTCTGATACACATCACTTATAATCTAAAACATGTAGCAAGCAAGCATGTTTTACAAACTTCATAGACGTTATGGACTCAAGGTTAAAGGTAATATGTATATATTTTTTAAGATTTTACTTTTAAGATTTTTAAGTAATCTCTACACCCAGTATAAGGCTTGAACTCACAACCCTAAGAGCCAGCCAGGTGGCCCTAAAAGTTATATTTTTGAAAGTTTTAACGTGTGATAAATTGTTAACTGTATTGGAGAGGTTTTTTTAAAGATTTTATTTATTTTTAAAAGATTTTTTAAAATTTATTCATGACAGGCACAGAGAGAGGCAGAGGGAGAAGCAGGCTCTCACAAAGAGCTTGATGCAGAACTTAATCCCAGGACCACAACCTGAGCCAGAGGCAGATACTCAACACTGAGCCACCCGGGCGTTTGTTTGTTTGTTTGTTTATTTAGAATGTGTGCATGTGAGTGTGGGGAGGGGCAGTGGGAGACAGACAAGTAGGCTTCATCACCTACTGCTATAAGGAGCTCGATCCCATGACCCTGAGATCATGACCTGAGTTGAAATCCACAGTCTGAGGCTTAATGGACTGGGCTGCCCAGGTGCCCCTATGTTGGAGAATTTTTTACCTCAAACATTGAAACTGTAATGATCAGGATTATGGGCGATTAGATTTTTAACCTAAGATATTTGACCATCTGGATGGTATTTATTGTTCCTTGTTTTTCTGAGGTTTCTGGGGCATAAATATTCTCTAATCCCCTTTCATCATTTTACTGAGAAGAGTAATAGAAATCCAGGATCTTGGATTCTCTGTGTACTTTTGCCCAAGAGACAAAAGTAAACACTGCCTGTGCGTTACCTACAGTTAGTTCCAGTCAAAGCTGAGTCAAACTGTGTCTACAGTGGCATGACTTGATTTTAGTCTCCAGACTATACCCTGCCCAGGCTAGAGAATAGTACTTCCTTTACCCTCAGTGGCTCTTTTCCAAGGCGATACCCTTCGGAAATGAACATCTCATTTTCTTTTCCATCCCAAGCTTGGCCTGCAAGGATTTTGTGTAGTCTCTAGTTCACATCTGAAGAAGCAGAGATGCCGTGACTTGCAAACAAGAAGGACTATTTCCACATTCAGAGTCCCAGGTTCCAAAGGTGCACCTCAGTCTGCTGTGTTTGCTTGTGTGTGTGTGGACTCAGCCACTTGTGTCTGTGTCCTTGATCTGCCAAGCAGTGACCCTCCCCTCAGTTCCTTTCAATTCTGTCTCACTCCATGGGTTTATGAAGAATGAACACTGCATGTGCTGTGTTTTGAAAATGAACGTTAATGGGGATCCCTGGGTGGCTCAGCGGTTTGGCGCTTGCCTTTGGTCCAGGGCGCGATCCTGGAGTCCCGGGATCGAGTCCCATGTTGGGCTCCCGGCATGGAGCCTGCTTCTCCCTCTGCCTGTGTCTCTGCCTCTCTCTCTCTCTCTCTCTCTCTCTCTATGTCTATCATGAATAAATAAATAAAATCTTAAAAAAAAAAAAAAAAGAGAGAGAAAATGAATGTTAACACTCCTGGGCTTGTTTTGGGCTTCTCTCTCTCTACTCAGAATACCTGGAAGATGGTTCAATATTGGTTTATTTGCTTCTTTGATTTAGATTGTTTCTTTTCCCCTAAGATCTCAAGGGTACTGTTCAAAAATCTTTTTTTAAAAAGATTTATTTATTTATTTATGATAGAGAGAGAGAGAGAGAGAGGCAGAGACACAGGAGGAAGGAGAAGCAGGCTCCATGCCAGGAGCCCGACACGGGACTCTATCCCGGGACTCCAGGATTGCGCCCTGGGCCAAAGGCAGGCAGCTAAACCACTGAGCCACCCAGGGATCCCCCTCAAAAATCTTCTTAAGCAGGTGGGGGTAGAGGCAGGGAGAGCTAAGGGGTCAAAGGGTTAGTTGAGGAGGAGAGGAAGAAGCAAGGCTAGTGATTTTCTTGGGTTGGATCTGACCACTTATTTTCCAAGGGCTGTTGCATTTCCCCCAGTTGGGCCTGTCCTCCCTGCCCATCCTCCAATCCACAGGGCTGTGCAAAGAGAAATGTTTGAAAAAAGCATCAGAGGGGGCTTTAGAGTTGCTTAGACCTGGCTTTGAATCCACCACTTCCTATCTACTGACCTTTGGAAAGTTACTTATATGCTCTTGTATCTTGTGAGGTGTACTATATTATTTGGTCTTTGTTGTAGGTGGATTCACACTAGATGGACTTTTTCTAAAACCAGTTAGAAAAGAAGTTATCCTAAAATTGCAGGCACCCCTGCCCTTAGTTACTTGGCCACTCTGGTTTATGCTGCCAAGACCCAGACTTTTGGAGGCAAAAAAAAAAAAAGGGACATCTGGACATCTCACCCCAGCTGCAAGTCACTCACTCTATCAAAGGCACCTGCCTCAACACTGGCCTCGCAGGGTTGTCAGTAGGGTCAAATGGCCTAGTAGGTGATATGGGTGCTATTATTACCAGCCTCTCCGTGTTCTAGTTGTATAAACTGAGGCACGGAAAAGTTAAATAACTTGTCTAAGATCGCATAGCTAGTAATGGACATGGTTAGGACTGGAGCCCAGGCACAGCTCACAACAGACCCAGATTTATAATAAATGCTAAAAATAAAATTATGGAACAGTGTTATTTTCCCCTATATTTAAGGTTTGGTTATTTAAGTAATTTTGCATCCAGGAAATTTTCTTAAAATGAAAAAAAGATATCTTTTGCTCATGTTTTTTCATTATATTTATCCCAAAATGGTATGATAGCAGGATACATAGTCTTTTTTTTAGATTTTTTTTTAATTTATTTTTTATTGGTGTTCAATTTACTAACATACAGAATAACCCCCAGTGCCCGTCACCCATTCACTCCCACCCCCCGCCCTCCTCCCCTTCTACCACCCCTAGTTCGTTTCCCAGAGTTAGCAGTCTTTACATTCTGTCTCCCTTTCTGATATTTCCCACACATTTCTTCCCCCTTCCCTTATATTCCCTTTCACTATTATTTATATTCCCCAAATGAATGAGAACATATAATGTTTGTCCTTCTCCGCATAGTCTTTTATACTTTAAACTGCCCAGCGTGATCAAAACGAGAGTCAATTTTGCAAAATTATTTGAGGGCTTCATCAGTTTTCCCAAGAGCCTCTCCTAAGCCTCTGGTACTCAAATAATTTTGTTTTGAGGCACCTGTGCAATTGGCCTGATTGTTATTTGTATATCAAGACACACACAGCAAGAGGAGCTCTGGCAAGATGAGACCTATGAGGACATACACTAGCATTAAGAGGAGAAAGGTTTGTTTGGGTGGGGACTCATTTGAAATTAGTGAATATTTTCATCTTAAGGTGACCTTTGCTTCCCTGTGCAACCTGACAACAGCAAGGACTTAGTGAAATCTGAGCTAATGAGGACCCTCTGGCCTTTCTCAGGTATTAACTATCCTGCCTTCTTTAGAGAATGGCCACAGCTTTGCTCATTTGATGAGGGTATTTACTGGTGAATTATTGAAGCAGACAGACTCTAAGATGGTGCCCGATGATCCCTGCCTCTTAGTATCCATGCTGTTGTATAATTCTCTGCCCTTGAGCATGAATGGGTCCTCTGACTTGCCTTTAACCAAGAGGTGATGGAATGTATGTGATGACATATACATTAGTATGTCACATGAGACTGCAATATCCCTCTTACTGACAGGCCCTCTTCCTTGCTAGCTTTGATGTAGTTGCCACATGGTGAGCTGCCCTAGGGAGAGGGCCACCTGGCAGAACCAAGGGTAATCTCCACCTGCAGCCATCAAGAAATGGGCCCTTAGTGCTATAAAGCACAAGGAGCAGATTTCTGCCAACAGTCATGTGAGCTTATGTGTGGATTGGATTGTCTCTCAGTCAAACCTTGAGGTAGGGCTGCAGCCCTGGCCAAGAGTGTGATTTTGGCTTTCAGGGGAGACCCTGGCATAGAGAACTCAACAAAGCTATGCATGGACTCCTGACCCACAAAAACCGTGAGATGATAAATGTTTGTTGTTTTTCATTTTTTGTTTTTTAAAAGATTGTATTTATTTATTCATGAGAGACACAGAGAGAGAGGCAGAGACACAGGCAGAGGGAAAAGCAGGCTCCCTCTGGGGAGCCCAGTGTGGGACTCAATCCGAGGACCCCGGAATCACACCCTGAGCCAAAGGCAGATGCTCAACCACTGAGCCGCCAAGGTGCCCGTCCAAGTGCCTTTATTAAAGGAAAGGAGGAAGTCATTCGGTGTACACTTGTGCTGTTGCAGGGTCATGCTCAAGAGCATCTGGTCCTCCCTTTACTTGAGGGGCTCTGGGTCTGGAAGGTGACTCCGGTCTGGGAACTGGCTGAAGACTGTGATTCTCCATCATCGTGACTAAAGTCAGTCCTCTGTTCCTCAGGCTTAGATTTTGTTTTTATACAAATTCATGCCCCAAAAAAGTACAAACATTTTAGTGTGTGTACGTTCACCCTAAATACCCTAGTATCTATGTGGCACCGTCAGTCATGGCTGAGCCTTTTGTTTGTTTCAAACAACAACCTTCCTGACTCCCTCGGAAGGTTAAGGCTCTCATGTACCCTTCAGCAAACCATTGTCCATGGAAGCATCTCGCACTATCATCCTTGGCCTACAGAGGGCAACTATTTTTTCAGAATGCTAATACTCTTCTCACCATTGTGTGGGATTTTTTTTTTTTTTTGGTCTTGTTGTTTTCCTTTTTCTGAAGCTGGGTGAGTAGATCAGGTATTATATATCCACTCTACTATTCCTTTCTCCTTAAGTCTTTGGTTTCCCTTCTCATTAAGGAATGCATGGCATCTGAACTTCATGTGCGTGGGCCACCATGGATGCACAGTTTCAGACAATCAAGCAAGGCGTTGAGACCAGATCTAGTTGTTTCATTTAGCACGTTGATTCCAGGAGTTCTGGTGAAGACAAATGTAATAAAAATTTTTGATCTGATGCAAAATTATTTTCTTCTTGCCAACACTCTCAGAATTCTTCTCTCCCATTACTTTGTGATGCTTTGGTTATGTAAGCCTTCTCTTCCCAGGTCTAATTTTGATCTCAGGTGTGCTGGAATCTGACTCACTCATGTGTGTCTGGAGTCAGTGAGCAGAGGTGGGGTGGGCCACAGAGGACGTCCTCTTGCACAGCCACCACTCAATGAACTTAACTGTTTTTAGAACAAGATGGAGCCAACCTCATGGGAATGGGAGGAAAGGCAGGAAGCTCTGTTGAGTTTCAGACAAAGTATCTCCATCCCAGCACACAGGGGAAGAACCACTTTTTCCCAACAAATATCCTGAAAGGCCTGGTGAAACTGAATTCAATCTATTTTTGTGATTCGTCAGTCTTCAGGATCCATCTCTGCCTCTGTTTTTCGGCTTCATTAGCCCTCTGCCTGAGTGACATGGAGACTATTTTAGGGAAGTCACAGAAACTTCTTCATTCACTGATCATGCCTTGAAGCCGAGAATTTAAATCCTAAGCCTGTGATTCTTTGTTTCTTTAAACGTTAGTGTGCAGTTGAATGAAACTTTTCACCGCCTAGCCTTTATCTTCTTCCTTCTGCAATCCGCCAGAGCCTTGGTTTTACCAGGCTCTTCATTCTGTGTGACTACAGAGGGCATTTCTGTCGTTCCACCACCGGGCGCCATGTACTGCTCTGAGCACAACTCATGATATAGTCAGAACGCAAGTTTATATTGGGGGCACCTGGTCGGCTTAGCTGGTAGAGCATGTGATTCTTGATATCTGGGTTGTGAGTTCAAGCCCCACGTTGAGCGTAGAGATTACTTTAAAAAAATGCAATTTTATATTTGACTTCCGTTAATTCTTTAAACTTCATTCCGAGGCTGGAGGAGGAGAAGAGGATCCTCCTCTACATCTGAATGGGACTTCTGACAGCTTCTAGGGCTCCTCTTTCTCTCCCTGCTTACCTTCACCTCTAACCCTTCTTTCTCCTCCAAAGTTGAAGGTAGGGTAGCAGTGTTAGGGAGAGAGGGGGAAGTGAGTTCTTGCTTGATCTGGCGGCTCCGTGTTCTCCAGGCCTTGTCGATGATTCAAGCTGGTGACTCCTAGGTGACCTTTCAGATGGCTTGAGCGGATCTTTTTTTAAGGCTCTTGCATAGGAATTTTGGAGGTTCCCTGCAGTCGCCTCTCCTGAAGTTCCCTTGATGCTAGTGGATGGCTCTCTTTTCTGGGTGGTCTCTTTCAACTCTGCTCAGACCCTGATATCCAGCCATGTGTGCTTAGCCTCTTTTGGCTGGGGTGCAAAGAGGAGAGGTGTTAAAGCAGAGCAAAAGCCTCTTAAAAAAAAATCTTGGGGCAACTGGGTGGCTTGGTTGGTTAAATGCCCAGCTCTTGAGCTCAGTTCAGGTCTCCAGCTCAGGGTTGTGAGTTCAGGCCCTGTATGGGACTCCATGCTGGGTGTGGACCCTACTTAAAAAAATTTTTTTTTTTTTAAAGATCTCCTCAACTATCTTCTCCAAATCCTCTCTTTGACCCCTCTTATATCCTTGGGTTTCACTCAGAACTCCAGGAAATGTGGAACAGGTTCTCCTTCATTCCCATCATAAATCCTGTTACCATCGAGAAGACCAGGGAACAGGGGCTGGTCTCACTGTAACTGTGGCATTCCAAGATATCTGTGGCTGCATCTGTCCACAGTGAGGCAGGAATAGTACCACCCTGCCTTCTATTACAAAGTTTTTGTGACTTTCCTTTTTTTTTAGTGTTTTGCCACCAGTGTTTTTCCCTGTCTCTCATCCTTACTGCTTTCAAATCCAACCAGGTCACCTACTCAGTCCCAGATTCCCAGTACTTTGGGGTCTCTTTCAGAGACAGAATCTACTCTAGCTAATTTCAGTGGGAATTTCTTACCTGATATTAATTAGAATTTCTGTGAAGGCCAAGAAACAAAGCCTGGATGCCATGCAGCCAGAAGCAAAGCAGCCAGAGACTGTCCAACTACACCACAAACGTCCAAACACATTATAAGGGTTCCCTAGCAGAAATCCTGCTGCAGCTACCTGATGGTGCTCAACATCTATAAAGCCAGCACTGACCAGGATCTCATTACCGTCCCTGCAGAAAACCATGTGTCTCCATGTCCATACAACTAGGAGAATAATGTGTTTGGAACCTTTTGCATATATCCCAAGTCTTGCTTAGCTTGGAGGTTTGCTAGAAGGTAGTCAAATGTCTATATACCCTGGCAGCAAAGGATCTTGAGAAATGTCTTGTCTTTGTTTCTATCTGTGGAAGAGAGAATTTATAATTTAAAGAACAATGAAGAAGGGATCCCTGGGTGGCTCAGTGGTTCAGTGCCTGCCTTTGGCCCAGGGTGTGATCCTGGAGTTCTGGGATTGAGTCCCGCGTCGGGCTCTCTGCATGGAGACTGCTTCTCCCTCTGCCCGTGTCTCTGTCTCTGTCTCTCTCTCTCTCTCTCTCTGTCTCTCTCTCTCTCTCTATGTCTGCCATGAATAAATAAATAAAATCTTTAAAAAAAGAACAATGAAGAAAATATCTGAGGCAGTATTTTCTAAAATTCTTTGACACTTATCAAATACCTATTACATTCCAGTTCTTGTGCAGGTAAATAAAATACTTAGCTTTATATTGTTTGTTTTGTCTTGCTTCACTATTAAGTATCATTATGAGGGAACCTGGGGTGGCTCAGTTGGTTAAGCATCTGACTCATGGTTTTGGCTCAGGTCATGATCTCGGGGTGGTGAGATCGAGCCCCTCATCAGGCTCTGCGCTCAGTGGGGAGTCTGCTGGAGATTTCTCTCCCTCTCCCTTTATTCCTCCCCTGCTCGCCCATGTGTGCACGTGCTCTCTCTCTCTCTCAAATAAATAAATCTTTAAAGAAATTTTTAAAAACCCTCAGTATCTCATCACTTATAAGTATGGAAAAGAGCTTGGCTAGGTTGATGTACATTCCATGGGTGAATTGATGTGCTGTTATGTTCAGTTGTGTTAATCCCAACCAGGTGGGGGAAGTGTGTCATTTCACAATTGGGTCAAGCACATCATGGGAAATGCAGAGCTAAAAGTAAGCTTTTAAAAATGCCAGTCCTCTTCTTTCCCAAATGAGCTTGAGGAAAATTGGCAAGATTTCTGTGCCTATCTACCCAAAGATACCAATTTTATAAAGGTAGCTTTCAGACCTATAACCCTGGAGGCTTTCTGTTGATCCGTTCTACTTGTGGAGTTAATAGGAAAATCTCAGCATGCTAAATTTTAAGCTATTTCTTTTAGTAGATGACATGTCATAAATATCTTGTTGTAGAGAAGACTTTGAAGGAAAGTCCCATCGGGAATTCCATTTTAGTTTTCCTAGGTTAGCTTATTCCTTCACCTTTTAACTTTTTAAAGTAAATCTAATACAACAAACCTGAATTTTCTCAGATTTTCCTGGGTGGTGGGTTGAAATGTGTCATGGTAATGGTGATAACCCCAATTTTGCTGACTTTGTGTTACACCTTTATGTTTCAGAGCTTTGTCCCCTGCCCTCTTTTGGGTCTAACTCCATTCTTTTCAAGGGTCCTCGGGGGGTGTACTGCAAACAAGTCTGTCCACTAGTTACCGTGGGGTGTTCATGATGCCTTCTTCCCCCACCCTGACCACCTTTCCCACTGATACCTGCTGCCCACTGAGCCATTGGAGGATGGTACATCAGCACCCCCCCCCATGCTCCTGGTGTCCATGGGGGCAATGCTGGAGGTTGTGCCACGAATGCCATCTTTTAGCAGCTCCCAGACAGCCAGCCCTTGAGCTGTCAGAGTGTCCCCTGTTTCTCACATGTGCCGAGCCCTGCATATGCACCATCAGTGTGTTGAAGCTGGGCCGCATCCTTTGCAGAGGAGGGACAGGGCCCTGCCCTGTGTGGTACCCTGTCACTGAGGCACCAAAACTGTGCTGCTTCAGGAAGGAAGGAGACTGTAAAATAAAGGCCTCCTCATCTGTTTGCCCCTCCCTCTTGCTGTCCAGCTCACATGCAAGTCCCCGGGGGCTGGCCAGGGGTCCTCCCCATCCTCTCCCCCTTCCTGTGAGGGGGACTCTTTTCTTCCTCTCATGCAAATCATCTCATAGAAATAGCTGTCTTTTCTTTCGGTTCATCAGTGCGTTTGTTGTAACTTTTTTGGTTTCAAATAACAGGCAGTGGCTGCAGCCAACTGAAAGGACTGAATTATAAAACTCTCAGAGTGTCTGGTGAAATGAAATGGCAGGGGCTGCAGCTGGGTCTCCAAAATAAAATAGGAAACTGAAAAGTTATGCTGCTTCTCCTGTTGGCTTGACTGGCTTTCACATGGAGAAAAACGGGGCTCTGTAGGGGCTTTGCTGAGGAAATGCAATGAGCTGGCCACTTTTTTTTTTAAGATTTTATTTATTTATTCATGAGAGACAGAGAGAGAAAGAGAGAGAGAGAGAGAGAGAGAGGCAGAGTCACAGGAAGAGGGAGAAGCAGGCTCCATGCAGGGAGTCTGATGTGGGACTTGATCCCAGGACCCCGGGATCTCGCCCTGAGCCAAAGGCAGATCCTCAATCACTGAGCCACCTGGGTGTCTCCACAGAAGGTGCCTCCTCTTTCAGAAGTCCTGCTGGGAGCAGGAATAGAGAGGATGGGATGGATTGGAAAACTGTTTAAGAAGTCAAATCCACAGGACTTGTTCATAAATTGGCTAGGAGGAGGGGGAGTTGAGGTTTGGATGCCTCAAGGATGCTCAAGTGGTAACATCTAGGAAGCCATGAACATTTAATTCTGTCTCCCTAGGAAAGTCAACATGAGAGAGTTATGGTAGATCTGGGACTTGTCAGCACATAATATGGTCATTCAATCATGATACTGAGTAATATAACCCAAGGAGCCTGGGTGGCTCAGTGGTTGAGCATCTGCCTTTGGCTTAGGGCATGATCCTGGGGTCCAGGGATCAAGTCCCGCATCGGCCTCCCCACAGGAAGCCTGCTTCTCCCTCTGCCTATGTCTTTGCCTCTCTGTGTCTCTCATGAATAAATAAATAAAATCTTTAAAAATAAATAAAGGGGATCCCTGGGTGGCGCAGCGGTTTGGCGCGGGCTTTTGGCCCAGGGCGCGATCCTGGAGACCCGGGATCGAATCCCACGTCGGGCTCCCGGTGCATGGAGCCTGCTTCTCCCTCTGCCTGTGTCTCTGCCTCTCATTCTCTCTCTGTGACTATCATAAATAAATAAAAAAATAAAAAATAAATAAAAATAAATAAATAAATAAATAAATAAATAAATAAATAAAGGGAGGGTGGCTTCGTTGGGTAAGTGTCTGCCTATGATCCTAGGGTCCTGGGATGGAGTTCCCTGCTCAGCAGGGAGTCTGCTTTTCCCTCTCCCACTGCCCTTCCCCTGCTCTCTCTCTCTCTCTTGCTCACTGTCTCAAAAAATAAAATATTAAAAAAATAGGACACATTATTTTTTTTTGGTTAAGATTTTTATTTATTTATTCATAGAGACAGAGAGAGAGAGGCAGAGACATAGGCAGAGGGAGAAGCAGGCTCCGTGCAGAGGGCCCGACGTGGGACTCCATCCTGGGTCTCCAGGATCACACCCTGGGCTGCAGGCGGCGCTAAACCGCTACGCCACCAGGGCTGCAAAAAAATAGGACACATTAAAAATAAAGGGAGGGAGAAGAAAAGTTGGAGGAGAAATCCATGAAGGAGACAGAGAGATAATTTGCAGTGTTAAGAATAACAGAGTGTCAAAGAGATAACTAAAAAGATGTATATTCATTCATTTTTCCATAACATATTTATGGAGCAGCTTCTATGTTCAACATGCTTTAAAGATTACTTATTTATTTGGCACACAGGAGTGGGGGAAGGGGAGAGGGAGAGAGAATCCCAAGCAGACTCCATGCTGAGAGCAGAGCCTGATGCAGCACTCGATCTCACAACCCTGACATCATTCCCCGAGCCAAAATCAAGAGTTGGACACTTAGCTGATTGAGCCACCTGGGCACCCCTATGTTTCATATGCTTTAGCAATTAAGACATGTAGTTCCGAAAAAGAAAAAAAAAAAAAAAAAAAGACATGTGGCTCCGGAGCCAGGCTGCTGAGGTTTGAATCACAGTCCCACAATTTACTTGCTGTTTGACCTTGGGCAGCTCATTACCTTCTCTGGGCTTCTATTTTCTCATCTTTAAAATGGCAGTGATGACAGTAATCGCTTCATGAGGACTAAACAATATATGGCCATGGTAATCATAACATAAATGGTATCATCATCCTATATTGGTCGCTCTTCTAGACTGAAGGAATACAGCAGTGAACAAGATTGACTCAGTCCCTGCTGTTATGAAATTTCTGTTCTATTTAGAGGTGAGGAGAGTACATACCATAAACAAAGACAACAATAAAGGACAAGAAAGTAGCAGATAAGTGTTAAAAAGATGACATGATGGGAGGCTGGGTCAGATAGGACATACTAGGTCGGATGGTCAGAGTAGGCTTTTCTGATGAAGTGACATTTATTGCCAGAACACGAATGACCAGAAGGGATAAATCGTGAGGGGCAGAGAGTATCCCCATTAACAGAGAACAAATGCAATGACCTGAGGTAGGAACAAATCTGGTGTGTCCAAAGGAAAGAAAGAACCTACATTTTATCTGGCATCGTGGCCCATGATCTTTTCATATACCTCATGGTTTTTGTTTTTTTGTTTGTTTGTTTTTTGTTTTTTTTGTTTGTTTGTTTGTTTTTAGTAGGTTCCATGCCCAGTTTGGAGCCCAATGCAGGGCTTAAGCTCACGACTCTGAGATCAAGACCTGAGTTGAGATCAAGAGTCAGTTGCTTAATTGACTGATCCACCCAGGTGGCTAGTCTTTCTGATGCAAGTCATATTAATAAAGCCAAGGGCAAATAGAAAGCGCTAAACTCCATGTAGCAGATACTATAAATTGGCTCACTCTACACATATTCTAACTCTTTTCTGTTGGGAAAGCAGAAAACTACATTCTTAGACTCCCATCCATTTAGATTGAGGTTTGGGACATAGTTGCTGTCCACCTATGAGGCATAGATGCAAGGTGCCGGTTGAGCCCAGAAGGAAAGAGAGAGCAGATTCTCTGCTATGCTCTGTAGCAGAAGTGGTTGGTTCTTCCGGGGCATGGATTCACACAGTTCCGTGTTGAGGTAGGGCCTTTTTTTCTGGCTGCACTGTTTCTTACTGGGTAGCATTCAAGCCTGGTTCTCTGGTATTCCAGAAATTCTGTGAGCTTTCTCGTTCCTTTCATGTATTTATTTCTGGTTAAACCAGGTGGAATGAATTCTGCTATCTACAACAGAGAACTTTAAGATGTACAATACCCTACTAATTCTGATCTCTCACCAGCTTCTCTACCTCTTCTTCCACCGCGCCCCCATATGCTTCGTCTTTGGTATACCTAGCTTTGTCTAAGAACAGGAATCTCAACCTGCTCCAGAAGTAGGCCTCTTCAGCCGAATCATCCAAGATGATTTCTGTTTTTTGTTTTGTTTTGTTTTGTTTTTTAAGATTTTATTTATTTTTTTAAGATTTTATTTTTTTAAGATTTTATTTTTTTAAAGATAGATTTATTTATTTATTTATTTATTTATTTATTTATTTATTTATTTATTTATTTATTTATTTATTTATTCATGAGAGACACAGAGAGAGAGGCAGAGGGAGAAGCAGCCTCCCTGCCAGGAACCCAATGTGGGACTATCCCAGGACCCCGGGGTCACCATCTGAGCCAAAGGCAGATGCTCAACCACTGAGCCACCCAGGTGCCCTTTATCATGCACTTTAAAAGATCAAAGAGCTAAGGCTCAGAGAGGTCAAATGACTTTCCCAAAAACACACAGCTAATAAGTGGTGGAGGCAGGATATCAAGTCCCATTTTAACTCCAGAGCCATGCCCTTGGAACCATGTGCTTGCTATGGGCTGGATACTGAAACAAATGTTATTTTATTTTATTTCTCAATGATTATATGAGGTGGATACTATTTTTCCAGCACATGGGGAATGGAGTCTAAGGAAGGCCAAAGCTTCACAGCTCTTAGTGGAAGAGCCATAGCTTGAACCAACATCTGCTCTGAGGCCTAAAGCACACTTTTATTTATTTATTTATTTTTTTAATAAATTTTTAAATTTATTTATGATAGTCACACAGAGAGAGAGAGAGAGAGGCAGAGACACAGGCGGAGGGAGAAGCAGGCTCCATGCACCGGGAGCCCGACGTGGGAGTCGATCCAGGGTCTCCAGGATCACGCCCCGGGCCAAAGGTGGGCGCCAAACCGCTGCGCCACCCGGGGATCCCTAAAGCACACTTTTAAAACTAAAACCACACTTTTCTTCCAGTGTAACTCATCAGTTGTAGTCAGGATTGAATTCAGCTGCATATTACAGTGAGTCAAAAACAATAGCGGCTTAAGCAAGAGTGTCTTAGGAAAGAGGATCAGAAGTAGGCAGTCCAGGCTGGCTTGGGGGCTCTATAAAGGTGGGGGCCCGAGCTCCTTCAGGCTTTCTATCCCACCATCCCCAAGGTGCAGCTTCATCCTCACAGTCTAAGACAGCTGCTGGTGCTCCAGCCATCAGAGTCATGTTCCAAGCAGTAGGACAGAGGAAGGAACACAGAAGAAAAGGCCAGACAACACAATCTAGTCTCTTTTAAGGTCTCCCAGAGGCTGCTGTAGTTGACCTCTGCTGATATCTTACCAGAACTAAGTCGCATGGCCATAGCTAATTGCAGAGGAGGCTGGACAAGAAATCTTCATTAGGGGTAGCCACCTGCCCAGCTAAGAATAAAAGTGTTACTTTATTAAGGCAGAAGGAAAGTAGATCTTGGGGCAGACAGATGAGCAAGCTCTACATCAATGTTTGAAGGCTGCCGGAGTCCTAGCAGAAACAGATGGCACTCTCAGAGGAACTTCTCTGAAAAGTCAATGGAGAGATTATTTTCAAAGGTCTGGAAAAGATTAAGGGGACTGTAAAGGGAACCATAAAGGGACGAGGAGACATCCAGACACTGGCAACAGAAGGAAGCTGTCACCAGCCCTCTCCCCAAACGGAGAGAGAGGGTCCAGAGATGGAGGAGCCCAGCCTCTGTCACCTCCTGCCCCACCCCCCTTGCCCTTTGGGTCCCCCTGGGGACAGGGGAGCCTGGGCACTGCAGCCCTAGAGATCGGCAGAGGAGGGCAGGGGACGCTGTGGGACAAGTGGGGAATCTCCCCGAGACCGTCCGTGCAGGTGCCCCTGAGCCGTCGGTCTGTCCACACAGCGGGGCAAGGGCGTGAGAGACTCTGCGGCGGGTGGCCGTGTGCCCGTGGAGAAGCGTCGAGCCTCCGCCGGGCTGCGGGAGGGCCGGGCCGCCGGGGCTTGCGGGGGCCGGCGGGCAGCTCGGGCGCGGAAAGTGACCGGCCTCTGGTCTCTCGGGCTTGCGGGCGGCGGGGGCGGGGGGGGGGGGTGTGAGCCGCACCACGTGGCTCATGTGTGGTCTGGCGGCTTGAAGCTGTGTCTGCTCCCCCAGAGCTGAGCGGGGATTAGGGTCCCGCCGCAGCTGTCCTGCACCTGCGCGGGGTCCAAACCTGGGACCAGGCCGGTGCCCGAGACCCCACATGTCATACGATCTCCTCACAGGAAATGTCCCCAAGAGACAGAAGGTAGTGGTCGCCAGGGCCTGGGGCAGGGGGCAGGGCGAGGGGCGGCTGGAAAGGCTCCGGGGCTTCCTTCTGGGGTGGTGAAGACATTCTAGAATTGGATTACGGACTATAATTCTATATTCATAGAATATATTCACCAGTCTGTGAATGTAGTAAAACCATCGAGGGCAGCCCGGGGGCTCAGCGGTTCAGCGCCACCTTTGCCCGGGGTATGATCCTGGAGACCCGGGGTCGAGTCCCACGTGGGGCTCCCTGCATGGGGCCTGCTTCTCCCTCTGCCTGTGTCTCTGCCTCCCTCCCTCTCTGTGTGTCTCATGAATAACAAAACAACACAAAACAAAACAAAACAAAAAAAAGAAAGAAAGAAAAAAACCATCAAACATTAAGTTTAAAGTGTGGTCTCTGTGGTATCTCAATAAATCTGAAACCGGAAAAAAGAGCCCACCTGGCAGGTATTTGCAGCTTCTCCATCTGTCACATGGGCCTAGTAACATCTACCTCAGGGCTGCTCCACCTGTTGAATGACACGCAGAGGGGAACACAGTTGCTAGGGCACCTGGCACACAGTGAGTGCTCAGGAAAGTTGGGCTCCCTTGTGACAGCACCCAGGAAGTGTCGGCCAGCTGACTCTTACATTTTTTTAAAAATTATTTATTCACCAGAGACACACAGAGAAAGGCAGAGACATAGGCAGAGGGAGAAGCAGGCTCCCTGCGGGGAGCCCGATGTGGGACTCGATCCTGGATCCTGGGATAACGCCCTGAGCCGAAGGCAGATGCTCAACCCCTGAGCCACCCAGGCATCCCTGACTCTTACATTTTTAAAGTCAAAGTGGAATTAGTGTAAAGCCAGATGTTAGGGCTTACACATCAATCTCATTCTAACCTCTCATTCAGCAAGTGAGGAACCAGTGGTAAATCCAGGAAATTACCACTGACAACAGTGGTTCAAAGGAAGTTATGAAAGAGCAAGTGAGCACATGAGTGAACTCGAGATCTCAGAAAGGTAGTCATTTTGCCACATGACTTAACCATGTGTGCTCTGCTAAGGCAGCGGTGCAGCGGCACCGTAATTGGCGTGGCCCTTCGCAAAAGGAGTAAGCAGAAAAGCCATTGCATAACTCATTTTTGCATCAGAGAACCCAGTGTGTGCTCACTAGAGTCTAAAGTAGAAATAACTTCATACAGGTGATAATTCTAAAATTCTATTAAAATTGCTTCAAACTACTTACATGAGGGTTTTTTTTTCTTCTTTCTCCCCACTCCCCCTCATGGAATTCACATTTTTTTTTTTACAACCTAACATCTCTGATCAGGATATATCTTATAATCAGTGGTTTGTTCTAATTTAATTGACAGTATCACTTTCTTTCTTAGTTTTACATAAAATAATGGTGCATCTTGAAATGGATGACAAACTAAAGTAGATATATATATGTATATGTATATATGTATGTATATATATATATATATATATATATATATATATATATATATTCTTAAAAGATGACCTAGGAATCTGTGCTGGTTGTTCAGAAATATTAAAGAGGTCATGGCCAATCTGAGTGTCAGGAACAGTGCACAGAGTTCAAGCAACTCAACGGAGACACCATCCTCTTTATGTGAATGGAATGTACATCCTTGGAACTGGGACCCATTAATAGGCAGTCTGGCCTGATAGTTTTGCTAGTATGATTCTGGAGAAATGACTAATCAGCTGTGATTGGCTATCCTTTTTTTTTTTTTTTAAGATTTTATTTATTTGAGAGAGTGAGAGAGCATGAGAGGGGAGGAGAGGGAGAAGTAGGCTCCCCACTGAGCAGGGAGCCCAATACAGAACTCGATCCCAGGACCCTGAGATCATGATGTGAGCCGAAGGCAGACACTTAGCCAACTGAGACACCCAGGCACCCTTGAATATACCTGGATCCTTTTAGGAGAAGATACCTTGGACGTTTAGTTGTGTGTTCACCCCTTGGAATGTTCAGTGTTCATCCTAGGCTTCTGTAGGCCATGCTTTAGCTGTTAGGAGATGCTGCCAAAGCCAGAGGAGTGGATGAGGCCTCCCAGCTGAATAAGCAAAGCCTTTTTCTAATAACCTTGCTTATTTTAGGGTGAAGGGATTTCTGCAGCTGAGAGGCTAAGTACTTGGCATAGTTTGAGGGTTCCAAATGGATGTGCCAAAGGGTCTGACTGGCAAGCTCATCACATAATAATAATTGTTTAGATGCTGCAGAAAATAATTAATTTGGGCTTTGGAAAGCTTCCTTCTCAGTACATTCAACTCAGAAGCCCTCCTCCCCGCGTGGGCCTGCAAACACAATCCCTGGAACTATGAGAGGATAATAAAAGCCGAAAGTATTGCCAGCAATGGCCTTCTGAACTCATTCAGAGTTACCATGGAAGTGGGCATCTGGGTAGATGGATCCCTTTATCCTCTCTGCTTGAGCCTTTAGAACAGTGTCCCCAGACACGTTGTCATCAAGAGCACACAGGGAGCCAGAGACACGTGGGGAGTCTTGCACGTGCCTTTGCCCACAAGCCTCTTCTGCCAAACCAAACTAAACAGAGATACAAAGCACAAAAGTAAGCCAGCCAGAAAAGATTTGTTCAGGATCATCCCGGAATTTCGATTCCCAAGGTAGAAAGGAATGCAAAATGGGGAGTCTTCTGAAAGCGTGATTTTAGGGTAGGGAGGTGAAGTAGTCAGCAGGAGTGCTCCTCCGTTCAGCAGGCACCAGAGTGTCCAGAAGGCCCTCTCCATTCACTCGTTCACCAGATATTTATTGAGCACCTACTGTGTGGATGCATTCTTCTAGGTCCCGAGGATAGGGAAATAGCGGTCAATAAAACAGACAAAAATCTCTATCCCTATGGGTCTTCCCTTCTGGAGGATGGAGATGATAAGCAAATCAACGAATAAACACACCTAACAGTGATATGTGCTCAAAGCTGCGGAGGGGAAAAATACGAGTGGGGTTAAGGGAGTGTAAGTACCCAGGTAAGGGCAGCGCCTGGCTGTTTGATGCAGGTGGACAAGGCAGTCCCCTCTGATAGGGTGAGACTGAGCAGTAGGGAGACTCGAAGGACTTTAGGGAGTGAGGCACAGGAACACGGTGGTGGGGGTGTCGGGGAGACGGCAGAGCAAGTGCAAAGGCCCTAACTCGGAAGCCGCCGGTGTAGCAAAGATGGACTTGGTGGCCTCACGGCCAGAGCAGAAGGAGCTAGGGCCAGCGGGGGAAGGAGGGGGCTCCTCAGGTCAGTGGAAGGACCTCACTTTCCCAGAGATGGGAGTGTGTGGGGGAGTCTGAGAAAGGAGTGAGGCAATCGCATGGTGTGTTAACGAGGGTGCTCTGACTGCAGTGTGAACACACCACCGCCTGGTGAGAGGGGGCAGGGAGGCCAGCTGGCAGGCAGGGGCTGGGACGGATGGGATAGTGGGAGCTGCTTTGATCTGAGGTGGGGTGAGGATGAGAGGGAAGATCTCAAGTGGATTTTGAAGGTGGAGCCAATGGGATTGGAGGAGGGAGGAGCTGATGGCTTGGATATAAGAGGCAGGAGGAAGGGGGTAGGGCGGGAGGACCGCTCCAAAGCTTCAGGTGTACACAACCAGAAGAATGGACTTCTCCAATGTTGAGCCCGGGGCACTGGAGGTGGAGTCTTTTTTTTCAGGTAAAATTGTTTGGGACTTGTCTGAGATTTCATTTTTATTTTATTTTATTTATTTATTTATTTATTTATTTATTTATTTATTTATTTATTTATTTATTTTATTTGAGTTATTTGAGCTATTTAAGGTCGGGCGAGGTAGAGGGGGAAGACCTCAAGTGAACTCCTTGCTGAGGGGGTCCGATCCGACGACCCTTAGATGGTGACCTGTGCCGAAATCAAGAGTCACCCAGGCACCCCTGAGATCTTTATTAAGTATCCAAGGAGAGGCTGATTGGGCAGCTGTGAGTCTGAGTCCAAGGGAGAGGTCGGTGGGGTCATCAGCCTATAGATGGTGTTAATGGGACTGAGTTGAATTATCCAGGGCAAGTGTGTAAACAGAGCAGGAGGTTGAGGCTAGAGTCCTGGGGCTGCTGCTAGAACACACCCAAGGCCAGTGGATCAGCCCTGCCTTGTATTGCCTTGATAATGGAGAGCCCCCTGGGGTGCAGGGTCAGGGCTTTCCGTCTACTGGGAATCTGATTGCAGAGGTCACAAGCAAGTGAGGTCCTGGTCTGGTTGGCAAGTGTTTGGTAAGGTCTGTAACTACACAAAGGGTACTGTCCTCTCTCCTGAACACACTAGTTCAGACTCCTCACACCCTCCCAGCCTGACTCTACACAAGCAATGGGCCTGCAGAGAATTCTGACCCTTCCCTGAAGAGCTACCGCCTTGCTGCCTGTGTACTTTCCATCTGTTGTCATCTTAGCATCGGTCAATCAAGAGAACAGTGGCTTAAAAAAAGAGAACGGGGGAGAGAGAGAACAGTGGCTTAATCCTGAGATTGGTACTTCAATCTTGGTTTTGCTGCATGTTAGCTGTGTGACCTTATACAAGTCTCTTAACCTCTCTGAGCCTCAGTTTCCTCATGTCCACATATTTCACAGGCTTGTTTTGACATGCAAATGGAATTCTATGTGTAAAGAGGTTACCCCAGTGTCTAGCAAATAAGAGGTAATTATAATAATACTGTGTGCCTGGCACTATTTCATAAATCTCTTATATATTTACTTAATCATCACAATAACCCCATGAGGCGGATACCCTTTTTATTCCCACTTTACAGACAAGGTTAAGTAACTCAAGCAGCCTGATTCTAGGAATTTATTAATTTGACCATTATGCTATATTGCTTCTTGAGACTACTTTAAAATTTTCCTCTCTCTTCTTTCCTCTCTCTTCTTTTATTTGCAAGTGTTCTCTTTTATCAAATGGCTTAAGTTTTCAATTTGCAGTTTTGTATTTTTCCTTGTTATTAAATTGCAGTCATTATCTGGCCCTAAGATGATCGTCGTCCCCTTCATACTAAAAGAAGCAGTTTAATGCAATGGCAGAAAAAGAGAAATTTGAATTTTCTGAAATACAAGAGATAATAAGGTCTTACTGCCAACCTTTCCTGTGGGCAGCGGGTCAGTGTGGCTATGCATACAAAACAAGCTGGAGATAGGCCTTTCTTCTTGCATAGGCAAGAACTGACCAAAAAGGATGATTATGTTTTCAGAAAGCTATGAAAATCTGAACAGAGAGTGAGGGATTTGCATTTTAGAGTGGTAGAAGAAGTCTGCTTGTACCCAGTGTTAGGCATTTGTGTACATACGTGAAGGAGTGTGTTCGCGAGGGTATTTGAAGGTGTGTGAGTGTATGTCAATGCTGGTGCATACAGTGTGCTTGTGTGTGTGTGTGTGTGTGTGTGTGTGTGTGTGTGTTTGGAATATGTAATACTTACTGGCTACCAAAGGACGGGCTCTCTGAGTGTTTGGCACAAAAGGAGGGGCTGGGATTAATTTTCTGGTTTATACTTCTTCAAATCATTGAGCCGATGATACTCAGAAGGGAAAGTGATCTCCAAGGAGAAAATAAAATCGTTTCCCATGAAATTGAGCTGCCATGTTCAGCAAATGAAAATGCAGGCCTCCCAGTTAAATTTGACTTTCAGATAAACAATGAATAATTTTTTAGTATCATTATGTTCTATGCAGTACTGGGGACATCTTTCACCAAAAATTATTTGTTATCTGAAATTCAAAACTAACTGGGCATGCTGTATTTTATCTGGCAGCCTTGCCATAAAGACAATGAATTTATATACCTGCCGATTTTTTAAGAGGTTTGAAATCCATGAACCAGGGGCACCTGGGTGGCTCAGTCGGTTGAGTGTCTGCATTCAGCTCGGGTTGTGATCTTGGGGTCATGGGATCAAGCCCCGGGCTCCCTGCTCAGCGAGGAGGCTACTTCTCTCTCTTGCTCTCCCGATCTCTCTCAAATAAATAACTAAAATATCTGAAAAAAAAAAAATCCACAGACCACTTTTGGACAGGCAAAGACTTGTTTCTGGCTGGAGGGGTCAACTTATTCTTTTCTCTTTCAGGAAATCCCTAATTCTTTTCTCTTTCAGGCAATCCCTTGCCACCACTATCTGTGAAATGGGGACGTAATCTGATTCTGTCCTCGCCCCAGGGGAAAACCCCGGAGAATTTCATATCCTTTGCCTCATGTGTAATGGCCTGGAGCACTTCACAGAACTCCATTCTCTTCTCCAGTAAAAAAACAATTAAGGATTGTTTCAAAGGATTCTTGCAACATGCCTTAATAGCTAGCCAGTATCCCGTGGTGTTCAATCTCTCTCGCTTGCATGGTGACAAAATTCTTCCTTTCAGACTGCTAGCAAGCTCTGCCTCTCTGGAGGGAGGCAGAGTGGAAATGCCCCGCAGCTCTGGCTCCTGGGCGGCTCACGGCAGGCACAGGTGAGGCCTGGGATCTGGACGGCTGGCGATGGTGTGGTGGAGGAGAGCCCTGGGTGCAGGTGAGTGTCTGGACCCATAGGACTTCTTCCCACGGGAACAAAGAAGCCCGTGTGGGGGGAAAGCCCCAGGCTCTCAAGTAACAGTCTCTGGATTCCTACTGTGTCTGTCACCCTCTGGTTGTCTGTGTTAGAACCTCTAAGGACTGGGATGCTTGGGTGGCTCAGGACATGATCCCAGAGTCCTAGATCGAGTCCCACGTTGGGCTCGCTGCAGGTACCCTGCTTCTCCCTCTGCCTATGTCTGCCTATGTCTGCCCCATCTTTCTGTGTCTCTCATGAATAAATAAATAACATCTTAAAAAAAAAAACAAAACAGAACCTCTAGGACCTCTGCCTTCTTCCCCTGTAAAATGCCTGAAATATGAGTGCCTCTGTCACGGAGTTATTATCAGGACTAAATGACATTAATAAAACCATGTCTGGCTCCCAGGAAGAGCTTAATAAATGTTAGTCATTAGTATTATTGTTGCCTAGGACAATTTTTCCTAACCAGTTCAGTTATAATTTTTATTAATAACCTTTTCTGGTGGTAGATGGAGTGCATGGTCATAGAACAATATGTAAAAGTGTAGAAAAACCACAGGGAAAGAATTAAATGAGAAATACTTCATAAAGCTATCTCTGATCTTCTCTCTCTCTCTCTCTCTCTCTCTGTATATATGAGTGGTCTCAATGTTGACAGTGCATCAGAACCAACAGGGATGATTTAAAAATATAGATACCTGGGCCCCAAACCAAATCTAATCAGAACCATTAGGGGCAAGGTCCCTGTATTAAAAAAAAAAAAAAAAATCCAGAACATTCTATTGCAAAACCAGGCAACAGAATCCTGCTTCTCACTCATACATGTGCTCTTTTTCTTTATAAGCTTCTTAAAAATTGGGCAATATTGTACATTCGGTTTTATAAACTGCTTTTGTCGAGTTGCCTTATCTCTCTTCATTCTTCCACAATATCTTGGTTTTTTTCTTAAGGCTTTGGCTGTGGTTTCGAATAAGGGCTGCTTTTTCACCCAGCAGTCCTTTCAAAATGAATCCATTTAAAAATGTCATCGCTCCTGCCTTCTCTTGTCCTGCCAGTCTGCCACAGTTGATAAATAGAGACCCCTTCACCATTATTCTTTCTCTCCACCTGACTTCAGCTCCCTAACTGATGGCCACAGCTGGCTCTGGCCTTTCGGTCGTCACAGCGGGGCTTTGTGGCCAAGGCTTGAGATCCTGCCAGTGAACCTGCACAATTTCTTCCCTAAAATATTAATTTGACATATAACGCTATTTTTCATTTACTGCTCAGCCGACCATGGTGATGGTTATTTCAGTTCAAAACAACCTCCAAGCACTATGGAGGGAAATTTCCTTGGCCGTTTACTGACATTTTAGGAAAATAAAATGACATTAAAACACTGTAAAAAAAAAACCCCTCATAGACAGCTGTCTCCAGTTACTGATTAATGAGACTTGACATGGTGTGAGCAGGGCCTTCAACCAGTAAGAAGCAAACACTCAAGCCTTTATACCCATCCTGCCACCAATCCCTGAAATCACCGAAACCCGCACAGTTGTCACAGGACAACACATCTCACCCCAACTCTCTGTCCTTCCAGGCTTATATTCCAGCTGCAGGATGGAAATCAGGTGATGACTGTTTGAAAACACTTCAAAACTTGTCAACCAGGGGTTGCTCGAGAAGCATGACGTGGACATGTGCATTTGAGTATCCTTTGCATGGAGCAGCAGGCAGAGTGGGGGATGGCAGGTTTCTAACTGGTCTTCACGTGAGGAAACCAGAGGAGGCCTCTGCCCCTGGAGCTGGACCGTTTGCTGGGGCCCTGGCTAGGCTATCCGAGGGGGATAGTAAAGGCCGCAGGGCCCTCTGAAGACAGCAGGGCCTTGCACAAGGAAGTCCAGCCGTTCAGTGGGTGCACAGACAGGATGACGGCAGCTTACGGTGCCTGAGGAATCACGTGCCAGGGACTCGTAAGATTAACTGAGGAAGCCAGGGCAATGGACAGCCTCTCCTCTCCTGGGAGAGCAGACATTCTGAATGACACTGATAGGCCCCTTTCTGTCTGAGAGTGAGAGAGATGAAGCCCATACCGAGAGTCAGAGTGTTGGCCCCTTCCCCTCTTCCCAGTCCGTAGGAACACACATCTGAAATATGTGGAAATTTTCAGGGCGCCTGGCTGGTTCAGTGGGCAGGACATGTGACCCGGGATCTCGGGGTGGTGAGTTCAAGCCCCATGTTGGACATGGAGCCTACTTAAAAAAAAAGAATAATTTAAAAATATAATAATTCATACATACATGCACAAGTGGAAACTTTGTCC
Source organism: Canis lupus dingo (assembly GCF_003254725.2). Classification (NCBI taxonomy): domain Eukaryota; kingdom Metazoa; phylum Chordata; class Mammalia; order Carnivora; family Canidae; genus Canis; species Canis lupus. Next base: position 34,942,146 of record NC_064257.1, on the reverse strand, counting down.
TGCGGGCAGAGGAATGTGGGAGTTATAGTCAGACAGACCTGCAAAAGCTCTACCACTTGTCAACTGGTTATTTCATACCTCTGAGGCTCAGTTTCTCCCACTCTATAATGGGGATGGGTACCCACTTCACAGAATGGGGACAGAATGGGATAAATGTGTGTACAAGGTGTGAGACATCCGGGGCTGGTTTGCCATAGCTGGTGGGGCTGGAAGGCAGGGGCAGTGAAAGTCCCCCACGCCAGGCTGACATGGGATGATGTTACCTTTAGGGGTGACAGAGGTTTTTCCCTGGGCCGCAGTGTGACTTAGATCCCTCATATGGCAGGGAAGGCCCCAAAGAAGGCCAGGTCTGAGACTCACCTGTCTGTGCAATGGTTTAGTGAGTGGTGTGCCCAGCCGGGGTGATCACTGCCTTGCTCGGGTTGGTTGCTCAGCAAGACAAAGCGGATGACAGAAGCTTCTCCTCTTTGTGGCAGTACCAAAACTCTTTTTGATCACAAATGATGTAAATTGCAGGATCCCCGGAGGCACAGACCCTTCAGGAAGGGTTTGCATCTCCCTTATCCCTTATCATACCAGACACACTGTCCAGGTAAGAGCCCCCTTGCTCCCGTCTTCAGCCCAAATGCTGGCTTCTGCAGTTTTATGAGCCATCCTCACTCCAGGGTAGGATCTCCTATTTGGTGTGTGTGTGTGGGGGGGGGGACAGCAGACATGTGGCTCAGGACCCAGCCAAGTGACTGTGTCAGGGAAGGAAGCCTTGCTAACCGTCTTTATTATCTTCCTGGGAGCAGGACCTGAGCTCCCAAGGTGACACTCCATTTCAGCACTCCTTACTGGACACTGAAGAAACTGTTTCTTCCCGTTCTTGAAACAAGAAAGGTAGGCAAGAATAATTTCTCAACAAAGTGTGGTTTTAAGCAGAGGATTCATGAACATATGTTCTCCTCCCTTGTTGCAGATAGGCGACCTTTCTCTAGGAGGGGACTAAGAGCTTCTTGCAAAAACAATAGATGTTGATCTCCATCTATTCATTGCTTCTGCTTTTCCTGAGAAAAAGGAAAAGATTTTTACATGGAAGCCTTTTTCAGGCACCAAGTGGAGAATTTTCCATGATAGGAGCTAATATTGCCAAGCACCTGCTACTGCTAAACGGCGTGCTTAGTACTTTATGAAATGATTTCACAGCAATTCTTCCCATTTTGAAAATAAGAAAACTGAGGGTGTGTTAGCTGAGAAAATCTGGAGGAGTGAGCAGGGAAAGCATATGTAGGGGTCATGGGAAGTTTGGGTGTAACAAGCCCTGCCCTTCCTGTGGTCTGAAGAGAAAAGGATTAGCCATGTCCATTTTGGAGGATGAAAACAGCCCTGAGGCTGGGTTCCGGCCAAATCCGGTCAAGAAAGGACATAGAGGAACTTGTGAGCCTCTTGTAGAAGTCAAGATTCTTGGGTGCACATGACAGAAATCAAACTCAAGCTAGCTTATGCTTAATGAGAAGAGATGTACTGGCTCCTCCAGCTGCAGGCTGGCATAGGCGTGACTCATGGCTGGAGTCGGGCGTTGAAATAACACTCACTTGCTCTCTTCCTTGCTCTCCTCTGTGTAGGAGCTTCATTCTGTCTTACAGGCGGCTTTCCTACACTCAGCCAGGCTTTTAGGATCCCAGCTCAGCAAGACTAGCAGAAAAAAGCAAGTTCTCTTGGTGAATATTAAGTATACATGGTATGCACTGCAGATGCCTGTAGAGAAGGGCTCTGATGAGTCCTGTGGGTGGAGTGTGTCTGCCGGGATACCAGTTATGGTCACCCTGGTCTGGGTGATAGCGTATGATGCTGGGTGAGCCCGTGGTCAGTGCAGGGCAGCACATTGTGACTGATGATTCTGCATGAACTATACAGCTCAACTACAGAAAATTCCTTCCCCAAAGGAAGTCAGGGAGGCAGAACCCACAAAATATCGGGTGCCCACCAGGCCTGAACTGACGGGGAGAATCTGAGGGATACCACCTTCGTATTGATCCTTTCGTGCCTCTAATTACTCTCAACATGACATATGGCCACATGTGCTAGGACTGCCATAACAAAACACTACGGACCAGGGAGCCTATAAACAACAGAAGTTTCTCTCTGGGAGTTCTGGAGGCTGGACGTCTGAGATCGGGGAGCAGCATGGTTGAGTTCTGGTGACAGGCCTCCTCCTGGCCCCGGGGTGGCTGCCTTCTTGCTGTGTGACCCCAGGGCCTTTCCTCAGCACGTGCAGTCTCTTCTTCTTGTAAGGGCACCATTTCTATTGGATCAGGGCTCAACCCTTAGGCCCTCATTGCATCCCCCTCACAGGCCTGATATCACGTGGGGGGTTTGGGCTTCAACGTATACATTTGGAGGGCACACAATTCTGGCCATCGCATCCTGGGATCTAGATAATTTGAGAAGATACAGTTTACCTCTGTTTTACGAAAACTTCAGGGTTCTGGAAAACATCTCTTGCTTGCAAATGATAGAAATATTCGAAATGCTAGGTAAGGAGAGAAGTTACATGGCCTCTAGCTTCTAAGCCCCAGGAGAGCAGGGACGGTGCTTCAGCATCTCTGCGTGGCTCTGAGAAACACGAGAATCCAGGAAAGGTGGCCTTCCTAGAGACACGGCAAGCCCAGTGGTTTGAAGGACCATTCCTGTCTGAGCTTCCTTTGATCCCTGTTGGGAACATACGGGAGAGTGGCACAGAGGGTTGATTAGCCTCAATTTTTAAGAGGCAGTTTCCTGCTGGCCCTTCCTCTGAAGATACTGCTGCTAATAATCATCAGCTCTGCTGTTCCGTCTGCCCTGTCCTCCAAGAAATAAAGTTTTACACTCGGGATATGGTGTAACAAAAGCATTATTTAACAAAATAAAATCTAGCACAGGGATCCCTGGGTGGCGCAGCGGTTTAGCGCCTGCCTTTGGCCCAGGGCGCGATCCTGGAGACCCGGGATCGAATCCCACGTTGGGCTTCCAGTGCGTGGAGCCTGCTTCTCCCTCTGCCTGTGTCTCTGCCTCCCTCTCTCTCTCTGTGTGGCTATCATAAAAAAAAAAAAAAAAAAAAATCTAGCACACACACACGATCAGTTACTTTAAAAGTGGCTTCAGAATAACTCGCATTTTCATGTTTTAGGATTTTCTTCCTGAAATCTAGGGCAAAATTTATAGTTTTGTTCAGGGTCTTGTCTTGTTCATTCTTTTTTTTTCTGGGTTTTGGATTTCAGACCCAGTCACAGTTTTGTAGGTGCAGGAATTTTTTTCCTTCTCTTCTAGGTTCTTTGGCTGGCCAAATAATTAAATTGACGTAAGATGAATTAACAGGAGAAAAACAAATTTAATTTTATACATAAAAGAACCCCATAAAATTATGAGACTCGAAGAAGTGACGGAAACAGGCAGTTTTTATAGTTTTTAGACAGACAAACAGTAAATTTGTAAAGAGTTAGCAAGACAAAGGGGCTTGGGCTTGGGATAGTAAATTGGTGAAGAAATAACAAGTTTTGTTTATATAGCCTTCTACAGCCCTAAATTCTGTATTTTTGGCGATAAGGTTATCTTCTACTTTCCTGGTACAACTTTCACATGGGAGATCTATCTCCTGCTTTCATGGGGACACGGGAGGTTCAGAATGTTCTTCTCGCCCTGGCTCTCAAATAGTTTTAATTCAAAATAATGTGATAATTGGTACGCCTGGGTGGCTCAGTGGTTGAGCGTCTGCTTTTGGCTCAGGGCATGATCCTGGGTCTGGGGATAGAGTCCCACAGCGGGCTCCCTGCATGGAGCCTGCTTCTCCCTCTGCCTGTGTCTCTGCCTCTCTCTGTGTGTCTCTTATGAATAAGTAAATAAAATCTTTTAAAAAATAATAAAATAAATAATATGATGATTAATAAAAGGAAAGCTTTTACATACTACCAGTTGGATACCAATCCCAAACCCCAGCAGGAAACATTGTTGATACAGAGCTCAACAGAAAGTGACTCACCTTGCAAGCTGATACACTTTCACACCCCAGCGGGTTTGAGTGGGGTGCGGAATCCCTTCCTTGCCCAGCAACTCAGTCAGTGAGAAACCACCACCACTCCAAACCCTTGCCTACCTCCAATGGACTTTCACTCAAAAGAACCCCTCCCAACTTCCTCCTTTTTGTCTATAAGCGGATGTTCCTCTCCTTTTCTTGTTGCACCTGCCTACAGCTTTTGCTATAGCTTGCGTGTCCTGAAGGGCAATTCCTTTGCTAACCCTGAATAAACCCATTTCGCTGGCAAAATAACTAGCCATTTTACTTTTTAAGGTCTACAAATCAATATGGCAAAGTGAGGCACTTCCATTTGCTGCTTCCATAAAGCCTCTGTAATTATTTCCCTAACATTTTAAGAACAAACAGGACCAGCTATGACTGCTTCAGAATGGTTTCCCTTTTCATGGAGTGTTGTGGTGGCTTGCTCTGGCCAGGGCTGCCTGGGTACCAGGGTGTTTGTCAGCCCTGGGGCTCTGAGCTGGTTAATCTTTCTTAGCCTCAAGAGTGGTAGATTTATGGAACGTGCATATACCACAGTGCCTGTCCAGAGTAAATGCTCTCAAGTCTCATCACCATTATAATTATCCCTCCCTTTTGTAAATTGCTGAATGTCCCAAATGCAGGGATGTAAAACTCAAATGTCTGCAGAAGCTGGGAAGGTAATTTAAATGTATAAAGCTAACTGGTGTGGGGCCATGGGAATGGAGGAAACCATGGTGAAATGGGAGAAGTGTGTGATCTGCTAAAAGAAAGTCAAATCTTACAACAAAAAGAAAAGGAAAGGGAGGGAGGGAGGGTAGGAGGAAGGGGGAGAGAAAAGAAGATAACATAGTACATGTCTGCTAGCTGGATTTGGCCCTGGAGCCACCAATTTGTAACCCTTGCTCTGATTGACTGATTGATTTAATGATTTTATTTATTCATGAGAGACAGAGAGAGGCAGAGACACAAGCAGAGGGAGAAGCAGGCTTCCAGTGGGGAGCCTCATGAGGGACTCAGTCCCAGGACCTTGGGATCATGCCCTGAGCCAAAGGCAGATGCTCAACCACTGAGTCACCCAGGTGCCCCCTTCTCTGATTTAAAGGAGCTGGGATCCCTGGGTGGCGCAGCGGTTTAGCGCCTGCCTTTGGCTCAGGGCGCGATCCTGGAGACCCGGGATCGAATCCCACATCGGGCTCCTGGTGCATGGAGCCTGCTTCTCCCTCTGCCTATGTCTCCACCTCTCTCTCTCTCTCTCTCTCTCTGTGACTATCATAAATAATTTTTTAAAAAAATTAAAAAAAAATAAATTAATGATTTAAAGGAGCTGAGTGAGCTATGTTGGGGAAATAGATTCCAGGTTTTAGGATTTATCTTAGGATTTTCTCAGGTCTCAACTATTAGTGACAAAGGAAACTATCAAATTTCTAACCAAAGGGGAATCACGTCACTCTGAATATTTCAGGGTAAAGGACTGGTTTACCCTAAAACTAGTATGAATGAGATAGTCAATAATTCTCAATAATTTATTATTATTTTTTTTTTAAATTTTTTTTTAATTTTTATTTATTTATGATAGTCACAGAGAGAGAGAGAGAGAGGCAGAGACATAGGCAGAGGGAGAAGCAGGCTCCATGCACCGGGAGCCTGATGTGGGATTCGATCCGGGGTCTCCAGGATCGCGCCCTGGGCCAAAGGCAGGCGCCAAACCGCTGCGCCACCCAGGGATCCCTCAATAATTTATTATTGATGACAACAACATAATAGCAACTCTATCTTTATTGTTGTTTATATTCAGAATGAGACTAGATTTTGAGATAGCATTTTTCTGGTAATTGAACAAAGTAATAATGGTTTCAAAGGTGAGGATGTGAGTCATTTAATTAGAGACTCTCATGAGCCAAAGCTGAAAGAACTCTGTGGGCCACAGATGGTATTTATTAATATTATTTATAACCTATAAACATTAAGGTATATTCTTCAAAGAACCTGTGTTCAGACTTTTCCTATACATATACAAAGGCATAATAAGGAAGACAACATGGTATGGTTTGAGGAGAATGACAAATATTTGCATTCTTTTTCCAAAATCTCTTTTCCATTGTGCCTGAAATTGCCATATTACTCAGACCTTTACAATAAGGACATAGACCCCCTTCTTAAAATATCTCCTTCCAGGAACCCCTATAAGTAATGGTATATTGAGCTGTATTTCTCAATTATATCATTTTTCTCCATTTATTTATCAAATTCTAGTAATCTAGCTGGTTTACAAAAGAAGATCGTAAGAGGGAAATGATTTTTTGATAAAGGGAAAAAAACTAGGAAGATCTATTTTCAAAGCCACACATCCATCCATCCATCCTGCCAACATTCATTGAGCTCTGATCCGTGCCAGGCCCTGGGATGGAACATGTAGTCTGGTTGGGGAAACATGATTACAGAGCAGTGAGTGTGCTGTGGTAGAGGTATGTGTAGGGTATTAACAGGCCAGATTCAAAGGGCATCATGATGGTTACTTGTATATCTCAACTTGACTGGGCCACAGGGTGCCAAATGTTTGGTTAAATATTATTCTAGGTTGTCTGTGAGGGTATCAAATGATAAGATTACCATTTGAATCTGTAGACTGAGTATAGCAGATGGCCCTCCCACTATGAGGCCTTCATCCAATCTGTTGAAGCCTGACTAGAAGAAAAGGCTGAGGAGAATTCTCTCTGTGCCTGATTGTCTTTGAGCTGGAACATCAGTCCCCTCTTACCTTTGGACTTAGACTTGGACTGGAACTTTCATCATCTGCTGTCCTGATTGTCAGGCCTTTGGACTCAAACTGGAGTGTGTTTGTTTAACTTCCTGCATCTGGAGTTTGTTGGCTGCAGATCTTAGATTTATGAGCCTCTATAATCACGTGAGCCAATTCCTATAGTAAATCTCTTTAGACAGGTAGATAGATAAATTAGGTAGGTAGGTAGGTAGGTAGGTAGATAGATGATAGATAGATAGATAGATAGATAGATAGATAGATAGATAGATAGATATCCTATTAGTTTTTTTTGTCTGGAGAACCCAGATTTAATATAGGCATCCTCCCCAGTCTGGGCAGGGAGGCTTGGGAAGAGATGGAGGAGTTGTCAGGATAGCTTCCTGAAGGTGGTACTGGGCTGAATTCTGAAGAATATATGCAGAGTTAACAAGAAGGGAGATTGCTTATTGCATGCTTTAAAGCCCTGTCCTCAGATCTTTCCAGTTCAATCCTTTAATCAATTCTTTGGATGGATATATATAAAGGGCTCATTTATTATCGGCAGATGGCACAAAGTTAAGAAAATATAGGGATTACTTTAGACAGTGGCAAAATCAGTGTTCAGACAGATCTTGGCAGGGTACAGGATGGGCCAAGTCCAACAAAATAAAGCTGAACAGAGGTAAATGGAAAACCTTACACTTGTGTTAAAAGACAAAACAAAACAACAAAAACAAGCTGAGCAGAGGGTGAGAGGTGAGGAAATTAAAAAAAAAATTTTTTTTTATTGAGCTATTGACATATAACTTTGTATTGGTTTTAGGTGTACAACTTAATGAGCTATGTGTGTATATATATGTACACACAGACATAGCAAGTTTAGGTAACATCTGTTACTAGACAGTTACAAATTTTTTTTTCTTGTGATGAGAACTTTTAAGATCTACCCTTAATAATTTTCAAATATACAATACAGTATTGTTAACTATAGTCATCTTACTATATGTTTTTTCCCCAGGCCTTATTTAGCCTATAACTAGAATGTGTACCTTTTGACTTCTTTTACCCATTTTTCCAACTCCTACCCCCACCTCTGGCAACCACCAGTGTGTTATCTATACCTGTGAAGTTTTGTTTTGTTTTTGATTCCACATATAAATGAGACCACACACTATTTGTCTTTCTCTGGCTTATTTTACTTAGTGTAATGCTCTCAAGGTCTGTCCAAGTTGTCACAAATAGCAAGATGTCTTTCTTTTTTATGGCTGAAAATTTTCCATTTTATATATACAAATAAAACACATTCTTTTTATATATTCATCCATTAATGGACACCTCGGTTGTTTTTATGTCTTGGGTATTATAACTAATGCTGCAATGAATATGGGGGTGCAGGTATCTGTTCAAGATAGAGATTTTATTTTCTTTGGATGAATAACCAAAAATGGAACTGCTGGATCATACGGTGAAAAAGACTTATTTATATTACATGTTTTAGTTCAGAAGTTGGCAAACTATGGCTCATTAGCCAAATTCAGCTAGTTGCCTGTTTCTGTAAATAAAGTTTTACATATTGTCTATGGCTGCTTTCATGCTACAACAGCAGAATTGAGTAGTTGCAACAGAGATTGTATAGATTACAAAGTCAACAATATTTACCATCTGGCTCTTTTACATGAAAGTTTGCTGACCCCTGGTCTAGTCTATTGTTTGAGTTCAGGGTGAGTAAGAGTGTCATGTGTGCACTAAAAAGAATGCCAGTTCTCCCTTGAGAGCTATTTATAAAAATAAAGATCCTAAAATCATGTGTGAATGAATCAGTGGATGAATAAATGATCAATCAAGGGAGAGGATGGTCTAGCCTGGTTCTGAGCCAGAACCCACCAGAGTCCTGTATTCTATATTGGGGATGTAGTTAAAGAGGAATAGAGGCTACCAGAGCTAAGCCAGGGGACAGGGCTGAAGGATACTGGGAATTGTGTCAGGAACAAACCAAGGAAATAGGGATGTTTAGCCTGAAGAAGTAAATTCCCAAGACAGTTATCAACAGAATCAGTTCTTGATGACATTCATTGAGCCTTGTGTACAGGGCTTGCTAAAGAGATCATCTCATTCAATCCTCACACCAACCCTATGGGACTGGTAGTACTGGTATGCCCATTTTGCAAATAAGGAATCTGCAGCATGGAAAGATTGAGTTACCCAAGATCATACAACCAGTAAACAGGGAAACTGAGGCTCAACCCATGTAGTCTGTCTCCAGAGTCCACAAGCTTAATTGTATATCATTAGCTGTCCTTTATTGCTTAAAGAGATATTAATAATCTTGTTATCTCTGATTCCAGGAGACAGAGCAACAGCCAGAAGAAACAGGGTAATAGACTCCTTCTTGTTCAATGCAAGCGAGACCTTTACAATGCCCAGAGATGAAACAGGTGTTTCAGTAGGGTGGAAACCCTGTCATTAAGGTATGTTCAAGTTGGGGCCAGATGAGTTGACCAAGATTTCAGAGAGAGGATTCCAAAGTGGATAAGGCCAGAGAGCCTCCAAAATTCCTTTCCCCTCTTGATTCTATCATGATCTGAGGCTTGGGGCATTTTCTAGGATGGTTGACTTAGGTCAACAAAGGCAGCAATAGAATGGTTCCTGGGAAAGAGGCATTTTTCTGAGTGCTTTCTAAGATTAAATATGTTAACTCATTTAATCTTCAAAAGAGATGAATGGATACCACAAATGCCATCATTCCCATTTTACAGATGCACAAAGTGAGTCATAAAGTAGCTACATAATTTATCCGGAATTTGAACTTAGGCAGTCTGACTCCAAGGCCTATGCTTTAAACCACTTCCAAATAAAAATCTCTTACAAAGAGGGATATGTAATTTGAAAATTTTATTTCCCTCCTTTTATTTCCCCCTGCCTCCCCACCAAGATTTTTTATGTGTCCTCTTACCATGTTGCAAAACACTATACTACTAGAAGTTAATAGTAGCAGCTGCCAATGTAACATTCTCATTTTTGTCCTGTGATAATTTATAGGGACTGATTCTTCTGCTTCAGAAACAGGCTCCGAGGTAGGGGGTTCCCAAATGCATCATCAAGTCCTACAAATAATCAAGCCGCTATGACTGTGTTCATTCTCTCAGAAGTCCCATCTGAAGGTATAAACAATAATGTCTTACTTACAATATATGTTTGGTTCCTGTTTAAGTATTACCTCTGCTCTGGGAACTATTGGATCTCTTTAACTTTTCTACAGAGGCAAAGCTGAGCTCCACACAAAAGATTTCTGCATATTGATTTCCCTGATGGGTAAGGTAGAATTTGGTAACAGTAGTGACTCCACTGGACACGTAGTAGGTGCTAATACCTATTTGCATAGTACATGTGATCAATTGGGATTTATTGACTTGGGGGTGGGGAATGAAGGTGTAAAGGATTTCTTTTCCTTTCTGATGCTTTCTGGGCTCTGATCCTGAGAGTTAGTCCTATTTGATTTTTTTTTTTCCTCCAAGAGGTTCGTGCTTCCCAGTAACTGGGCAAACAAAAATTCAAGCATCTCCTCAATTGCATTGCATTCCCGAGTGTAGAAAAGTCTTTAAGAAATGCTGTTGTTATTATTTAGACAAACACTATGTTTCTAGCCTGCTTTCCTTCCAGATCTCTTTCCTCCATACTCCAAGAAACTACTGCCAGTCCAATTAGGACACAGAACTTGAATTGTTAAATAATTGATTCACTCCATAGATAAGCATACAGCCTTTTGTGTCTAAGGAGACTGCTTGATTCATTGTGTACAAGGACAGAGTGTTCCTTGCCTGACTTATTTACCACATGTTTTAATTAGCTGCCAGGCCTTGTACGGCAGTCCCTGTGCCAAAGGTAGAGAGATTCGAGCTTGTTAAGGTGATGGTTTAAGTAAGAGCTTTGTCATTAGGTAGGCATTTTTCTCTCTCCTCTCATTTCCACTCAGGGACTGAGCTCTATAACCTAATATGGCAAATTGGCATCCTCCCAGTGGCTAAGTGGCCCCAGAGACGGAGCACTACATTGTAGGCTCCTCGGTGGCAAGAACTTAGCGTTGTTGTCTTCCTTCCCCTTTAGCTTAGCCTAGTGCCCAGCACACAGGGAGCGCTGAAGAAGCATCGGTTGAACTATTAGGCTAAGGTCCATTTGGAGGGCACACACTACTGTGATCTCTCTCACTTCCCGTGTACCATCAGCCTCTGAATCAGTGGAGTCTAGTCAGAGACAATATTTAATCAATTTAACCCATAGTTCAGCATGGGCACTGACCAATCGGCCTTTGGGCTAGAACAGGATCCTGAAGGACCCCTCCTGTGATAGACATGAATTCTTTAGTTCTTGTTTCACTCAAGGGGCCCAGAGAGAAGGGACACTCAAAGGAATGGCACTAGGGGTTAGGGCAAGGGCTACTTGTAAGTTGAAATGGAAGCATTTGAATATTTCTTTTTTTTTTTTCTTTTAAGTATGCTCCACACTCAACATGGGGGTAAAACTTATGACCCTGAAATCAATAGTCACATGTTCTGGGGCACCTGGGTGGCTCGGTTGGGTAAGGGTCCAATACTTGATTTTGGTTCAGGTCATGATCTCAGGGTCACGAGATTTAGCCTTGCCTTGTGCTCTACACTCAGCAGGGAGTCTGTTTCTCTCCCTCCCCTTCTCCCTCTGCCCCTTTCCTCATGTGCACTCTCTTTCTCTCTCTAAATAATTAAATCTTAAAAAGAAAAAAAAAAAAAAACAGTGGTGTGTTCTATGGACTGGGCCAGCCATGTGCTCCCTGTATTTAAATATTTTAACAATGGTGTAGCTTTACTAGTGCATACTAGCTGATCATACCTATTTAATTCTGCCACAGCCATCCAATACAATGCAGCCAGACATCCTTCCACCCCGCAAACAGAAATATCATTGCTTTTCTCCTCAGATCAACATGGTTGTTGTAAAAATAAAATAAAGTGAGCTGGGAAGTTGGTAGCTGCAGCAGAGTTTCTTTCTTTCTTTTTTTTTTTTTAAGATTTTATTTATTTATTCATGAGAGACACACAGAGAGAGAGGCAGAGACACAGGCAGAGGGAGAAACAGGCTTCATGCAGGGAGCCTGACGTGGGACTTGATCCTAGGTCTACAGGATCAGGCCCTGGGCTGAAGACGGTGCTAAACCACTGAGCCACCTGGGCTGCCCTGCAGCATAGTTTCTGAATTCTTTTTGAGTCTCTAGATATACACAGAGAAACTAGATGGCTAAAACAAAAACCCCTAAACACATTTACAACAAAAGCAGGTAACTAGAGATCCATGCCCCCAAATCTACAATGACCTGGATAATATCAATATCTATACACAAGAGAGCAGAAGGTTGCAATGGGGCATCTGACAGAAAACAGAAGAACCTTAAAACAGTCAACACGCATTCACTGCAAAGCACGGAAGGCCAATTGGAGAACAGCAGCCATAACTGGAAGAGCTTTGCCAACTCCAGTAGCAGGAGATTGGAGCGGGTTTACGGTAAAAGTGGAAAGAGCTGGAATAGTCTAGCCTCCATGTACTTTTAAAACTAATCAGCCAGGGATCCTTTCCAGGATAGGACTCTACCTTGAGAAGAAACTGTGGAAGTAAACAGTAGTGAAGGGGGGAAAGCCCAGATATAAGTGGAGGAAGGAAAGAGGGCCAGGAAATGTCAGAAAGCAAGCTGCCATCTTTATTAAATCCTCATGAAAACCCCAGAAGAGGGAGTTCTGCAAAGATTTAAAAAAAAGAAGAAGAAAGAAAGAAAAAAGAGAAACTTCTTTCTAAATTTTTAGGAAAACTAATTTTACATAAAAATAAGCAGTAAAAAGTATCAAGATTCCATACAAAGTTGTTTTAAGAAAACAGGTATGCGGAACAGAATATCTGTTTAGACAATGAAATCACATCAGAAGGATGTGCCCACAGAACAGAACAAGACTATAACTTTCCATTTAAAAGTCAGCCAAAAGGACGCCTGGGCAGCTCATTGACTGAGTGTCCACCTTCCGCTCAGTGATCCCAGGGTCTGGGGCGTGATCCTGGGGTCTGGGGATCGAGTCCCACACTGGGCTCCCACAGGGAGCCTGCTTCTCCCTCTGCTTGTGTCTCTGTGTCTCTCATGAATAAATAAATAATTAAAATAAAAGTCAGCTTAAAGATACAAAAGTGATAGAAGATAAGGAAGAATAACATACATTAGAACAATTTTAAATGAGATGATAGAACTTAGGAAAGAATTAGGAGTAAAATAATATTAAATTAAAAACTAAAAACAAATGAATGCAATAGATATGCCCTTAAGAAAAATAGAATGTGAGAGAAGGATTTTTGTTTTTTTTAAGTCAAAAAGAAATTAAGAGGGGAGCATGCCTGGGTGACTTAGTCAGCTAAGTGTCTGCCTTCAGGTCAGGTCATGATCCCAGAGCCCTGAGATAGAGTCCTTCATGGGGCTCCCTGCTCAGCAGGTAGTCTGCTTATCCCTCTGCCTCTGCCCCTTTCCCCACTTGTGCTTATACTCTCTCTCTCTTTCTCTCTCAACTAATTAAATAAAATCTTAAAAACAAAAACAAAAATTAAGAGGGGCACCTAGCTGGCTCACTGGGTAAGAGCATGGGACTCTTGATCTCGGGGTTTTGAGTTTGAGCCCCATGGCGGGTGTAGAGATTACTTTTAAAAAATAAAATCTTTTTTTTAAGAAAGAAATAAAAAGATTTTAAGAGGAAATGACAAATACTGAAGATTGGAAAAGAAGATACAACACACAGACAATATGAATTCCTGAAGACAAAAACTAGAGGAAGGGAATAGAATACTTACTAAAATTATAATTCAAGAAAATTTTCCCAAAGTTAAAAAGATTTGAAACTACATGTGAAAAGAACATACTGCATACTTGAGAATATAATACTAAAGCAATAACACTTAGACATATTCTGATAAAATGATTGCCTTTTAAAGATAAAATTCCTTTGAGCATTTAGGTAAAACAGCAAGGAAAAAGAATATCACACTTTTTGAGAACAATGATTTACCCTAGAAGAAAATAGAATAACATTAACCTAATTGAAGGAAGGAAAATGTGAACCAAGAATTTTATATACAATAAAACTAATATATAGTAAAAACAGTAAAAGTATTTAGATCTTTTACTTGACAGCTGTTACAAATAGACAAACTCTTCTCAACATTTAAGAACTCAGGGAATATTGTTCCTTTCCTAAGGATTCTACTTGAGAACAAACTTCAGATAAGAGAGACTGGTGGTGAGAATTAAAAATGTAGTTGTTTTTCATTAAGATGAAACACATGTTAAAAGGGGGAGAATATAGGTGTGCCTGGCTGGCTCAGTTAGTAGGGCATGTGATTCTTGATATTGGATCATGAGTTCGAGCCCCGTGGTGGGTGTAAAGCTTACATAAAAAAGGAGGGAGGGGGCAGCCCCGGTGGCTCAGCGGTTTAGCGCCTGCCTTCAGCCCAGGGTGTGATCCTGGAGACCCACGTCTAGTCCCACATCGGGCTCCCTGCATGGAGCCTGCTTCTCCCTCTGCCTGTGTCTCTGCCCACCCCCCCATGAATAAATAAGTAAAATCTTAAAAAAAAAAAAAAAAAAGGAGGGAGGAAGGAAGAGACTGTAGTCTCTAGTGCCTAGATGATCAAATAATGTAGATAAAACACAATTGTTTAAATATGAGGGGCAGAATAGAGAATAAATGCAAAAATGTCCCCAAATGTTTTCAGTAATAATATTGAACAGTATTAGTATTGCTGTTTTGAGATAGTTGTGGGATAATATAAATGAACACAGATATTTTTTAAAAAAGATTTTATTTATTTATTCATGAGAGACACACAGAAAGAGAAGAGACATAGGCAGAGGGAGAAGCAGGCTCCCTGTGGGGAGCCAGATGTGAGACTCAAGCCCAGGACCCCGGGACCATGACCTGAGCCAAAGGCAGACACTCAACTGCTGAGCCACCCATGTGCCTTGAACACATATATTCTATCATCATTTGTATCCTAAGAACCAGATGCTCATTTAGAAGAAAGGAGATATAAATATAATACAAAAGAAGTAAACACAAAAAGTAAACTGGAAGTATTTGTGTAATATCTGTATCTGTATCCATATTTGTATCTACACCTATCTAGCATAGGACCCTCTGTCTCTTTCTATGCAGATAATGTAGTCTATAGTATGTATACATATATAGTCTATAGTATTCACGTATATATAGAGTATATATAGTACATATATGTGTGCATTTGTATATATATATGGGTATGTCTATGTATGTAGTCTTAGCTCTGTTCCCTGAAGAAACCTAAAATTTGTGACTAAGCAGCATAGAGCATCCCTAGTTCAATATTGTGGTCTTGAAACACCATTTACCACTAAATGAAATTGAGTCTTCTTGGAAAAATGGATCATTCTCAGAGAAGTAGCTGATTTCTATCTGGGAGAGAGAGTATGCAAGATCAGCCTAGAACATTTTGTCATACCTGATGGCAAGGAAAGTATCAAACTCTTCTAGGGACGTAGCACAAAAAAACAAAACAAAACAAAACAAAAAACAAAAAACCTCTCAGAAGCCAAATTGAAGAAGCTGTCACTGGTCAAAGATGGAACAATTTGAGCTTTCAGAAAGAATAATAATTACTATTGATTGAAGGCATCAAATATGCTTAAATCCTTGAATTCATACAAATGTTTTAAAAAATAACTGATTACCTTCTGAGGAATCAATGGGGTTCTAATTCATTGGAATAGGGATAGAGAACCAATTTATTATCTTAAAAACTCGCAAAGGAAGAAACAGAACTAAGCATAGAATCCTGCCTTTTCTGTATAAACTGTAACCAATAGGGGAAGATTATCCCTTTATAAGAGCAATTCAAGTAATGAATGAAAAAGAAATGTAAAATTAGAAATCTTTATTTTGGAATCCTTAAAATAGATTGAGGTATTATTCAACAGCTGCTAACATCACCCAAAGAGAGACAACCAGACATGATATGCCTCTTGATAAAAAGCAGCACCACCTGTGGTCTTATCAAGGAGACTCTGGATCCAGCTGCCATTTTGTAGGAAATAACAGAGGACCAGGGAGTAAATTGAAATGCACCATAACTACACAAGCAGCAATATCCAGACTGTAGGGAACTGGACAAGACAAATGCCTTGGGTCTCTTCAACAGATACAGGAAAAGAAAGGAATGAAAGTTGGTGAAGTGTGCGAGTTGTGAGTTCAAGCCCCACACTGGGTATAGACATTACTTTAAAAAGTTAAAAAAAATCTTAAAAAAAAAAAAGAGACAACATACCAAAGTGTAAAACATGAATACAACATCCAGAAATGCACGTATCCTTGAGTAATAAAACTATAAAGAAATGAGTACCTAAAAAGTTAGGATAATGTTTACTTTTGTGGGGAGGGAAGCAGATGGGGAACAAGAATAGTTTCTGGGTTCTCTGACAGGGTTATATCTATTAACTTGGGTGTGGTGGCAAGGATGTTCACCTTAGAGCTTAATAGATCTAACACACTTGTTTTTTGTGTATCTGTGTTTTATTTTCAAATAAAAAGTTTTAGAAGATGATACTGGGAAATGATTAACCATCCCCTTAATTCTCTACCCCAACTTTAGAGATAAATACTGTTAACATTTTTGGCATTTGACTTTTTTTTTTTTTTTTTTTTTTTTTTAGCATTTGACTTTTTTTTTTTTTTTTTTTTTTTTAGCATTTGACTTTTTAATGCATACAGAACCCATGTATGATAGTGTAGGTTTTAGCCGAATGAGATTGTACTGCAGATGCAATTTTGAAACCAGCCTTTTCACTCAGCAATATATCACAGAATCTTTCCATGTCAAATCATATAGCACAGCAAATTCCTTTACATAAGAAAGTAATTATTTTTAAATAAAAATATCTGTTCCTTTACAAAAATCTCAGCGATATGGAAAATACAGAGAGAAGAGTAGCATATTCCTCAAAATCTCATCATCCCCAAAGAAGGAAATCCTGCCTTTGTAATTATGTGAGGTGATGGAGGTTAACTTATTGTGATAATCATTTTGCAATACATTACATATATCAAATCAGTATGTCATACACCTTAATCCAGATAGTGTTATGTCATATCTCAGTAAAACTGAAGAACCTCACCACCCAGAAATAATGAATGCTAACATAATTCAAGAAATCTCTCGGGACACCTGGCTGGCTGGGTTGGGAGAGCCTGTGACTCTTGATCTCAGGGGCCTGAGTCTCTACTCATATGTAAAAGTAAAATGTGAGAGAGACAGAAGGAATTTTATGATCATATAAGTAATTCAGTTTCAGGTAACTTTTTTTCCACCTTGGAAGAAGTGTTTTACAAGACATTCCTTAGGCTAAGAAAAAAAAATAATTAGGAAATCATTAAGATGTTGAAGTTAGTGATGCCTGGGTAGTTCAGCAGTTGAGCATCTGCCTTTGGCTCAGGGTGTGATCTCTGTGAGGAGCCTGCTTCTCCCTCTGCCTATGTCTCTGCCTCTCTCTCTCCGTGCGTCTCTCATGAATAAATAAACAAAATCTTAAAACAAACAAACAAACAAACACATCTACCTTTGGCTAGGCATCATATTCCTAGGCCATACTTTTTTCTCTCCAAACTCTGTAGACATTGCTTCATTGTCTTCTGGCACTGACGTTGTTTGGAAATTTTACATGCATCTTCATGGATGATTTACCTTTTCTGCCCAGATGTTTAAATAATTATTTTCCTTTAAAAATTAGGGACTTAACCAGGGTATGTCTTGATGTTTGTCCAAAGTCGTGTTTTTCTGACATACAGTAGAACTTTTCCTCTGCAGATTTAGTTCATCCTTCATTTTAAGAAAAACGTTCCTGTATTGTGTTTCTGAATGTGTATTTTGTTGCATTTATTGGATTCTTTACATCAGTTAGGGACACCCATATCTTTATGTTTGATTATCTACTGGTTCTCTTATTATCTCCCTCCTAATTGCTTTATTCCCTCTGTGTTTTGACTTTGTATTTGCCATAATTATCTCAAGCCTTTTATCCATGCCATTAATTCAATTTTCAATCATGTCTTTCCTGGTATTTGGCATATCTGATTTATATATTAGATATATAATGGTTTTGTTTCAGTTCTTGATTCATTTTGTTAGTTCTGAAATCCCCTTTTTACTCTGCCTCTCTCATTTCATCGGCTCAATTTTGAGATCTTATTTTCTCAGGTTCATATTTTAAGAGCTTGATAGTGCAAAGCACTCCCTGGGAATCTCCTGTATCTTGAGGTTATGTTTTCTTTCATACTGGTTTCTTCATAGTTCACTCATTATCTTCCTTCCTGCCTATCCCTCCCTTTTTTGACTGAACCCTATTTACATGATCGCTGTGTATTTTCTTTCCCCTTACTTTTGTTTAAGAGGGGTAGCTCCACTCTTATATGGTCTCCTTGGTCTTAACAACTTACCTAGGAAATGTTTGTTGCCCTCTCTCCATGCTCATCTCTGGTCATTGCATTAGGTATTAGGAAAAGGGGAGTCTGTGATCATGCTTTACTCTGCTATCATTACTCTAAAATCTTAGGATGATTTTTCTAAAGTGCAGATGTTATCTGCCACATCTTGCTTAAATCTCTTCAGTGGTTTCTCATAGCTTTTAGGGGAAATGCCTAAACTTCTTAATTTACATACAAGATCCTTCATTGTTTGGCCCACCTACCTTCTAGTCTTAGGGCTCCCATCATCATCCCCCTCATTTGCTAACTGATCACCCAGGAGGCTTTTCTTGAGCCTGCGTATGGTTTCAGAACCCTTCAACACAGGGCTCCAGGTGGCCTATTGGTCCTCTCTGCTCTGGTGGAATCCTGTAGTCCCAGTGATCTCTTCTCTGAGAAACTTTCCCAGAATACTCTTCTATTCTCTGTCCTCCAAATACTTCAAATATCCCTTTTTTGATACTTCTGTTTCATAACATTTATCATACTTGATCATAATTGCCTTTTAGAGTATGATATAGTGGGTTTTGAAGCCCAGCTATCTGGGTTCAGAAATACCTCTGCCACTTGCTATCTGTGTGACCTTGGTGGACATTGTATAGCCTTTCTGTGCCTGTTTCCTTGTGAGAATTAAATAAGTTAATGCATATAAAGTTTTAATTAGCACATGCTTAATCATTTTTAAAAGTTATTTACTTATTTTCTTACTATTGCTCTGACAGCAATAATGGTCCCATACCACCCAGAGCCCCTCCCTGACAATCCAGGGCCTGTCCATGGTGCTAAAATAATGCTCTTCATCACAGGACAGTCTCTACCATCTGTCATACATTTAGTCCCACTGGGAGTAAATCCATGGCTACATCTTTCCAGCTTTAGCTGTGGATGTGGAAACTGTCTCTTCCTTCCCATTTCCACAACCAGTATCCTAGTCCTGGCTCTGGTCACCTCATCAGCTTCTTCTTCTGTGACTGAGGTCATCCTCCCAACTGGGTCTCCTTACCTCTGGACCATTTGATCCAGATTATGTTCACATTATCCTCTTCCAAATTTTCTTTATACCAAGTCACACTTTACCTACTAACTCACAAGGAATTTCGAAACAGCAGAAACAACTCAAATGGTAACATGGTTAAAACAATAATACATCAATGATGTGCATAATTAAGCAGCCAATTGGGTAATTATTAAAGTCATGTAAAAGTAAGGTAATTTTAAGGAAAATACAGAAAACTATTTGTTGTAACAATATAGAAAATATAGAAAACTGTTGAGGGGAAATAGCAGACTACATTATGTTTTTAACATCATTTATTCATTTATTAAACATGTATTGAGCACCTATTTTGTGATAGGCCCTAGTTATGTAAGAATTATTAAGAAGAATTATTAATTATTACATCCCTTTTTTAAAGGAACTCAGAGTCTAGCGGGAGAGATAGCCAAGTAAACACACGCATTTGGACAAAGAGTAGAAAAGAATATGGAAATACTACTACAGGTGAGAGTGTGGGTCAATTTTGTCTTTCCAAGTATCTGGTAGGGAGTGAATCCTGGCACAAAACCTCAGAGGGAAGTGGTGAATCAAATTCCTTTGACAAAGACTATACATAGCTCCAGGGAAGCTCTTCCCACTCCACCCCTGCATCTTTAGGCCACACACACGGATCAGTGGAGTGCTCAGAGAAGTCCAAAAGGCCTTGACAAGGACAATAGGAGAAGAAATGGTATAGCAACCATGCAGGCCTTCAATGGTAAAATAAATGAATAGTTTTGAGTGACTGTGAATATGCAATAAAAAATTGGAAGGGAGGGGTGTCTGGGTGACACAGTCAGTTGAGTGTCTGACTCTTGGTTTTGGCTCAGGTGGTGGTGTCAGTGTCAATGGATGGAGCCCTGTGTCAGGCTCTATAGTCATCATGGAGTCTGCTTGAGAATCTCTCTCCCTCTAACCCTCCAGCTTGTGCTCTCTCTCTCTCTCAAATAAATACATAAATCTTTTTTAAAAATTTGGAATAAAATAATGATACCTTGCTGAGTATCCCCAGCCCCTCATTAACTGGCCACCAGACTTGCCTCCCTAGTCATCTGCCCTAGGATTCACTAGGAGATCCAGTCTTTTTTACTGTCATGACCTCCGGGTTGTTGGTCATGCTGCTATCCTCTATCAAGAATATTCTTCACTCTTCCAATTCAAATCTTATACATTTTTTTAAAGGACTCATTTTCTCTAAGAATCCTTTCTCGGGCAGCCCAGGTGGCTCAGTGGTTTAGCGTCGCCTTCAGCTCAGGGCCTGATCCTGGAGACCTGGGATCAAGTCCCATGTCAGGCTCCCTGCATGGAACCTGCTTCTCTCTCTGCCTCTCTCTCTTTCTCTCTCCCTGTGTCTCTCATGAACGAATAAATGAATAAAAACCTTTTAAAAATAGCTAAAAAAATAATCCTTTCTCACTTAATTTCATTCTATTCTAGTATAGATACCTGAAAGTCAGTTTTACTGGATATAAAATTCCTGGCTCACTGTGTTGAAGACATTCCAGAGAGAGAAGAGTTGGTGATCCATTTCATGGACAAGCATGCAGTTGTCTCTGGTTAATCTCATAGGCTCTGGAGTCTGACGGATTTGGGTTAGATCTTCAGCACTTATTAGCAATGCAACCTTTGAAAAGCATTAATCTCAATACACCTTGGTTTCCTAATCTATCACATGGAGATAATATTTATCTGGTAGGGTTCTGAGAAGATGAAACAGAATGATCCATGTGAAATGGCTTGTCACAGTGCTTAGGACATAGAACGTGCTCAATTTGTGTAGTTGTGATCATTTTGATCCCTTGAAATCATTCTTCATCTGTTTTAGGGAAATATGAATTGATTCAACCATTAATATGTGCCCTGTAGTAAGTATTTAATAGATGACTTCTGAAGGGTTCTAACTTAGAATATGGCAAAGAAAAACAACATTTCATTACTAACGCATTTCCAAATGGAGGATGACAGGCTAAAAAGAAGTTATGCTAATTGGTAACATTTCTTATCTATAAAAAGTCAACCAAATTTTTCATTGCTTTTTTACTTTTTTAAAAAATTTATTTATTTATGAGAGAGAGAGAGAGAGAGAGAGAGGCAGAGACACAGGAGGGGGGAGAAGCAGGCTCCATGCAGGGAGCCCGACATGGGACTTGATCCCGGGACTCCAGGATCGTGCCCGGGCCAAAGGCAGGCGCTAAACTGCTGAGCCACCCAGGGATCCCCGCTTTTTTTACTTTTTATGTGAAATTGCAAACTGGTTCATTTTTGCTCGATTGTTATATCCAATGCCTCAATTGTTATATTTATGTTAATAATGAATGAAATAAGTTAGGTTGTCCTAGTATACTTCCTGCTGTATTTAAGACAGAGACTTATGAATTCAGCCTAGAGATCAAGAGGGCTGAGTATCACTATTTGTGACTGGTAAAGATGTTGTTACACAATTAAGAAAAAGGATAAAAAGGAAAAAAATGTATCCTATTCTCAAATATTAGGTGGTTTTCAAGGAAACCATAATGTCACATTTTAGAAGCCCAATCAGGCTGTGACAGGAACAACTGGAGACATAACCCTGATCATTAAAGCATTCTTTTTTTTTTTTAATTTTTATTTATTTATGATAGTCACACACACACACACACACACAGAGAGAGAGAGAGAGAGAGAGAGAGGCAGAGACACAGGCAGAGACATAAGCAGGCTCCATGCACCGGGAGCCCGACGCAGGACCCGATTCCGGGTCTCCAGGATCGTGCCCTGGGCCAAAGGCAGGCGCCAAACCGTTGCGCCACCCAGGGATCCCCATTAAAGCATTCTTGAAGAACCTTTTAACATAAGACCCTCCTCCTCACCCTCAAAAAAGAAAAATCTTGACTCAGTCTGGTTTCACTTTGAAATTGGTTCTTCAAGTTAGTTAATGATAGCATTGGAGACCCGGGGATTTCCGTAGCTGAGCAGTAGAACTGTGTTCCATTAGCGTTTGATGTGTTGTCATTTATTCTGTACAGTTGAATAGTCTTGGTTTCTGAAGGGAGTCTAAAAATTATGCAGGCTAACTAATGCTGGAAGTTCAAACTAACAATTCCTTAACGGACACTACCTCCCTCACTCCAGGGGTCTCAGTGGAGTTAAATAAAAAATTAACGTTAATTGGATTAGTGCATCCACAAAGGGAAGAACATGCATTAGAAGCAGGAGGAGGAGGTGGTGTTGCAGGAAGCAGTACAAGCAGTGTAAGAGAAGCGGCTGTGGTAAGATACCACACAAACCAAAGTGACTAACGTGGTACCTGCACGTTAGGATTTCCTACAATACTAAGAACAGAATATTCATAGTCATCCTCTAGAGCTTTACTTCTGAATAGGTCCTTCGATCTATTTAATCTAAGTTCTCATTTTACAGATGAGAAAGCTAAAGCCCAGAGATAGGAAGTGACTGATTTATTTCAAGAGCTTGTGTTTTTACTTTAACATTTTCCCACTGCTTTTCTCTGAGGCAGAGCACAGGAGGGCAGTCAAATGTGGGGATTAAGTGGGTGGACCTGAGTTCCAATCCTAGCTGTGCCATTAATAAGCTGTGTGATCTTTGGCAAATCACCTGCCCTCTCGGAGCCTTACTGAAATTGTTATTTCCCCAAAAGCAAAACATCAAAGGCCAATCTGAAGAGATTCATATCAAGAGAAAAAAAAAAAAACAAACCCTCTACTGTATGTCAAGCGTAAGTTAAAGTAAAAAGGCGGTTAGCAGTCTTCATTAATTCCCTTATTTTTTTTCTCCCTGATATCTCAGCCACCCCTCTTCTCTGTGCAGGTAGGCAACAAAGAGAAATCAAGAGAAAATGGTTTTATTACTAGATCATAAAGCTACTTAGTCTGTTTAACATTTGGTCTCTATAGTACTGCTGACACTCTATCAATGTTAGAAAATTATAACCATATTCCTTTGACAGCGCTGATAAGGGTGATCTGCCACGATAATTGGCATCCACGCGATGTAAAAGCCGGAACATTTGTCGTGTTTATCCAGCACAAGCCTTTGCATTCCCACCGCTGTCTGCTGCTTACCTGTTACAGCCTGGTTTGAAAACGCAGGAGTCTTTGTATGCTGTTCAAAGGATCCTTTGGTAAACAAGGGATTTCCACCCCCCACCCCCACCCCCATTGAATTCAGGCTGCCTCCAATTTCGTGCTATTTGATTGACTTTGCTCAGCAGAAGGCAAATCGGGAAAAGTCCAGGTTTCTTCCCCGAAGACTCACATCCTTCCATCCTACTCTCGTTCTTGAAGATTTGAATCCTGCATTCCCCTGGCTCAGGAGTGTGCAGTGTTTTCATGATCAGGAGGAAGATATCCCGCTTCCCTCCTCTTTTTCTCAAGAGGCATTAGCATTTGGGGATAGGATTTCCCTGTTGTTTGGCGGGGTTGGGGCCTGGGTGGGGAGGCCCCTTGTGAAGAGGAGGCTTTGCACGCAGAGCTTTGCCGGGAAGACCAGGGTTTTGCAATCATGGGGATGCAGACCCATTCTCCTGGATAAGCCTAGACCGTCTCTGTTCCCTGAGGTCTTTCCTCTAGCCCGGGGCCGATGTGCTGTTTCCCACCCTTAACCCTCCCCCCATCCCTCCTCCGAATGCTCAGGACAACCAGGGCACCTCAAAGAGCAGGACGGGACCCGGGCGGGCCATCCTCCCACCCCCCGGGGGAAGGGATGTACTTTTAAGGCGCTGACAACTCCCATCCCGGGCCGCCAGTCCCCTCGGGCTCCGCGGACCTGGCTCCCCCGGCCGGGCGGGACGGCGCGGGGACGAGCGCGGCCGGCGGGCGGCAGGGCCTGGAGCGCGGCACGCGGGGCGCGCCCGGGGACCCCGCGCCCCCGCCCCGCCCCCCCGGAGGCCGTCGCCCGCTCGCCGGCCGCGGCGCACGCGTGTGTGTGTGTGTGTGTGTGTGTGTGTGTGCGCGCGCGGGGGGGGGGGGGAGGGGACGGCGCTCCGGCCCTCGCGGCGCCCAGCACGGCCGCCGGCAGGATGCGGAGGGTGAGTGCGCGTGGCCCGGAGGCGCGAGGGCCGGGGGCGGGGGGCCGGGGCCGGGGGCGGGGGCGGGGGCTGGCAGCCGGGGGGCGCCCTCCCGGCCCCGTCGGGGCTCTCCCGCCCGGTACCCCCGCCGCCGCGTGGGCTGCTCCGCGCCGCGCTCCCTCGGGGCAGCCGCGTAAACTCTGCCGTCGGTCGGGCTCCCGGGGCGCGTCCCCGGAGGGTGCGCCCTGCGAGCCGGGAGGGCGGCGACGGGCGCGCGAGCCTGTGAGTTTCGGGGAGGCGCCCGCTTGCGGGGTGCGGGCCGCGGGGAGCGGGGAAGCAGGTGCGCGGGGCCCGGCGGGGGCGGCGGGGGCTCCCCAGGGACGGCCGCGGGGTGCGCTCGGCTCTAGCGCTCACGCGGCCGGGAGCCCCAGCGGACGCCTGCGAGTCCCAGGGGGCACCCTTGACATTTCCCGGGCCTCCAGGCCAAGCCCAGGGACAGTTCGGGCGCCGAGGCGAGGGCGCCCGGTGTTTTCTAAAGAGACAAAGGTGAGAAGAAACGGGAAAAACAGAGTAAGACTTTTTGCCGCCAGAGCCTGTGGATTTCTCGGGTGGGAGTGCGAGGTTGCCTGCAGGAAGGCGTGTATGTGCCTGTTGGGTCACCGAGTGGCTTTTTCGGAGACTTCTCTCAGCCGCTAGCTTGCTTTAAAGGGAACTCTGGCCTGCCGCTTTGCAGCCGGTGCCAGAATCGAGTGCTGTGCACGTTGATGGGGGGTGGGGGGTGGGAGTGGTGTTTGGGGGGCGCGTAGAGCAAGAGTGAATTGGCCCCAGCTGCCTCTGGAAAGTCTGTTAGTGAACTGGCATGGAAATTCACCTTACCTTTTGGAGTGAGTCCAAACCTGCTCAGGTGTTTCTGCGGAGGACAGGACTCCAGCCAGGCTGGCCAGCTGGTTTGGCATTCCTGGCATTGGTGGAGTGGCAGGAATGGAAACAGGTGGGGTTACTTTCTTGAACTCCAAATTCAGGGGTCAGCAACCTTCTTTTACCTTAGCGTCACCAGGTTAATTAAGGAAAGCTAGATGGGATGTGTTAGAGGGAGAAGCAAGATTTGGTGATGGAGAGTGTTGACCGAGTATTTTAAAATATGATTTGCATCTTGTTCGTTTAAGGATGAAAACGATGGATGCTTGCTAGAAATGCGGATTCCTGAGCTGTACTTCAGACCTGTTAAATGGAGTCATTGGGACTGGAGCTCTCAGTTTGCATTTTATTTTATTTATTTTTTAACATTTTATTTATCTATTCATGAGAGACACAGGTAGAGAGAGAGGCAGAGACACAGGCAGAGGGAGAAGCAGGCTTCGTGCAGGGAGCCTGACGTGAGACTCGATCCTGGGTCTCCAGGATCAGGCCCTGGGCAGAAGGCAGCACTAAACCACTGAGCCACCCAGGCTGCCCGCTCAGTTTGCATTTTAAACACGACTGCCACCACCATAAGGCAAATAGATTAAGCACCTGCTGTGTGTAGGTACCCTTCTAAGCTCTAGGAGTGCAGTGAGGAGATGATGGCCAAAGAGCCTTGTACTCTTGGAAGCTATATTCTAGTTGAGAACTTAGACAGTAAAGAAGTAAACAAATACACAATTAATTTTAGATAGTGATTAGTACTATCAAGAAAATAAGAGCAGGATAACGAAATAAGGAGTAAATCAGGGAGTGAAGCCATTTTAGTTTCTGTGGTCAAGGAAGACATTCCTAGGGAGTTAATATTTGAACTATGAATTACATGAGAAGTCAGCTGTGTGAAGGTTTGGGGAAACAGTCCTCCAGAGTGAGGAACATCAGTTGCAAAGGCTCTGAGGCAGGAATAGACTTGGCCTGTGTGAGACACAGAAAGAGGATCCTGGGGCTGAAGTGGAATGGAGTGTACACAAGATGGAATGAGTAGAATGAAGTGAGGTTGGAGGGAGAGATAGGGACCAATTTCTATGGGGACTTGATGGCCATGGTAAGAAATGTGGATTTCAGCCTAAATGCAGAGGAATGTTACTTAGAGAATTTTAAGCAGAGGAACAGTGATATGATCTGGTTTACTTGTTTTGAAGATCTACTTGGCTATTGTGTGTAGAATGAATTACAGAATGGAGATGGTCATGGTAGAGAGACCACCTTTGTGTGCAGGTGTGATAGAGAGAGGTGGAGAGACTGGATGGATTTTGGAGGTAGCATGGACTTGCTAATGTGGAAGGGAGAGGTGGGAGTCCTTTAATGTACACCGAAGGTTGCTCATTGTTGGGGTGTGTGAGAGAGAGAGAGGAAGGGGTGGGAGATGGAGAAAAGGTGGTTGGACCTCAGTTGGAATGCCCCCAGTGATAATGAAAGTAACATTTTGTGAACATTTACTCTGTACTCGGTACCGTGGTACATGTGTTCCCAAGACTCCTGTGAAATAGTGACTGTCAGTCACCATTTTACAGATGGGATGATAAACTCTGGAAGGTTGAGTCTGTTGCTCTAGCCGCTCAGCTCTGTGTTGAAGTTGGGATTTGTACCAAAGCCCTGGCTTTTGCTATTACTTTCTGCTGCCTGCAAATTGTCTGCTCCTGCCCCAGATCATTTCTGGTTCCAGAGAAGCAGATAATTTAGCAGTTTGGCACATGTGTGTGGCAGCATTTCAACCGTTGTAGATCGGTAACTGCAGAGGGAGGGCAGACACACTGTTAGAATAGAAAGTAATTACTTCCATTTGATGTTGCTGAATGAAAGAAAAGGTGCATAGAGAATGCACAAAGTCGGAGCACAGAGGATGCCCAATAATTGGGTTTCTCTGGGGAGAGGCAGAGAGGGGGGCTTTCCCACCCTGCCCAGTGCTTTGAACCTTATGTCATGACCACCGGGGAAGCCATATGTTGGGTTCTTCTTTCACCTGTTCTCTTAGCTGGTTAATGTTTCCTTCTTTACTTTTGCATCCAAAATGAGCTCTTTTCCTGTGCAGAGCCAGGAATTTCAGACGATTGGCTACTTTAAAAAATTATTTGTATTAGCATTAGAAATCATTTGTAGAAAAGTAATTTTAATGGTAGCTACTATCGATTGATTGCTTTTTCTATGCCAGGCACTTATCATCTCCCTTCGTGTTCAGAACAGCCTTTTAAGTTGAAATTAATAGGTGATACAACCATACAGTATAAAAATTCAAAATATATGAAAATATTTACAGTGGAAATTGTTCCTCATATTCTGTTGCCCAGCCAGCTGGTTCCGCTTAGCCAGAAGTAATTGATGTTAAACCCATTTCTTGTCTCCTTCCAGAAATAATCTGTGCATGTATAAGCAGTTACATATTCATACTCCCCCCCCCGTTTACACACAAATGTAAATATAGCATATAAGTGCCTTTGCTTTTTTCCTTGTACCTAAGATCAGTATTTGTAGATCTATTGGTTCCTTTTATGGCTGCATATGGGATACCTTTGTGTGGATGCACTAGGATTGTTTGTACTAGTCTTTTGCTATTATCGGCAGTGCTACAGGGAATAATCGTATACATACGTGATTTTACATGTATGAGTGTATCTGTATGATAAATTTCTGAGTCAACTGATAAAAAAAAACTACTTTTGTTAGGTGAAGCAGAGTAGTATAGAGAATATACAGAGAAGAAATATATATATATTTAGAATATATATTTAAATGTGTGTAATGTCTCCAAGTAATAGCATAGACTTGGAGCCAGATTACCTGGGGTTGAATCTTAACTCTGCTGTTTACAACCTGTGCAAGTCAACTTCTCTTTGCCTCAGTCATCTGA
Source organism: Canis lupus dingo (assembly GCF_003254725.2). Classification (NCBI taxonomy): domain Eukaryota; kingdom Metazoa; phylum Chordata; class Mammalia; order Carnivora; family Canidae; genus Canis; species Canis lupus. The sequence continues at coordinate 34,913,990 of NC_064257.1, read as the reverse complement.
TTTATAAAATAATAATAATAATAATATCTACCTAATTGGATTGCTATGAGGATTGTATTAGTTTGTGTTGCATAACAAATCACCCCCAAACTTACTGGCTTAAACCTGTTTTACTTAGCTCGTAAGTCTGTAGGTTGCCTAGGTGGCTCCTCTTGTTTGGGCCAGCCCAGCTGAGCTCTGCTGGGTTTTTTCATGCATCTCTGCTCACCTGCTAGGTCAGCCGGTAGCTGGAGGATCTAGGCTGGCCTCACCCACATGTCTGGTAGTTGACAGATGAGTTGACCGGCAGGGACCTCATGAAATGGAATCTCATGCTGCAGTCAGCGAGCTCGGGTTTCTTTATGTGGTAGTCTGAGGGTTCCAAAGAGCAGCTAGTGAGGGCAAACCCAGAGCACAAACATTTTTCAGACATCTGTGTCACATTTGCTATTGTCCCACTGACCAAAGTCAATCTCATGGCCAAACTCAGAGTCTGTGTGGGAGAGGACTCTCCAAAGACAGGGATATAGTATAGGAGATTATTGCTACCATTTTTGCAAACCAGTCTACTACAAACATTGAATAAGTTATTATATCTTTTTAAAAAAGATTTTATTTATTTTTAATTTTATTTTTTAAAAAGGATTTTATTCATGAGAGGCAGAGATAGAGAGAGGCAGAGACACAGGCAGAGGGAGAAGCAGTCTCCCTGCATGGAGCCGGATGTGAGACTCGATCCCGGGACCCTGGGATCACGACCTGAGCCAAAGGCAGATGCTCATTTGCTGAGCCACCCAGGCATCCTTTAAGATTTTATTTATTTATTTATTTGAGAGAGAGAGAGGCAGAGAGAGCGAGAAGCAGGCTCTCCATTGAGCAGGGTGCCAAACGTGGGCTCAATCCCAAGACCCTGGGATCATGACCCTCTGAGCCACCCAGGTACTCCTAAGTTAGTATATCTTTTAAAAGATTTTATTTATTTATTTATTTATTTATTTATTTATTTACTTACTTACTTACTTACTTACTTACTTGCTTACTTACTTACAAGGGAGAGGGTCAGAGGGAGAAGCAGACTCCTTGCCTAGTAGGGAGCCGGAGAGGCAGGACTTGATCCCAGAACCCCCAGGATCATGACCTGAGCTGAAGGCAGACCCTTAACCAACTGAGCCACCCAAGTGCTCCGAATAAGTTAATATTTTTAAAGTGACTTGTATCGCGCCTGGCACATTATAAGTTTGTTAAATTGAAAAGAAAGAGAGAGATTACCAGATTACCCTCAGTTTACACCTCCATGCGTGAGGGTGCCTGTCTGTTTCTTCCTAACACTGCATCAGAGTTATTATCCATGGAGACGGTTCTTGTTTCCCTTTATGCGGATGAAAAAAGTGATGCTCAGGGATGTTAAGTTGTTTTTCTGACGTTCCAGGCCAAACAAGAATTTGTGGTCTTGCCCTTCTAGACAGATGCATGATTTCTGTGTCCCCAGTGCTTCCATCCACTGCTCTCCTGCCCACTCTTGGATTTCATGTCCCATATTCCCATTTCACATTTGGATTTAGGTTGAGAAGGATCTGTGAATCTTTTTACATGTTTAATAGTGATTTTGATACCAACCTGGCTTACTGAGTTCAAAGTGTCCACAAAGGTAGTGGGGAGGCTCTGTTTCGTCTCTGAAGGAATGATGAAGGGAAACATCACTTTACCTTTTTTTACATGGGGAAAGTAGATGAGCCTGGCCGTATTTATTCTTTCTTCCTTTCCATTTGTTAAATCTTTTTGCTTCCCTTTCTCCTTTACAACCTTGGGGATGGAATTCCATTCCCCAAGGCCAGATATGAAGATGGGAAACAGTATTTCTTAGTGGTTCAGGGCTTGGTGTCTGGAGACCGACAACTTGGATCCTAATCCAGCTCAGCTATTTACTAGGCCCTCGACTTGGACTGGTTAACCTACATTAAAGGTTTTTCGGGGTTTGAAAGATAGTGAATTCAAGGCGCTCAGTTATCATTACATAGCACATTTCTTTTGCTTCTGTTTTCTCTGTTCTGTCTCACGTCCTTCCCTCTCCAAACCTAGTCGTATCCCCCCAGATATGTTGAACACGCGCTGAGCCCTTACTCTAAGTGCCTTATGTGTATTTAACTCATTTAATCCTCACAACACACCTGTGAAATAAGTGCTGTGTTATTCCCATTTTCAGATGAGGAAGTTAGACGCTGAATGGCTAAGTAATTTGCTCAGCATACCACAGCTAATAAATCATGTAGCAGGGATTTTAAAGCAGGCATTCTGGCATCAGAATTTGTGTTTTTAATATTTATGTCCCCCAAAAAGTGAGTTGGAGGGTTGGGGATTTAAAATTGAGAGCTTTTGCTCTAGGTGAACTGCTGGTGAATTCACACACAGCCTCCATCCTTGGCAGCAGCTGAGTGTACCCAGCTGTGCCTTAGACTGAAAATCCCCCCACAAAAAATATAAACGTTCGATCCTTTTGCCAAAAGCCTTTCCATTCAATCATCGTAATCCTAACGAGATTTCAAGCGTTGTGCCTCTCTTGTAACTGAGGTGTGACACTGTTGAAAAATACATAGGGCTCCTCTTTTTTTTTTTTTTTTTTAAGGTTTGAGAATCACGCTGGCTAGTTCTGAGTCTCGCCATTTCTTGTCCTCCTACCCTTAAAGGTTTTAATTTTAATTCCAGTGTAGTTAACATACAGTGTTATATTAGTTTCAGATGCATAATATAGTGATTCAACGATTCTGTGCATTGCTCAGTACTCATAAGTGTGCTTCTAATCCCCTTCACCTAGTTCACCCACCCACCCACAACTGTCCTCTGGAGTATCAGTTTGTTCTCTATCGTTAGAGTCCATTTTTTTGGTTTATGTCTCTTTTTCTTTCCTTTGCTCCTTTGTTTGGTTTCTTAAATTCCACGTATGAATGAAATCATATGGCATTTGTCTTTCACTGACTGACTTTTTCACTTAGCATAGAACTCTGTAGTTCCATCCATGTTGTTGCAAATGGTGAGATTTCATTTTTCTTATGGCTGAATAATATTCTGTCATACACATACACCCCACATCTTCTTTATCCATTCCTCAATCAAGGGACACTTGAATTGCTACCATAATTTGGCTATTGTAAATAATGCTGCTATACACATAGGGGTGCATCTATCCCTTTGAATTAGTGTTTTTGTATTCTTTGGGCAAATACCCAGTAGTGTGATTACTGCACCATAGGATAGTTTTACTTTTAACTTTTTGAGGAACCTCCACACTGTCTTCCACAGTGGCTGCACCAGTTTACATTCCCACCAACAGTGCAAGATGGTCCTTTTTCTCCACATCCTCGCCAACACTTGTTGTTTCTTGTGTTTTTGATTTTAGCCATTCTGACAGTGTGAGGTTGTAGTTTTGATTTGCACCTCCCTGATGAGAGATGTTGAACATCTTTTCATGTGTCTGCTGGCCATCTGGATGTCTTCTTTGGAGGAATCCTTGTTCATGTCTTCTGCCCATTTTTTAATTCGATTTTTTGTTTTCTTGGTGTTTTGTTCTATAAGTTCTTTTTTTTTTTTTTTTTGTATAAGTTCTTTATATGTTTTGGATGTTAACCCTCTGTTGGATATGTCGATTGCAAATATATTCTCCCATTCTGTAGGTTGCTTTTTAGTTTTGACTGTTTCCTTCACTGTGCAGAAGCTTTTTTATTTTGGTATAGTCCCAGTAGTTTATTTTTGCTTTTGTTTCCCTTGCCTTAGGAGACACATCTAGAAATGTGTTGCTACAGCTGATGTCAGAGAAATTACTGCCTATTTTTTTTCAAGGATTTTTATAATTTCAGGTCTCATATTTAGGTCTTTACTGGATTTTGAGTTTATTTTAGTGTGTGGTGAAAGCAAGTGGTCTGGTTTCATTCTTCTGCATGTACTTCTTGCTGCTTTTGGTGGACTTTTTCTCTGGTGGCAGATGAGGATTGCCACAGCAGTGGAAGAGTAAAACATAAATGTTGCATATAATATATAGCTTTCTTTTTTTTAAGATTTTATTTATTTGTTTTTTATTTATTTAAAATAGACTTTGTACTTTGTGCTAGGAATCCATTGTGGGTAAGCATGACCCTGATCTCACAGAATTTGTAGTGTTTCTGAGAAAATGAACAGTTTTGTCAATTATGCTATAATCTGTTGCAAAGGGAAAACAAGTTGCTAGGGTATTGTAGCGGGAGTTCCTTACCTAGTCTGGGGGGCTCATAAAAGCCTTCTAGAGGAAGTGACTGCTCAGCTGAGACTTAAAGGATGAGCAGGGACAGCCAGGGAAAGAGAAGCAGGATTGCATTCCAGGTAGAATGAACAACATATGCAAAAGGAGAGGGAGGAATGGTGCATTTAGGGAAGCGAGATACATTCAGAGTAGCTAAAAGGGTGGAGAGCAAGGCAGTTATGGCAAGAGCTGAGGTTGGAAAGGTAGGGGGAGGCCAGACCATGAAAGGCTCTGTAAGTTATGTTGAGCGTCCCAAAGACAATGAAAAGCCATTGAGAGGTCCTAAGCACATTTTTGAAAATCCAGTGTTTTTTCAGAAGGTTCCTTTGGCCACAAGGTAGGGAATGGACTGGAGGAGTGAGATCGGAGGTAGAGAGACTGACTAGTTAGGAGGCTGCAGCAATGACCCAGAATGACCTGGACTAGGGAGATGGAGAGGCAACGGAGACGCCTGTTCTATTCAAGAGCTGTTTTAGTAGTAGAATGAACAACCCTTAGTAACAAATAGGATGTGGAGGATAAAGGAGGAGAGGATTGCAGAATGACAGACTCTCAGGTTTCTGGTTTAGTAAAAACATGGTGGTGCTACGAACTGAGACCTAAACCTCTGCAGAGAAGGCTGAGGAGTAGGCCCTGGGCAGACTGCCTCTGTTTGTGCACTTGGAGTTGGAGCAACCAGGGGGCCACTCATGTAGAGAGAGTTACGGGAGACGATTACTGAGGTCTACAGTGCAGGATAAAGTGTTATTTAAAGATAAAAATGTGTGAATTATTGGCATATAGGCAGTAATGATTGAAGCCATTAGAGTTACAGAACACAGAGAATACATATTGTATTTATAAACAGTGGTTTATAAAACATGTTATACCAAAAAAAAAAAAAAACCCACGTGCAAAAGAATCACTTAGGGAACTTGTTAAAAATGAAAATTTTCTGGGCAACACCTTTTAAGTTGCTGATTCAGTAGGACTGTGGTCGTAAATTGGAATATGCAATGTGTAGTAGAGTTGACAATATACATAATCTACAACCCAGCTGTTTTACCCATAGGTTTATGTCCTAGAGAATCTCTAGCACTCTGTGACTTATACTTTAAAAAAAATTTTTTTTTAGATTTTATTTATTTATTAGAGAGAGGAGAGAGAGACAGGCAGAGGGAGAAGCAGGCTCCATGCAGAGAGCCCGACATGGGACTCGATCCCGGGTCTCCAGGATCGCGCCCTGGGCTGAAGGCAGCGCTAAACCACTGAGCCACCAGGGCTGCCCAGCTTATACTTTTTTAAAGGGGAAATATTTAATATATTAAATTAATACAAAAAAGGCATAAAGAATAATACATAGACATTTATGTATCTACCGCAATTTAAAAATAAAAAATTATGAAGATAAACTGTAGTGCATTTATAAAATAGAATACATACTACTCAGCCATAAAAAGGAACAGACTAGGGGCGCCTGGGTGGCTCAGTCAGTTAAGCATCTGACTCTTGGTTTTTGCACAGGTCATGATCTCAGGGTTGTGGGACTGAGTCCCACGTGGAGCTCTGTTCAGCAGGGAGTTTGCTTGGGATTCGCTCCTTCTGCCTCTCTCCCCACTTGCATGTTTTCTCTCTCTCTGAATAAATAAAATCTTAAAAAAAAAAAGGACAGACTCTGTTTATGCATGAACACGGATGGATCTCAGACTAGACACAAAAGAGTGCACACTCTGTGGTTCCATATATGTGAAGTTCTAGAACAGGAAAAACCAAATCATGGTGATAAGAATCAAAATAGTGGTTCCTGGTGAGGACTGATTAGAAAGGGGCATGAAGGAATTTCCTGGGGTGCTGAAAATTTTCACTTCTTGATTTGTGGTTTACATGGTGTGTGTGTCAGACTCCTTGAACTGTACACTTAAGATCCATATCACTCTATGTAAATTATACCTCAATGAAAGATCCTAATACAAAGAAAAAAAAAAAAAAACCCAGTAGAGATGGCACTCTCCCAGTACTTTCCTGCCAAGCAGAGGAAGCTTCTGTCCTGAATTTAACATATCTATGCACTTTAATATTTTTATTACATATGCATATATCCTTAAGGGGTGCTATTATTTTGCATGTCTTTAAACTTTATATGTATATATATCACAACATATATACACACACATATGATTTTTGGCTCAACGTTGTATATGAGATTTATCCATCTGATATCAGTAGCTCATTGTGCATTTTTAGAACTAAGTATATTCATGTAATGGAATACTACATAATTAAGTTGTCCTTTCTGTTTTTGCCATATATTTAGGTTATTTCAAAGCTGTGCTGCTCGGCCCTTGTGTATGTACTTGTTAGTGGGTGCTAGGGCACGTAGGGGTGGAGTAGAGGGGCTGTAGGGCAAGCATACTGTCAGGTCATCTACTGCCATACTTCCCTCCAAAGAGGTTTATGAGCAGTTTATGAATGGCCTATATTTTTACTGAACATGTGGTACTGTTACACATTAAATTTATTTGCCAATCTGACACAAGTCAAATGTCTCATCATGATTTTAATTTGTGGTTCTCTGATGATTGAACTTTTTTTTTTTTTTTTTTTAAGTAGGCTCCATACCCAGCACTGGAGCCCAGTGTGGGGCTTGAACTCATGACCTCTGAGATCAAGACCTGAGCTGAGATCGAGAGTCGGGTGCTTAATCAGCTAAGCCACCTAGGCACCCTGAACATATTTTTACGTATTCGAGTGTGGTCCAATGTATTTTTATGTATCCATTGGCCATTTGAGTTTTCACCTCTGTGAATTATCAGTTTGTATCTTTTACTCATTTTTCTTTTGTACTTTTTCTTACTGAGCTGCAAATAGAGTTTTCCAGTTTGTGTCTTTTTCTAAATGGAATAGTTTGATGAATGTTAACGTATTGGGAGTAATCAGTTCATTTTTTTGTGGTTTGTGCTTTTTGTTCCATAAGAAATCTTTCCATGCCTGCCTGCCTGCCTGCCTTCCTTCCTTCCTTCCTTCCTTCCTTCCTTCCTTCCTTCCTTCCTTCCTTTCTTCCTTCCTCTCTTTCTCTCTTTCTCTCTTTCTCTCTCTCTCTCTCTTTCTCTCTTTCTCTCTTTCTCTCTCTTTCTTGGATTTTACCCATCCATTTGACACGGGGGGTGGGGGTGGGGGGCGGAGAGAACGAGAACATGCACAAGCAGGCAGAGCGGCAGGGAGAAGGAGATCTAGGCTCCCCACTGAGCAGGGAGCCCAATGCAGGACTCGATCCCAGGACCTCTGGATCATGAACTGAGCCAAAGGCAGGCACTCAACTGACTGAACCAGCAAGGCACCCCACCTGTGTTTTCTAATGAAAGTTCAAATTTTGCCTTTACTATTTAGACCATTTATCCTCTTGGAATTAAATTTAATGTTAAGCGAGATAGGGGCTCAGTTTTTTCCCATATAGATAACCAGTTGCTCCAGCAATGCTTACCGAGTATCTGTCCTTTCCCCACCCATGTGTGATGCCACCTTTGTCAAATGTCGTTTCCATATTTGTATAAGTGTGTGCGCTTTTTTTTTTAAGATCTTAGTTACTCCTTATTTGTACTAATGTCACATAGGTGGAGTCAGTCAGTCCACTTTGGTGAGCTCGAGTATGTTTTTTTGATTCATCGATGTATCTAGTGTGTAGAGCCATGGCAGGCCCTCGGTGGGGGATCAGTCAGTACCTGCTGAATGATCAAAGGAATCTCATCTTGTATTAGCTAAATAAGTAACCCTGCAGTTCCCTGACATACTAGACAGTGTTTTACCCTTGGGGAGAAGAAGAGGAGACTGTTGGGAGCACCATCTCTTGCCTCTGTTCTCCTTTGCTCTTGGTTGCCTTGTGCCCCTTCTTATTCAGAAGAGAACCTCAAAGAACAGATCCTCAGCAAGCCCAACAACTAACCAGTATAGCCACAGTCTGCAAGTACAAGGTTTAGTGAGAGTGAGATTGCTGCTAATTGTGACCTTGGAGGTTTATTTTCCTTTCTTTTCTTTTTTTTTAAGTAGGTTCCATGTTCAGCGTGGAGCCCAGTGCTGGGCTTGAACTCACGACTGTGAGATCAAGACTTGAGTGGAGATCAAGAGTCAGACACTTAACTGACAGAGCCACCCAGGTGTCCCCAACTTTGGAAGATTCTGATCACAAATGTAAATAGTTATGTGAGGTCTTTTGAAATTTGGCCAATAACTAGGCCCATAAGCCTTAGAAATAAGACAGGGTGTCACCTCAAATTAGGTCCTGTGTGCATTTGAACATCTTTATTTTGTAAGCTAGTGTTACTTCAAAATAGACTTCTTTCTCTAGCATAGTTGTTGGCATGTTTTGTTAATATAAAAACCACCATTTACTAAATGCTTGCTACATGCAAGGCACTGTGCTAAGTATTTTGCATATACTACGTATTTTGCATATACTTCATTGACTCTTCAAAACCATCTTTTTTTTTTTTTTCCTGGATTAAATGCTTGAAATGTGAGCAAAATACTTTAAGGTTTGGGCCAGTATACACAAGAAAGACAAAAACCTAATATCAAATGCTCAAAAAAAAAAAAAAAAAAAAGTTGAACCAATGATCAATGTGTGTAATAAAGCCACAAATTAAAAAATGTACTTGCAAAGTTAATAATAAGCAACTCTGGTTACATTTATTCTAAATCATTATGCTTATTCTTTGGCATTCCAGGGTATTTATAAACATTAATTTCCTAATGGAGAATTTTTCTTATTCCTACTGCCAAGCAAGCTGTGACATGGAATAGTCTAACAGGCAGTTCAAAGGAGTGAGACTCCCACTTTTTCCAGTCTCAATTACGAGGTTTGAAATGTTCTGACAATTGAATTAGCTGACTGGTGCAACAATAGCAAATCCTTCCTAATTCATGCTTCAGAAATTAGGCAGAAATTAGGTTGCTGGTAATGGACCAGAACTGTCTGGACACTGAGAAGCTACCCTCCTGCCTTCAGTGGAAGGGGGGCAATAGCAGCTCCTGCCATTCATTCTCATTTGAATTATACTTTATATGTTGCATTTCCTATTTTTGAATATGAGTGCTGAAAAAATGGCCACAGTATTTGTTGACTGGGTAAAGCTATCCATTCTGTACTGAAAGGAGGGCTCAGACATGGCCCATGCAGAGGGCCGTGCAGGATTAGTATGCCTGGCTGCCTCTCTTTAGACATCTGTCATTCTAATAATGGAGCTGTATGTTCTGAAGCCCTACCCTGCCCCTACTTCTGGATTAGGAAACCACAGGAGTGGTGTCAGTTCAGTGATGGAACATCCAGGAAGAGTATCTAGACTGTGCTATGCATTTTAGGTCAGTATCAAAGAAAATATATCTGAGATGATTCTAAGTTCAGTGTTCTCTTTCATGTTCAGCATAGAAAGGCTAGGTCAAAATCAGTTTTCAGGAAGCAACCAAACATCTCCCCTTAAAGCAGGGATTAGCAAACTTTTTCTTTGAAGGGCTGATAGTAAATATTTTGGGCTTTATAGGTCATATGGACCCTTGTCACAACTGCTTAACTCTGCCACTGTCGTGTGAAAACAGCCATAGATGATACATAAAATAAGTTTGGCTGTGTCCCATTGAAACTTTATTTAAGGACATGAATCTGAATTATATAACTTGTACAGGTTATAAAATATTCTCCGATTTTTCCAATTGTTTAAAAATGTTAAAACCATTCTTAACTTGTAGGCCATTAAAAGAGAAGTCACTGGATTTGGGCTATGAGCCATAATTTATAAATAGAGATTCCCCTGTGTTCCAGGTGTGTCTGCAATTTGTTTTCTAGTATGTGAACCAGCCTTTTCTGTTATAGCCCATGCTCAATAAGTTACACAGAGCTACGAGGACAGAAAACCAGAAACCTATCCCAGACCAAGGCATTTCAGTCTCCTTCCTGTCTCACTTGCTGCCTCCTCATAGACGCATACACACCCTTACCAATTTTTAAAAATTAAAATAAAATAAAATTTTATGTTCATGACTCCTTTTCCCAATTGTAAGAAGCCTTGTTCCTATCTTTTGAGGTTCCTGGTAAGTTATATTAACTAGAAACTCAGAATTATGCATTGAAATAAAAAAGCAATTGTCATTCAGCAGAATGTTACAGAAATTAGTAAAGTATGGACATTGCTTCTCTTTGCAGAAGTGGATACACTTATTTTCCTTATCTTCAAATAATTTCTCATTACAAGTGATAAAATGGAATTACTTTAGAATATTACAAGCTGTGCATTCTGCAAATGTGTTGAAGCTCCCTTTGAATAGATTTTTTTTTTAGTGCTTATATAGTGAAAAGTGATTAATGAGGATATAGATGGTTTTTCTGAACTGTGGACAGGTGCACAAATTGTCCAGGTACACCACAGTTGGTTGGTTGGTTGCATGGCTCCTCTGTGAAGTAAGACCTGAGGTCAGGTAAGAGTTCATTGGTGCTCAGAAATTTGGTGCTTGAATAATGGTATGGTTGGGACAGCATTACACTGTGGCATCTGAAGTGAAGTCTGACGCATACAGGCATATAACCTTGGACCTCCTCCGTAAGCCTCATTTTCCTCATCTGTGAAATGGGGATAAAACAGTTGATGTGGGGGATCCCTGGGTGGCTCAGCGGTTTAGTGCCCAGGGCGCGATCCTGGAGTCCCAGGATTGAGTCCCACGTTGGGCTCCCGGCATGGAGCCTTCTTCTCCCTCCTCCTGTGTCTCTGCCTCTCTCTCTCTCTCTCTCTCTGTCTATCAAAAATAAATAAATAAATAAATTTTTAAAAAAAAAAACAGTTGATGTGAAGGCACTTTTTGTAAACTCTAAGTACTGTCCTTATGAAAGACATATTACAGTCATGTGCTAAGTCTGAGTGTAGTTTCTTGTTGATGGTTCACAAACCTGGCTGGTTATTAGAATCGTTGGTGAGAGTAGGTGGGGGTGGGGGAGCTTTGGGAAAACACAGATTTCCAGTCTCACTCCAGACTTGTTGAATCAGAATTTCTGTGAGAGGACCTAGAAACCTTTATTTTTCATAGGTCTCCTAGGTAATTATGTGTTTGAGTGGCTTTATTTTGTTCATAAGGTTTAGCTGATGGATTTAAGGAAACCATATACTTCCCTTTCTTTTTTATGATTTATTTTTTATTTTAGAAGTGGGGGGCAGATGGAGAGAGAATCTCAAGCAGACTGCCCACTGAGGAGCCTGACCCTGGGCTCAATCTCAGGACCCTGAGATCATGACCTGAGCTGAAACTAAGAGCTGGATGTTTAATTGACTGAGCCACCCAGGCCAGAAGTATGTACTCCTTCCATACACACCCAGAAGTAGGTACTCCTACATACTGCTCTCTTAATCCTAGCTTGAATTCTCTCCCTTAAATGCCAGGGGATTTGTCTTCATAGGCAATAAGGAAATCAGAAGAGAGAAGATGACAAAGAACAAGAATTAATCTTCATTTTGTCTCCTGGGGAATGTCTTTTTCAGCAAGTGGAAGTAGGAACACAGGTGTTTTGATGTCAACCTAGTGTATGAACCCAAATTGTGTTTCTCCCCTTTTAGCTCTCCTCTTATGTACAGTGTAGTTTTCACTTTTTCTGTGCATTGAAGCACGTTTGCGAAAGGAAGAGTGTGAGATTCAGCACCCCATGACTGTACGACAGATTGACAATATCCTTTCCAGTTTTGTTACTCAAAACTCATCATTGAAAATGGTTTTTGAATTATTTATGGAAATAGCTCAATTGTGATGTTGGCACATACAGATCACAAACACAAAAAGAAACTCAGTAGTAGTAAAAAGATAAATTGATTCTGAATTTCTCACATTTTCTGCATTGCCACTGATTTACATATGAGTAATTGTAGGTTTCAAATGAGTGAAAGCATCCACCTCCACATTGGCAACCTGGATCGTTTCCAACCGTTGAACTTGGTAGTATGTACTTACATGCAAATGCTTTCATAGAGTACTTTTGCAATTTCCTAATGCTTAAGTATTCCCCCATTTGCCAAATTCCTTTACAAATATTAGATATTTGCTATTTTTCCAGACACCTTATTAGACATTTATATAAGACAGAGTCCTCGCAGTTCTTATCTCAAGTTCACAGGCTTGGTAGCAAGATGGACATGAATATATTACTGCAGAAAAGTTAGCTTTCATGTTAATTATATTAATCCCACTGAGTTTCAAAATTACATTTATTATAAAAGAGAGGGATACCTGGGTGGCTTAGTGGTAAGCATCTGCCTTCAGCCCAGGGTGTGATCCTGGAGATCCAGGATCGAGTCCCATATCAGGCTCCCTGCATGGAGCCTGCTTCTCCCTCTGTCTGTGTCTCTGCCTCTCTCTCTCTGTGTCTCTCATGAATAAATAAATAAAATCTTTAAAAAAATTTTTTTTAAAAAAGGGAGAATATTTTTTTTTAAGATTTTTATTTATTTGACAGATAGCAAGCACAAGCAGGGGGAATGGCAGGCAGAGGAAGAAAGAGAAGAAAGCTCCCTGTTCCGAGGGGAAGGAGCCCAATGTGAGACCTGATCCCAGGACCCTGGGAGCCACCCACGCGTCTGAGAATGTTTTCCATGGAAAAATACGAGGTTGATGTATTGAATCTGTGTGTATAGCTGATCCTTTAATTCCATAGTTTATTAATTATTTTTCTCTTATTATTCCATAATTTTATTAATTTGATGGATATACTACTTTGAAAGTAAGTAAATGCTTATGAAATATTTGAGGGACTAAAAGGGATATATCTTCTATGTTTAGTAATGTCGAATATGTTCATACCTGTTGTTCAATGTTCATTTCTATCTTCAGCGATCTCCAGAAGATGACTTTGGTTGCTGAGTCTCTGCCTGTTGGCTCCAAATCTCCAGAGATAAATTTCCAGCAAAATTTTGAATACCTCTACCTTTCTTCTACCCAAAGTTCCTCAAACTCTCAAAAATGAAACTTATTTTCTCACTCAAACCAGATCCTCCTCTTAGGTTTCTTATTTTGGGGAGCCCCATTGCCATTCTTCCAGATGTTGAGGCTTCCGCCTTTGACATCATCTCTGACTTCTCTCCCTCAATTCTCATCAGAACCTAAATATTGTTGGGTGAATCTTTGCCTTTCCCTTCCACTGCCGCCTCTCCTGTGTTTAGATCTTGTTTCTCAAACCAGAGTCCAAGGATTCTGAAGGCGCTCTATGCAGATGTTCTTGGGGATGTGAGTGTCCTATGGTTTCTGTTCATGCTCAGGATAATCCAGCAAAACTAACAAGTACGTGTTTGGGTCATCCAGATTTGTAACCGAGTTCTGCCATTGATTTTAGTGTCTATATTTGTGTTTGTTGGTGTGTTAGCTCTAAGTCGAGCAGATCCTCTTCTGGGCTCTCATGGTGCCCAGCTTCGTTGAGAATTCCTCACATTGTTGTAATAATGTGAGTCTGGCTTTCCCAGTGGACTCACATCTTGGAGGACAGGGACCACATCTGACTTATTTTCGTATTCCCGGAATCTAACCTTGGGCCCGACACATAGTAGACACTTACGGTTGTAGTAGTTGTGTTTACAGCCAACCCTTGAATAATGCAGGGGGATGCTGACATTCCCTCTCCCCATGCCTTTGCAAATCTACAAATAACTTTTGACTCCCCCAAAACTTAGCCAATAACATAATTAATGCTATTTTGTATATGTATTATGTCGTGTATTCTTTTTTCTTTTTTTTTTAATTTTTTTTTTTATTTATTTATGATAGTCACACAGAGAGAGGCAGAGACATAGGCAGAGGGAGAAGCAGGCTCCATGCACCGGGAGCCCGATGTGGGATTCGATCCCGGGTCTCCAGGATCGCGCCCTGGGCCAAAGGCAGGCGCCAAACCGCTGCGCCTTCCAGGGATCCCTATGTCGTGTATTCTTACAATAGAGTAAGCTAGAGAAAAGGTTATTAAGAAAACCATAAGAAACAGAAAATATGTTTACAGTATCACATTTAAAAAAAAATGTGTATGTGAGTGGGCCTGTGCAGTTCAAAAGCGTGTGATGTTGTTGATCATGGGTCAGATGTATATTGTTTTGGAATCTGATTTTTTTTCTCCCATACGTGGCCATAGTTATTTTAACATTTGTATAATATTTAGTCGTGTTGATAGAGGACATTTGATTTAAACCATCCCGTATTTTTAGATGTTTGGATTATTTTCATTTGTTGGCTCTTTGAGTAGCACATTTAAAAACATCCTTGAAGAAAGTTATTTCTCTCTCATCTAGGTTTTCTTAGGAATCCCTTAATGGAATTACCAGGTCAAAAGGCACAAGCAGTTTTATTCCTCTTGTAATATGATTCTACTTGGGTTTTTTTAATTTAAGTGGAAAGAGCAGGCTGAGTTGTAATGTAGGACCTCTTTTTAGATAAGTTTCTTTCATTTTCAATTAAACTCTCTTTGATTTGGAATCAAGCTAGAAAGAACAAATGATGGTTATTGTCCCCTCTATTCTCTACTGTCTTTGTGCACCCAGATCGGTCTCCCTCCCTCCAGTCCTCCTGCCCTCAGCCACACCTTCGGAAATGTGTGAAGTGCAGCAACCTCAGCCTGAGTAATGTTTCAGCAGGCAAATCAAATCATTTAATCCAGTCGTGCTGAACATACAGCAGAGGCCTTCCATCGCCTTGCAAGATAATGTCCAGCTCTGCTGCCAGGGCCTTCAGAGCCCTTCGAGACAGGGCTTCTGTTTCCCTTTCTAGGCTTCTCTCTGGCTGCTGCCCAGAAGCATTTTCTGTTCACCCTGAAGGCACTATTTCCAGTTGAGAATGTACTTGCTGTTCCCTCCAGCTGAAGTGAACTCCCCAGCCCCGCACCTGTCTGGCATTGCCTGCCTCAGTCCCCAGGACCCAGCCCCGCATCTTTGGGCTGCTCCCCTTCCAGCTGGACTCCCTGCCCTACCCCCTCCTTGTTCCACCCTTCCTTAAAGCCTTTGCTGGCAGCTAGATAGCAGCTCTTGGTAAATTTGGTCATCTTCTCACTCAGATTGTGAGCTCGGTAAGGATAGGAATTTGTTTTGTAAACCAGCTTTCCGTACAGTGACTAGCACATGGCTGGTTTTCTGAATGAACAGGATTATTTTGGTTACTCTTTTATAAGTGGACTGCTTACAGGTACTTACAGGTAAGTCTACTTATATGCAGGTTGAGAGTCCATGTATGGTTGATCCTTGAACAACATGGGGGTTAGGGCCACTGACACCTTACAGTCAAAAATTTGTGTATAACTTGAACTCTCCCCAAATTCCTAATAGCCTACTATTGACCAGAAGCCTTACTGGTAACATAAGTCAATTAACACATATTTTATGTGTTGTGTGTACTATAAACTGTATTCTTTTTTTTCCTCCCTTTTTAAAATTTAAATTCAGTTTGCCAACGTATAGTGTAACACCTGGTATTCATCCCATCAAGTGCCCTCCTCAGTGCCCGTCCCCCAGTTACCCCATCCCCCCACCCTCCTCCCCTTCCACAGCCCTTTGTTTGTTTCCTGGAGTTAGGAATCTCTCATGGTTTGTCTTCCTCTCTAATTTTTCTCCACTCAAGTTCCCCTCCTTCCCTCATGGTCCCTTTCACTATTTCTTATATTCCACATATGAGTGAAACCATATGATGACTGTCTTTCTCTGATTGACTTATTTCACTCAGCATAACACCCTCCAGTTCCATCTGTGTAGAAGCAAATGGTGGGTATTCATCCTTTCTGATGGCTGAGTAACATTCCATTGTATGTATAGATCATATCTTCTTTATCCACTCATCTTTTGATGGACATCGTGGCTCCTTCCACAGTTTCGCTATTGTGGACATTGCTGCTATGAACACTGGGGTGCAAGTGTCCTGGCTATATACTATATTCTTACGGTAAAGTAAGCTAGAGAAAAAAATACTACTAAGAAAATTATAAGGAAAATACATTTACAGTACTGTATGTATTTATTTATTTATTTATTATTTTTTAAAGATTTTATTTATTTACTCATGAGAGACACACACAGAGAGAGAGAGAGAGAGAGAGAGAGAGAGAGAGGCAGAGAGACACAGGCAGAGGGAGAAGCAGGTTCCATGCAGGGAGCCCGATGTGGGACTCAATCCTGAGTCTCCAGGATCAGGCCCTGGACTGAAAGTGGCACTAAACTGCTGAGCCACCCGGGCTGCCCAGTACTGTGTTTATTAAAACAAAAACAAAAACAAAAAAAACCTGTAAGTGGGCCTGTGCTCTGTTGTTCTGGGGTCAGCTGTATATGGTAATTTTCAACTGTCCAGAGTATCAGTGTGTCCCTTCTCCCCTCCATCCTTCCTGCCTCTTTGGTAATTTTTTTTAATGGGAAGCTGTTTTAATTTTGTTTATTAACCAGGATGTAAACTAGATGAAGGGGTATCTAGTTCCCCATCATATCCACTGTGCTTAGTACTCCTGCCTGACTACAGTAAGTACTCAGAACCTGTTGATTGAATGAGTGAGTGCATGAATGAATGACGCTTTGAGAACATGCACTGAGCATGGGGCATGTCACAAACCTGGACAGATGGGAACCACATTTATGTATTTGCTGCATTTATGTATACATCTGCCCTGTTTTCGTGTCCGTTCGGTTAATGTGTCCATTTAGCTCCTGGCTTTTCTTAGAACCTCTCTGGTGTCTTCTGTCTCTGCCATTGCCATTCAAACTCTGAGGACTTGTTTGAATTATGCCATCTACCTCATTCTTTTTAAGGAGAGATGCCTGGGAAATGCAAGCTTCAGGCCAGGAAGCTAACACCTTGATGTCATAGGCAAGATGGTTTTTGTGTACCCGAGCAAGGAAGCAGACGTTCTGTAGGGCTGGCTTCCTCATCTATCTCCAAATGTCAAATCTAAATCAATCCACATCCTGTGGTTCTGGGGGATAAATAACTGAATCATATCTGCATGACCGAGGTGATTTATAGAGATGTGATCTTATCCAGATCCTGCTGCCAAAACAGGAAGAGGTCATTTTGAGAAAAGCATGAAGCACTGGCAGAGATCACATCTCCTTTCCCTGTGTCCCATCTCCTTGGGATACCTGTTTCATTTCTTGGTGAGAATTTGTGTTTTGGCCACAGCCTATTTGACAAAGAACAAAATATTCCATCTGCTACTTAGTTTCCTTTCTTGAATTACTAGTCCTATTAAAATGCATAATAAGAGAATAAAAAAACTGAGGTAGTAATTAGTGGAGGGTTCAATGTTGGGAGAGAAGAGAATTATTTTCAGCTTACATTGGAACTATGTGACAGGAAGACTTGAGTGAAAAAACACCTGAATGGCAGCAAAAGTCCTGCTATTTGGCTCACTGAAATAGGTGTTGTACATTCTCAGTGACCTACTTTCAGGCCTGAAATTTCTTTTAAAGGCCTGCTGTGTGAAAACTAAAATCTTAATTGAAAATAAAATGTATCGAGCTAGTATCATATTTACTAAATTTAATGTTAGTTTGACTAACATTAGTTAGTTAATGTTAATTTGACTGCTCAAATGTATTCTTTTCTTGATGCCAAAAGGACTACAAGGAGCTTTGCAGCCCTGAGCATCATTTAGCTTTAGCTGTAGGGACAGCTGGAGACAACAGGGCAAGGACCAGAGTCTGGCTGGCCAAGTGGTAGAGGCTGACGTAGCTGGGCCAGAAGGAGTGCTGTGCCCACGTAGTAGGTGGTGCAAAAGGAGGCTGACTTTATGTTAGGGGAAAACTAGCAGTGCCTGGCACACAGAAGACAGTGGAATATTGAATGAAAGGGGCCCAGGGAGGGCAGAGGAAGGTGAGGACTTGGACATGATATAGATGTAGTGGTTCTCTCATCCATTGAAGTTACCTTGGTTCTGAAATTCAGGGGAAGCTGACATATTAGGGTTCTCCAGGGAAACAGACCAATAGGATATATATATATACATATATATATAACCTGTGAAGGTCCAGACAGCATATGTGTGTGTGTGTGTGTGTGTGTGTGTATATGTATATATATATATATATATATATATATATATATATATATATATATATAAAGAGAGAGAGAGAGAGAAAGAGAGAGAGAGGTTTATTAAAGGTAGTAGCTCATGCAGTTATGGAGCTGAGAAGTCTACAGTGTGCTGTCTGCAGACAGGAGAACCAGGAGAGCCCATGGTATAAATCAGCCTGAGTCCAAAGGCCTGGCCGCTGGCTGATGGGATGTCTTTTTTTTTTTAAGATTTTATTTTATTTGTTCATGAGAGACATAGAGAGAGAGGCAGGCAGAGACATAGGCAGAGGGAGAAGCAGGCTCCATGCAGGGAGCCCGATGCGGGACTTGATCCTGGGACCATGGGATCACGCCCTGAGCCGAAGGCAGACACCCAACCGCTGAGCCACCCAGGCATCCCTGGCTGATGTCTTGATCTGAGTCTGAATCCAGGGCATTTGGAGTGCCGGCGTGATGTCCAAGAGCAAGAGAAGATGGATGTCTCGGCCCCAGCAGAGAGCGTGAATTTGCCCTTCCTCTGCTCTTCTGTTCTGGCCCTCAAACTGATTGAATGATGCCTGCTCGTCTTTTCCAGAAACACCAGCCACCTGAGCATCCTTTAGCCCAGTCAAGTTGACACTTAAAATGAACCATCACAACTGATTAATTCTGAAGTGCCAGTAAAACCTCACTCATGTTCTTCTCGAGTCTCCCCTCCGTGTCCACCACAGGACTGTAGGAAAGGCCAGGCTCTGGCAGCAAAAAGGAAGAGTGAGGTAGACGCTGTTTATAAGGGTCAGTGGGAGAGAGACACATTCACAGCAGATGGATGAATGTTGTTTGGGCCTACACGAACGTAGAATTCTCCAGCTACTCAGAATGAGGAAGTTTTCTATTATTGTTGTTTGTTGCACACCTACCCCCATGAAGAAGACTAAAAACTCATTTTGGTTGAGGACATGAGCAGATCAGACCTAAGACCCAAGGGCAGTGAGAAGTGGAAGGCCGTGAGTGAACTGAGGTGTTGGTTGGACCAGTTGTGCTGTTTGTTTTGTTTTT
Source organism: Canis lupus dingo (assembly GCF_003254725.2). Taxonomy (NCBI): domain Eukaryota; kingdom Metazoa; phylum Chordata; class Mammalia; order Carnivora; family Canidae; genus Canis; species Canis lupus. Next base: position 34,894,675 of record NC_064257.1, on the reverse strand, counting down.
CTGGACACACAAGGAATTGTGGATTAAGGAGAAGACAGGAAGATAGGAGACTGGGGGGCAGAAGTCCTGAATTCTTGTTCTGAATTGGCCACAAATTTATTGTCATTGGAATTGAATCTGGAGCCTGTCATTTGGATGTGAAAGCTTTAGATTGTTTAGAAAACAGTGAGGTTGGTTCCCAAACATGGGTTTGACATAGAATTTTTCTGTCTGTGGCAAAATTGGCAGAAAGTAAATGACTGTGGTTGGCTTGTTATGAAACTAAGTAGACTCAGTTTAATGAACTCTCCTTTATTCTAGGTTTGAGTATGTCCTACTTTTTGGTGTTAAATTTCTTTGTTTTATGAAGCGATGGTGACAGTAGATGGTATTTGGATTGTTTCTATATTTTAATGACTTGGCAAGATAAAAAGTTGGCAATATTGCTTTAATCCTTTAAATTGTTTTTGAAATTTCAGTGGCACACAAAATCCATAATGTTCAGACCACATAACCTTTAAAGTTGTTTTCAATTCTGACAGCTGGGGATTCTAACCTTTTCTTGCCACTTGTGACCATGAGGTGACAAATTCAAATGTCAATTGATGTTTGCATCCTGAAACAGGCTGCGTTTTGGCCTGGAAAAATCACAGAGCCAGTACATAAATGTTAAAGATGCTTCAACTTTTTCTTCAACTGAAACAAAACCTGGAGCGTTACTTTAAATCTCAATTTGACCAAAGATTACAGCTGAAATAGTGGAGAAACACTGCCAGACATTGCTAATGGGGGAATGTAAATTGGCTTAGTGGAGGGATGAGCAAACTTTCTGTGAAGGTCCAGACGGTAAATATTTTAAGCTTTACAGGTCACATGAGGTCTGTCATATATTCTTCTTCCCCCCCCCCTTTTTTTAAACAACACTTATAAAAATGCAAAAACATTTTTAGCTCATGGGCTGGATTTGGTCTGTGGATCATAATTTGCCAACTCCTGATTTTACGTGTTTGGAAGGTGGTTTGATGTTATCTGTCCGAGTTTCAAATGCACATTTATCCACTAAGTTAAAAATGCCGAGCAATCCACTTGCTGGAATTCATCCTACAGATATGCTTACATCTGTGCAAAATGGCCTGTGTACAAATTCACTCATAATAGCATTGTTTAAAATACCAAAATACTGGAAGCAACCTAAATATTCATTGATAGGCTGGCTAAATAATAGCATGTCCATCCAGCAGAATACGATATAGTCTTTTAAAAGAACAAGGCAGCTCTGTATGGAATAATACCTGAGATGTACCATGAAGAGGGAGAAAAGCAAGATACAAAACAGAGTTTTTAGTACAGTGCCATTTATTAGTTTAAAAAGAGTAGTGTTTGTGTATGTGGTGCATGCCCGTGGGTACACACATTCACAAAAGTGCTGGCACTTACTATTCTAGAATACTGGTAACTATGGCTATCACTGGAGAGGGTAATTGAGTATCTTAGGACTAGGGATGATAGGGAAACTTCTTAGTCTATATTATTTGTAGCTTATGAGTTTAGTGCCATGTGCATGTATCACTTATTCAAAAAATAAATTCAGGGATCCCTGGGTGGCGCAGCGGTTTGGCGCCTGCCTTTGGCCCAGGGCGCGATCCTGAAGACCCGGGATCGAATCCCACGTCAGGCTCCCGGTGCATGGAGCCTGCTTCTCCCTCTGCCTATGTCTCTGCCTCTCTCTCTCTCTCTGTGTGACTATCATAAAAAAAAAAAAAATTAAAAATAAAATAAAATAAATTCAATCTTTAAAAAAAGAATTGCAGTGGAGGAAATGATGATAATTCAAAGTGTGAGTGAATTCAACGACATTATTGCTTGAAATGGATTTGGGTCTTTCTTTAATCACAAGTGAACCTGCGCTGTTCTGAAAAATTTACACATCTGCTTGCCTTCCCCTGAAGGCACTTTGATAGAATAGGAATCCTTTCCCAGCTTTTGGTCATCTAAAGTGGTAGGATACCCATCTTGAGAGGTTGAGTTTAAGGCTCTGCTGTTGGGATTATTCTGATTGTTAAAATTGTGAGCAGTCATACTACAAGGTGACCTGAGGAATGAATGCATGTGAAGAAAGTTTAGCTTGGTAACAAAGTCAATAGCCATGGAGTGTTGGTGTTAGAAATCACTGAGATTTGTCCACCCCCTTGTGTTTTTTGTTTTGTTTTGTTTTTAAAATTAGTGTCCTAAGAGGTATAGAGCCTGCCCAAGATCAGGCAGCTGGTGATGGCAAAACCTTCAACTCAGACTTGCCCCGACTTATTGCTGACATGGAGAAGGCTGCACCTCTAATGGATGTTACTCTGTATAGTCCTAACCTCTATTTTCCTATATTTCTGACTCACTAAAAGGCAGAGATGTGGAACACAGTTTCCAAATTGTCACTTCCTCCTGAGTCATACCCAGCCATGAAGTTTCTCCTCTGTCTCTTGCCTCCCCTTCTACCTGGGACATGTTTAAATGGCTCACTTGGCAATTCTTGCTCCTTACCCTGACCAGAAGGCTGCTTCGTTGGGCCCCTGTGACAGACAGCTAATCTCCTAAATCAGCAAACAACCAGCTTGACTGCAGGGTGATAATTATACCAGGGTAAGTAAGCCCATCCAGGATCAGCAGAGTTGTATCTGACCACCACATCTAACAGTAAGAGCTAGCTATAAGCACCTACTGTTGTATGTCATTGATGTTTTCAGATTGTTTTCTCTGCAGCATTGTGAAAAAATACACACACACACACAGGGGGTGGGGGTGGGAAATGGACAGGTAAGGTTGGTTTGGGGTTCAGACAAGGAAAAACCAAAGCTTTCTTTCCCCTCCTATATAACACTGTTTGAAAAGATGGAGAAATATTTCTGGTGCAATAGGACAAAGCAAAACAACAAAGTGAGGGCTAAGTCTCAGCATCAGGAAAGTATTATAGAGTTGGTGAAGTAGTTCAAAGGGAAAGTGATCCCTTAGGGAGAGACTGTCTCTAGCAGGAGCTGTAGAAATGTTAGTACACTGTAATACTACTGTTTCAAAGACTCTCCTCCCTTCCTTCTCTATAAACTGTGCAACTTCATCTGTTGGGATTTTCCCCTTCTTACCATGAGATAATGAGTTGGTATTGCAATTTTACTAGTGAACTTACTTAAATTTACAAATATCAGATAATTTCCGTGTTACGTAATTGCTATCACACTCTAGTAGAATAGCTACTCTAGTTATACGATTTAAAAAAAAAAACCTGATCTGGGACAACCTGGGTGACTCAGCGGTTTGGTGCTGCCTTCGGCCTGGGTTGTGATCGAGTCCCACGTCGGACTCCCTGCATGGAGCCTGCTTCTCCCTTTGCCTGTGTCTCTGCCTCTCTGTCTCTTGCTCTGTGTCTCTCATGAATAAATAAATAAAATCTTAAAAAAAAAAAAAACCTGATGATAAAGAACATGAAAAAGTTAGAAAAGAAACTCTAATAGAAACATTCAGAATGTTGGAATAACATCTTATTCCAGGAATATAAACATTTTTTTTAAGAAGTCTGTAAATAGACCCTATAGTCAGCCAGTTGTTACAGTAAGATAAACCACATACATACCCATTCTTAATTTAAAAATTAAAATTCTTAAAAAATAGGATATTTTTTAGCATGATTTAAGTGATTGTAAACTAAAAAAAAAATATGTGTATATATCCATAGCATATACATATATCTTAAACCAGCTTCTAACATCATACATGATATAGGAAATGCTAGAGATTTCTATTAAAATAAAAAAAAAAACAAGATGATATTCATTATTCTGGCATTGGTTGCCAGTGCAATAAAGCATGAAATATATATTTAAAGTGTAACTGGTAATAGGAAGAAAAAGCGTTTTTAGAATAAACAACATAATTACATACGAATAAAAAACAAATGTGGTTACTAGGCATTTACCCAAATGATACAAAAATACTGATTCGGAGGGTTACATGTGCCCAGATGTTTATAGCAGCATGATCAACAATAGCCAAATTATGGAAAAAGCGCAAGTGTCCATCAACTGATGAATGGATAAAGAAGTTGTGAGGGGTGTGTGTGTGCGCGCGCGTGCGTGTGTATATGTATGCAGTGGTATATTGTTCAGCCATAAAAAGGAATGAAATCTTGCCATTTGTAATGATGTGGTTGGGGCTAGAGTGTATTACGCTAAATGAAATAAGTCAAGACCTATACTGCATGATTTCATGTATATGTGGAATTTAAGAAACAAAACAGATGAACTTAAGGGAAAAAGGCAAACCATAAAGCTGACTCTATAACTATAAATAACAGACTAAAGTTTCCTGGAGGAGAGGTGGACAGGGTGGGGGTGTTGGGTTAAATGGGCGATGAGTATTAAGGAGGGCACTTGTGATGAGCACTGGGTGGTGTTATAAGTGTTGAATCCCTAAGTCCTACACTTGAAACTAAATGTTAACTAATTGGAATTTAAAAACGTGGAAGAAAAGAAAAGTATGGCAGTACTAGAATTTATGCGAGCTCAGTAAACTTGTGGGTGTACATACACGAGGAGCAATCATATAACAGCAATAATCTGTTAACTGTAATGGGAAAAATGCTTCTATTCTCAACAGCAACAACAAGTATAAAACCCATAAAAAATTCTCACAGCACATTGCTAGACTTACATAAACAGATGTACTAGGAGATACATTTTTAAAAATTTTGAACAAATGAAAACTATGTCATGTTTACGAAAGTATAGTGAATATTATGCTTTTATCCTTTTTCTCCAATTATTTTATAGATTTTATCTAAACACTTAGCAGCAGTGTTCGGGAGGGGAGACCCACAGAGGGAGAACAAGGGGAACCTCAAGCCACCAGGCAAACGGGGAAAGTGATGCCCAAAAGGATAGGGTCAGGGAGGGGCAGAGCTCTGCACAGCAGGCGTGCATTCTGCAAAGAAAGGGGAAGTGAGACTTCAGCAGTCCCTAGTTTAAGTGAGACAGATTATGAAGGCCTAGAAAAAAGGGAAAAAAGAGAATCCTGGAGAAACCTCATCAGCAGCCCAGTATCTTTCCCTGGCTGAGGAAAAGGAACCGTTGACTCCTACTGGGGGTGAGCCTGGGGTAAGCCGTCTGTGTGGGGTGCTCCAAGCGACTGTCCAAGTTTGAGACCATCCCTGGTCCCAGCAAGGATCTTTTCATTAGAAGAGAATCACTAAGTCCAGCCCAAAGAGGAGGGGATTTAAGCTCCACCTCCTGGAAGAAGGAGTATCAAACGATTTGTAATCATATTTTATTTTATTTTATTATTATTTTTTTTAATTTTCATTTATTTATGATAGTCACACACAGAGAGAGAGAGAGGCAGAGACACAGGCAGAGGGAGAAGCAGGCTCCATGCACCGGGAGCCCGACGTGGGATTCGATCCCGGGTCTCCAGGATCGCGCCCTGGGCCAAAGGCAGGCGCCAAACCGCTGCGCCACCCAGGGATCCCTGTAATCATATTTTAAAACCACCGCAGTAATTCATAATATTTTTATTCACATTAACATTTTGGGGAAGATACTTTAAGACTGTGCAAATATCCATGAAGTGTTCCCCATGGGTCATCATTGGTCCCAACAGTCCACTGTTGCGGGGTCACTTTTTGGATTGAAATGTTTCCTGTTATAATTAGCCCTTACGAGAAGGGAAGAGTCCCCCCTGTCGAATTTCACCTGAGGTTTCTGGATTACTTTATATGTTGACATCTGTCCAGGAGGAGCCTAGGGATTGGACTGGGGCTTTCACAGCAGTGGGGCATGCAGTCCAGTTTGTAGGCAGCGGTGAGTGCCAGAAGGGACAGTTGTCCGGTGACCTCAGGCAAGGCCCCGAAGCAGACAGTATTGGGCCAGTGTGTGTTCTCATCTGAGTGTGTAGGTTCAGACACCCCATCCTCTCTTTTCCTCCTCGTTTTCTTCATCTGTAAATAGGGAAACTGGGTGGGTGTTCTGGATGAACCTTAACATGCCATGATCCTAGGGTGCTGCTCAGAAGAGGCAGCTGGTGGGAAAGCAGCAGAGGCGCCGGGGCAGGGCGCTCGTGCCGCCACCGCAGGGTAGGAGGCTGCTCAGATACAGACGGACCTTGAGCCGGAGCTGGGAGGGGCCCGGTACTGCCCTCACCATCCCTCCTGTGTGTCCTGCTCTTCTGTCTGCCGTCTGTCCGCCCCTCACAACGAGTCCTGCAGAAGGGGTGAGCTGAGAACGCAAGCTAGACGTGGCGCTGAGGACCAGCCAGGAAGCTTTCCGGAGAAAGCTGCCACACTCAACGCGGCCTGTTCGACCCCCCGCAAGTTCCCTCTGGGCCCTGGCCTAGCTCCGTCAGCGGCCCCGGGCCAGCAGGTCCCTTTCTTCCGTCCGGATGCTGAAAAGAAGGAAATTCTTGGTCCTCGCTGGGACCCCTGCTCTCCCTCTGTGGGTCTCCCCTCCCCAACACCGCCGCCAAGGGTTCCACCTACCCCGTTGTAGCTGCTTGGAATAGCCCTTTGGCCACCGAGACCCAGACCCCGCCTGGTGTCAGGTTTCTTCTTTAAAAATGATGTTTCAGGACACCTGGCTGGCTCAGTCGGAAGAGCATGTGACTCTTGATCTTGAGTTTGAGCCCTATGTGGGCTGTAGGGATTACTAAAAAAATAAACTTTAAAAAAAATTAAACAAAAATAATCTTTAAAACCTACAGTTATTTTGATTTCCGAAGTAATAATACATGTCTGCTACGTGAGACTTGGGAGGTAGAGAAGACAGTAAAAGTCAGTGGTAATCCCACTGCCCAGAGACTGGGCTGTTAGTGTTTCATTTATTTTCTTTTGCTCTCTTTTTGGAGTATATGTGTATATGCAGGGATGATCCTTTAACATCACTGGAGTTGTGTTATCCTAACATTTCATTGCATGTTCTTGTTTTGCTTTCATTTTCCCACTAGCCACTGTCAGCATGACTCTTGGTGTATCTGTACGGTTTTTTAAGTTAAACGATGTTCTATTTATTTAATGACCACACACCCGCTTTCTTTTTTCATGTAACCCCCAATGTTTTCACTCTCATTTCCCCTCTGTTCTAGGATGATGATGATGTATTATAAATTATTTACATCAGACAGTGTTGTTTTTTAAAGTTTTATTTATTTATTTGAAAGAGAGAGAGAGAAAAGGAGCAGGGGGAGAAGGACAGGGAGCAAGAGAATCTCAAGCAAACTCCACACTGAGTGTGGAGCCTCAGGTGGGACTTGATCTCCCGACCCTGAGGTCATGACCTGAGCCGAAATTGAGTCACATGCTTAACCAACTGCACCTCCCAGGCGCCCCTTCAGACACTATTTTATTTTCTAAAAATTTAAAGAAGATTTTATTCACTTATTAGAGAGAGAAGATGAGTAGGGGGAGTGGGTGGGAAGGAGCAGAGGGAGAGGGAGAAGCAGACTCCCCGCTGACCAGGGAGCCCGACGTGGGGCTCCATCCCAGGACCCTGGGATCATGACCCAAGCTGAAGGCAGATGCTTAACCCACTGAGCCCCCCAGGTGCCCCTCAAACACTATTTTAGAAACTCTATTGATACATTCATCCTCTGACAGGGCTGGTGATGATGAATGAGGAAACCGAAGTTTAGGAACTTCCTGAAGTCACATACTTTGGTAAGGGACAGAACTGGGTTCGAATCTTTTTATTGGCTCAGAATCCATATTGCTAATTCCCTCCGTGTTCCCCTGGGGAGCACTTACTTCCCAGGTCAGGGGCAAAGTCTTTAATGGAGCAAGTAGGTTGTACTCCAGAAGGGTAGTACTTTCCAGTTCTTACGGGTAAAGCTGGGTATTGAGGCTTAGCTTGGCCACTTGCAGGCCCTGTGACCTTTGTAAATTATTTCGTTTCTCTGGGCCCCCAGGGGCCTTCTCAGCTCTCCAGTTCTATGCCTTTATTGTGGAAAAAAGCAGAACAGAGGCAGCATTCAGGACAGACCCAGCACAGGGGCATTATTATCCACTCGGATTTCAGGGGCACTCCATTTGGCCCCAGTCCACATTTCTGTGAGGAAGCTGTTTTTCTCCCTATTTTCCTGAGCGGGACGTAGGTAGTGCCCAGGAGAAGTCCCCACAGGGGCCATGAGGTTTTGGAGGCCGAAAGAGGTCCTCGTGATAGGTGAATTCCATGACATACTTCCTTTGACTATTTTGAAGTTTGGGGCTTTTGTGGCTGACCAGCAAGTCTGGAGACTGACGTGCCTGTGCCCCTCCCCAGTGCAGGGGCCTGGACCCCTTCCCAGATGATCTCGGAGATGTGTGGCTGGAAGGATACACTGCAAGATTTGGGTTCCTTGGGGGCGGTGTGGTGCTGCAGGGCCCGGCAGGCCAAAGGTCACCATGGTGCTTTGCCTGCCGGTGATGAGGTGTGGTCCACCCAGTACCACAGATCTTTTTCCAGGGTCTTGTTCCACCGTCTCTGCCTGGCAGAAAGGAAAAGGAGAACCAGATGTTTGTCTTACCAAGTAGAGTTTACTCCTATGCAGTTTCTCTTCTCTTTTCATATAGCCTTAAAAAAAAAGGGTTTTTTTTTTTTTTTTTTCCTTGAACTTGGTTGGCTTTCAGCCACTTACCTAGGAAGCGGCCAGTGCTGTACCACAACCTGTTGCTTTACTCTGTGGGGGTGTTGGTGAGTCTTTGGTGCAGGGCCTGGTCGTCGTGCCCTGTGCCAGCTCCTCTGGCAGGCGACTTCAATTTTCTAGTGTTTTTTTTTTTTCTTCCCCTATTTGCCAGGCGTCTCTAAGGACATGCTGACATTTTCTTCTTCTTCAGGTCTTCTAGAAACAAACCACATGAACATACCTATCTAAACATTTTTTTTTCTATTGTTGACTTAGAAGATATCTTGCTTTTGTCAGGAGATAGGGCAGCATTTGTTCTATCCTGTGAAAAATTTGGGGGCCTTATTTCGAAGTCTCAGCCCTAAGATAATGTGTAGGGATTCCAAGGAGCCCTGGTGATGCTCAGGCAGTGGGAGTCTGAATTAAATTGAGTAGAACAGTAAGGAAGCACTAAACGTACGTAGAAAATATATATGTATCTGTCGTGTTTTCAGGCTTCCTGTGTGAGCCGGAGTTGTGGTGATAGTGATGATGATGGGTTGATAATAAAAACAGTAATGCTAGCATTTGTTGAGCACTTACCCCATGCTCGATCCCGTGCTCATTTAAACAGCACTATGGTATGGGTGAGTTCTGTTTTGTAGGAACAAGAAACCGAGGCTCAGATTAAGTCACTTGCTCGAGGTCATCTAGACGTGGGACAGCTGGGCTTTAGACACAGGTGAGCCCACAGTCCCCACCTTCAACCTCCAAGCACATTGTAAGAGAGTCTGGGCATTTATAGCTTCGAATTTTGAGATACCTGAAGAAATCATACTGATAAATGAAATAGAAGAAAAGGAAAATTTGTTCATTCTCTCCATTGTGTTCCTTTGAACAGAATATAACTTGTGTCATGAATATGTCTAAACTAAAAGGACACTAAAAGGTATTTCTCTTTTTTTTTTAAGACTTTATTTGTTCATGAGAGACACAGAGAGAGAGGCAGAAACATAGGCAGAGGGAAAAGCAGGCTCCTCAGCAGGAGCCTGATGTGGGACTTGATCCCAGGACCCCCGGATCACAACCTGAGCCAAAGGCAGACGCCCAACCACTGAGCCACCCAGGTGCCCCTCAAAGGCATTTCTCCAAAGAAGATATATAAATAGTCAGTGAACCTATGAAATGATGTTCAGCATCACTGATCATTAGGAAAAATGTATATTAGACCATAATGAGATATTATTTCATACTGACAAGAATGGTTAAGGTAAAAAGCCAGACAATGGCAAGTATTGGCAAGGCTGTGGGGAAATTTGAGCCCTCACACCCTGTTGTTGGGATTGCTGAATGGTGCAGCCACTTTGCTAAGTTTGGCACTTCCTCAAAATACTAAACTTAGCATTACCATGTGATCCAGAAGGCCACTCCTAGACCAAAAAGAAATGGACCTATGTCCACACAAAAATGTGTGCAGGTAATTTGTCTTTTTATTCCTATGTTGTAGGAGTTTTTTAAAATACAGTTTGGGTACAAGTCCCTTGTCAGGTACATGATCTGCTGTTTACTTCCTCCCATTCTGTGGATTATCTTTTCATTTTATTAATAGTGTCCTTTGGTGCACTAAATGTATTAATTATGGTGAAGTCTAATTTATCTGTTTTTTTTTTTCACTTGTCACGTTTGTTCTGGTTCCACATGTTTTTGAAGTGCTAAAAATATTAGCTTATTTTTTATTCTAGGCCAGTTGATTGCTATAATATACAAGAGGAGCTAGCTGTGAGTAATTGAATAATTCATGCCCTTTGTTAGAGAAGAATAACAAGCCCACACAATTCTGAGATTCAGTGATATTGATGGTTTTCTTTCCTTGTCTTTGTATTCTCCCCTCCTGAGCACTCAGTGTGCTGTTGTGCATATATCAGAGGCTCAAAAAATGCTTGTTGACTTGGGGCGCCTGGGTGGCTCAGTCAGTTAAGCATCCGACTCTTGGTTTTGGCTGAGGTTGTGATCTCATAGGTTGTGAGATCTGCCAACATCCAGTCGTGCTCAAGCTCTGCACTTTCATTTGGGCTTTAAAAATAGGTCTGAGTTCAAATCTTGGCTTCACTTGTTATGTGGTTTTTCCTAAGCATTCAACCTTCTTGAACCTCAGTTCCTGTACCAATAAAAGACAGTGATGTTTACCTTGGAGGATTGTTGTAAAGATTGAGTATAAAAACCTATGTACATGGAGAGATTCCATAAATAGCAGTTACTGTTTATATCAGTTAATTGAATCTATATCTCAGGTTCTCCATTTAGTAAGATGGGAATGATGCTTGTCTTTTAGCCATCTCAGTAGTGTACTAGAGATTCATGAGATAATAGACTTGATTCTTCCCTGCTTCCTCTGTTAAGTCAAATAGTCCATTTCCCAAACCTCTGGAGAACCTTCCTTGGTCCCTGACCATCTCTATTTTTGTGGAATTCATGTTGATAGGTACATTAAGTGTATAAGCTAGTTGCTACTGCATATGGTAGCCTCAGGCCATGTGTGGTTATTTAAGTTAAAATGAATTAAAGTAAAAAATTTAGTTCCTCAATTGTACAAGTTACATTTCAAGTGCTGAGTGGCCACGTGTGGCTAGTGGCTACCGTATTGAACACTGTTGAGAACATTTGGATTGTCACTAAAAGTTCAATTGGACGGCGCTGGAGCAAAATGTATGGGCAGTGTTATGTGACTTTCTGTTCAGCTGCAGAGCCTGTGAAATAAGGCTTTCCTCTAACCTTGGCTACGCAGCCCCTTCCCAGCACCTCTCCTGCTCCACTTAGGGGATGTTGGGCTCAAGATCCCGAGTAGTTTAGAATCTTGGGACACAGGGAATTTCATAGCCCACGATGGTTTTATTCTGTGTTCTTGTTGTTACTTCAGAAATTTCAGCTTCCTCTCTGCTGATGCTGTGCCTTCGTAGTATGTTTGGTCATTAGGAGGGCTAGCAAGGGGGCCTTTTGGGCAATTATAGTTGGGTGAGTACCATTGTGACCTGAGGAAAGGAAATCTCTAATTTTCTGTGACATACCAGGTGCTAGGGGGAAAAAGGAAACTGATATTACAGATATTTAGGATTCTGGAATTTTTTTTCCAGTTATAGAATTGAGATAATGTTCTAGAGATGGAGTCTTTACAGATAGTTCGACAAGGAACCCCTGAACATTCCTCTCTGTGATACTGTTAAACTGACATCAGAAGATTTCTTCCTGATGACTTTGGACATATTCTAAATAGATTGCAGTATACCTGTATTTTTCTCCTTGACTTAAGAAAACAGTAGGAAAGGGACACCTGGGTGACTCAGTTAAGCATCCGATTCTCGATTTTGGCTCAGGTCTTTATCAGAGACTGAGCCCCGAGTCAGGCTCTGCACTCAGTGAGGAGTCTACTTGAGATTCTCTCTCTCTCTCTCTCTGCGCCCTTCCCCTTGCTCCTGCTCACACACACTCTCTCAAATAAATAAATAAAAATCTTGAGCAATAGGAGAATCAAATTCCTTTTATTGACAGATTTGCTCTTACATATTCTTCCTTTCTCTTGTCTACAAATCTTCTGAAATCATGCTTCCCATAAGCCGTTCCTAGAATTTATGGATTCTAGGATTTATGGATTCTTCTCAGATGGATCCTGAGGATAGTTTCTTTTTGACTTGATCCAGGACGTGAAATCGTGCATTGAATGGGGGGGGGGGGGGGGGGGAGGGTATGCATAGGGTTCACATTCTTTTCCATCTGCTTTTAAGTAAATGTTGACTTTGCAGACCAGGTGAATGAACCTACAGTCATTCTTCAGTGGAAAGAAGTGATTAATTGTAGAGTGTCAGCATTTCCAAAATCTGGTTCCTAGTAATGTGCCTTGGGAAAGGGCACATGTGGTTAAGTTTTCAAACAAGTGAAGCAAAGCTAAATGGGTTTCTTCCTGGAAGAAGCTCAGGATCTCTAATATGTTGATGGGCATCATGGATTTCCAGGAAGGGAAACTTACCTGAATTGAACCCTTGTTTGGGGACCAGTGGTCTGTAGGACACCGGTTCTGGAATTGCTAGACTGAGGGACGGTGTCTGAGAAACAGGAAAACACCCACTGTGGGAGAGTGCAAATGGAGCAATCTTGTGCATACTTCTGCTTTTCGTTCTCAGTTGTTTCTCAGTTTTTGTTTCTCGGTGATTATTTTTAACCCAGATAGCTTCACTTGAAGCTCTCATAAACTCACAGGCCCTTATAAGATAAAGTTGCCCCAAATCTTACGGAATCAGGAACATCATCTGGCTTGAAGAGCAGGTAAAAATTGCTGTCCGCTCTTTTTTTTTTTTTTAGGAACCTTTTAGTGAAGCTGCTAATTCAGTTCTTTTTGGCATACATTTAGGGTCTGCTAAATATCTATTTCTGCTTCAAGGTACAATCACATTCTAAGAAGTAAGCAATTTATAGGCAATTCTTGTATGAAGAGAATCTGGTAATGGCTTTTAGAAGATATCTGAAGCTCTGAGGACAAACTTTGTTGTCAGGGCCATGGATTATATGTGTGTCTTGCTTCTGTTCATACTTTCCTGGGCAGATTGGCTAAATGAACTTCTATTTAACTTGCTCTAATAGTGTTAGCCAGGAGAGTGCCTGATAACAACAGCAGCAGTAATAGCTAGTATTTTGTAAGTGGTCACCATCTGCCAGGCCCTGTTCTAAGTATTATAGATGTGTTAGCTCATTTAATCTTCGCAGAAATGCAGTGAGGTAGCTGTTATTTTTCCTGCTTTAAAATAAGAAAATACTGGGGCACCTGGGTGGCTCAGTGGTTGAGCGTCTGCCTTTGGCTCAGGTCATGATCCCAGGGTCCTGGGATCGAGTATCACATCAGGCTCCCCACAGGCGAGCAGGCCTGCTTCTCCCTCTGCTTCTGTTTCTGCCTCTTTCTGTGTGTGTCTCATGAATAAATAAATAAAATGGGAAAATACTGTCGGCACTCTATAATAGAGAAGGCTAAAATTAATTATTTGGTCTGTGTTCATACTAGTGAATAACAAAGCATATTTTATATTATTGTTTTCTTTAATTTTGAGATAGTGCTAGTTTTCATAAATTCCCAGGTAGTATGTAGCACATAATTGATTTTGTAATTAATGTATTCTTAAGATCTCTATCGTATATTTTATAACTTCTAATTTGGAGTTTTTAGACGTCAGTAGATGCTATAAAAATGGAATTTACTTAACATGTTTTTTCAACAGCCTATTCTTGGGCCAGTTTCTGTGTTTGATGCTAGGAATGCAAGGATGACTAAGCCCCCCCTCCCTGTCCTCACAGAGATGTCATCAAGTGGGGAGGAGGTGTAATCCTCCAAGCAGTTGTCATTTCTTAGGCTGTGACATGGAAAGTGGTTTCTTGCACTTTATTTTAAAAAGTCAAAGAGAAAAGGTTTGTAGGATGCAGTGGGACAAGAACCTGGGGAGAATCCATGGGTCTTAGATTATTTTTTCCCCAGATTTATTTAGATATTATTGACATATAACATGTAAATTTAAGCTGTACGGTGGGATGATTTGATATGTGCATATATTGCAGAATGATTACCAAAATAAGGTTAGTTAATGCTTCATCCCCTCCATCCCCATGATTACTTTTGTGTTTGTGTGGTGTTAACATTTAAGATCTACCTTCAACAACTTTCAAGCATATATTACTGTTAGATACAGTCACCATGTTGACATGTTGAACCTTAGATCCCCAGAACTTATTCCTCTTACAGCTGGAGGTTTGTACCCTTTGACCAACCTCTCCCCAACTTCCCAGCCTCCGGCAACTACCATTCTAACTCTCTTTTCCTATGACTTCAGCTTTTAAAAATTTCCCCATGTAGGGGCGGCCTGGGTGGCTCAGCGGTTTGAGTGCCTGCCTTCCGCCCAGGGCGTGATCCTGGAGTCCCAGGATTGAGTCCCACATCCGGCTCCCTGTATGGAGCCTGCTCCTCCCTCTGCCTGTGTTTTGCTTCTCTCTCTCTCTGTGTCTATCATGAATAAATAAATGAAATCATTTAAAAAAATAAAAATAAAATTTCCCCGTGTAAATGAGAACACACTGAGTCTTTCTCTGTCTGACTTATTTCTTATAGCACAATAGGTCCATCAAATGACTTTTGAGTTGTTTAGTAGCCCTTACTTGATTTCTCACCCAAAGCGGTCTGCTTCCAGGTGTAGCATCATACTACTCGTGAATGCAGGCTTCTAGCTGCTGGGGAGAGGGATTATCAAGGAGAGAGAATCTCATGCTGTGAAAGCAATACCCAACTGTTCCTGATGCAAATGAAGAGAAGAAAACCAAGATGTGGAGGGAATGCTCTTAGGATGAAAACTGGGGCCCTGACCAGAAGCCTTTGCTTGCCTTGGCTCAGTCAGCTTTAAAGGAAAATGGGGAGTTGGGTGGGTGGGGTGGGTGGTGGAAGCTGAGTCTCCCTGGGAATTTCTGTATGAAGATGCATTTCAAGTTGGTAGGCAGGGCTCTGGGCTCTTGGAGAAGCCAAATCTAGCAGCCAACTCTGACCCTTACTATAAAGTGGAACATGCTTCCCCTGCCCTCCAAATCTGCTTTGTTGCTTGGTGTGCTGTGATAATGAAATACTTGTTTGTGGGGTTGTATGATTTCACAGGTAATCATACTCTTTTGATAAAATGATTGGCTGAAAGGCGTGTCAGGAAGATTTGTTTTTCTTTTCTTTTTTTTATAGAGATTTATTTTTTTTTTTCAGAGAGAGATTGGGAGAGAGCACAAGTTGGAAGGGCAGAGGAAGAGAGGGAGAGAGAATCACAAGCAGACTCTACACTGAGCATGGAACCTGATGCGGGGGGTTCAATCCCATGACCGTGAGATCACGACCTGAGCCAAAACCAAGAGTTGGAAGCTTAACTGACTGTGCCACCCCAGCACCCCTTTTGTTTTTCAATAATGTATATTGAGTGTTTTTTATGTGCCAGATACAAAGCATTTATTTTCATGTCCTTGACTCATTGAAGTCTCTCCATGGCCTTGTAAGGGTGTGTTACTATCCCCACTTGCCAGACCAGGAAAAACTGACATTCAGAGGGTTTGAATGACTTGTTGAGACCAAGATGCACATCAGGAAGTCAGCTTTTAGAGGACAGTGATTTTGGCTTCTCCCTCAGGCAAGAATCTAGTTAAATCATCCCAGGAAGATGGAGATCCTTTTTAAGAAAAAAGAAACAAAAAATCTAGGTACACAGCTCTAATTAAACAAAGAAACAAAATATCATCTTTACTATTGTAGATAATATATGATTGTCTCTGGACATGACCGAGAGACTTTGAGTAATAGGCTTCTGAGTCTCTGGCCTGGGTGTTAGGGTGATGAGAAGCAACCAGAGACCTAAGGAATTAACTTGCATGGTTTTTACCATTAGGGCAGGAGACCTGGCCTGAATAAAATGTGAGTTAGTGATATTGTGCCCAATCAGAGGGGAGGGGCCTGGAGTGACTCAAGATAAGAACGCTACCCCCCTGCCTGCTTCTGCCCTCCCCGCGCTCCAGTGAACCAGCACTTTCCCCATCAGAACATAAACTCGGGCTTTTGTCTGGTTTGTTTATTCCTGTGTCCTCAGCGCCTGGCACATAAAAGCTATTTAGGATTTGTTGGGCAGATGAATACATGAGTGTGTAAATCTCATGTGGCTAAACATTTTGGGCTCTCTGGGTAGCAGCATGGGAGTTCCTATCCTGTCACATATCCTTTGGTAACAGCCGTGATGGGCACAGGCTCTCCAACCTCAATGCACAACCTCAAATTGTGAGGAGACAAGGCCCTCACTGCCCACCTGGCATCGGCCAGCCACGCTGGGAATGTGAGCTGCCCTCCCCACGGCTGAGGAATGGGGGCAGTAGCTGGTTCACCTACACTGCTCACTTGGCAGAGGTCAGCAACCTCTGCTCTCACCAAGCACGCCCTCCTTGTCATAAGTGTCCACCAGGTTCCAGAGTTCTCAAACAGCTGGTTCTGGCCACTCCTTCCTCCTCAGTGGAGGAAGGAGCTTCCCACTCTGGCATTTTGTGCGAGGTCACTCCCGAAAGGCTTGTTTTTAAATGGGAAAAGTTTGGTCTGTGTGGCAGAAGGAGCATCCACAGGGAGGAGGAGCACCAGCCACAAGTTCCCTTCCTTCAGCATCTACAGAGTAAATTTTGGGGTCCTTGCCATCAAGGAGCTCACTGGAGGGGGCAAGACGCATGTAAGGCGGAAAACTCACAGTTCCACAGAAATGCTGGAAGGGCTGTAGTAGAAGTAAGAACAAAGTGCCAGGGGACAGAGAGGGAGGGGTTCAGGACTCTTGTGAAAACTTCATGAATAAGGGAAAACTTTATTTGGCCAGGAATATCAAAGAGCTTTGTCAGCTGAAGGTCCAGACAGAGGGTAGTAAATGCAGATGCCTTCACTTGGAGCTTCCTTTATGGCATACCTCCTCTCTCGCTGTCCCTCTACTTCCTCGAATCTTGGTCATGCCTGGAACTCGCTCCAGTCACGCTGTCCACCACCCTGTCAACCTCACTGTCTTTGAAACTGCTCTGGTTTGCTTCATTGTTGCATCTCAGAAGCCTTCCCCACCACCCTTTTCAAAATAGCACGTCTTTGTCTCTCCTCTTAGCTTACTTTATTTTCATTCATAGCTGTGCCTCTCTCTGGCATTATGTTTATGATTGGACAGGGGACGTTTGTTTAATGCATGTATTCATTTATTCAGCTGATGTTGATTGACCCACCACCACATGTCTAGGCTCTAGGCTCTGGAGACAAGTGGATAAGACGGAGTCTCTGATTTCATAGGGTTTACATTCTAGCGTGGAGAGACAAACCCAAACCAAATGAACAAGTAGGGTAATTTCTGGGAGCGGTAAGCATATGAAGAAAATAAAATAGGGCAGAGACACAGAGTGACTAGTGCCTGGGAGAGAACCGCTTTCAACGGGGTGGTTGGGAAAGGCCTCTCTGTGGAGGTGATGCTTGGACTGAGACTTGAATGGTGAGAAAAAGCCAGCTGTTAGGGGTTGAATTGTGTTACTGAAAAAAAAATCATATTGAAGTTCTAGCCCCCAGTACCACAGAATGTGACTTTGGAGATAGAGTCGTGGCAGATGAAACTGATTAAGATGAGGTCATCCTGGAGTACAGTAGGCCTCTAATCCAATGCAGTGGTAGCCTGATTAAAAAGAAATCTAGGGGCGCCTGGCTGGCTCAGTGGAGGGCTCATGTGACTCTTGATCTTGGGGTTGTGAGTTCAAGCCCTGCATTGTGAAATAAAAACACTTAAAAAATTTAGAGACCCTAGACAGAATGCCACATGAAGATGAATATAGAGACCTATAAGCCACCGGATACCAAAGATTTTGCCAACAAACAAGTGGAAGCTAGAATGGCAGGATGGAATAGATTCTTTCTCACAGTCTTTGAAGGGAACCATTCTTGCTGACACTTAACCTTCGACTTTGAGCCTCCAGAAATTTGACACAGAGACACTAGGGTGGCTCAGTCGGTTAAGCATCCACTCTTGGTTTGGGCTCAAGTCATGATCTCAGGGTTGTGGGATCAAGCCCCAGATTGGGCTCCATGCTGGGTATGGAGCCTGCTTAAGATTCTCTCTCTCCTTCTCCCTTAGCTCCTCCGCTTCCCTCCTCCTCACTAGCTCACTCTCTCTTGGTAAAAACAAAAAACAAAAAAAATCATTGAAAAGTGTGGAATATCTAGCTTCCTCATGATTTATCTGTACCATAACCCGATCTAAAAAGGGAATAAGATGGATTCTGGCTTGAATGCTGAAGTAATCTTTCAGATTCACACTTTTGCTAGGTAGTGTTCCCCCCCTCCCTTTTTTTTCATTTGAAGTATAATTAACAGGCAGTGTTGTAATTGGTTCAGGTGTACAATAAAATGATTTAACAATTCTGTACATTATTCAGTGCTCATCAAAGTAAGTGTTCTCTTAATCCCCTATATCTGATTCACCCCTCCCCCTAGCCACCTCCTCTTTGGAAACTACCAGTTTGTTCTCTGTATTTGAGTCTGTATTTTTGTTTCTCTTTAATTCTTTGTTTTGTTTCTCAAATTCCACATATAAGTGAAATCATATGGTATTTGTCTTTGTCTGACTTATTTCACTTAGTTTTATATTCTCTAGATCCATCCATGTTGCTCCAAATGACAAGATCTCATTCTTTTTTGTGACTAATATTCCATTGCATATACATACCACCTCTTTATCCATTCATCTATGGATAGAACTTGGCTACTGTAAATAATGCAATAAACGTAGGGGTGCATATATCTTTTTGAATTAGTATTTTCATCATCTTTGGGTAAATACCTAGTACTGGAATTATTGGATCATATGGTAGTTCTAATTTTAACATTTTGAGGAGATTCATACTAAGTTGTCTACTGTGGTCCGCACAAATTTACATTCCTACCAACAGTGCAGTGAGGGTTCCTTTTTCTCCATATCCTTGCCAACACTTGTTATTTTTGTGTTTTTTATTTGAGCCATTCTGACAGGTGTGAGGTGATACGTCATTGTGGTTATTTGCATTTCCCTGATGATGAGTGATGTTGAGCTTCTTTTCATGTGTCTGTTGGCCATCTGTATGTCTTCTTTGGAAAAATGTCCATTTGGGTCATTATGCCCATTTTTAAATTGGGTTATTCATTTTTTGGGTTTTGAGCTGTATAAGTTCTTTATATATTTTGGATATTGACCCCTTAGCAGATATGTCATTTGCAAATATATTTTTCTTATTATTCTTCTTTTCTTTCCTGTTCTCTACCTTCTTTTCTGCATATGAAAATAACCAATCTTTATTCAGATACGTTTATTTTTATTTTTTAAAGATTTTATTTATTCATGAGAGACAGAGAGAGGCAGAGACACAGGCAGAGGGAGAAGCAGGCTCCATGTAGGGAGCCCGATGTGGGACCCGATCCCGGGACTCCAAGATCACATTCTGGGCCAAAGGCAGGCACTAAACCGCTGAGCCACCCATGGATCCCCAATTCAGACACTTTTAAAGCATTATTTTAAAGATAACATATTTCCTCTTTGTTATTTGGGAAGAACTGGTTCATTTACCCATTGGCCAATTCTTACCCCCTTAAGAATTTTGTCATTAAAACCCACATTCATATATCTTATTAGGATATTTAAGGTGATTTGATTTGTTTATTGTGAAATGGGTGCATTTTTTTTTTTTTTTGGATGCGCTTTTGTTAGGCATAAACCGAAGAGGGGAATAGTTTACTGTAGCTAATAGGACTTCAATTTGGGATCCATAATGTCTTTGAGGGCAAAAGTCTTCAGATGAAGATTAAGAATAATCATAAAAATAGTTGTTGTTATGTGTTGCCAAGCTCTGTGCTGAGTACGAGTGTGGAGCTTTTTATTCATCCTCATAGAAATCTTACTAGATGTCTAACTCATCCATTCTACAGGTGAGGAAACCAAAGATAGGAAAGTCAAGTATGTCAGTAAAGTTCTAGGTAGTTAAGTTGGTGGACCTGTGACTCAGACCCAGGCTCTTTCATGGTAGTGTTTGAGCTTTGACACTTACTTGGTGACCATCATTTACCATTAGTGAATCCTTATGTGTGAAAGACAGATTTCAAGTTTGAAAAACAAAAAGAAAAAAGAAAAACAAAAAGAAAGAAAAGAAAAATCAGACAGTATAACCTGTTACGGATTAATAGCATTGTAGGCTGTTGGTGTGTAAAGACAGTTTCAAGATTACTATAGGAATCCTAGTTCCCCAACTTTACTTAAAAAAAATGTGAGTGGGGTGTATCTGGGTGGTTCAGTTGTTTGAGTCTGACTCTTGATCTCAGCTCAGGTCTTGATTTTAGGATTGTGAGTTGAAGCATTGGGTGGAACCTAGTTAAGAAAAATTTGAGTGTATGATGTCATACATGTTAAAAGTCAATCTACAGGGACACCTGGTTGGCTCAGTGGTTGAGCACCTGCCTTTGGCCCCGGTTGTGATTCCGAGATTGAGTCCCGCATCCAGCTCTCTGCAAGGAGCCTGCTTCTCCCTCTGTCTATGTCTCTGTCACTCACTCTCTCTCTCTCTCTCTCTCTCTGTGTGTCTCTCATGAATAAATAAATAAATCTTAAAAAAAAAAAGTCAATCTACATACGACAACAACACACTGATCCACACTTCAGGTACTTTTAAAATGTGATTTTAAAAAATATTATTTAAAGATACTTTATTTCTTTTTCATTATTTGGGTCTGTGAAGTCTAATTGGGATACCACAATATTCAATTCTCCTTGAATCCCAAAGTGACTCCTGTTTTTAGATGAGAGGAAAAAAAGTTAGCATCTGTCTGTGAGAGGCACTTTTTCATCTTCTCTCTCACAGTGCACTCTCTGATGTGGACATGGGGGTGTGGGAAACTTTTCTGCTCCCCTTGTAGGATCACTGGCTGGGGCCCTATGTGTCAGACTGACGAAAGACAGATTAACCAGAGAAAAAGGAAAGTTTGTTAACCTGTACATTATGCACACATATGGGATCCCTCCAGATGAATAACTGAAAGAAGTGCTGAGAACTTGGGGTACTATCTTAATCAAAGAAGAATACATATTTAGAGCAGCCGTGAGATAAAAGGTCTTTGAGCTTTCCAGGGTGGCAAATACACGAGGGAACTAATGGTAGGTAAGGATTAATTTTTGCAAAGGTTGATACAAAGCTTCCCTTTTTGCCTTCTCTGTGCTGATAAGGGTCTAGTGTCTCTGGTAATTAACTTCCGCTCTTCCTGGTAGAGTGGGGATGGGGAGATACCTTTATCAATTTAGGTCCTGCTTTTAGGCAAATAGGGGAAAGTGGAGAGGTTTTTTTTTCCCCCTGTAGTCTTCAGTTCAAAAATAATCCTTACTCTAAAGTAGCATATTTTAGGGGCACCTGGATGGCTTAATGGTTGAGCTTCTGCTTTCACCTCAGGTCATGATCTCGAGGTCCTGGAATCAAATCCCACATTTGGGCTCCTTGCAGGGAGCCTGCTTCTCCCTCTGCCTGTGTCTCTGCCTCTCTCTCTGTGTCTCTCATGAGTAAATAAATAAAATCTTTAAAAAATAAAGTAGCATATTTTGGGGTGGCATATTCTGCTACCCTTCACAAGCTGTGCATGGATGATTATATATTGAAGCATTTTTTTCCATGAAGAATGCCTGCTATGTTGCATGTACTGATCTGGGTGTTGGAGATACATCATTGAACAAGACAGATAAACCTTTCCGCCTCCCTGGAGCTTACATTCTAGTTGAGGATTATAGGGAGTAATGAAATAGAGGAATATAGTACTTATCACGTGGTTGGCTTTTATGAAGAAAAACAAAGCAGGGAGAAGGGAAAGAGAGCGCCCTGAGGGGCATGCTGCAATTTAAAAAATAGAATCATCCGATCAGAGAAAGGGCTCAGTGGAAAGAAGATGCTTGAACAAATTTCTGAGGGAGTGAGCCTGCGGGACCTTGATGTGGGGTGGTGCTGTTCTAAGTAGCAAGAATGATGAGAGCATAAGCGAAGCTGGCTTAGAGGGCCTGGGGGTGCGTGGCAGTGGGGATGAGTATCTGGAAAAGAAATCAGAGATAACTGGGGAGGAGTGAGCAGGAATAAGTCCAGGAAGGACTTGTAAACTATTGTAAAGACTTGGGCTTTAACCCTTGGTGAGGTGGGAGTCCCAGATCCCCTAGTGTGAGCACCCAAGGCGGCAGTGTCCATTCACTGCAGACGCCCTTTATTCGGGGAATGTGGGAGCTCGGCTGGTGACAGGGGACACCCGTTAGACACCCTAGCCGTGGGCAGCCGAGTGTAAAAGCCTGCAGTCCCGGGGTGGAGATACACATTCGGGAGTCATCAGCATGTGGATTGCATGTAAATCTGTGGAATCAGATGCGAGCATGAAGAGGATAGACGCAGAGAGGCCTGGGACTAAGTGTGGGCACTGGGCTAGCTGGGGCGATGGGGGCCAGTGGCAGAGGAGACGGGGAGTGGCACCAGTGAGGGAGGGGCACGTTTAGGAGAGAGTAGTTTCATGGTAGTCCAGTGAAGGAAAGGCTCCAAGAGCAGTGTGCTCTATCAGGTGCTGCTGCTCAGTCGGTTACGATGACCAAAAATTGGCCTCTGGGGAGATCCCTGGGTGGCTCAGTGGTTTACCGCTGCCTTCAGCCCAGGGCCTGCCTGGAGACCCAGGATCGAGTCCCACATCAGGCTCCCTGCATGGAGCCTGCTTCTCCCTCTGCCTGCGTCTCTGCCTCTCTCTCTCTCTCTGTGTCTCTCATGAATAAATAAATAAAATCTTTAAAAAAATTGGACTTAGCAGTGCCCCTGGAGGTCATTGTTGCAGTTAGTTGGGGGCTGACTGCTGCTGCGTGCCACCTGTCGGGGCTCTTCTGTGCAGGGCCCACACGATGGGCTGCCCTCTGTCCACTCTGTGCCGTTCACCTGGCTCTGCTCCGCCGCCCGGCAAACTCGTTCCCGTGTCCTCGCCTGGATACCTGAGGCGCAGTCGGAGAGCTGACGTGTACTCGAGTCCAGCTGCCGCATCCTGTGGCTCGGGAGGACGAGGGTGGGCAGGTGTGCGGGGGGTAGAAGCGGGCCCGGCCTCCTGTCTGCCGCCCCTGGCCTGCTGGGCTGCGGGAGCCGAGGTCACTGGGCCGCGGGGTCGGTGAGCCCCGCGGTCGGGGGACAGTCTGCAGACATTTGACGGTACCGAGGGCCGGTTCGGTTCCGGCATGGGGACCGGTCCCGCGGGCAGGGTACAGTTGCGTTGTAATTGTGAGGAGTGACTGATGACGTAGGCTTTCGCGTCAGGGCTCCGGGTAGTTGGGTCTGTCAAGGTCCCTGGAGGTCTGCCTGGTGTGAAGCTCACGTTTCTTGTGAACCATTAAGACCGTAAGGGACTGGAGCGGGGTGTCAGGCCTGCTGACTGCGATCTCTCAGCGACCCTTCCCCTGGCCTAGTCCCCGGCCGTGGTGCCCGAGGAATGTTACGTATAGATCTTCCTCCTGAAGCGGGCGGTGGTCTGAGAGGTGTCAGCTTGCCTTTTGGCCTCTCGACGACAGGACGTCAGTTGCAGCACATGGAAAGAGCCCTTCCTTGTCCCTCTCCTCCTGACGGTCCTCTCTCTGATCAGCTTGTCGAGCCGGGTGGAGCGTTACACTCCAGAGAGGCCCGGGGCTCCTCAGACCTGGGTTTGAATCCCAGTTCTTGTGCTCACTGGCTGTGTTGAGTCTCGGCAGACGAGTTCGTGTCCTGAGCCTCAGTTTCTTCATCTACAAAACGGGGATAGTCATTATTACCTCAGAGAGTCGTGAGAATTTAAACTGCCACTCACCTGCCACATGCTTTTTCACAGTGCCGTACACTACCCAGGGTGTACGGGTACCCAGGGTGGCTGGTACAGTTATTAGGGTATCGCAACTGTAGCTTTCAGGATGTTGCTCATGTGAAAACCATCTTTTCAAAGATTTTTAACTGATGCCATTGCCTGGGGTTTATTTATGAAACAGATTGAGTAGAGTTACACCCACAAATCTGTTAAGATTTTCCCTAAAGAAATTACCAGATGTCTTGTGTGTGTTTTTTTTCTTCCTAGTTGCTGCTACTGGGGGAAGAAGTCCAGCAAAACAACCTAAAACAAGGTACTGCACTCTCACAGCAAATACATAATTTGTCCCCCCTTTATCAGCGCTGAATAAAACAGCATGGTCAGTTGCCAGTCCCCCGGCTGCCCGTCACTCAGGTGGGGCAATAGCTGCGGGAGCTTCTGGATGTGTCAGGTGCACCTCAGAACCTGTGCACCTGCAGTGTGCTGTTGGTAGGCCTTCAAGGTGCTTCGGCTTACTCTGTGCTGTGCTGTTAGGAATAATGCCGATTTTTCCAAACAAATCTGTTCCAACTCATTTCAAGATATACATCAAAAATTAATTGGTAGGACCAGTTAAGTGTTACTGCATATTTATAGATTAGCCCTCTGAAAATCAGCATCTGGCTAAAAAAAATTACCAGTCCAAACCTTTAGTAACATCAGCAAAGCATTTCTTAATTTCTTTTTTTTTCTTTTCTTTCTTTCTTTTTTTTTTTTTTGTCAGTGAGCTGTTTTCCTGACTCTGTGTGTGTGTGTGTGTGTGTGTGTGTGTGTGTGTGTAGAGCAGAGTTTGAGAGAGGAAAGGGCTGGCAGCATAAAGGGGAAGTGTGAGTTTTAGAATATTTTTCAGATTTATTGCAATTGTATTTCATACAGGGACTTGAACTCCAGACTGTTTTCACTTATATTAGTAGAGTGGGAGCTGATGTAGTGAATAGGAAAGATAAATGTGTTAAATGGTAATGAATAGCATCATTTATTTACATTCATGTAGTAAATACTGGAATTCCAATTATATGCCAGACGCTGTGCTCAGCATGGGCCAGTAAATAATATGTCATGCTAATGTCTTTTAGTAAGCTTTAATATTATGAAAAATCACATGAAAATGGTAAAGAATTGCACACATTATAATAGTACAATGAAAAATGAGTTTTTTCCTCTCAGACCATCAGATTTTCTTGACTGCCCTTCCCAAGAACTTTACTACATATTCACTTATGTATGTGTCTTCTGCATCATCTTTTTGTTATCTTTTTCTTTTTTAGTACAATGGGATCCTTAAAGAGCATTCCACCTCTTCCTTTTTTCATTCAGCAGTTGTTCTTGTTAATATGTTAGCACCAACTGGTCTCCCCCACTGTTTTATTACAGCTGCATAGTATTCTATCATATGGACATACCACAGTTTAGTTTTCTGCCCTTAAAACTTACTTTAAAATGAAGGCACAACTTCCTGCCCTATGAAGTTCTCTTTTAATGAGAATTATACAAAATAAAATCTGTGACTGCTGCCCTAGTGCTGGCACATGTTAGTCACATAAATATTAGCAAAATGGATGAATTGATCATGTTTATTCAGTTATTCAGGTCGTTTTTCTTTATAGATAATTTAAAAATAAAATTTAGAACTACGAATGATCACATTCCAAATTAATGGATTCTGTGTTAATGAGGTTTATGTCCTATCAGCTGCATTCCCTCGCACTTTATTTGCATAGTGATGTGGCTCAGAAGTGTCCCTGATGGTGACAACATGGAATAGTTCTGTTGCCTGTCACTGCTGAGGGCCGGATGGTAGCTCTCCTATAGATCAGCAGACTCTGTGGCACGTTTTGTTCTGTCTGGCAGGTATTTTAATTTGCTTGAATGATAGACACCTTAAACTCAGACCTTTCAGACCCCAGAAGCATATAAACATTGGTCAGCATTATTTTCAGAGTTTTCCAAGGCATTAGGGATGGCATTCGTAATCCAAGAGCTATATTCCGGGTGGAGAGATCCTCCTTCCTGTGGCAGAGACCCTTCGTGTCACTAGGCACACCTTGGTTCAGTAGGCAAATGGTCTTCTGACAATACAGATGTTTTGGAAATTGATTCCCTTGTGCCTTGTCTGCTAATCCGTTATCATAGGGGCTTGAAGGCTTCCTGGTGGGTGAGATTCCCTGCTAGGTGCCGTGGGGGACACTGGGATGACACAGTGCAGGCCATGGCCCAAGGAACCTCTGATGTTGCTTGGGGGAACTACCCCCATATAGCTGGCAGCATGGCGTGTGCTGGCATTAAGGAACAGGGGCTCTGGAGTCACACTGACCGGGTTCCTGTCTCCAGCTGTGTGACCCGGGCAAGGTAGTTGACATCTCATGCCTCAGCGTCCTCATCTGAAGAATGGGGATTATATCAGTACTTACCTGGCTGTGAGAATTAAATGACTTAATGGATGAAAAGTGCATGCACAGTGCTCAGTGCATGCGTGCTTAGTAACTATTAGCTGTTGTTACCATTACTGACAATACTACAGAATGGAAAGGGGAGATGATAATGGCTACTGTTTGTAGTAAACTCCTGGGCTTACACAGCCTCTGTGTTAAGTGCCTCATGTTCCAGGTCTCATCTGATCCTCAATGGGGCCTTGTAAAATAAGGTATTTTAAAGATGAGAAAACTGTGGCCCAGTGAGGTTGAGTACTTGCCTAAAGTCACACAGCCATTAAGTGATTTAAATCTGTATCTGACTCAAAAACCTGTGCTCTTTCCTGTGAACAACATTTCCAGGGAAAGAGAGAGAGAGGGAAGGAGTCTTTATTTTGTGGGTGAAGAATGAGGTGCAGAGCACTTAAACTACTGGCCCAAGATTACGTGGAAACCCAGGCTTCCTTAGACCAGACTCCACAGTGTCTCTCGATGCTTGATGATAAAATAAGACAAACTGGGTTGTCCTGCTCCAGAGGAGAGAGCCAGACTGATGCATTGAAATAGGCTGACTTGGGATAAATGGAAAGGAAAATCTGTCCCACAAAGCTGTCCAATATGAATTGAAATAAAGGTGTATTTTTCTCAAATGTAAAAGAGTTTGGAGGTGTGCAGTCGAGAGTTAATTATGGTGGTTCCCTAAGGTCTTCAGGGACAGGAGCACAGGACAGGGTGTTGGCCTTGTTTGTTGTCACTCTGACCCCAAATCCATACAAGACCCAAGCCATGGTTCTGGCTTTGGGATTTGGAAGGTCCTTCACATGAACAGTTTTATCAAATTAGCAGGAACGGTTTGTCTCTGGGGAAGCAGACTATGGAGGATTTATTTTTTGCTTATTAGTCTTGTGTCCAGCAGTGTTTTCCTGATTTACTTTCCTTGTATATCCTGCCGTTTTGTGAATTCAGTGTTATACATCTTTTTGGTCTATTTAGTATACCTATTGATTTTTTTGTGTGCATGCTGAAGATTGGCCCAGGGCACTCAAATGCTGGTAAAGAATAATTACTGTGCCAGTAGTGAGACTAAAAATCACAACCCATGAACCTTTGCTTAGGACAATGCAATTGAGTGAAGTTTAGATTGGCTTTGTTATTCTAGGAAGAAAATACCACTTATTGGGATATTTCCTGTTGAGATCTGTTATTTTCCTGTTTTTTTTTTTTTTACCTTAATTTGCTCATTCATGGGGAAAAAGCCATATTTCTAAAATGAAGTCATTTACCCAACAGTTCTGAGCGACATAGATGCAGTCTCTGCCACCATAGGGTTTACCAAATAGCAGGAAATACAGTTACGGTGGCATATAGTAACTGCCACAATGGGATAATTACAGGTGCTGTATGCACACATGGGAGATGCACTTATGCCTGTATTGGAGGTAAGGAAAGGCTTCCTGAGGAAGTGACATTCAGGCTGAACTCTGAAGGTGATAGAAATGAGCTAGAAGAAGGTTTTTCCAGGTAGAGGAAGCCACCTGCATACAAACCAAGAGACAAGAAGAATGCTGGTGCATATGAAGGACTCAGGGGCTCTCTGCTTAGTTGAGAGAGGAGAGGCAGTAGGTGCACAAGGGTTAGTTGTGGCTAGCTCCCGGAAGTCCTATAAGCTATGTGAAGGAGCCTTAGGGCATTGAGATGCCATTACAGGGTTTCCACTAGGGGATGACCTCGGAGATTTGAGTTGCAGAAGGCTTGGGATAGTCGGGGATGGAGTGGTTCAGCACGTGGAGAGAGATGAGTGTGAGTGAGGAACCATAAAATGGTTGGGGTGCAGGGAGCAGTGGGGAGGGGCCTCTTTAAGGCTGGAGTCTGCAGCTTGAGTCTTGTGGTGGTGGTAATGATTTTTCATATTAGCCTAAAAAACCCATTATTTGAGCTCCAAGTAGCAAATGGACTGGAGGCCGGGCTCACAAGACAAGAGAAACTAGTGAGGAAGCCGTTGTAGTGATCCAGGGAAGAGGGAGGCGATGACGGCTTGCACCAAGATCGTCAAGTGGAAGAATGGAGAGAAGTGGCCCAATTTGTATACAATTTGAAGAACTTGCTACAGAGTGAGGGAGAGGGATTAAAAGAAGAGCAAGAGGGACCCCTGGGTGGCTCAGGGGTTGAGCGTCTGCCTTCCGCTCAGGTCATGATCCCGGGGTCCTGGGATCGAGTCCCACATCGGGCTCCGCTCAGGGAGCCTGCTTCTCCCTCTGCCTGTGTCTCTGCCTCTCTCTGTGTGTCTCTCATGAATAAATAAATGAATGAATAACTATTTAATCTTTAAAATAAAAGGAGAGCAAGATATTTATTTTATTTATTTATTTATTTATTTATTTATTTATTTATTTATTTATTTATTTATTTATTTTTGAGAGCAAGATATTTAACACTCAGGCTGGTGTCTAGTTTATGAATTTCAGGGATCCTGACTCGTGGTTGGGTGTCCACGGAGTACACTGCTCTGGGCGACTCGTAGGGGTGGCCCAGGACGGTGTGGTGGGCCCCAAATTCCAGCTCCCTACTGCCTGAGGGAAGGAAGCCTGAGGTGTACAGTGTGGTCCACCGTGTGCCTGCTTCTTGAGCTAAGTCTTCGTCCTCCCCTTCTCAGACCTTAGGTCCACGGAGCCCAGCGGAGCAAGCGTAATGTCAGCTAGTCTTAGGGCAGCCCCCTTCCCTGAGCCGCTGCCGGGCCTCCAGCCGCGGAAGCCCCTCACCAGCCGCGGCCACCGTCCTTCGGGCATCTTCCTCAGATGTGGTTGCTTGTCGCTGCCTGTAGCCTCGGCGGCCTTAGGAGAGGAGGACACAAACTCTTTGTTTAACGCTTATATCTCTGGTTACAAATGGTAACATATACTCACGGAAGAATGTTGAAAAATACAGAAAAGTATAAGGAAGAAAAATGTAGATTCCCGCATGATCATCTAGACATAATTAGCTCAAATTTTGGTTTAATTTCTTCTAATCTTTTCTATGTGTATTTGTTGCTATTTTTTAATGAGTATGGATAGACCTCTTGCTTTTATTTTTTAAAAAAGATTTATTTTAAAGAGAGAATGTATGAGGGAGGGGGAGGGGCAGAAGGAGAGGGAAAGAGGGCACCTCAGGCCCATTCCCTGTTGAGTGTGGAGCCCGACGGTGAGGCTCGATCTCAGGACCCCGAGATCATGATCTGAGCCAGACACTCAACTGACTGAGTCACCCAAGTGTTCCAGACCTCTTGCTTTTATTTTTTAAAAGATTTTATTTATTTATTCATGAGACACACAGAGAGAGGCAGAGACACAGGCAGAGGGAGAAGCAGGCTCCTTGTGCAGAGCCTGATGCAGGACTCAATCCCAGGACCCCAGGATCATTACCTGAGCTGAAGGCAGATGCTCAAGCTCTGAGCCACCCAGGTGTCCCTAGACCTCTTGCTTTTAAAGTTTATTTATTTTTAGTAATTTCTACATCCAACATAGGGCTCGAACTCACAACCCACAAGATCAAGAGTTGCGTGCTCTTCTAGCTGAGCCAGCCCAGCACCCCATCCTCTTGCCTTTATATTGAACTTTTCCATGTCATTAAAAATTCTTAACTATTTCTTGGTATGATAAATTGTTTCCAGTTTTTCTCTGTTATAGATAATATGCAGCTGCACATAAATGACAGCATTGCTGCACATGAATCTTGTTTGCATGTCTCATCTCCTTAGGATAGATTCCTAGAATGTAATTACTGAGTACACTCATTTTGGGGAGTCTTGACACATATGGCCAGATTGTTCTCCATTCCTTTCCCTCACCACCTCCCCCCAACAGGGATAGGTGAGCTCGTCCATTTCAGTATGCCATTGCCCTGTCCAGAGAATGATAGAATAGAAGTTCCAAATATGAGGAGGGCAGGCATAGATAGACTATCACAGCTAAGTCAGACAGCTAACATTTTCTTAGGGCTTACTTGTGTGCCCAGCACTTGCTAAACATGTTTCCTGTATTTATATCTCGTCCTACTTACATCAACTCTTCAGCATCGGTGCTATTGCAAACAAGTGAGTACACAGAAGTTAAGTGACTTGCCTAAGGTCACACAGATAGATTAACAGTGAGAATAATTTTGTTACAGGTAACAAACTAAAGACTAAAAGAGGCTTTAGTTTTAGGTCTTGAAAAAGCAAACCTGTTTTTTCAAGTGTAGCATACATACCGGGGCGCTCGGCTGGCTCAGTTGGTGGGGCCTGTGTCTCTTGATCTTGGGGTTGTGAGTTTGAGCCCCATGTTTGGTATAGAGATTACTTAAAAATAAAATCTTAAAAAATATATGCAGAAAAGTGCACACATCTTCAGTAGTACTACTTGATGAATGAGAAAACATTTCTTCAAAAAAAAACTATCACATGTGTATTTGTGTGTGAGAGAAAGCGTGAGCACACATGTGCAGAAAGGAGAGATGCTGGGGGTCTCAAGGGACTTGCTGATGGAAGGGGCTGCAGATCCTCCAGTCAGAGAATGTAGCCTTCGCCTCTCAGAGTTATGACAGTTCCATTGAATGGAACATTAACTCTGCTGCTGGCAGCTCTGGACAGGAGATGCTTTGGGAGGAGGAATGTTGCTCTAATTTAATTATGAATCTCAGGGAAGCAAATAATGATCCTCTCCAGTCTTCTGTGCTTGATGCAAGGATGCTGCTGGCATGTCTCCCAGGTCTTTCAGGTGTACTGAAGAGGAAGGGGTGAGGCGCTGTAACTATCCTTCCGGGGAGGTGCATCTCCACCCAGAAGGAATGTGAACCTCAGAGGTTTGGATGCCTAATCTGGCCAGCCCCCCAAATCGCTTGTACCTGTAAACCTAGAGGGTTACAATAACATCTGGGAAAGCTAGAAAGTGGAGTGATCATGTGCCCTGAAGTGCTTCAGACGGTCCCACTTTACACTGCTTTCCTGGGGCCATTGCTAATAATACCCCATTTTCTCTCCCCAAAATGTCCTGATTTGTGAAATAAATTATCTGGTTGCTTACTTAGAGATCATGTTTGAGTTCTACCGCTTTTGTGCAGCGTGGACCCCAGACAAGTTCCTCTACCTGGGCAACCTTCATTTTCCACACCTGCCACACAGAATTGTAGTAAAGAGGGTCCTTATCCCCGTCCTCAGAACAAGGACTTGAATTTAAAGGCCTTTTAAATTTTATCTTTGATGTTATCCTTGTAGCTGGAATTTTCAAACAAGGGTGATTAACTGTGAATGTCTGAGATAGCAGAGGCTGGAAGGCTGTGTGTTTTTCTCATCTACCTCCTAAAGAATTTGCTGGTCTTCTTCCCAGGATAAAAGGAATAATTAATTGTTAGGGCTTTCCCTCCAAATATAGAAGTTAACAGCATTTGAAATGTGAACAAACCATCAGTAAAGCAGGCTTGGACTTCAGTGACTTAGTCCTCACTTTAGGAGAGTGATTAAGAAACTGAGATAGGGGCGCCTGGGTGGCTCAGTTGGTTGAGGTCCCGACTCTTGGTTTCCGTGCAAGTCATGATCTCGGGGTCGTGGGATCAAGCCCCACATCAAGCTCCACACTCAGCCAGAAGTCTGCTTGAGATTCTCTGTCCCTCCACCTCTGCCCCTACCCTCACTCATGTTCTCCCTCCTTCTCGCTCTAAAATAAATAAATTAAAATGTTTTCAAAAAATCCTGAGATAACATTTAGTTTTATAGCGTGACATGCGATCTGGTTTGTGCCTGTTGTCTTGGTAGAACTGACTATTAATAGCATTCCTCTTCACTCTCAAACATGGCTCTGTTTAGACAATCAATTGTATGGTTACACTAAATATTTAGGATCTGTGTAAGCCTATCTTAAGGTTAAGAGTCTTAGACTAGAAACAAGGCAGTATCCATAAACAGGAGAATGGGTGAATAAATCGTGGCATATTCCTACAACAGACTACTACTATTATATAGCAGTGAAAGCGAATGAAATATAATCATACGTGTGAACATGAATAAAACTGAAGAAAATTGACAGTGAAAAAGCAGGTTGCAAAAAGAATACCTACTATATAATTTCACTCACATGAAATTTAATAAAACAAAATTAAATGGTTTATTGCTTAGAAATACATATATGTGATGAAACTGTAAAGAAAAGCAGAATGATTAACTCAAAGTTGAGATTGGTGTTTACCTGTGTGGGGGTGGGGGCGGAGGTGGGGGAAGACGGACTGACAATAAAAGGACACAAAGGGCTTCAAAGATACAGATTTTTTAAAAAAAGATTTTATTTATTCATTCTTGAGAGACAGAGAGAGAGGCAGAGACACAGAGGGAGGAGCAGGCCCATGCAGAGAGCCCCATGTGGGACTCAATCCAGGGTCTCCAGGATCACACCCCAGGCTGAAGGCAGGCGTTAAACCACTAAGCCACCCAGGCTGCCCAAAGATACAGATTTTATTACATTTCTTAAACTGTGGGATGGGTCTATGAGTGTTTCACTATTGTCTTTTCATTTAAAACACATGTAAAATGTGTGTACCTTCTCTTGATTCCTCGGGATATTTCATACAAATATACAAGGAAACATATATGCAGAAAAAAAAGTAAAAATAAAGCAAGATGTATGATATCAGATCTTATACTCTATCAAATATGAGTTGTTTTGGGAGTGATTGCTCATAGTCGAGTGCATTTAGGGAGAAGGTAGCCAGACTTTTAGGCTCGGAGCTGAGAGGATAGTGAGGCAATTTGAAAGTACCTTTAAATCTTTAAAACCCTGCTGGTCACAGGATAGGTAGTTGGGTTAGTTTCTCCTGCCAGTACCCCTCTACACTCTTGGGCTGATGGTCACCGAGTGTGCCTTGTGTTAATCCCTTCACATGTAGTACATGTTTTAACTCTCGGGGAAGTGCTGTGTGCTAGACTGTGTTGTCATCTCCACCGTTCAGGGCAGCGGATCATTGGGGGGTTAAGGAAGCTACCCTGGCCGTCAGTAAGTGTCTGCCCTGGGACTCAGGTCATCTGGCTGCCACCGCTGCCTCTGGGCCTGACTGCAGTGAAGTGCGAACACCCCGTCTCACCGGCACTAAAGTGGAGGCAGATGCTGGACATGTGCAATTTTACAAAAACTTTTGCTCCTTACTTTTGAGGACGGTATCTTTGTCAGGCTTTGCTTGCCCCGGGTCTCAGTTGTCCCTGTGGCTCCGTTAACAGGCTGGCTGCTCCCCTGGTGACCCTGGGTTAAGGGGTTCCGACGCCCGACAAAGGATGAGTAGGAGGTGACTTCTGAGCAGAGCAGGAACGTCTGTACCTCGGGTGCTCTTGATCCAAGAGATTTGGCCTTAGTCCTTCTGTCAAATTCATAGAGTTAGTGTGGTTATCGTAAGAAAAAGAAGCATGGCATAATGAAAGGAAAAAGAGGGTATCATAGGTGGAGATGACTGGGTCCCCGCAGGAGGGACCGCTGCAGTCAGCTCCCTGGAATAACAAACAGCCTGGTCTCCAGTTTTGAATCCCAGCTCTGCCACTTACTGGCTGTGGCCTCAGGCAGGTCACGTCACCTCACCGAGATCTGGTCTCCTCATCTGTAGGTTAGAGATGATAGTACTGTGTCAGACTGTGTCTTGTTTGCCCCAAGTCTCCTCCCTCTCCTCCCTCCCTCCCTTTCCTCCCTCCCTCTCCTCCCTCCCTCTCTCCCTCCCTTTCTCCCTTTCTCCCTCCCTCCCTCCCTTCTTCCCTTCCCAGGCAGAAGTCAGTTAACCTTAGGAAAGATGAACCTCGCCCCATGGACTTAGAGAAAGGTACGTGAGTGCTTTCGGGTCCATTTCGGGTTTGCAGGAGAGCCCTGGGGGGAGATTTTCTCCTGCGTAAGGGGGGAGTGGAGGAGGAGGACCTCCGGCTGTGCTACTCCTAGCTTCCTGCTTTGAGTGAAGCCCTGTTTGGAGGTGATGTGTGGAACCACTACAGCTGCTTCCTGACTATGAGGGGGAAGACCAGGGAAGTTACAGGCATATCAACCCCATGTCCTAAGCATGTTCTCTAAGCATCCCTGGAGTTACATCCAGATTTCTTTTTACACAAGGAAAATAGATTCCCATTTGGTGCAAGTTACTATTAGCCATGTTTTCTGTTACTTGCAGTCAAAAAATGATTTCATTTTATCTTATTTATTTAAACAAATACTTACTTGAGAGAGAAAGAGCACGAGTGGGGAGGAGAGGGAGAAGCAGGCTCCCTGCTTAGCCCCAGACACAGGGCTTATGACCTGAGCCAAAGGCAGGTGCTTAACTGACTGAGCCATTCAGGCACTCCCAAAAAAGTGATTTTAAAAGTATTTATTCCTTATTGGGTTTTTATGGGAGTTAGAATAGATTCTTAATACATCTGGAACACAGTAGATACATAATTATAGTTGCTACCGTCATTACCACCACCATCACCCCACCTCCATGGGCTAGTCAGACTGTAGGGAAGGCAGAGGAGAAGAAATGTTGAAGGATTTTGGCCCTTCCCTTCTTCAGTATACCCCATCTCATTTATTTAAAGTAATTTAAATTCCAGTTTATTTAAAGCTATTTAAGTTCCAACTTTTTTGGCACAAAGCTAATGTTTATTTCACCTTTGGGTCATATTCTTGGATCCTCAATTCCAGTATAGATAACATATGGTGTAATATTAGTTTGAAGTGTGCAATATTGTGATTCAACACTTCCACTCATCACCTGGAGCTCATCACAAGTGTACTCCTTCACCCCATCACCTATTGCACCCATGCCCCCCTAAAGGCAACCGTCAGTTGTTTTCTATATTTAAGAGTGTATTTCTTGGTTTGCCTTTTTCCACACTCCACTCATTTCTATTTTGTTTCTTAAATTCCGCATATGAGTAAAGTCATATGGTATTTGTCTTTCTCTGACTTATTTTGTTTAGCATAATGCTCTGTAGCCCCATCCATGTCATTGCAAATGTCAAGATTTCATTCTTGTTTATGGCTGAGTAATACTCTATTGTCTTCTTTATCCATTCATCAAGAGTGGATATTTGGGCTATTTCCATAATTTGGCTCTTGGAGATAATGCTGCTATAAACATTATGATGTATGTATCCCTTTGAATTAGTATTTTTGTAGGTTCTTTGGGTAAATACCAAGTAGTGTGATTGCTGGATTGTATGGTTGTTCTGTTTTTAACTTTTTGAGGAATCATACTGATTTCCAGAGTGGCTACACCAGTTCGCGTTCCCACCAGCATTGCAAGAGGGTTTCCCTTTCTCACCATCCTTATACCTGTTGTTTCTTAGGTTGTTGATTTTAGCTACTATGAGAGGTGGTGTGAGGTGATAGCTCATTGTGGCTTTGATTTGCATTTCCCTGATGATAAGCAATGTTGAGCATTTTGCATGTGTCTATTGACTATATGTCTTCATTGGAGAAATGTCTATTCAGATCCTCTGCCCATTTTTAATCAGATTATTTGTCTTTTGGGTGTTGAGCTGTATACGTTCCTTATATATTTTGGATACTAACGCTTTATCAGATGATCACTTGCAAATATCTTCTCCCATTCCAAAGGTTACCTTTTCATTTTATTTGCTTCACCATGCAGAAGATTTTTATTTTGGTGTAGTCTCAATCGTTTATTTTTGCTTTTGTTTCCCTTGCCTCAGGAGACATATCCATATATATATTGCTATAGTCAGTGACAAAGAGGTTACTGCCTGTGTTCTCCTCTAGGATTTTGATGGTTTCCTGTCTCACATTTAGGTCTGTAATCCATTTTGAATTTATTTTTTGTGTGTGTTGTAAGAAAGTGGTTTAGTTTCATTCTTTTGAATGTTCCTGTTCAGTTTTCCCAACATCATTTGTTGAAGAGACTGTCTTTTCCCCATTGGGTATTCCTGCTTTGTGAAAGATTAATGTGACCATATAATTATGGGTTCATTTCTGGTTTTTCTACTCTGTTCCATTGATCTGTCTGTTTTTACGTCAGTACCATGTTGTTTTGATCACTACAACTTTGTAATGTAACTTGAAGTCCGAGAATGTGATGCCTGTTATTTTTCTTTTTCAAGGTTGCTTTGGCTACTTGAGGTCCTTTGTGGTTCCATACAAATTTTAAGATTGTTCTAGCTCTGTGAACAATGTGAGTGGTATTTTGATACAGGGATCACATTAAATGTGTAGGTTGCTTTGGATGGTAAAATATTTTTTAAAGGTTTTATTTATTTATTTACAAGTGACACAGAGAGAGGCAGAGACACAGGCAGAGGGAAGAGAAGCAGGCTCCATGCAGGGAGCCCGATGCAGGACTTGACCCTGGGACTTGAGCCTAAGGCAGATGCTCAACCACTGAGCCACCCAGATGCCCCAAATATTGCTTTAACAATATTTATTCTTCCAATCCATGAGCATGCAGTGTCTTTCTATTTCTTTGTGTCATCTTCAGTTTCTTTCATCAGTGTTTCTAATTTTCAGAGTATAGGTCTTTTACCTCTTTGGTTAGGTTTACTCCTAGATATCTTACTGTTTTTGGTGCAGTTGAATCAATGAGATTGATTCCTTAATTTCTCTTTCTGCTGCTTCATTTTTGGTGTACAGAAATGCAACAGATTTCTGTATGTTGATTTTATATCCTGTGACTTTACCGAATTCATTTATCAATTCTAGAAGTTTTTTCGTGGAATCTCTTGGGTTTTCTATATAAACTATCATGTCATTTGTAAATAGTGAAATTTTTACTTCTTCCTTGCTGATTTGAATGCCTTTTATTTCTTTTTGCTATCTGATTGCTATGTTTATTCAACATAGCCCTTGCATGACTATGTTGAATAAAAGTGTCTTGTTCCTGACCAGAGAGGAAAAGCTCTCAATTTTTCCCCATTTAGGATGTTATTAGCTGTGTACATCTGTCTCTTATAAGACATTATACAAGACATGGTGGGGTGCCTGATTTTGGAGAAAGAGTGGGAAGGAAGAAAGGATAGAAAAAAGTGGCATTAGAAGGAAATCACGTAAGCAGAATGGGCTTGTAATTTGAATTTATTGCTCCCACATTTTATTTGCCTGAAATAGGATTCATTCACTCGAGTCCCTGATCAAAATTTAAAAATTTAAATAAATACAAATGTATTTGTTTTTTATAGGCTTATTAGCATTCATAGCTTAAATACTGTTAATGATTATACCCTTAAAATCTTAAATGGCTATTCCTTTAAACAGGTGCCCAGGGAGTAGGGAGTTTTACACAACAAATATTTCTGGTAGAAGATTATTATAATGAGGCAAAGTCTCTATTTTCAGCTCCCAGTTACTTTTCAATCCAGTTGCCATCATTAAACTACACTTGCATTTACTGTGCGAGAAGTTGGAGAAATGAGTGCGTTACCATCAAAGCATGAAAGGCCACTGCTTTGCATAAGCATTTGGAGCAGTTCCTTGGAATTTGCATCTGTCACTCTCACCCTCTAGTGCCCTAGTTTGGGATTCTGCTGGAGCGAAGTTCTAGTTACTGGTTTTAATTATTTTCAAACCCTGGTGTGGATGATCTAGTTACCTAGAGTTGTATTTTCTTTGTGGCATATTTTTGCTTTAAGCGGAGTCCTTGAGATGATTCCAAATTAATAAGAGAAAAAACTGCTCTTAACTTGATTGATGCTACTGGCAAAGTGGATATTTTACACATCATCTTGTGAGGATGGGTGAACTCCTCGGCTGGTCTTTGTCATTTATAGTAGAATGGAGAAACAGATCTGATCATCCCGAGGGAGATGAAGAGTCTTTGGTTTCCTACAGAGCTTGCTGTGTGCAAGTAAGGGCAAAAGGTGACATGAGAAGATGGGAAGAAATGGGTGAAGTGGGCAAATGAGCCTGCATTGTTGGATTTGTGGACCAAATCTGAAATTAGGCAGAGCAAACAGAGGATGCTGTTAAAAAATATTTACCAACTGATTGGTATAAAATAAGTATTATTTCATAACTGCTGCAGGCCAGTGGTACTTGAGCAGTGCCCCAAGAGTTGCTGCTGTGCCCATCATGAATTCACAGAGGAGGTCTAGGTGCTGGAGGAGACTCGAGTTGCCTGAGAACACTGAAGAGGCATGAGGTACAAGAACACTCAAAAACTTGTACTAGGAGGTGCCTGGCTGTCTCAGTTGGTTAAGTTTCTGACTCTTGGCTTTGTCTCAGATCATGATCTCAAGTTGTCGGATGGAGCCCTGTCTTGGACCCCACACTCAGTGGGGAGTCTGCTTGAAATTCTTTTGCTCCCCCTCTGTCCCTCCCCCTACTCAGTGCACATGCTCCCTCTAATAAAAAATCTTAAAAAAACAACAACAACCAACCTGTACAATCATACTGTAGTATAAGCAGAAAATCAACTCAGCAAACGTTTCTGTGTTCCCCAAAATGACATTGTGTGAGCAAAGGGCAGACAGAGTCTATCTTACCTACTGCCTGACACATAGTAGGTGCTTGATAAATAGAACTGAAAGAATTAATAAATGTACATGCCACCCAAACAGTGTATAGGAGTCCTGCCTATGTGCTACACGAATTTTTGATTTTCGTAAGAACCTTCTTGTGTTTTGCTGGGTTTGGGATTATCTGTATCTTATATGATTTTCAAAACATGAAATAGTGATAAGGACAGGAGGTGAAAAAGAAGATGCCCTTGTAGAGAGAAAAGAATAATTTTCCCTTTAAATAAAACCAGAGAGACTATTGAATCTCCTGGTATTTTTCCCTTTGTTCTCTATCTTGTAGAATTTATGCAGGATAAAAATCAACAGTCTTTACCAAGGCAGCTAGTTCAGTGTTTTAAAGGGGCATATATTAGATGGTTTGAAATATCCGTGATGGAGAATTACAATAGAATGTACTTTTTCTATTGAGAAAACGATTGCAATCACTTTCTAACCACAGGCGCTGTGTCAGGATGAAACATGGTGTTTGTGTTTTAGGCAGAATGTCTCTTCAAGGAGATCATGAAGGCGGCAGCTGGCATGGCCAAGTCAAGCAGTGTCTGTTCTATAATGAATACAACTTTTGCTGTGGCCTTTGAATACCAAATTAGGCCAGTAAAAGAAGTGGATACCATAAGAGCTTTGAACAATGGATAGTTCTCAGAAGCTCACTTAGGAGGAGCTAAACTATATTCTATTTTTGATGGAATAGAAGAGATTCTAGAGAGTTTTATTTGACTTATGCTACTCCTTTAAAAAAGAGAATTGAAGTGACTTTCAACAGATGTATAATAATGACATTAATGGAGTGGATCTAGAAATTGAAAATCAGAACCAAGGAAAAGAAGAGAATGCAAGATACTGTCTGTCCATAGTGCTAAGGTTGGCATTTTGATTGATTTTTTATGGGGAGCTTCTTGGCAGCCACAGCAAAAAGAGAATCATGATAAAGCACATAAACTTTTGGAAGAAGAGAGCTTTTTTTTTTTTTCAGGAAAGAAGAGCGAATTTTTCAGAAGAGGTTAACCTTTTCTAAAATATTGTAGTTTGGGATCCCTGGGTGGCGCAGCGGTTTGGCGCCTGCCTTTGGCCCAGGGCGCGATCCTGGAGACCCGGGATCGAATCCCACGTCGGGCTCCCGGTGCATGGAGCCTGCTTCTCCTTCTGCCTATGTCTCTGCCTCTCTCTCTCTCTCTCTCTCTCTCTCTCTCTGTGTGACTATCATAAATAAATAAAAATTAAAAAAAAAATAAAATAAAATATTGTAGTTTTAATTATTGTTATTCTGGAGGTGAGGATTGGATTTTGATCATTCAGTTTACATCTGTCCTGTTATTTCTTTGTTATAATTTGACTCCTTTGCTTTTGTAGTCTCCATGTTGTCAGTAATCTACTCATTATTTGTTCCATTGGGAGATACAGAGAAGTACAGGAGGTAAATTCAGAGCAGTCAGCTTTGTAGCTGATTATAGTTATAGTTAAAGTCATACACGTTATGTCATTTTTTAAAAGATTTTATTTATTTATTCATGAAAGACACAGAGAAAGAGGTAGAGACACAGGCAGAGGGAGAAGCAGGCTCCCCATGGGGAGCCTGATGTGGGACTTGATCCCAGGACCTCAGGGTCACAACCTGAGCTGAAAGCAGACGCTTAACCACTGAGCCACCCAGGTGTCCCACGTTATGTAATATTAACTTTGTCTCTGTTGATGAATTTTTTTTATTCTTTGGGAACACAGAACAGAAAATTATTTACATTTTTAAAATTCCTATAACTTTACATAAAGCCCATCTAGCTTTTCACTGGTCTGGGGATTGGAGCCCCTAATCAGTCATCAGTGTTAAAAAAAGTTAAATTCATGTCTACAACTGTATACATTTAATGTGTATCTAATTATAATAAAAAAGTTTGTTTGCTTCATAAGACAGTTTTAGTTTGAACATGCTTTTTATTTTTGATGGCTGTATAATACAATACAATACAATACAATACAGTGTTTTGTATAGTAATTCAATCCTATAGTAAAGCATATGTTTTCTCAGTGAATATCCTTCAGCAAACATATGTGCATACAGTTTGTTTCATTGTTGAAGAAAGTATAAGAAATGAGTTTTTTGGATAAAAGAATATGCCTGTGTTTATTGTTGTATTGCTTTCTGAAAGCATCAGTTAATTTGCTTTCACATTCTTACCTACAAAGAAAAGGAAAAGAGCCACTGAGCTCTTACGAGCTCATCTCCAAGTAACTTATGGGCAGCCTTTTTCATCCCCTTTGTGGCTCACCTCTGTGCACCCAGTTCTCCTGTTATTCTTGGCAATCCTGGCAGCCAGAGTTCTGCAAATTTCTCATAATTAGCACTTAGTGACATCAGTGATGCCCTCCTTTTAAAATATCCATTTATTGTATTTTCAGTTTCTAGTATATTGAATGTTGTGGCAGGAACTAATGGCTATGTTAGACATTCATTCTCTTCTTTTCAGAACCCACAAGTTTTAGGGGCACTGGGTGGGGCAGTCAGTTGATCATCCAATTCTTGGATTCAGCCGAGGTTGTGATCTCAGAGTCATGAGATTGAGCCCTACGTCAGGCTCTACACTCAGAGTGGAGTTTGCTTGAGATTCTTTTTCCCTCTGCCTTTACCCCTCCTGATCGTGCTTTCTCTCTCAAATAAACAAATAAAATCTTAAAAAAAATGAGAACCTACAAATTTTCACTGGGCACATAGCCATCCAGAATAATGACTACCTCTCTCAGCCTTCCTTGCCACAGAGGATGCTAGGTAACTAGTTCTGGCTGATAGAACATGAGTGGATGGTTTATTTGTGACCTTCTAGGATCCTTTTGAAAAAATGGTATGTACCTTTTATCTTCTTTTTCTTGTTTATCCCTTGCTGCACCCTCTGCCTGGAACACAGGATAATTAGAGCTCTAGCTCTATTGAGCTAGATCCACCATATTGGATCATGAGACTAAAGGCCATACTCGAAGGATGTAGGAACAGTATACTGGAGGACTTTTGCTTTTGTGGGGATTTTATGGGCCAGAGCTGGCATACTTGGCACATGCTACCTGCCCCTGGACTTTTACATACAAAAGAAATGTGTTTTAATTTTGTTTAAATCATACTTTAGGTTTCTCTTACTCACAAATGAACCTAACCCTAACTGTAACATCTGTGTTTATATAAAAGAAGTTACATCAGTTTACATGTCCCTGACATCATCATTTATTGGACATGAATATATTGTGGTAAGGCTGAAAGTTGAAGATCAAATCCAAAGCAAATTGCAAGGGTCAAATGCTTTTCTCAATTCTTATAATACACCTTCCTGTTAAAATCATCTTGATGATAATGGCTATTGTTTATCAAGCTTTCCTTCTGTGCTTACCTCATTTAGTTCCCTGTAAGGAGCTACAGTTTGCTATCGCCATTTTACAGATAAAAAAATTGAAGCTGGAAAAGATTAACTTGTTGGGTCACTCATTTAACAAGTGGTGGAGTGGCACTGCATCCTGGGTCTTCCTGACTCCAGAGCCCAGCGTCTTACCTGGTAGTTGCTAAGCCATCTCCTTGCACCTGCTGTTCTCTCTCCTAGGAGCACCAGCCCTCTCTCTACCTTCTTGGCCTACCTACTTCTGTGCACCCTAAGTTCTCCCCTCCAGCAAGTCTTCCTTCATTTCTCCATGCCATTCCACGATCCTGTTGCCATCATAGCACCTTGTGCATCTTTTGTCATTGCATTTATCACATCTTATGTTGCTTATTTGTCTCCCATGTTAGACACTGAGGTCCTGTGGTGGGACTGAGTCTTACTCTTTATCATACTTCTAAAACCTAGCGTGGTGCCTGGCATATAGTAGATGCTTAATAAGTATTTGTTATTAAATGAACTGTTGCTGCCCAAAAGATGTTTTTTTTGCTGCTATTTTTGAAGCTCTTTTTAGCATAGATTATTCTCATAGTCACTTTACTAGAACTTTTTCTTACTCTGGTATAGTCTTGCGCCTACTAAATGTGTCTGTAATTTTCAAAGACTTGATTTGGTAGATAATTTAGCCTTTGGTCATATGTGACATTTCCTCTTACTTCTCAGCAGGACAGCTCTGCGGTTAATGATTTCACAGTATGACTACATTTGTGTACTATTAGACTGCAATGATCTTTTACATGCAGTCAGGAGAAAAATGAGATCGTTGTAAACAAGCATATGCATAAACTCATTCAGAAAAATGATGTCTGGATCCCAAATTGCATAATCATCTTCTTTTCATATTTAATGGATAAATAAGCATATTTAATGGATAAATAAGTGGTTCGGGCTTTTGATAGAGTTGAGAAATGTGTTATTGTGTCAGAGGGAAGAAACCAGAGCCTCCCAGGTAGTCAGACTGGTTGCATTGTTGTCCAATGCAACCTTTACCGAATTCTCATTCAGAAAGGTTGAGTTAGATCGAATCCTGTGCAGGGGATTGAAAATTATTCCTAATCTGCCAGTTCCTCTGGGGTGCAGCATCCTTATTATCAGCCTGTTCGAATCCCCGATGTTCACGTTATATAAAACTCTCCTCAAATATGGAAGTCAATAGAAGGAACTGCCTTTCCCATTTGCTGTCTCATTTAACTCAGAAGACTGCTTGTTGTTAGACTGCTGGAGCCTTTTTTGTGCTGTGGGCCCATGTTACCTATTGGCATCGAAGCTGCCAGGAAAGAGTGAGGTGATGAAACCAAAACTCAAAGATGGGAAACTAACCAACTGCTGCCCTTGGAGTTTTTGTTTTTGTTTTACTATTTTAACTATTTTTAAAGGGTGCAGTTCAGTGGCATTAAATACGGTGACATTGTTGTACAGCTCTTGCCACCATCCATCTGCAGGACTCTTCATCTTCCCAAACTGCTGAGCTCTATCCCCAGGGTCCTGGGATCGAGCCCCATGTCAGGCTCCCTGTTCAGAGGGGAGTCTGCTTCTTCCTCTCCCTCTGCCCTTCCCCCTACTCATGTTCACTCTCTTGTAATCCTCTCTCTTTCTTTTTCAAATAAGTAAGTAAAATATTTTTCTAAAAATTTGTGCTTCGGAGGACACCATCAAAAACATATGAAAAGACAACTCAGAATAGGAGGAAAATTTGTGAATCACATTATTTCAGTGAATTGTTTCCAGAATATATGAAGAACTCTTACAACTCAACAATAACAACAACAAAAAACCCAAATAACCCAATTAAAAATGGGCAGAGGACTTATGTGGACATTTCTTTGAAGATATAGAAATGGTGGCCAATAAGTACATGAAGAAATGCTTAACACAATTAGTTAATGGCATATAGGTAAAAACCACATGAGATACCACTTTACATCAACTAGGATGACTATAATAAAAAAAAAAGATGGACTATATAACAAGTGTTGGCAAGGATATGGAGAAATTGGAGCTCTCATGTACTGCTGGTGGGAATGCAAAATCGTACAGCCACTTTGGAGTACAATTTGGCACTTCATCAAAATGCTAACCATAAAGTTACCATATAACCCAGCAGTTCCACTCCTACATGGTATATATGCAAGGGAAATGAAAGAAAACTTGCCCAAAAATGTTTATAGCAATATTATTAATAATAGTTAAAAATTGAGAATAGCCCAGCATCCTTCAACTGATAAACAGATAAACAAAATGAGGTATATTTATATAATGGAATATTATTTGGCAATCAAAAGGGTGAAATACTGATACATGCTATAACCTGGATGAACCTCAGAAACATGCTAAGTGAAAGAAGCCAGTCAAAAAGACCACATACGGGATGCCTGGGTGGGTCAGTGGTTGAGCGTCTGCCTCCAGCTCAGGTCATGATCCCAGAGTCCTGGATCAAGTTCTGCATTGGGCTCCCCACAGGGAGCCTGCTTCTCCTCTGCCTATGTCTCTGCCTCTCATGAATAAATAAATAAGATCTTAAAAAAAAACAAAATAAAATGATCACATAGTGTATGATTCCATTTATATGAAATGTCCAGAATAGGCAAATCTGTAGAGACAGGAA
This sequence comes from Canis lupus dingo, assembly GCF_003254725.2. Classification (NCBI taxonomy): domain Eukaryota; kingdom Metazoa; phylum Chordata; class Mammalia; order Carnivora; family Canidae; genus Canis; species Canis lupus. The sequence goes on along the minus strand of NC_064257.1, from coordinate 34,849,734 downwards.
GTACATAAATAATTAATTACCTAGGGTGGGGGGAGAAGGCAGGTGTTAGGGGAGAATGGAGAGTAACTGCTAATCTGTATTAAGAATTCATGTGGGAATGATGAAAATATTCTAAAATTAGATTATGGCAATGGTTGTAATATACTAATATACTAAAATTAATGAGTTGTATACTTTAATTGGTAAACTTTAGGGACCTCTGGGTGGCTCAGTCGGTTAAGCATCTGCCTTCAGCTCAGTTCATGATCCTAAGGTCCTGGCATCAAGCTCCATGTTAGGCTCCCTGCTCATCAAGGAGCCTCCTTCTCCCTCTCCCTCTGCCTGCTGCTCTGTGTACTTGTGCTCTCTCTCTGTCAAATAAATAAATAAAATCTTTTTTAAAATGGGTAAACTTTATGGCATGTAAGTAACATCTCAAAAAAGCTGTTAAAAACCTTCAGTGGCAATATCCTAGCATTTCACAGGATGAAGATGTTGTCGTATCATTAATGTAGTCCTGGGTTGCCTGGGTGGCACAGTCAGATATGTGTCTCACTCTTGGTTTGAGCCTAAGTCATGATCTTGGGTTCAGGGGATCAAGCCCCATGTTGGGCTCTGTGCTGGGCATGGAGCCTGCTTTTGGGGTTCTCTTTCTGTGCCCTCCGCCCCACGTGCCCTCTTTCTCTCTCAAAAAAATTCAAAAATCTTTAAAAAACTAAAATGTAGTCCTTTTCTCATCCTCTGTAAAATAGAATGCTCTACCTTTTTTTGAAGATAAATTAGCTTGCCAATGAAAATATGAGGAAAAAAGAAAAATAGTTTGCGTCCCAAGGTTGTAAGAAATGAAACAAATTTTTGGCAATATTTATCCATTTCCTAAAAAATGTAGCAATTTTTTTTCTTTTACAAATAGAGACAGAATTAATGCAATTGAGCTTTGCATCAGAGAACTTTAAAAACCATAAAGATATTTTTGTTCTAAAAAAAAAAAAAAAAGATACTTTTGTTCTGTCTTTCCCTTGGCATGTCAGTCTTTCTGCCTCAGACTTTGTAAGGCCAGGCAGTGTGCACCCATATCGCTGCGTGTCTACACTTCCCACCTAGAATCATCTCCTTTTTGTGCATGATTCTCTTCCTCAGTTGGTGTTAGACTACCAGTAGGTAGGTTAAGGCTAATCAAGAGAGATTTACCTGTTAATCTTTTGAAAAGGTTTTATCTGTTCATTTAAATTTGGAATTGTGTGTAGATTTTATTTATCCACACCATGCCTGAAGCATGGCCAAATGTTGATTGGACTCTGCTTTAACTCTTCTTCACTCCCATTGCCCTTACAATCCTCCCACACACAGGACTTTCTTGTGTCCAGGTACCTGGCTCATTGTCTTCCTCAGATCATGGGATCCTGGGAAGACCACCAGTGCCTGCTTTAAACCTGCTATGTGCCTTGCGATGTGTAGGTGCCTAGTAATCATCTGAAAGAACAATTCTGGGAAGATAGAACCTAAGGATGTAAGCCATAGAAAAGCAGTTTCTATGTGATAGCTTTGTTTTTCATGTCTGCTAAAAGAATGTACGCACCTACTGAGAGAAATGCATGCTGCTTACTCTTTGATCATGACATAGGTTTATAAGCATGCCAACATGCTTAAAGCACAAGAATTAAACTGTGAGAAGGAAAATAACATTTGGATTTTCTTCCTGACAATTCGTGCATAAAATTTGTCCAGAATCTCCCAAAGGTACCTATGGAATGTGAGCTCTGGATGACTTTCTGGTTTTTGTTGGCAGGATAGATCAAAGACTTCAGCTCTGTCAGGTGGTTTAACCAAGAGAAAGATAAACCTAATCCTGAGCCCAGAGCCACGCACACACTTTTAAAACAAACATCTTGTTGCCTAACATCTTGTTTCGTGCTATAGCATGATTTGAGTTGGCCATGAAGAATGTAAGTGATTCTTCTCGAGTTGCTGTGTTTTTTTAGCTGTTACTGTTAGGAGTAGGATGTAGGGTATTTATCCGAACTGAGTTGAAGACAAAGGTTTAATTTCCAGCAGGTTGAAGTTTTATAGATTAAACAACTGAGGAGGTGAGTGGATGTGCTTGCTGTTGTCACCATCATCTCAATTCTGAGAGATGCAAGAAGCTGAAGGCCTGACCACGTGGATATCCAGCATTCCCATCCGCAGCTCTGGTGGTCTGTGTCCTCTGCTCTCGCCACATCCCACCTTTTCGAAGACGAAGGGTCTTGCTCTGAAAGTCCAGATATCTGAGTTTGAGACCTGCCCTGCCTTTGACTTCGCATGAGTCTAAACGTAAGGAATCTTATCCCCTGGTGGGCAGTACTTTGATATTTGTGGGAGCGGTTAGGAGCATTACATTATTTATGAGTTTTATTTCAGATTAATAAAAGTGGCATTATAAATTCTAATTATAAAAAGAAGGTGGTGGACCTTTATTTAGTTTTAGTGTTGAGAACCACTTGGCATTGATCACTGGACTCTCTGAGCCTTAATTTACCTATTTCTGAAATGGAGATAAGGAGTGCCCTATCTCTCAGAATTATATATGAGGATCAAATGTGGAAATAATGTGAATCTGTGTCTCTCTGAGTGTGCTTTCTCAACTGCAAAGTAGTTAAAACGCACAGCCCTTTTATTTTTTATTTTATTTATTTATTTATTTATTTGCACAGCCCTTTTAAAGATAAAATAGGGTCACACATGTAAAGCACTTGGTAAATGGTTTAGCAAAATGCAATGATAATGTGTCCACCAACAATTAATTATTTAATCCTGACTTGCTGCCATAAACTCTGCTGCCCAGACACCTGTCTCACTATTGACTGGATATATTCGGTCATGTTCAATCTTTATATCTTAGACCTTGCTGTTCTCTCTCTTTCTTTCTTTCTCTCTTTCTGAGCCCTTCTTGGAATTTTTTTTTCCATCTTCTCTGCCTATTCCAGTCCGTTCTTTCCTAAAAATTTCTCTCCTCTAACCTCACACAGGGTTCAGTGTGAAGTGTCTCTTCTGTTAGTTTCCTGTCCAGTTGTTTACTTCCTGGAACACTTGGTTATCTTTCCATGCACATGTATCTTCTTGATCCCTGGAATGTAAGTTCCTTGGCCTTAGAGCAGGGCTGCCTAACTGGTAGGTAATCAAAAGTTGTTTGTTGATTTTCCATGCCCAAGGGACATAATTTAGAATGAATTAAGCCAGCAAACCTAAACCTTCTCTTCCTTGGAGATATATAAGCACCTAAGCAATAATGCTAAATAGTCAGGGATTTTTAGACCAGGAAAGAACCTGAGCCAGTTACTCTTTATTGCTTATAAAAGTGCTTTCTATCCTTTGTTTCTCATAATAATATTAAAGGTAAACGTGGTTACTCACAGTTTATAGGCTAGGAATCTAAGACTCCAAGATGTTAAATAACTTGTCCAAGGTCACTCATCCAGAGCTAGTAGAAGGACAGTTGAAGTCTCTTTGTCTTCAAAACCCATGTTCTACTACTTTATTCTGCTTTCTTAAGGAAAATGAAGTTTTGATCATCACTAGACTAGAACACCTGGGGTGAGAAATCTGAGAAAGTCAGTGTTAAGTTTTTTGTTTGTTTGTTTGTTTTGTTTTGTTTTTTTAATTTTTTTAAAATTTTATTTATTTATGATAGTCACAGAGAGAGAGAGAGAGAGAGAGGCAGAGACATAGGCAGAGGAAGAAGCAGGCTCCATGCACCGGGAGCCCGATGTGGGATTCGATCCCGGGTCTCCAGGATCACGCCCTGGGCCAAAGGCAGGCGCTAAACCGCTGCGCCACCCAGGGATCCCAGTTTTTTTTTTTTTTTTTAAAGCATGAAATATCAGTCTTCTCATGTAGAAACCCCTGAGATTTGGACGTTGAGTGTTTGATGGTCACCATTGAATGCTAGGCTAGTGTTTTGCTAGGATACCAACAAGGGGGAGAGGAACTTCATCCTCCAATGTCATGAGAAACCCCCAGAAGACATACAGAATGCAGCAAGCCTGTTTGAATAACATAGTGGCAGGTGCACAGCCTCTGAGACCAGGCTGTGGGCTTGGATCCTAGTTCTACAGATTTATCCATTGTAGGACCTTGGGCAACTTCCTTATTAATCTTGCCCGTGCCTCAGTGTCTGCATTTGTAAAATACAGGGATTATATTGGAACTTACTTACCCTTCAGGAGAGTTGTGAAAATTTTGAAAAGTTGTAATACTTATAAATACTAAGAATAGTACCTGGCACGTAGGAAGGCATCAGTAAGTGTTGGGTGTTGTTGCTGTTATGGTTTCTGTAGAAAGTATTGCACAGAGAACTTCAAATATTCCTGCTGCTTGGTAAGGACCGGAGGCTGGTGGCTCAGAATCAGCCCCAGAAGCTTCTAGATGTATAATCATGTGTAGCTGGCAGTGTGTCCAGAGAAGGCAGGAGACAGTCTCAAGATGCTGAGCAGTTTTATTATTAGAAGTAAATAGCAACACCATTTTTCTTCCAAGAATCCAGAATAAATTGATTTTCTTGCAGGGTTTGTAATTAAGTGCTAAGTCCCTCATACTGTTCTCTGGAAGTCCCATTTAAGCTCCAGAGAGCCATGGATAGTTTATTAAGGTTTTATATATGCATATTGACCCTTAATAAAGTTGAACTTGCCTGCTTTTAGGAAAGTGTTTCGGTTATTAACTGAGTAAGGCTGCGTGGGCCAAAAGTTACCCGTTGGGTTGGCAAGGTATTTAGAAACACCAAGGAGTATTTCCCTAATGAGATGTGGAAAATATTAAAAAGCTAGATCTGGAAGGGGAATTTCAGCCTGTTTCTGACCTCACTGTGCTGGCCAGCCTGGGCATCAGCTCATCTCCATCCCCACTGGGACGGGGGAGCGGGAGATCCGTATGACCATCTAACCTATCACACTTGGTCGTGTGGCGTGGAAAGAGGCACTTACTCTTTCATCCACTTCTTTGTAAATGCCTTATAATACCTATGTAATTGTTTTCTTCTTCATAAAGGCCTTGGCATAGTGCTGCTGGCCACAAGCACGCAGCCCTCCTGGTCATGAGGTGATACTGGTCCGTGGCTTGTGATATGAGACCTCGTTGATAATAGCCCTGAGGGGGTGATTTCCCACCCTTTGCTCCAGAGACGGTCCTCACCAACCTTTACACCTATCGTGGGGCCCCTTTCTCTAGATTTCCAGGAGGCCCATTATGGCACCTCTGGACCTAATTTTTGGGATGTGGGAAGGCTGCTGTTTTATGGGCTATTGCCGAACCAAAAAACCCCAGGTGTGACAAAGATGGGAATGGAAGGACCGAAGGAAATCAGTGCTATAGCTCCTTGCACGACTTTGCACGTCCAGAAGTGCTGCTGGTGTTCAGGTGACAGCAGCTCCGTGTGTTTTTCCATGCCAGCTCAGTGCAGTGGGGGCCTTCCCCTCACCCTGGAGAGCAAAGAGATGGCAGGGCAGAGAGGTCGAGGAGGGAGAGGAGGTACAGTGACTCACCCTTTGTCCTTTAACAGTGCTCGAGAGGATCACTCATGAACTGCACATTGGGTTGCAGAAAATGAACAGATGTTCTCCATCTTTATTCCTAAAGGTCAGCATCGTGTATTTGTCCTTGCACTGATAATAGCTGACACTCGTTAAGCTCTTCGATTTCTCATTAAGCCCCACAGCCCCATGAGGAACTTAATAGTACTCCCATCTTTACAAAGAAGAAACCAGATTTGAGAAAGATGAACTTCCCCACAGTGTCACGCCAGTAAGAGATGGTACTGGAATTTGAACCCAGGTCCAACGGCCACATCGTCCTTGTAGCCATGATGCCAGACCGTCTCCTGGCTCTGCATCCCCTGTTCTTCTCTTAACTCCATAGTGCAAACCCTGCCTGCAAAACGTGAAGACCATGTCATGCTCTGTGTTTTGTGCTGGTAAAGTCCCATGAATGGTTTTCTGTGCTAGGAGGATTGTGTTCATTCAGTTCCTTTATGCTCTTGAGAAGGAGGAGCCTCCCTCTTTTGAACAGAGCACAGAATGTTCAGAAGTCTGAGGCATGCCAAGGAGAGCCCTGGAGGAGTCTGGCAGGAGCAGCTTACTGAGGGACCCTGTTCTCCTCGCCCCTCTTGGTCACCTTCCCTTCGATCCCTGTGGCCACTTCCCTCCTCTGGCACACTGGAGACCCTATTCCCGCCTTTCCTTCCAGCCCAAACTCCTTTCTCGAGGCACATCTGAGCAGCAAATTGGCATTTTCTTTTCTTCTTCTTCTTTTTTTAATATTTTATTTATTTATTTGAGAGAGAGACAGCCTGAGTGAGGGGAGAGGCAGAGGGAGAAGCAGACTTCCTGCTGAGCAGGGACCCTGCCACAGGGTTCAGTCCCAGGGCCCTGAGATCATGACCTGAGCCAAGTTAGGTGCTTAACTGACTGAGACACCGGCGCCCCGCAAATTGGCATTTTCAAAAGAACTTGTGCTCAGTAAGAGGGAAAACCAAAAGAACGTAGTAACAGAGTGTTTTTCACTTCATATTTTTGTTTCTAAAACTATGACTTTTACAGAGTCCCCAGCCCCTTCTTCTGAGATAATCACACTTAGTCGCTTCATGGATGTGAGCAAACTCCTAGCCATGGTAGTGATTTCCTCCTGGAAATCACTGGCTTGACTTGCCAGTGCCATTTTCTTCCCCAGCACCTGGGATCTGATTTATTTGCTGCCCACTCTTTGAAATGCAAACCTTTTTCTCTGGATTGGGCCCTTGCAATCGATTCTAGTTTCCAGTCTGAGGTAAAGGGATGGTTTTAAAATATATACCCAAATTCTCTGTAGTTTGCAAGGTTGAGACTGACTTTCTTCCCCTGGAGTATGGGCTGTGTTTGACTCAGTTTGACTCACTTCTAATTAATAGAAGGTGGAGAAAGTGATGGGGTTGCATTTTGGAGCCTCGGTCATAAAGGCATCGTGGCTTCTGTTTTGTTCCTTTTTGGATTCCTAGTTCTGGGGGAAGCCACCTGCTGTGTCATGAGGATGCCCAGCCCTATGGAGAGGCCCATGTGGCAAGGGAGTGGAGGTGTCCTGCCAGCAGCCATGTGAGTGAGTCATCTTGGAAGTACATCTTCCAGCCCCAGTCAAGTCCTCAGATGAACACAGCCCTAGTTAGCACCTTGATTCCAGACTCTGAGAGATCCTGAGCTACAACAACCCAGCTAAAATGCACCTGAATCTTGACCATAGAAACTGTGAGATTGTTATATAAATGTTTGTTGCCTTAGACCCCTATGTTTTGGGAGTAACTTGTTATGTAGCCACAGGTAATCAGTATAGGTGTGAACCTAATTTTCAAGTGATGTATGGGGCAGCAATTGTTATATACTAGTTTCATATCTTGACTTCCAATTCATTCTTCTCATGTTGAGGAATTTATTAGCTGGAATTTATTATTTCATCTCTAAGCTCCAGTTTCTTCTTCTCTAATATGGGGATAATAATAGATCCTACCTCACTGAGTTGTTTTAGTTGCCTGATTCATAGTAAGGCACTCAGTAAATAGGTAACTGCTGGTGTTACATTATCAACTAACATCATTCATACTTCCTCTTACTTGTTTTTAATCCATTCTTATCTCCTATTGCCAGAACTTCTCATCTCCTAGAGAAACCTAATGAAGAATTTGCTGTTTACACCATGGACATATGTTTCTCTTAGCTCTTACCATGTTAAACACTGATAGATTGCTTATGCATCTCCCCAGTTAGCAGTAAGCTTCATGAGGATGGGGAGGAACTTTCTGTCTCTATTTCCAGAGTACCTAACACCAGATAAATGAATGGGTAATTTATACAGTTTCCTCTGCTGTATTTGCACATAAGTTGTTATTGGAACTTAATTTAATTAATTTGTGTAATTAAAGTGAACTCCTGTCTCCAGCCAGAGTGTACATAAAAAAAGAAAAGCAAATTGAAGAGTCTGTTATTCATTTTGCTCTCTGCCGTTCCATCCTGGGAAACTATGATTTTACTGCTGATTTACTGTATCTATGGATAGATACAATTGTTTTTTTTTTTCCATCTCTTTTGAGAATATGGGGGCCATTTGTAAGTCAAGGAGAATGTTGCTGAGGACATCCTCACACTAGGTAAAATATAGTTGGTTAAGGCATTTTATTTTTTAATTTTTTAAAGATTTTATTTTTAAGTAATCTCCACATCCAACACAGGACTCGAACTTACCACCTCAAGACCAAGAGTCATGTGCTCTACCAACAGAGCTGACCAGATACCTCAACTAAGGCATTTTAAAATTGAAACTATGATTTAAAAAAGAAAGAAAGAAACTATGATTCACATTATTGCAACAAAAATCCTCATATAGTAGACATTAAACATTTCTTTTCTAATGTTGGAAGACAGCATAGCACAGAGAAAGTGAATGGGATTGTTTCTGACACAGGTCCAGAATCCGAGTTCTAGAATTTATGAAGTATATGTTTGATCAGTAAGTATAACCAGGCTTCTGTGAATCTTTCCATCCCATATTCCCTCTTTTTCATGTCTCCTTATTCACTAGACATTTAATAGGTATTTACTATATGTCAGACAATGCCAAGTACAAGAGCTAGACTAACAAACAGGACCTGGCCCTATGCATAGGGATTTCTGAGGACTGACAGATTGGGGTCTACACAGGGGGTGGATGGGTGGTGGCAGCTCTCTAGAATGGCCTTATGGGCTAAATCTTTCTTAGCACAAAGTCTGGGTCAGATGCAGCCCCCCCATGATTGTATCTCTCCAGGCTGTAGGTTTAGATTCGGTGAAGCAGCCCAGTGTGGTGTTTACTTTCACTTTTGCTTTGCTAAGGGAAATCTGGAACTTGTTAGTCTGCTGTTAAAACATTAATTAGTTATACTTCAGACGGTAAACATCATGTAAGCAAAAATTAGTAATTTTAATACTTCTTCTGCTGGAACCAAATGGGAATGAGAGCCAGATCTGGTGGCATGTGAGCCTAATGCTCCAGAATCAAAAGCAAAGGGATGCAGGACTGTCCCTGTGGTAAACACACAGATCAGTCAGGAGAGTCCTAGAAACTGGAAAAGGACAACTTGATCATGTGGCTCAGTATCTTTCCTAGTATTTCTTGACAAAATTCACCCATCCCATCTATCCATCCAGTCCTTCTGTCTGTCCATCTGTCTGTTCATCCATCTGTCCGTTCATCCACTCACAAGTGCCTGCTGCATATCAAAAGTAGACAGAAGGAAAAGACATAATTAAGAAATCTGCGGGCTAATAGAGATAGATAGCTAACAGTTACAACATGGTATATATTTTTAAAATATATTGACACCCAGGGTTAAAAAAGGAAAAAGGAGATAAATGTTCAGTATTGATGCTGGGAATATTAATCGATGCACTTGCTCTGGAGAGCAATTGGGTAACACAAATGCTCTCATTTGTATTTCCATTTGTCAAGCAATTTCACTTATAGGCATCTATTTGGAGCATTTAATAATGGAAATGTACATGATGTGTAAGAATGTTTATTACTGTTTTTTATGATAAACAAAAAGGGGAAACAAATGTCCAACAGTATAGGGAGTAGTGACAACCTTGTCTAGGGATATAGTGGGATACAGGGCACTCTTTTTTTTTTTTTTTTTTTTTGAGAATTTATTTAAGAGAGAGCACAAGTGGGAGGAGATGTGGAGGGAAAGGAGAAGCAGATTCCCCACTGAGCAGGGAGCCTGACATGGGGCTGGATTCAGGACCCTGAGATCATGAGCCGAAGGCAGACACTTAACCAACTGAGCCACCCAGGTGCCGCTGGATACAGTGCAGTCTTTGTAATGCCACATTGTTAAAAGAGTGGGTCACAAAACAAGAATAGTATTCCAATTTTGTATGATAAACGTATGCATAAAAAACAGTGTTGAGCAGCCTGGGTGGCTCAGCGGTTTAGCGCCGCCTTCAGCCCGCCTTCAGCCCAGGGTGTGGTCCTGGAGGCCCGGGATTGAGTCCCATGTCAGGCTCCCTGCATGGGGCCTGCTTCTCCCTCTGCCTGTGTCTCTGCCTCTCTCTCTCTCTCTCTGTGTCTCTCATGAATAAATAAATAAAATCTTTAAAAAAAACAACAACAGTGTTGACAGTGGCTATCTCTGTGTCATTTTAATCTTCAAATTTTTGTTCTTTGTGGAGTCCCAGACCTTCTACAGTGAACACAAATTACCTTTGTAGTTATGAAAAGGCTGTTAAAATAGACGTAATAAGAACGCCACTAACCTAAGGGTCTTGGCCAAGGAGTTTGGGGTGCTGAGATGAGTGTTTTGGAGTGGAGCTCAGATGAAACAAACCTGTCCTGTTTCTAATGTCTGCATGTATACATTAATTCATTTGACGGATACCCATGTTTGCACATATGAGTCAGGCGATAAGGTCAGACAGCGAGGCAGGAGCCAGATCATACAGGCTTTGGATTTTATTCTAAATGAGGTGGAAACTGGAGGATTTTAAACCATGGAGTGGCCTGATCTGATCATTCCGACTACTCTGAGCCTCCATAGACAGAACCATGCAGGGAGGGCTGCCCGTCGAAGTGTTTGGAGAGCTGGAATCCTTGGCACTGCTGAGTATCTGTCCACCAAAGCCACTGCTCAGGGCTCCGGAAGGTGACTGTGAGGCCCTCCGTGCCGGACAGCTTCCCCTGCTGCACCAGATCCCCCCTCTGCACCCTGCCCTGAGCCCTGGGAGGTTGATTTGTATGAACCCGGTAACTGGTTCCCCATTGGCTTCAGCCAGTGGGGAAGCCAGTGAGAGTGGTCGGAGGCAGAAGAGTGATATCGGAGTACCACCGCCCCCCACGTGCCCCCCCTAACCTTCCTGTTAAGTCATGTCTGGTTCCCGAACCCTTCAACCCAGGTTTCAGCTCCTGTGAAGAGGCTCTCCATCTCACCCTTTCCTTTCAGGGTCATGCCTACCTCTTGAAGTTTCCCTGCACCCTGCCCATACCTTTGTAAACAGTCCCTTTATTAATCTCACCTCTAATTCTGCAATTTGAGTTTGCCATCTGAGGCTCACAGGTACTCTTATAATCCACCTTCTTCCTGGTGGGATCCAAGATGTTCAGATCAAACAGGGCTGGTAGGGGGCTGTTCCACAGGAGCCCGCAGCTCAGAGTGGCCTTGGCAAGGGCTTTGGTTAGTGAGACTTCCCCAGGATAGGCCTTGATGCCCATAATTCCAGATGAAGTCTGGGGCAGCTCATGCATCCAAGGGCATTTCTGTAGTTCTCTGGGTCGGAGCCTCCCAGACCTTGGGGAGAAGAATTGATGGTCCGTTTCCGCTCTCAACATACACCAAATTCAGAAAGACCTTGAATGTTTTCCTGTACTTTGGAGCCAAAGAACATGTCAAAAGGAGATGGTAGGGGGATAGTAGCATAGTGCTGCAGTTAGGAACTCAGACTGCGGAGTCAGACCTGGGTTCAAGCCCTGTCTCTGCCACCTGCTAGTGGGCAACCTTGAGCAAGTTACTTTACCTCCCTGTGTGCCTCAGTTTCACCTGGAAAATGAGGATAATACCATTTCCCTTAGGTGTCATTGTAAGGATTAATAGAGATGACACCCAGGGCTTGACTCATTAAATTGCCTATAAATAATTACAAGATAATTGTGAAAATTAGAAAATGAGATGTTTGTTTATAATAAGGATTTGGCAATTTTTTAGGTATTATATGATTGTGTGCTTATGTTTAAAAAACAAAAGTCCTGGGACGCTTGGGTGGGTCAGTGGTTGAGCATCTGCCTTCAGCTCAGGGCGTGTGATCCTGGGATCTGGGATCGAATCCCAGGTCAGGCTACCTGCATGGAGCCTGCTTCTCCCTCTGCCTGTGTCTCTGCCTCTCTCTCTCTGTTTCTCATGAATAAATAAAATCTTTAAAAAAAATTTAAAAATCCTTATCTTTTTAGAAATACATACTAAAGTACTTATGGATGACATGTTTGGGTCGATTTCAAAATCAGCCATGGAGAGGTGAATAGTGGCTGGGGATATAGCCAGGAATAAATTATTTTTAAAAATATTTTATTTATTTGAGAGAGGAAAAGTGAGAGACCGAGCATGAGTGGAGTAGAGGGAGAAACAGACTCCCTGCTGAGCAGGGAGCCCTGTGGGGCTCCATTCCAGGACCCTGGGATCATGATCTGAGCTGAAAGCAGATGCTTACCTGATTGAGCCACCCAGGTGCCCCCAGAAATTAATAATTATTAAAGTTTGATGATAGTCACATGGAAATTCATTTTAATGTTCCCTTTTGTGCGTTTGACATTTTTATAATAAAAAATTTGAAGTTCATACACCTATAAAAGTTTGGTGGAAGGTGAGCTGCCAGCCCTGAAGCCATCTTTACCTCTTGAGAAGCAAGCTAATGCATAAGCCTTCCTTTCTAGGTGATGTTTACTGTTGAGCTGCTCATGGATATTATGCTTTATTTCAGATTTCGTAGGCTGTTTTGGGGTTGTCCGTCATCAGGAAGTAGCCAAGTGTTTTGCTATAGCAACAGCAGAGGATTTTTTTCTTAATGGCTTTTAAACTACACTCAGCTTTGTACTCTTTAAAATAATGTCTTCTATGGGAATAAGGTCACTGGGCAGCACAGTTTGCCTTTAGAGTGGGTTAGAGGCTTTTAAAAACATTAGATAGAGTCTCACTAAAAACATGTCTTTTTGGCAAAGGCAAAGGGTGAGGTGGAAGAAAGAACTGAGCTAAGAAACACGAATGACCGGTTTTATTTATTTCTGCTTTCCCACTAGCAAACTATTTGGCTTTGGGCATGTGATTTAGCTTCTCTGAGCCTCTGTTTCCATGTGTAAGGGATGAGGGGATTGGACTAACTTTTCTGATCCTTTTCAATTCCCTCAAATTATTATTATTATTATTATTACTATTATTAAGTACTTTCTACATCCAACGTGAGGATTGAACTCACAACCCCAAGATCAGAAGTCACAAGCTCCACCAGCTGGACACCCCTCCCAAAACTTGATTTTAATTTAATTTTTAAAAGATCTCGTTTATTTATTTGAGAGAGAGCGTGCACACGCAAGAGTGAGGGGAGAGGTGACAGAGGGAGAGGAAGAAGCAGACTCCCTCCTGAGCGTTGAGCCCGATGCAGGCTCCATCCCTGGACCCCGAGATCATGACCAGAGGCAAAGTCAGACACTTAACTGACTGAGCCACGCAGGCGCCCCCCAAAATTTTATTTTTAATGGTAGCTTTCTAACTAAATATACTCATGTTCACTGGAGAAAATCGGGAACATATGGAAAAGGCAAAATCAAAATTAAAAATTACCTTAGTTCTACTACCCAGGAGATAACTCTTGTTTATCAGTGCCTACACATTACTGTTTATAAGAATCAAATTCATGTAACATATTTTGTTGAACAACTAATCTGCAGGTCCTGTGAACCATTGAAGGAATATAAAGATGAGTAAACATGTTCTCTGCCCTGTAGGAATTGATAATTTAATGCTAAACACTGTTCCTTATAGTTACATGCATTGGGTGCTTTCCGTAAGGGAGAGAAGCCCTTCCATCTGTCACTTAAATCTGTGGAGTTGTGATGCCACTTGTGATGTAATTTTGCTCACGTTAAAAGACTTTTTTCTCCTGAATGTTATTTTTTATCTCGAGAAGTAGAGCTCTGGTAGGCAGTCTCATGAGGAAAGGACAGACTTGCCTGTAATACTCGTTTCTTTGACGACCTGCCCTAAGTATACCTGAGCTGATGGGGAGAAGCACCTGGTCTCTGACTCTCTCCTCCTCCTTTTCAAGCCACACGGCCACTGCTGCCATTCTGACTGGTGAAAGTGAACTGAGCAATATGACAGCCACAGAATGGGATGGTTGACAGAAGGGAAGAGGACTGGAGGAGTAATAGATTGGCTTCCAGATCCTCGGGAAGCCAGCCCTTCTTCTCTGGCGACAGTCCACCTTACAACTGGAAGCATCAAGAAATCTCAGAAATCTAGGGGCACCTGGCTGGCTCATTTTGGGGGAGCACGTGACTCTTGATCTTAGGGTTGTGAGTTCAAGCCCCACTTTGGGTATAGAGATTACTAAAAAATATAAACTTAGAGAAAAAAAAAAAAGAAATCCTAGTAATCTGGCCTAATGTGATAAAAGAGGAAAGAACAGCCAGGAGGTAGGAATATTGAGAGACTTTAACTTATATATATATTTTTTACTTTAACTTATTTTTGATAAAATGTGTAATAAAGGCCATTGAACTTTCATTCAGCATGCCAGAGCTGCTTTATTTACTCATGACATTCTATATGTCTTTTTCCACTCCAGTTTTGAAGTGGAAATGTATGATCTCCTCTGCCTAGCAGAATGTCCTGCTTACACAGCACCATCCCAGTAGCCTCGCCCTGGTTTCAGGGGAATCTGCAGCTGAAGCAAATAAGAGCAGTTTTTTCTCATTATACTCACCTTCCCTGAATGTAACATTTCCATGTCCCCTCCAAATAAATAGAAGTTCAAATAGTACAGTTCAAATAATCAAGACTGATATGTATTTTTTTTCTGCCACAGACTTTGAGTTAGGATTTTCTTGAATTTAGCTTAGATAGATGTCCAGTGCCATTCCACTATTTGGAAAAGATCCTCAGCCCACCCCTACAAATAGAATTTGTCTTGCAAAGTGCAGGAAAGAGACATGAAAGAAGGAGTAAATATTGCCGGTGACATGCACTTGGGATTTCCCAGTTCTTGAGAAATTCAGGCCTGACCATAACTTACTTGGGTGTTACTGAGAAAAGCAGTTAGAAACAGAAAAAATACAATGTGCAAGGTTGAAAATCAATTTTGGACTTTATGTGGAGAAGGAATTCAAATCCTGTAACAGAAATGGGCCTTGGAAAAATCTATCTTCCTCATAAGAGTGACACAGACACCTACAGCCCTAGGAGCTTTGGTCGTTCAGCTTGGAAGAGAAGGTTCAGGATTAACGAACACACAAGCTGTCTACAGATATTTGGAGGGCTGTCATGTAGAGAAGGGATTACATTTTTTTCTCTGTGTGAGGCACAGGGGTTGAACTGATATATTAGTGTGTGAAAACACTAGAGAGAGATTTCTCTTCAGTGTAAGAAGACATTTCTAGGGAGCTGTGCAAAGATGGAAAGAGATCTTTGCACACAGAGGCAGAAAGTCTCTGGTTGCTGGGCAGTGGTGGGGAGACTGCCTCTCCTCCCTCCAGGTGACATCTTCCTCTTGTTTGCTACATTCCAGCCACACCTCTTTTTCTGAGTTCCCCAGAGGAGCCAGGCCCTTTTCCACACCATTACTGCTGCCTGGGATGCCCTGTCCCCACCTCCGGCCCCCACCCCGACTTCTTCAGCCTGTCAACCACAAAATCTTGCTCTTCCTTGAGCTCTCAGCTTAATGGTTTCATCCTCATACAGGTCTTTCCTGACGCCCTTATCCAAAGAAGGTCTTACTGTTCCAATTGTACCATAATGTCTTGCGTTTTTTCCTTTAAAGCACATGCCACATTTAGTCAGATATGTATATCATGTATCTCACATGTATACACACACACACACACGTTTATATGAAACCACACAAACACAGTTTGTGTCACCATTTGTTTAATGTATGTTTCACCACTAGAAGGTAAGCTTTGCAGAAGGTACCATCTCATTTTTTTCATTTCTCTGTTCTGTTTACAGCACCTGAAACATGCATGGTAGGTGCTCCATAAATGTATTAATGGAGAATTAATAACATTCGTGCACCAAAGTATCTTGCTTAGTATTACTCTGAGAATGAGACGGGAGCCACTAGAAGAGGTTTTGCATGGGCCCTGCATCCAGCACTAAATAATACTGTATCACCTTGTGTGAAAGTAATTTCTTCTCAGTTTGCTTTCATTCCTTCTGATTTTGTCAGAGAGAACAGTTTGGTTTGGTGACAGTCTGTAACTGCCGCTCTTACACCTGCCAATCTCTCTTGTAAACACAGAGAAATCAGGCTCTCAGCAAGCAACACTGTCTAGCCGAATTTAATAGCATGTTGTTTTATTATTATATTCATTCGTTTGTAGGTTGCCTTTTATTTGTGGCAAGTGATACTGACTTTCACCTTATGGTGGTGCTCTGAAGTTTTCTTTTAAAATAAGATTATAAATAAAAATGTGAGTTTATTTAATGAGAGAGAGCATGCACACTAAATACTAAATAGCACAGTTCATGGTATGACAGTGGTTCCTGAAGGGTCTGAAATTTTGGGACAACTGAATCCATCCCTAAACCAGTTTAAGTTCATGGCAAAATAAATGCATTTAAGTGAGGTCCACTGCTATTAGAGGATCCCTGTGGTTCCTTTCAGTGTGGAGAGTGGATCTAATAGTTGCAGGTGAAATCTTGTTTGCTCCCTGTGTGAATAGCTGTGGAGGTAGAAAGTCTGTGTGTGGGGGATACCTGGGTGGCTCAACGGTTTAGCGCCTGCCTTTGGCCCAGGGCACAATCCTGGAGACCCGGGATCGAGTCCCACGTCGGGCTCCCGGCATGGAGCCTGCTTCTCCCTCTGCCTGTGTCTCTGCCTCTCTCTCTCTGTCTCTCTCTCTATCATGAATAAATAAAAATATTTTTTAAAAAAGTCCGTGTGTGTGTGTGTGTGTGTGTGCGTGCACACACGCACTTGTGTGTGCTGCTCCCCAGGAAAAGTGCAGATGTATCATACCACACTTTCTGTTAAAAGGATTTGTATGTTCTCTGTGATTTCAAATAGGGATTCCATGTACAGATTATCTTCAACTTAACGATTGGACACCCTCTTGATAACCCATCAGAATTTGCAAATATTCTAAGTCAAAAATGCATTCAATACACCAACCCTGCGGAACATCACAGCTTAGCCTCACCTTCCTCAACTGCCCGGAGCACTTATGTTTGCCTACAGCTGGGCAAGGTCATCTCACACAAGGCCTATTTTATAAGAAAGTGTTGAATAGCTCACGTAATTTATTGAATACTGGACTGAAAGTGAGAAACAGAATAGGTGTATAGGTGCAGAGAGTTGTGAGGTCATGTGGCTAACTGGGAGCTGTGGATCACTGCTGCTGCCCAGCGTCACTAGAGAGATGGTCAGGAGCTGGATGGGGAGGATGTTTCTGTTGCAGCTTCTTTCCAAGAAGACGGGAAAGGGAAGGGAGCGATCTGAGAGTTATGGCACCTAAATGGCTTTTGGGTGTTGTGAGGGCAGCAGGCTCCCCGTTTTCTGAGGTAGGTTGTCAGGGACTGGACAAGGGGAGAAAAAGGGAGGCAGGGCTGACCTAGGCTGGCCACCTGTTGTAAGGATCTGAAAGGCAAGTTGGGCTGAGTCCCAGGAGGCCTTTACCACCAGAGAGCAACTTGAAAAGATGTTGGCTGATTGCAGCGTTGTCACTGCTGCCTTTTCCTGCTGTTTGGGTCAGTGCCAAATTTGCTTTGCTTATAAAAATCCAAACCCTGGGGCTAAGACTCTTCTGTTCCCATTAGAAATTCAACAGAGATAGTAGGACTGGGGAGATTATAGCTTTACTGATTGTTTCACTTTCGGCAACTGCCTGATTAAAAACACGCAGAGAGGGACGCCTGGGTGGCTCAGTCAGTCAGGCATCCGACTCTTGGCTTCTGCTTGGGTCCTGATCTCAGGGCCATGGGCTAGAGCCCCTCATGGGGCTCTGTGCTTAGCATGGAGTCTGCTGGAGATTCTCTCCCTTCCTTCTGCCCCTCCCCCTTTAGGTGTGCACATGCCCTCATCCTCTCACTCTTGGTATCTCTCTCTAATAAATAAGTAAAATATTTATAAATAAATTAATTAAAACATGCAAAGAAACAAACCAGGTAACAAACTGGGTGTAAACCATGGTCAGTGTTTTGGCTTTGCATTTGAAGCTGCAGCCCTTGGTGACATCGTTTCTGTGATGAGTATCATCTGTCACCATGTGAGCCAGTTGTCCTTGGTGTATGTGTGTGTGTGCACATGTGTGCTCACATAGATCCAAGTCAGTGGCTCCTGTTGATTGCAGATCTGAGCCTTGTAATCAAAGGTCAACAGCTTCAACTCAACAAATACTCAGTGGGTATTTATGGAGTACATACTATTTGTCAAGCATCATGAGGGGTTGCTGTGTGGATGGTGTGTGTCCATGTCTACTCATGCCTACAATGTAATGATTAGAACAGTACCATGTAAGTTAAACAAGTGGTCTAAATAAGAGATCAACAAAATGCTCAAGGATTGGGGTGCCTGGGGGTGGCTCAGTTGGTTAGGTGTCCAAATCTTAATTTCAGTTCAGGTCATGATCTCAGGGTTGTGAAATTGAGCCCTGCACGGGGCTCACACTGGGCATGGAGCCTATCTGGGATTTTCTCTCTCCCTCTCCCTCCGTCCCTCCCCCCGCTCACATGTGTGTGTGCACTTTCTCTCTCAAAAAAATAAAAAACTAAAATTAAAAAGCTCCAGGATCACAGAGGAAAAAGCATTTAATTCTAGTTGGAGATCATTAAGGAAGGCCTTATAGAAGAGACATTTGATCTGGGCCCCCAAGAAGATGGCATGGGGTAGTGGGGAACTGGGAAAGATACCAAAGCATAAAGACATGGGAAATGTTTTGCTTGGGGAATGCTGTCATGAAGTAAACCTCTAGATTATCTCGTGTTATGTGGGTCGTAATATGGCTAGGGAATCCCTTTACATATTGTGCTCAGGGGGTGCTGCACAGCAGTGGCAGTACACAGTGTGGGGAAGGCTGTGAGTGCCACAGGCAGCGGGACAGTCCGGAGGCGATGCAGGTGGACCACTAGAAGAATTTCAACCTCATTTATGGTCATCAGCTAATAAAAGTCTTACTCAAGAAGGTTCCGGTAGACATATAGTTTATTTTACATTTTGATATGTGGAGGGATGAGGTTCAGAACTTCTAGACTATTTGACAGATGACCAAATGAGTAATGTCATCCAGGAGAGTATGAGTTTTTCTAAGACGTAACATCATGATCAGCAGAACTGTATTTTGTTTTTGAAAGTCAGAATTCTTTTATTGTACCCACTTAAAGATAGCTTCCTACTCTAAAGTAGGTTTTCCATTTTAAGAGGTGATTCCACCCCTCCCCCCATAAACCAAATGTTACGCTTGTAAATTAAAAACAACCTGAAACGAGTGAGCAGAACTACAGGTCTGCTGTCTCTGTTCTGCATCCTGCATTAAGCTGACTGGTCCTTCTGAATATCTGCCAGCAGGTGGTGACAGTGCTGTCTCGCAGTTTCAGTTTTTCCTTTTAGTTATTTGTGTATGGTTTGCAGACACACTACCTATTTGTCATCTGGAAACTTAGGAAGCATATTGGGGGTGGGTGGCGTGACGTAATTGCTCCACCTGTAGATAATTACTACCTGCTATTATGTGCATAATAATCACTTCTGGCAGATTACAGTAGCCTCCGATGATAACAGATCTTTGAAGGTGTGGACCGTGGTCTCCACCACCACAAGCTCCCTGGAGAGCAGAAGAAGGTGAAAGCACTTCTGAGAACCAAATCCTGCATCCAGGACACCCCTTCCCGAAGCAGGGCACAGCCCGGCGAGGACTGCTGGCGAGGCCTGGCTCCCGGCCTCCTGGGCGCTCAGGCGAGCATCCTGGCCGTGCTGCTGCAGGAAGGTGCGGGTGGGGGTCGGCAGCCGCACCCACCCCGACACGGGGCTGGGGGGACTTGGGCTGCTGGGCTCGCTTAATTCTCGAATGCTGGTCTCAAAAAAGCAGAATTGCCTGTCCCACGTTTCTGACCAATCCATACACTTTGAGCCCCGTCTTTTTATCATAAAAATCCTTTCTAATATCCATGTTGCTTATTCACAAACCCTCTGATGCTGATCAAAGATAAAGGTACTTGCAGCCTTATAATAACCACCTCTGGGGTGTCAGCTTTTTATTAGAGCCATTCACATGCTAAATAACTGCTTCTAGGGTATAAATTAAAAACCACACATCTTTATATCCCAGCTGATGCTGGAGTATTTTGAAGAGAATTAGTGTATATAATTATGTGTATATATATATATATGTATATATATATATATATATAAATTGCTTGTGTATATATATATATAAATTGCTTAACCCTTTTCAATTTATATTGTGTGTGTATATGTTGCTTAACAAAAGTGAGCAAAAGTAAAAATATGCTGTATACATGCTTTTTTGGCCTACTGTTGTTATTAATAACATGTTATGAATATATTCCCAAATTATATATATAATGTACTTCTGCATTATTAGGGTTTTTTTTAAAGATTTTATTTATGAGAGACACACAGAGGCAGAGACATAAGCAGAGGGAGAAGCAGGCTCCCTGTGGGGAGCCCAATGTGGGACTCGATCCCGGGACCCGCATTGTGACCTGAGCAAATGCTCAACCCCTGAGCCACCAAGGTGCCCCTACGTTATTACTTTTAATGACTATATAGTGTTCCATTTAAGAATTTACTCACAGCTCACTACGATAGACATTTGTGATTTTTACAACTTTTTGCTATTATAGATATCCCTATAAAGATTGTCTTTGGGGGATCCCTGGGTGGCTCAGTGGTTTAGCGCCTGCCTTCGGCTCAGGGCATGATCCTGGAGTCCCGGGATTGAGTCCCATGTTGGGCTCCCTGCATGGGCCTGCTTCTCCCTCTGCCTATGTCTCTGCCTCTGTGTGTGTGTGTGTGTGTGTGTGTGTCTCATGAATAAATAAATAAAATCTTAAAAAAAAAAAAGATTGTACTTGTTTCTTTATATACTTGTTTGTTTTATTAGGATACATTCCTAGAAATGGAATTGCTGAATCATAGGGTTTGCACATTAGAAAAATGTTTAAGGGGCACCTGAGCGGTGCAGTCGGTTAGGTTTCTGATTGGCTCACGTCGCAAGATCAAGGTCGTGAGATTGAGCTCCATGTGGGGCTCTGTGCTCAGAGCAGAGTCTCCTTAAGATTTTCTCTCCCTTTCCCTCTGCCCCTGGGCAGGTGGGCCACTCTCTTTCTCTGTCTCAAATAAATAAATCTTTTAAAAATATTTAAAACAAAATTTCAAATTACTCTTTGAAAAAAAATGTAGCAATCTATACTCCCACCAGCATCTGCTTTATTAAAAACTCTCCCACAGTGGAAAGAATATTAAAGAAAAACACTCTCATCTGATAGGTAAAAAATAGTCACTCATGTTAATCTTAATTAGTTGGACTTTTGGACTTCAAATATGTTTGCTATTTAATTTCTCCTTTTATTATTGTTTCAAATATTGGTAGTGTAGGAAAATCAGCCTGCTGTGCCTTTATCTCCCCCACCCCCCATTTGCCAAATGCCTTAAAATTATTCTTCAGGTCAGGAAGCATAAAGTCAATTTAAAGCATTTTCTGTCATCACATTTTCCTAGTTGAAGTCCCTGTCCAAGTGGGGCAGTGTTTCAACTGCTCCATTTCTGGTACTGCCCCTGGGAGTCAGGTATTGTTTAAAACCTTCCTTGAGGAATAAAGATAATTTTTAGCTGCCAGACTGTCCAGAGACGATGGTGAGATGCTTATTAAGATGTCAGCATTTAAACCTGCCAAAGTAATACTCCTATAACACAATATGAGATGAGATGAGAGCTTAGAATTATGGAATTAATTTGAAGGATGTAGACAGCCAAAGAGACCATTTAACCACAGAAAGATCTTTTTTTTTTCTTTCCAGCAGAATTATGTAGTTTTCTTGTCTATAACTGATTAACCAGAAAATTGCTGTATCTTAAGTTCATCTGCTGATGTGTTTTGGGTACATGGTACAGGGAGTGTTTCCTTCTCCCCCCACTTCATCAATGTTGTATTTCTTTTTTTTTTTTAAGATTTTATTTATTTATTCATGAGAGACAGAGAGAGAGAGATAGAGAGGCAGAGACACAAGCAGAGGGAGAAGCAGGCTCCATGCAGGGAGCCTGATGTGGGACTCGATCCTGAGTCTCCAGGATCATACCCTGGGCCGAAGGCCAGCTCTAAACTGCTGAGCCATCCAGGGATCCCTCATCAGTGTTTTAGAAGTCAGTATATGAACACTGGGCCAAAATAGCAGTTCTAAGAGTTGTTTCTAAGTTGGTTAGACATATGAAAAGGACTAGCTCCCAAGTGCAGGTGATCCTCTATCCTATGGCTACCAAGAACCATCTCCCTTCCTCTTCCTCTCCCTGTTGCCTTATGCTCAAAATTGCTTTAAATTGGATGGGCTCTCTCTAAATAAGGGATTTGCATTTCAAGCTAAGGCCTAAAGTTAAAATACCTTGAAAGGTAAGAATGACTGTAAGTTTACACCGAGATGTAAATGTCTTAGGTTACATTAGATCTTTCGGACAGGAGCACTGGGCTCCAAAAACGGGATGAGGTGAGTGAGATCCAAGAGAAGAAAGAGCCAGAAAGGAGAAGCCAGAGTACAGAGCAGTGCAGTTTGGTCTAAGACTCAACTTGGATGACAGGTTTCCTTTTCAGGGGGCTTTCCCATTGTGTCATTGGTATTTGTAATGGAACAACTTGTGGGGAAATTGGTGTTTTAATGACTTCAATTAGCTCATTCTGTTGCTTAGAAGAATTTTCTCCCTCCTTCTGCCTCCCTCGCTGGCTGTGCTAACAAAGGTATGGTAGGTATTTAGTGAACATTTGGTTTCTAATTCTTTAATAGATGCTCTTCTTCAAAAGAACGTACATCCGCTCTTCAGATGCTTCCTGCCAAATAAAGTAGCTGCTTCCCACTTTTGAAAATCCCCGGTCTGCTCTCCTGTGCAGCGCTCTTGTCTCTCTGGACAGCACCCCCAGTTCCTGTCCCTTTGGGCCTTCATGCCGAAGGCTGCACTGCTGTTTCTCCTCCAAAATCTTCCTCAAATCCCATATCCTGGACTCTCATGCTTCCTGGACTCAAGCAGGGCTAAACCCTGTTTCTGAAAACACACTTTTCTCTAACATCCCTGTTCTTTTGTATCTATAAGTGTCCAGTCAGCAAACTCTTTAAAAAAAAAACAAAAAACAAAAAAAAACCTCTTTTTATATATATTTTAAAGATTTTATTTATTATGTGATGGGGGTGGGGGGGGTGGAGCATAAACAAGCAGAGCAGCAGGCAGAGGGAGAGGGAGAAGCAGGCTCCTTGCTAAGCAGAGAAGCCGAGGACCTGGGGCTGGATCCCAGGACCCTGGGATCAGGACCTGAGCTGAAGGCAGCCACTCAAGCGCTGAGGCACCCAGGAGGGCTCAGGTATACACATTTTAAATATTCCAAAGTTGCCTTTAAAAGAGGCAGTACTTAACGCTAATTTATACTCCCATCGCAAACCCTCATTTAGCCTTCCTGTCTCATCTGAAGGGTCTTAGGAAAGCCTGACTTGTCACCTTCACCTCCAGGCATTGTGGGGTGCCCCTCCTTTCTTCTCAAATATTCCCCCAAAGTGCTATTAGATTCCCAAATTTTGCCGATCATCCCATTTTTTTGAGTATTTGTTAAATAATCTGTGTCCACCACACTACCATCTTTATTCTTCCTTTTAATTTTTTTTTCTGATTTCAAAAGTAACTGTGTTCACTGTATAAAATTCCAACATTGGGGAAATACTTTATGTTAAGGAAATATAAAACATCTCTGTACTTTTAGGATATGAAAGCACTAATTCAAAGGGATACATGCACCCCGGTGTTTATAGCAGCATTATTTACAATAGCCACAGCATGGAAGCAGCCCAAGCAGCCATGATAAATGAATGGATAACGAAGATGTGGCATTTATATACAATGGAATGATATTCAGCCATAAAAAAGAATGAAACCTTGCCATTTTCAATAACATGATTGGAGCTAGAGAGTATAATGCTAAGGGAAATAGGCCAGAGAAAGACGGATACCGTATGATTTCACTCCTACGTGAAGTTTAAGAACCAAAGTGGCAAACAAAGGGGAATAAAAAGAGACAAACCAAAAAACCCAGACTCTTTTAACTATAGAGAACAAACTGATGGTTACCAGAGGGAAGGTGGATCGGGGATGGGTGAAATAGGTGATGGGGTTTGAGATTATACATATCGTGATGAACACTGAGTAATGCAGGTGGAACTGTTGAGTCACTATATTGTGTACCTGAAACTAATATAACACTGTATGTTCACTACAGTGAAATTAAACATTTTTAAAAACCTCAGTGTTTTAGGTAGTCTTCATCTGTGCTACTCACCCAGACCTCTCTCACTAGCACTTAGAGCATACACCATGCTGAGATACACATCTGTCTCACCCACAAGCCTGAGTTCCTAGAGGGAAAGCGCCAGATCTTTCATCTTTGTGCCCCAGCACTTAAATATGCACGGATGCATAGTGCATGGTCAGTAAATGTCTGTCACTTGGAAGAACAGGGAATATAAGATGAGCCTCAGAAAGCATGCCACGTTTACATAAGCACCTCTAATGGATCCTGGTATGATGTATGGATTTTCTTTTTCTTTCTTGGTCTCCTTTTTATGGGGTGGCTTTGCATGGACTCTCCCACAGTGCCTGACTCTCACAGAAACTCTAATGCTGATGAAATTTACCCTCTTCTAGATGATTTGGTTTCATAGCCATTAGGATTTGTTTAGTTCCTCTAACAAAGAAAATGCAGGAGCCTGGGAAGCAGTTATTTGCTGAGGGAGATTGGTTTTCCAGTGTGATTTGTTGCTATGTGTGTTTATTATCCACTGGCTCTGTGCTCATCAAGTCAATACCCCTGCATTCTGCTGAGCCAGGCAATCTGGTGAAATAAGCAGTGAAGCCAGGCGCTGTTCAGGTTCCAGAATCTCACAGCAGCAGCAATAAGAACTGCCCTGTATTGAATGCCTACCACGTACGGGATGTTTTACATGTCACTTAATGCTCATAAAAACACTGAGGAAACATTTTTCTTCCAGTTCCAGATGATATTCAGCCTCAGGGGGGTAAACTTTCCAAGGTTATACAGCTATGAGGTAGTAGTAGCTGGCTTTGAATCCCTTTTGCTAGCAAACCATCTTGCATTCCTTTTTTCATCCTCTTTCCTTGTTCCCCAGCTCCCAACATGGTCCTTTTGCCATGGAATAGGAAAAGTAGATCATCCGATAGATAAGCCTGGAGTCCTCTCTCTTGTTCATTGGAAACGCTGTTTGAATCCTTGAAAAAACTTTTCATTTTTAACTTATTTTTATCCTCCCCCTCTTCTAAAATTGTAGACTCCTGGAGATGAAATGAGTCTGGTTCATCCATTCATGTTCTGCTGGGGGAGGAGCAAGGGACCCCATGACTGCCACCCATTCCCACCATCGCAGTAGAAAGTCTTCCAGATTTCATTGTGTGAATGAAAAGTCTCATGTTACTTTGGACTTATGTGGGTGCAGAGCTAGAATGTAACAGATTTAAACATCACAGGTAAACTATAAACTAGAACCAGAAACAGATTTGTCTATGGCCCCCGTGAAGAGAAACAAATTGCTCCAAAGCCAATTCCTACCAAGAGACTGAAGATCTTGCAGGTTACTTTTTAATTCACCCCATCCCAAATGGTCAAACATTTCTCTCATTTTTACTGATGTGTAGAAAATAGATCTGTGGCCATAAGTGTATATGTGAGATTTTAAAGGAAATTCTTTGCTTATTACACTTTATATTGCATTGACCTCCAGTAGGACTGGGCTGGCACTCTACAGTCAGACATGTTAAAAATATACCTGCAGTGTGACTTAACTGTTATTCACACTAGATGGAATTAGTAAAAACTATAATTATGTCATTTCAGATCAGGTTTTGTTACCAAATGATTTGCATACACTTAGAAAAAAATTTGGAGTTTGCACAACCTTGGGGGTTTCAGAATTGCAGATAAAGGATCGTGAATCTATAATTTTCTGCCTTTAAAAAAAAAAAGATTGATTGATTTGAGAGAGTGCAAGCTAGTGGGAGTGGAGGAGGAGCAGAGAGAGAGGGAGAAAGAGAATCTCAAGCAGACTCCCCGCTAAGCGTGGAGCCTGATACAGGCCTCAGTCTCGAGACCCTGAGATCATGGCCTGAGCTGAAATCAAGAGTTGGACACTTAACCAACTGAGCCACTCAGCCACCCTCATAATTTTCTCCTTTTTTGCACCGTCAACAATATGATAGAGGAACCTCCTACTCCTTTTTAGAAGCAAAATAAAATTGGTTTCCATGGAAGGGGCTGGTTGGCGCCGTTCCTCTATGTGCCTCTTTGGAAGCTCAGTTCCAACCTTGACAGTGCTCAGGATCCTCACCCTTGACCTCCACCCAAACCAATTCCTTCAGCCACATTCCCTTTGTTGTCTCCTAAGTAGATGTGGAGAACAGTCTGTTGCCATCATCGTCCTTGTGAGAATCAGCCATACTTCACACAACTCAGCAGCCTGCATTTCTGGATGCCACACACTCCCTGAGCCTTTGTTCCTTGGTTTTTGGGAGCCTTCACCATGGAAACCATCTTGGCTCATCTCATTGCGTTCCCAGGTGGTCTCCGAGACTTTGCCCACACAGGGCCACGCTGAAAAACGCAGTCTGGCCCACAGGTTTACTTTTCACATTTTAACTGCTTTTTTTGGCTCGCGGCACAATCCCAAGGATTTTTCTGCAGAGGGATGGGTTTTTCAGCCTGCCTGGTGACCAGGCTGCTGTCTCTCACTCCGCTCCGTGTGAGACGCACACGCTTCTTGCTCCCACGACGACGCCTCGCGATTTGCAAAGCCGTTCTGAGATTAACAGGCCAAAGCCAGATGGTTTGACAAACTCTTGTTCCCGCTTCCATTCTGGTTCCTTGAGGCCTCTTATGTTCTGTTTAGCTATTGCCTTTCCAGTTTGTGGAGTACATCAAGCAATGAGTGTCTTCAGAAACTATTTATACCATGAAGTGTCTGGCTGCTGTTGCTGGTGACTGGAGTTTGACAGCTGGCACCATCAGCTTCTCCCAGCACCTGATTTATACCAGCGCTCATGCCATGTGGCTCTCACTGGGCCAAGAGTCTTCAGACAGCCCAGCAAGTTAAATTGCCAAGGAAACAATGTCTAGTGAAACCTCAGGATTTACAGCCTGTTCTCAGGCTGTAAGGTGTCTCTAGAATTCCTGCTGACATGGTCTGTTCCCTTCATCTCCCTGACCTGTGAGGTAGATAAATCTTTGAAAGTTTCCACAGGATTCCTTTTCCCACGCTCAGGGCCTTGGACAGGGTTCCAAAGAAGATGGACTTTAGGGGATCCATGAACTTCTGGACTATTTTGTGTGCATGTGCATGTGGGCATGTTTTGGTGATGAGAGGCCTGCACTGAGTTCTCAGAATAATATTCTAAAACTGCTTAGTTTTCTGAGCCCCTGGAAAATGAGAATGAGAGTAGATCTTAAGCCCATTCATTTGAATGAAGCTACAATGAGAAAATGCCTAGCACAGTGTCTGTAGGCACTCGACAAGTATTAGCTTTCGTTATTTGCGTGAACCTGTGATCTTCAAAAGATGAAAATTATGTGACTGCCTTTTTTATTACTTCCAGTTAGGTAGGAGAGGGGCCCCTGGGTGGCTCAGTGGTTAAATGTCTGCCTTTGCCTTTGGCGTGGGTTGTGATCCTGGGGTTCTGGGATCAAGTCCCACATCAGGCTCCCTCCATGGAGCCTGCTTCTCCCTCTGCCTCTCTCTGTGTGTTTCTCATGAATAAATAAATAAAACCTTTAAAAAAATTAGGTAGGAGATACATCATCAGTAAGAATTATCAACATTTTTAGGGCCCTTTGTGCTGTGCAAGCACCTTCATAGTATTGCCTTCCATGATCCTCGCAGCAGCCTTGCTGGTGGGTGGTGAGGCGGGGTCACTTCCCCTTCAGCAGCCAGGAGCTGAAGGTGGAGGGAGAGGGAGAGCACTGGGAAGAGCGGCTTCCACGCAGTCCGGCAGACGGTAGCTCTCAAGGCTGGGTGTTACACTAACATTGGCAAATTGAACTTCAATAAAAACAAATGAAGAAAAACAAAAAAAAAGACGGGTACAGTACAGACCATGATGTACGCCTAGACCCTTGAGGTGCAGCAGGGAGGGCAGAGAAGGCTCCCTGGACGCAGTAACCCCTGGACTGAGCCCTGGGCCGTGGGGGGACTGGGCGCCTGGAGGCGGGGGCCTGGCAGGTGCTCCGGGTGGGAGGACGGTGGGCATGAGGAGGCACAAGAGCAGTGGCAGTTGCCCCTTGGCCAGGATTTCAGCTGTGTCAAACGCATCTACAGATGGTGAAGATTTAGAAGTTAAGTGGAAGAAGGATAAGTACTCTTGTGTTAAGGTGATACATTTTAAAAACTCATTTTAATGTGTCATTTTGTAAGTTGTGTTTGAGTTGTTTCGTATTTGCGATCTGTTTTTAGTATTTCTTTTTTTTTTAAGATTTTTATTTATTTATTCATGATAGTCACACACAGAGAGAGAGAGAGGCAGAGACACAGGCAGAGGGAGAAGCAGGCTCCATGCAGGGAGCCCGACGTGGGACTTGATCCCGGGTCTCCAGGATCGCGCCCCCAGCCAAAGGCAGGCACTAAACCACTGCGCCACCCAGGGATCCCTGTTTTTAGTATTTCTGTTTGTATTGTTCCCAGTACGTCTCCTGGGCGGTCAGCGTTCCAGAATTCCATTAGGCCTCCAGCCTGTTTAGTTCCAAGTCACCAATTCAGCTGTTCATTTCATGCTTACCATGGTCCAGGCCCTGTGCTTGAGCAGCTGTGGGTTGTGTCTGTGTGTCCATCCCTGACTGGATCAGCAGACAGCTCAGCATCCCTGGCCCCAGAAACCCCATCCCTCTGTGGCTAAACAAAAACACCTGCTCTCGGAGCCCCTGGGTGGCTCAGTCAGCGAGCATCCCAAGTCTTAGTTTTGGCTCAGGTCATGATCTCAGGGTCGTGAGATCAAGCCCTGCATCCAGCTTTGAGCGGAGTCAGCTTGAGATTCTTTCCCCCTCCCTCCCTCTACCCCATGCCCCTCCACCCAGCTCACACTCACTCTCTATTTCTCTCTCTGTCTCAAATAAATAGAATCTTTTTAAAAAAATCAGTTGGTCTCAGAAATACCCCTAATTAATACTCCCCTTTTGTTCATGTGAGGAAAAAGAAAAGGCAGTGCCAGTTGGTGAGCAAGGCTCGTTCCAGGATCTAAGAGGCATGAAGCAGGGGAAATAAGTAACCACAGGTGACAACTGAAATAACTGGGTACAGGCAGAAATGTCCATTTGACCTGGCTTGTAACTGTTTTTGGACTCTGGGGCTTTTGGAAAATTGCCTGGCTCCACCTAAGTTTTCATAGAGATCAAAGGCTTGTTCCCTCTGAATGTGTTTTTAAGCATTTAGGTAGAAATGCAGGTTCCCTTTCATGCAGGCTGATGAGAAGGCAGCATGCTGCTGTTAGACCGGGCATCCTTTATCTGTTGGCGTTCTTTATGTATGTTCTGGGCATTTCTAAGGTTCTGTTCCTTTTGACAGCATCTTTAAAACACAGGACACTTAAAAATTGTGTTTAAGACATGGCATATGGTATTTGCTTTAAAATGCTCCAACACACATGCAGTGTGGGAGGATATGAGATAAAGGTGATGGATATATGGGGTTTTTATACTATTCCCTTTACTTTGTTAATCTGAAAGTTTTCACGAGGAAAAAAAAATCTCAAACAACTTTTAAAAGACTGATAACAAACTGCTGACTGGAAATGTGAAACGCCCTACATGGCAAGACACCCTCTGATACCCTTGGAGACCGCCAGTTCTGGATGCCGTGCCTTCCTTGGACCCCAGAGTTCAATGGAAGAGATGCTGGTGAGCCCGGGGAAGCAGAGGTGCCCAGAGGTGGCAGCTGTCCGCAGGTGTGAGGCTTCTCTCAGCTCTGGGAGTTGTTTTGAGAACTGTAGACTTAGCGGCTCCCCAGAGCAGTTACTTCATCCTCTGCTTTCCACGGTGGTCTCTGATTCTTTGGTTAGAGGTTGGGAAACTGTTGGTTTGTTTGCTCATTCATTCATTCATTCATTCATTCATCAAATATTAACTGGACATTAGTCTAGAAGCTTGGGATGTGGCAATGAGTTGAAGATATGTTCCAGTGTGGGGAGCCTGACGATTAACATGTACACCTACAAATGGGCACTAGCACTGCTGGTGGTGATAAGTGAGTGCCAGGAAGACCCGTATGCAGGACTGAAGGTTGGGGAAGACACCAGAGCTACTTTAGGTTGGGTGATGAGAGACGACACCTCTGAGGAGGTTCGCTTTGAGCTGGGCCACGAATGAGAAGAAAGAGCCAGCTGTTCTAGGGGAACAGCTTTCCAGATGGAGGGAATGCAGAGATGGGAAGGCAGCCTTGACCTGCCTTGACCTGCTGCTAAAACAGGATGTGAGCACCCTGGAGGTGAGGCATGGGCTCCATCTTTGGTACAATTTTTCCCTCCTTTCTTCTTTCCTTATTCTCTTTTAAATTGTGTTTCCTCCTATCGATAAGTTTCTCTCTCTGGGTTCCAGTTTCCACCATTTGTCTTCGTGGGTCGTCCCTGAACCCCCACGGCTGTCCTCTGTTGACTTTTGGTTAGGGAAGCCTGTGGTCCTGGGAGGAGTATGGGCTCACGGTCATGGGAAGGCCTGTATGGGTCAGAGGTGTGACTCACCGCCAGCACTGTTGGCATCGCTCCGGGAATAACCTGCAAGTCAGAGTTCAGTGGCCGTCCTTTCAAACTCACATCTGCATCTCTCACTTTTCACAGGTTGAATCAGAGTTGTCAGTTGAGAGAGAAACCTTAGACATTGTGTAGTAATGAGGTGTGTTTTTTGGGAGGGGACCTGATTTTTAATTTAATTTAACTTGTTTTGATTTTTAATTTTAAGAGATGACTGTTCCGCAGATTGAGTAGACAGTAGAGCCATGGACACGCACAGACTGCTGGTTGGAGCACACATCGGTGTGGGCCTTAAAAGCGTCCCTGCCTCTTGACCAGGAAATTCCATCTCTAGGATTTTATTCTAAGAAAGTATCAGGAACGTGTGCAAAGGTTTGTCTGTAAAAATCTTCCCCACTGTGTTAAATGGGAAACGATCTAAGTGTTGAACAAGAGAAAACTGGCTAAATGAATTGTGGCTCATCTCTGAGAACACTACATGGCCATTTAAAATGATACTGTGGAGGGGCGCCTGGCTGGCTCTGAATCTCAGGGTCATGAGTTCGAGTTCCATGTTAGGTGTAGAGCCTACTTAAAAAAGAATGATGAAATAAAATGATACCGTATAATAAGTTTAATGGTGTGGAAAGCTGTTTACATTTTATGTCAGGAATACTTTTGGCCACAGTTAATTAAAAACAATTATTTGGGGGTACCAGGTGGCCCAGTCGGTTAAGTGTCCAACCCTTGATCTCAGCTCAGGTTTTGATTTCAGGGTCATGAGTTCAAGCCCCATATTGGGCTCCGTGCTGGGCAGGGAGCCTATTTAAAACAAATTATTTGCAGTGGCTGAAGTTAAGTAGGGATTTATTTTTCTCACATAGGAACAAGTTGGAATAATGTAGGCAGCTGCTGACATTAGTTCCGTGAGTAAGCAGCATCAGCACTGCATCTCTGTAGTGTCTGTGAGCTTCCTAATGCTTGACAGATACCTCATGGTCCCAAGAGGACTGTTGCAGCTGCAGGTGTTGAGTCCATCTCCAGAGCAGAGAGGTGACAGCTGCTATATCTACCTTTTATTAGGAAAGCCAGAATTTGGGATGCCTGGGTGTCTCAGAGGTTGAGCATCTGCCTTCGGCTTGGAGTGTGATCCCAGAGGCCTGGGATCGAGTCCTGCATCAGGTTCTCTGCAGGGAGCCTGCTTCTCCCTCTGCCTGTGTCTCTGCCTCTCTCTTTGTGTCTCTCATGAATAAATAAATAAAATCTAAAAAAATAAAAAATAAAAATAGGTGAAGCATCCAACTCTTTTTTTTTTTTTTAAAGATTTTATGTATTTATTCATAAGAGACACAGAGAGAGGGAGAGAGAGGCAGAGACACAGGCAGAGGGAGAAGCAGGCTCCATGCAGGGAGCCTGACGCAGGACTCGATCCCAGGTCTCCAGGATCACACCCGGCTGAAGGCGGCGCTAAACCACTGGGCCACCCGGGCTGCCCCAACTCTTGGTTTCAGCTCAGGTCATGACCTCGAGGTCATGGGATGAATCCCCCAGTGCTTGTGCTTAAGAGTGTCTGCTTCTCCCTCTGTGCCCTCTCCCTGCACATACTCTCTTAAAAAAAAAAAAAAAGTATTATGTTTAAATAAAGTTAAGGAAGCTTAACAGGTTTTTGTATGTCCCAAACTGTCTTCACCTCTTTTTTTTTTTTTTTTTGCATACCATGTTACCAGACTGCTTTTATGTAGAGCCCTTGGGGTTTCTAATGTTTAGTCAGTCTACTGAGCATCACTGAATTGTGTGATGTAGGTAAATTCACTTTTCCCCCTAATTTTTAATTTAAAAATATTGCCAGACCTTTTTTGGCTCACTGTTACTTTTTTATCATATTTTGGAGCAGATTTTAAGTTTGGAGTTAGAGAAAGGGTCATTCTGAGGACATTTTCTGGAAGAGGACTGAGTGTTGCTCTAGGTTCATTGTAGAAGGAATCACATGAAAAAATGAGACAGGAGGGATGAAAAGATACCTTGGTTTAAAAAAATGGGGGCACCCTGGGTGGCTCAGAGGTTTAGCGCCACCTTCAGTCCAGAGCCTGATCCTGGAGCCCCAGGATCGAGTCCCACGTTGGGCTCCCTGCATGAAGCCTGCTTCTCTCTCTGCCTGTGTCTCTGCCTCTGTCTCTCTCTCTCTGTGTCTCTCATGAATGAATAAATAAAATCTTTTTTAAAAAATGTAGTAAATACAGATTTGAAAGAATGTTTTGTAGTCCTGGGGATTTTTCCCCCCTATAAGAGCTGCAGGGTATATTTTATCAGGGTAGAGTGGTTTAAACCCAACATAAGCATACACTTAGGTTTCAAATTGACTGCTAAGAGAATCCAGAAAAGTAAGAGATAGCACATCTTTTTATATTTGTCCCATCTGGCAAGCTGGCCCCCTGGCTCTCCGAAGAGGTTTAGTTGAATAATTAATAGCACCCCAAAGAAGAGAAGCAGGCATGCCAGCAGGTATCTGGATTTTGATCTCCTTGGATTTGCCAGAGTTCCAGCCTTTTCTCTTCCCCGAAGTGTTCGTGCTCTTTCCAGTGCCCATTGCCATATGCAGAGTAACATTTAAACCTTGGCCGGGGGCTCTTCATTGTCTTTGTCCTGGAGCTCTTCATAGTTTAAACTGTTTTTTCCCCTTTCCTTCCAAAGGAGCTTTCTATGGGTAGAAGAAGCAGGATATTTGGAATCAGGCTGGGTTTGAATCCTGGCTTATCACTCAGGAAATTTTATTTCACCTCTCCCAGCCTCAATTTGATCATCTATAAATGGGGGGGATTATTATCTCTCTCCTAAGATTATTGAATTTGAAATGTTATAATATGTGCAAATCAGTGTGTACACCTGGTAGGTCATAGAAGCTTGGGAGATGCTTATGGCTTTATTAGCTCCCCTTTGCTTTATGAAATAAAGCCTAAGCCCCTTAGATTGAAACTCCAGGATCCTAGGCTCTTTGTGACGGGCCCTCTCCCCTTGTCTTCTGTCCCATCCCCATCACTGCCTGTCCAGGACTCCAGACTCTGGCCACATCACCAGGCTGCTTCTCACCTCTGTGCTTCTGCTTTATTGCCCCTTTGCCCACCTAACATTCCATTCAGTGTTTAAGCCTCAGCTCGGCAAAAGGAAGCCAGAACAAAAGCCAACATACGGATGATTATTGTGTTTTTACCAAGTCCAAGAACACACAAAATGAATCTGTGATAATAGAAGTCAGAAACTGTGGAAGGGGAAAGTGTTGACTAGAAAGAGGCATGGGGGGACAAAAATTCTTGATGTGGTTTGGAGTGGGGTGGTTTGGAGCCAATGACCAAGAAAGAATTCTTGAGACATCTTTGGTGTCAAAACATGGTTTTATTAAAGCACAGGGACAGGACCCCGGGGTGAACAGAGCTGCATTGGGCTTATGAGGAGTGGCTGATTTTATAAGGTTTTCTATCCTATGGAGGCAGGGTGATGTTAGGGCTCCAGGAAGTTGAGCCTATAGGTTTCTGGAGAGTGCTTTTCTGTTGTAAATCATTAAGACCTTGCAAACTGATGGAGACCCCTGTTCAGCAGGACTGTGATCTCTATCAGTTAACCATTTGCTTTTAACTTCTCTTGGTTCTCGGGCAGCCAGGAGTGCCTGAGGAATGTCCCACATGTGTGTGGGGAGGGGTTGTGGGGTGTTAGCATGTGCTTTACCCTCAGCTTGTCTTCTTCTCCCTCAGAATTCTAGAACCATGGAAATGTTCTGGGACTTATTTTTTTTTATTATTTTAAATATTTTATTTATTTATTTATTCATGAAAGACAGAGAGAGGCAGAGACACAGGCAGAGGGAGAAGCAGGCTCCATGCAGGGAGCCTGATGTGGGACTCAATCCCAGGACTCCAGGATCACGCCCTGGGCCAAAGGCAGGCACCAAACCACTGAGCCACCCAGGGACTCCCCACTAGGGCTTATTTTTGATGACGATTACACAAATTTATGCAATTGCCAAAATTTACTAAACTGAATATTTAACATCTATGAGTTTTGTTGTATGTCAATAATACCTTATAAAAGGAAGGAGGGGCATGAACATTGTTCCCTCCAGAAAGCTTTCCCTGCTCTGCTCAGACTGGATTTAAGCCTCCCTATAGGGTCCCTGACTTCCTGCACACATCTCTGCCATTGCACTCAACACGTAAATCTCTCCTCTTTATGTGTTTTGTACTTCATTGGTCTGCAATCTCTTGGAAAGGCCCAGACTCTTGGTATCTGTGTGACCTTGGGAAAAGCGCTTAGTCTTAACCTGTGTGTGCCTAATTTTGCTCATCTATAAATGGTGCTGCCTGGCTTTCCAGGGTGTCCTTTTGGCAACAACCAGAGGAGCCCATGGAGATGGCCATTCACCACTAGCGTCCACGTCCCTGCGCATTGCCAGTCCACCAGTCCTCAAATGCAGAAGGGGGGAAACAGCATTGTGATATGTTTTGACATTATTCCTATTTATAATCATTGTACACCTGACATTTGGAATAGTTTCTGGCCACAAATGTTTGGTGCCTTGATTAGTGTACATTAGCTCCCTGTCGTCTTGCTTCTGGTCCAGTTTCTCATTTCTTCCCTCAAAGAGGGGATCGAACTGAAAGCAGGCAGATCCTAATGGGCTCAAAGCCATGTTTGGGAAGTGAGACTCTTGGTACTCAGGCAATATGGAATTTTAAACTTCTAAAATATTAGTAACGTGGAAGAAACCTGCCCACATTCTCTAAATTTACTGAAGCCCTAGGAATTGTCAGTAAACCACAACAGTGATACTGTTATTACAGCTAACATTTGTTGAGTGCCTTACAGTATTTTTCCCGGCACAGTGCCTGGCTCATTGTAAGCATTCAGTGCACCGTTCCTGAGATCACAGCTCTTATGTAATCTCTGTATTGTTTCTGGTAAAGTTATGAGTCCTGTTCACAGATGAAGACACTGAGCCTCAGATAAAGGGACTGGCCCTAGTGCACTGTGTGTAGGAAATACTGGAGGCAGGTTGTGAATCTAGGCTGTCCTGCTCCACCTCGCAGGATCCTTCTGCCTCTTTAGTCTCCTTGGTTCCACCTCATACCTGTCCCCTCGTCAAGCCTGTTCACTTACAGTCTTAAGGTAAGACAGGATTTCTATTTTTAAACCACCCAAAGGGAGATTCTTAAATTCTGAGGCATAATCTTAGGGCTTCTGCACCACTTAGCCACAGGGAGTCAAACTCTAATTAGGCTTTGATTCTGTCCTACAGGTCCATTTAGAGGTAAAGAAAAAGTATGAATGTATTTAAACAAGTGGTTTTTTTTTAAAAAATATATATTGTATTTATTTATTTGAGAGAGAATGGGGGAAAATGGCAGAGGAAGGAAGAGGAAGAGGGGGAGAGAGAAGCTCAAGCCGACTCCCTGCTGAGCGTGGAGCCTGACTTGGGCTCAAGCTCATGATCCTGAGATCCTGAGATCACGACCTGAATGAAACCAGAGTCTGACGCTTAAACAGCTGAGCCACCTAGGTGCCCCTAAACAAGTGTTTAACATCTCTACCTTCTAACATTAGATCCTATATATATGTGTACACACACACATACACACACATACACTTACTCACATACACCCGATGAATTAGTCGGTATTGATGAGAACAAAATGCATGCGGCTCATTTTCTTCAGATTCACTAAGAGCTTTTCACGTTGATTTAGAAGATAATGCACAGTTTGAAACATTTCTAATTCTAGCGAACAACCAACCCTGAAGAAACCCTAATTTCTTGTCAGTTTGCAAATCGGTTATTAGTGTTGAACATTACTATGCAGAAAACAAAAGCCAAGCAAACCGTTTGGCCTGATTGTGGAAAGCAAGACCTTTCTCCTAATATTCTGGAGAAAAGGAGCTGGCCCAGGAGCTAGATCCTCAGGCAGAAGGAGGATTAATCATTTAGCA
Source organism: Canis lupus dingo (assembly GCF_003254725.2). Classification (NCBI taxonomy): domain Eukaryota; kingdom Metazoa; phylum Chordata; class Mammalia; order Carnivora; family Canidae; genus Canis; species Canis lupus. The sequence goes on along the minus strand of NC_064257.1, from coordinate 34,813,060 downwards.
CTTGCTGCTGTGACTCTACTGTGCTGCCTATGCCAGTAGACCCCAGACAAGCATGTAGGTTAATAATTCATGCTGGCAATGGCTTTGACCTCCCTGAGCTGCCTCCAGAAGAGCAGAGAGCACCCGACCATAGGGAGACACACCCTGGCCTAAGGTTAAACCTGTGTTTGGCTCCACTCTATGGCATTGATTATTTCCTGCTTAGATTGCTAATCCATAGTGAGGTGCTCAAACCATCTGTCCTTGGGCGCAGAAGGCCAGCTGGTGTGGGATGTGGGTTGAGTAATGGCCCTCTAACAGATTCTAAAGGGACTTCCATTGGGTGGACAGGGTCAGCCGAGCTTAGCACCTCGTGCAGCATGGGACACTTGGGATCCCTAGGAGCCCAGATGTGGATGGATCATGTCACGTTCTTGGGTCTCAGCTTCTCAGCTTTCAAAACCAGACCCATAGTCCTTGCCCTGCCCACTTTGTGGAAAGGAAGTGATAGCACTTGGTAAATGTTGACAGTTGAAAGCATATTTAAATGGAAGTTGTTTTCAAAAGGTCAAATACTGGATGATTCCACCTACTGAAACTTAGGATTATAAAATTCATAGAGACAAAGTGGTTGCCAGGGGCGGGGATGGGACTTAGTGTTTGGCGGGTACAGAGTTTCAGTGTGAAAAGATGGAGAGGGGGTGGTGATGCTTGCATTACAGTCTGAATACACTTAATGTCACTGAACAGTAGACTTCAAAATAGTCAAAATGGTAAATTTTATGTTTATTTTGCCACATTTTAATTTTATTTATTAAAAGATTTTATTTAGCTATTTGAGAGCACAAAAGTGGGATGGGAGGAGCAGAGGGAAAGGGAGAAGCAGACCCCCCATGAGCAGGGAGCCTAGGCCAGGGCTTGATCCAGGACCCTGGGGGTCATAACCTGAGCCAAAGGCAGACGCTTAACCAACTGAGCCACCCAGGCATTTCCCCCCCTCCAACCACCACATTTTTAAAAAACAAGTTTTAATGTTCTTTTTCCTGAGAGTCTTCACAAGGCAACCTTCTCAGTTCTTCCTTCTCAACCCTACAGAGACCCCCTCCTCTAAATGCACTGGTTGAATAGAGGTAGCTTGAGATTGCTCAGTCTGCGCCAAGCCCTTGCTCCACCAGGCTCCATACCAGGCTCCGTAGCAGGCATAGGATGAACAAAGATAAATGGGCAGGTGCGTCCAGTCCGGTTGGCAGGGGCTGCGATGGGCTGCCTGGGGCTGTTGTAACTGAACTCGTGGGGTTCACCGCTTGGGGTGCATGAAGTTGAGCACAACCCAAAGAACTGTTGAAGGCAAAGAACTTTTTATTCCTTGTCACAGGTGAGACAGGGAGAGAGCTCTCACAGCACATCTCTCCATGGGGTTCGTACAGGAAGCTTTTATTCAGCATATTAGGGTCAGGGGCAGGGAGCTTGCCCAGGAACTTGGATGCAATGGCTTAGGCAGTTCATGTCCGCATGCTTGCGCCTACATCGTATGGTCAAAAAATGGGAGAAAAACTCCACCCGTGGGAGATCATAGTATTATAATGAATTAAAGGTAACTTGGGACAGCTCTGGAGGGGGAGCTTCTTCAAGTCCTCAGCTCCAGTCCCTCTCAAACTGTCTTCCATGGGGGCTTTCAGGTGAGACACCTAGCTGAGCCTCTCTCTCTGTTTTTTTTGTTTTTTTTTTTAATATTATTTATTTGAGAGAGAGAGAGAGAGAGAGAGGGAGGTGGGGGCGGCAAGGGTCAGAGGGAGAGGGAGAGAGAGGGAGAAACTTAAGTCGACTCCACGCTAGGCCCCACCCGGGGCCTGGGGCTGGATCTCACCGCCCTGAGATCATGACCTGAGTGGAAACCACGAGTTGAATGTTTAACTGATGAGCCCCCACCCCCGACCCTGGGCGCCCCTGGACCTCTCCTTTTCTGGAACTCTTGGTTCTGCAAAACAAAACACATTCTTTCTCTGCTTTTGTCCCTTCCCTTGGTCCCTTGGCTGATAGCTTTCAGCCCTGTGATCTGAGTGACTCCCTCTGTATCCTAGCTGACGCTGCGGGAGGGTGGGAAGGTCTCCGGGGTCCCGGAGGATGTGCTAGCGCCAGGATTCACCAGACCAGAGGCTGGCAGTGGCCACATTTGCCTCGCAGCTCCATTTACTTGCATGCTTGTCACATTTGCTGGCACTCATCCTTCAGCTAGAGTGCACTCTTTCCCTACTTTCTCTCTGAAATCCTGATTCTTAAAGTGACAGCCCAGATGCCACCTCCCTTCTGGAAGCATTCCTTCAACCCAGCCAAAATTAATCCCTCCTCCTCCCCAACTCCCACAACCCCCTCCTTATATCTCTATTTAGCACATATTTCATTCTGTCAGGTAATACAGCCGTTTATATTCCTGCCTCTCTTGTTGGATATATATTGGGATTTTTATAGTTCCAAGTAAGAGAAACCAACTGGAGCCAGCCTTAGCATAAAAGTCATTTATCAGAGTACGGATGTCTTCCCAGACCAGGATGGTTCCCTGTCCTATTCCTGCTTCCTCTTCTCTGCTTGCCTCCCAGTCCATGTGGCAGATGGCATGCCAAGCTCCCAGGGGTGGTTTCTATGCTGCTTGGGTCTCTTGACCAATTAACTGCGGGGTTGGGGGGAGCAGGATCACGGGTGCCACTTGGGGTGGGCCAGCCCCCGTGCGTGCTGGGCAGGAGGAGCCCTTGGGCTCTCTGCAGTGATTGGCATTGCAAACCACTCAGTCCTTGCAGCTTCCTCCCTGGGCATCCCACCCGGCTCCCTGTCCCACCTCCTCCGTGGTTTTTTTCCTGCTTCTCCGGCCATTTCTTTATATTCTTCTTTGTGGAGGCTGCTGCTTTCATCCATCTCTGCTATAACTGGTATTCTCTGTGATTCCACTTACGTGTTTCCCATTTTGTTCATTTTCTTTGGATGATCTCAGTAAGTCCCATGACTTTGCTTGTTATCTCTTTGCACTCATAGTGACTGCGCAGACCTGAGTGCCTGACTCATATAATCTCGTGTCTAGTGGTCATCTCCATGACCTGTCCCACTGTGCACAAAAAGAGCCTGCGTGCACCATCTGCCTGTCACCTCTCCATGACACCCTCGTTCACCTGACCCACCTGTGTTTTCTGTCTCTGTGCTTGGTATGACCATCCACCTCCTTGTTGTATCTGGGAGTCACCTTAACATCTTCCTGTTCTATTCTGTATAAATCCAGTCTGTCACCAACCCCTTTCTGTTTACCTCCTAAATAGCTCTCATGTCATGGCCTTAATTCAGGCCTCATAATTTCTTACTATCTTGTAACTGACTTCCTTGTGCTGCCTTGCAATTTGCTTCCCAACACGCAACCCAAGTGATTTTTCTTTTTTTTTTTAACGTTTTTCTTCTTTTTTAAAAAAGATTTTATTCATTTGAGGGAGAGAGAACACACAAGTAGTGGGGAGGGGTGGAGGGAGAGGGAGAAGTAGACTCCTCTTTGAGCACGGAGCCTGACACGGGGCTCCATCCCAGGACCCCAAGATCAAGACCTGTGCCAAAACCAAGAGATGGATGCTCAACTGACTATGTCACCCAAGTGCCCTTACAGACTACTTCTTAAATTACAAAAGGGGAAAGATTTCTACCTCTGTGGTGTCCATTTAAAAAGCTGCCACTGAGTATAAGAATTAAGGAATAACACTGTGTCAGCCATACCAGGTATCTAGAAGCCTGCTACTACCTCAAACCAAAAAAGACCTGAAGGTTCTGACAGTGTAGTTGGACATGCCCTAAGGTAAACCACATTAAATCAGTATTTCATGTTGAAATTTCTTGGATCTAAGGTGGAGATTGGAAGATGCTTATCTGTCTGCATAGTTAGCAGAGCACCAACCCTGAACTGACTAACTTGCCTATATCCTGTAGGCTTTGATGAGGTGGCTGAAATGGAACTTGGTCTGGGACAGGGAAATGTTGGTGAGAAAGAAGATGGGGAACGTATGTTGAGTAAACAACCAGCCACCTCTGCCACAGTCCTTATTTGTTGCCCCGGGATGATCAATATTTCATGCTGTTCCCCACAAGACCGCTTATTTCTTAGTGTCTGCCCAGCGGCACTAATCACAGAGAATTCTTCTATCTTCATGGCCGCACTTACCCAAGGTTCAAACTTTCAAGTACAGTCTCCTGTCTTGGACTATTCTATTAGGAATATTTGGTTTCAGATAACAGAAAAATTAAAGAACAATGATTTAAACAAATAAGGAATGTATTTTCCCCCCACATACTATGAAATGTAGGGGTAGGCAGTTCATCCTCGTGGTGAGAATGTGGCAGCAGCAGTGCCAGCCATCCTGTCTACATTCAAGGGGAGAAGAAAGGTAGGAAAGAAATTCCTTTCGCCAACTCTGTCTCCTTGTATTAGGAACCAGAAACAGACTTTTCCTTAGGTTTTTTTCACCAGAACCACAATACATGGCCATCTGTGACTTCAAGGGAAGCTGAGAAAGAATATATTTAGCAGGGCATGTTAAAGTACTGAACAGAATTGGGGTTATGTTAACAAGGAAAAAAAGGAATGAGGATTAGTGTGTTCACACCTAACAGAGTCTGGCATATATGGCATCAGATGTGTTTCTATTACCATAGTGAATACATCACATTTACTGTTGTTGAAACCCCTTTAGAGTTGTTCTTTCATCTTTTGAAATTCAAGTGTGTTCTGATACTTTGGCAAAGTCCTTTCTGCAGAATGCAGTTTTACATTGGAGTACCCTGACTTTGGGCAAAAAAATCAAGTTAGGACCAGGGCCAGGGTTAGGTTTAAAAACAAAAAAAGTGGGCAAAGGCATTGGTTGGGCTACATGCTTTCTGGAAGCTGCACTCCCAAATTCTATTAGTTTTTCTACTATCAAGCTACTTAATCAGAGATTCATAATATGTATGCAAATCTTGTTAATCTTCTGTCGATAATAAGTGCGTCTGGATGTTCCATACTTGACATAGGAGTATTAGAATGACTCAGTGTGTGCATGGGGATTTCATTCATATCTTTACTGCTTGTATCAGTAATTCTTCACAACCAAATGGTTTGTTGTGATATATAAATTTGTTGGAATTAAGCTTGAACAGCTCATAAATAGTATAATTAATTTTTGTTACACTTCAGTTCCAATTGCTAATTGATTTAAACCCAGTGTTGCATATTCTCTCCATTCTTCATTTATTTCCTGGGTCACAACACTCACACCGTTGTGTACGTGTCACTACGACTGTACCACCTGGTTGGACAGTGTCATGGAGCACGAATTCCTGTCCTCTCCAAGGACCTTCTAGTTGGACTAAGAATCAAATTGATATCAGACGAACAGGAGAAAATAAAATTTAATAGTGTATATACAGGGAACCTACACCAGCATGGAAATTCCAAAGACAAGCCAAATGAGGTCTCTGTGTCATCCTGAACTAAAGAGTAGGGGGTTTGGGGACCTGGGACTTCAGAGGGAAGGGGTGCACTTCATAGCGCAGTGAGAGCAGTTGTTCAGTAATTAGATGTTTGTCCTGCTGTATGGATGGGTCACCCAAATAAGATTTATCTCTACTATTGACCCTTATTCTGGGAAAGACCCTAATTTAGATTCTTCTGGGTAGTTCAGGGAGGGGCAGAAGTTTTCTTGAGCCCATAGGGTTTCAGTTACCTTTAGCTCAGAATAATATTCATGCCAGAGTGGCCCTACGTGGGGCAGCCTGCCCTTGGCCCCTGCAACAGAAACCATATCTGTCTTGTTTATCATCCACTTAGCAGAGTGTTTAGCCCATATAGGTACCCGGGAAACAGTGAAACAGTGGTTGAATGATTGAATGACCAAATGACTCCTGACAATAATCAGGAACAAAGTCCCAACTGGCCTGCTAGTTCCTGTGTGCCAATCAGTGTTCGTTCTATCTATCTATCTATCTCTCTATCTATCATCTACCTACCTACCTACCTACAAGAAGGCTCCATGCCCAGCATGGAGCCCAGTGTGGGGCTTGAAATCATGACTCTGAGATCAAGACCTGAGCTGAGATCAAGTGTTGGACACTTAACTGACTGAGCTACCCTAGCACCCTCAACTGATTTATTTTTTAATTAAATTTTTTTTTGAGAGTGAGAGAGTGCAGGGACAGGAGGGGCAGAGGGAAGGGGAAAGAGAGAATCTTATGGCGGCTCCATTCCAGGATCCTGAGATCATGACCTGAGCTGAAAACAAGAGTCAGACAATTAACAGACTGAGCCATCCAGGTGCCCCCAATGTTTCATGTAAAATTTTTATTTATTTATTTATTCATGAGAGAGAGAGAGAGAGAGGCAGAGACACAGGCAGAGGGAGAAGCAGGCTCCATGCAGGGAGCCCGACGTGGGACTCGATCCCAGGACTCCAGGATCATGCCCTGGGTGGAACACAGGCGCTAAACCCTCTGAGCCACTCAGGGATCCCAATTTACTATTTTCAAATGAAAAGTTCTTAGTTCTGAAATGCATCTGGGCCCAAGGTTTTAAATGCGGGGTTGTTGCTGTGTACTGTGTACCAGCATCGTCCTCATCAGCCACCCTGAGCCTGAATGAACGAATGGATTATGGTCTCTGCCCTAAAGGGACCCCCAGAACACTGGGGGGACCAATGTCAGCCCCTTGTCATGGGCCAGGTCGGAGGCAGCCTGGGGTCCACAGAGTGCTCAGGATGGCTCTGAACTCTGTAGGGTGGGGAAGGGCTATAGGGTGAAGGAAACGTCTCAGAGGGGATGCCTGAGGTGAGACTGGAAGAACCAGCACCTCCTTTCGTCAGGCATAGTGCTGGGGACTGAGGATTCAGTGGCGAGCAAAGCCAGCCTTGTCACTGCCCAGAGGCCCCCTGCGTGTTGCAGAAGGCAGCAGCCACCGCCCAATAAATTGATTGCTGATGTGATGAGGCATGTCTGGGAGCCGTGGGAACCCATAAGAAGGAGCCAACTTTGTGTCTGGGGCCAGGGGAAGTCTGCCTGCCCTCGTTTTATGGAGACAGAGCCGGAGAAGCAATGAGTAGGAATAAGGCAAGTGACGAGGCTGCCAGTGCTTGGGACAGGTAGACAGGTAGGGCAGGTAGAGGAAAGTGCATGGTGAGGCCCAGGAAGCTGGAAAAGGCCTGTCTCTTTCAAAAAAAATGGAGACAAGTCAGCATGGCTGGAGGAGAGAGCCAGCAAACTGGTGGTGAGGGAGAAGAGGGGGGATTGAGGGCAAGGCCAGATTACCCAAAGGCAGGAGGCCCCTCGTCTGGTGGCTCAGTGGCTCAGCGTGAACGATCTGGCTTGTGGTGGTGGTTCCACCATTATTGTGAGTAGCACTGTCTCTCACTTGCCAAACACCCTGATTTTGACCATTAAAGTATGTAGTCTACTCCACCTAGAAGCCAACATAGGAACTGAGCATTTGTCCTTAGGGGAGTGGGAATCCTTTGAAACATTTTAAATGGTACACATTAAAAAAAAAATTATTTGGGGTGATTTGAGCCACTTGGCTTTGCACAATAAAAAAGATTTTTTTTTTTGTTGCGGCGCCTGGCTGGCTCAGTCAGTGGAACGTGCAACTCTTGATCTTGAGGTCATGAGTTGGGCCCCGTGTTGGGTGTAGAGCTTACTAAAAAAAAAAAAAAAAAAAAAAAAAAAAAAAAAAAAAAAAAAAAAAGCTATTTTTAGCTGTTACTCTGCTGATCATTCTACTGATCTCAAGGGTTGCTGGAATAGGTATCAGACCTGGGAAAATAAACTAGAGTGCTGGTCAGCAGACTGCCTTTTGCTGCCATAGGACAGCAGATTTATTTGCTTGTCTTGGTGAACACGTGCACATAGAAATAGCACCAGTATCTGATGCTCCTTGTGAAATGAAAATGTTCTCTTTCCTTAGTTGACCCCTCAGGACATCCTGTGTTGTCCAGATCACCCTCAGAAACAATTATATGTCTGTCTTTGAAAATGCAGGAAGGGTGGTGGCCTTCGCTTTGCTTTCTCCCCAAGTCCGGGGCCTGTGCGTGTTTGCCCGTGTGGAGGCCCATCCAGGCGCCTCCCTTTCCCGCTGGGATTTTTTTGTTGTTGTTGGTCAGAGCTAGCAGTTGGCAGACACTTACTTATCAGTCTCATGCTTTGAGCCAAGAAAAGACAGGAGAATTCAGGAAAGCCCGAGATGCATGTTTTACATTTTGTGTGGGATGCTCTCGGTGCCTCAGAGAGACACAGATTCACCCCTTTGGGAATTCCTTTACTCTGAGTTCTTATTTCTGTCACATTTTGCTCTCTCCTGTCTGCTGCTGGGTAGGTGGAAAGATAAAAGCTCCGTGACAGCTGGTGATCCCCTTCAGGCATCACAGGGGGATGGAGTTTATGGAGGTTTAGCCAGAAGCAGCAGATCATGTCTCTGTGATCAGAAGGTCTTGGAGCTGCTGGAAAGGCTTCCGTGCGGACTGGTATCCTCAGCCCCATGGAAGCAGGGCCAGTGGGGCCGGTGGGGCAGTCGGAGCTGGGCAGAGGGTGACTGCTCCCCTGGGGCCAGCTGCTGGGGTGCCCTGGCCGCAGGCCGGCTCTTCCTTCAGTCTGGTAAGCCAGGAAGCGGCACCCGGAGAGAATGAGTGAGTCATGTCTTGGGGGCCGATGCCCATAAACGTGTACATACACAACATACACACGTACATACAGCATTAGAATCCCAAAATGCATGACTTCACCCTCAAGTCAGATACTTCAGACCTTGCCCAAAGATAAGCTAAGTTACAATTTGAAACCCTAAAAAAAGGCTTTTTTTGGGGGGGGTGGTTATCAATCCCCTTCCCCCATGGACATTCCATCTAGGGCAAACTCCACAAGTAGTCAGACTATGAGAACACAGTGTCTTAGATTGCCTCTCCCACAGCCCCTTGGGGCACACTTGTGTACTCCCTAGTAAGGTTTTCACCTTGGGATCCCTGGCCATGCGCCAGGAGTCCAAGAGCCCCACTAATTTGGGGTGTGTATGCATGTGTGTGTTTCCCCGCAGAAAGGATCCACAGCTTTCAGGAGACCATCACACACACGTGGACATCCACAGCTGGCTCATAGTTTGACACCCTTCAACATGATATTTTTGAATACTTGTGTAGCGTATACTTAAAGGGATGACATGAGGAGCACCCAGTTGGTAGGGCATGAGACTCTTTGATATCAGAGTTGTGAGTTCAAGCCCCATGTTAGGTGTAGAGATTAGTTATAACAAATAAGATGTTTTAAAGGGATGACACGAGAAGATGACACTCGGCTTTTCCATTGTTGTCCCGTGAAACTCAACTCCTACTCATGTCTCTTGATTGGTATGACAAAAGCCCTGCAGAGATACCCAGATCCATCATCACCCCCACTCCCCATTTCCTTCTCTGGTGCTGAAACAGTTCTCAATTAGACAAGAAATTATTCCTGCAAAAGAGGGGTATTTGTATTAATGAAGGTTGAGGTAGTGGGGCAGAGCTTGAAGGAACGGGCTTCTGGAGTTGGATTTGTTGACCAAAGCCATATTCTTCAGGGACATCTCCAGATGGTGTTGTTCCTAAAAGCATAATGTAAATGCTTTCAGTGTTCCCCGCAGAGGAATAGCATTGCACTTTATTAGCCAAGAGGGAGCAAACTTTGCATTCTAGGATAAGACTCAGGCTGTTTTTGATGCAGCCACGCACACCTCCACTTGGCAAACTCAAGCCAGCACAGCGTGTGGGGGCTCCAGTTCTATCCCCTCCCTTGCGGGACTCTGTTTCCGTCTGTGCCTGATCTGCCATGGGCTTTTGAACCCAGGCTGGCTTGAATTGGACATTCAATGCAGCGTTACTCTAGAGATCTGGCTCCAGTTCCTTTTTCTCCTTGCATTTTGCAGAGGAGATGTTGGCACGCTCCCTGCCTTTTCTATCTGATTTTGGCCTGTTCCTGTTTACTGCGCTTTCAATAATAACCTATCTCAGGGGGGCTGACTTTTATAAGAAAATAATACAGGACAATAACAACTAAGCAAGAGTTGTACCTTTTGATTTAGTTTTCTTTGAAATCTCAGACTGTTCTCATTAAGGGCTGTGCCTATGAGAGGCTCTTCTTTCACATTGTGTCCTTTGATAATATTTAGACTTTCCATGAATGTGTATGGTTTTTATGGTTGGCCTGTTATGAATGTAATTAAAAGAGCACTCAGAACACCTGGTTCTCAACATTGGCTCCAGCACTTGGATCCGTATGTGTGATGGAGACAGAGTCTCCTAGTCTGGGGTGGACAAACTGCAATGGACCGGGTAGTAAGTACTTTAGGCTTTGTGGCCATGTGGTCTGTACTTCCCACTCTGTGGCTGTCAGTCAGGGTTTGCTTCTGGGGGTGAGGTGGGGATTTACTCAAAGCGACCAGTAGCTAGTTTTCTGGGGTTATGGCAGTGTTCTGTGCCTTGTGAAGGGTCTGGGTTACACAAGCACATTTGTCAAAATTGATTCAAGGTATATTTAAGATCTGAACATTTGTGTATAAATTATACTTCAATAAAAATAAAAGGAACAAATGTTGCATAACAACCACCACATTTCAGGGCATGATAGACAATAAGCTTTATTTCTCCTTCACACGTCTGCAGGTCAGCCAGGGCTGCTCTGCCCCATACGTGCCTATTTTGGGCTCCACGCGGGCTAGGGTAGCCCTCTGGCAATGGCAGAAACACAAGACAGCCAAGTGGACAGTGCATGTGCCTTTCAATCCCCCACTTGTTACGTTGCTTGAACACAGCCTGACTGCAAGTGTCTACATATCCTAATTTAAGAAAATGTGACTGAAATGCAAAAAGGCTGCATCCCTTATGTATGAAACCTGCCAAATCTCAATTTCTGAAAGGACTGCAAATGTTGCAAGACAGCAGGACATACACTTAGGAAATAATAGAAGAGTAAAACAGGACTGAAAGTAAGCAAGTGCCAAAACATGTCTCCAGATAAAAATAAGTTTCTGGCAGATCAGAAAGGGCAAGTCCACTGTTGTCCCTGCAACGGTGATGACACCTGGGACGGTGCTTCCTCTGACCATCCGTCAGTTTAGTGATGCTTTCACTCTGCTCAGGCACCCACGTCTCTCTGAGTGAACGCCTCCTGTCCATGGCTTCCACAGCCCCCTTTTGCTGTAGTCTGACCTCTTTCTCTCTGGAACTCGAGACCCTCATTTCCATCTGTCTGCTGTGTCTCTTAGATACCTCTGAGCCTGAACTCATGAACTGATCCTTCATGTTCCTATTTCAGTGCATCAGAACCATTATCAGGCCAGGTGCCCAAACCAGGCATGTTGGAGCCATCCCAAACTCTTCACTCTCTTTCATCCCCAAATCCAAGCATTGGTTCTATCTGATCGACACTTTCCACTAAACATTTCACAAATTCTTCATGTTTCCATGGTCCTGTTTCACTGTCTTGTCATGACCCACCTGGATACTGGTCTCTTGGCATTGAGCCTCACCTGTACTGACCCTTCCTCACTGAGCTTGCCACTGTCTCCCACACATGTGTGTGCACACACGAGCATGCTTAGCAGCAGTGGCATCAGAAAAGAGCTGCTGGGGTCTTGAATGGGAAGAAGGCCTCACTTTTTATTATGTATCTTTTTTAGTGTTAGCCTGCCTTACCATAAGTATATGTCTTTTCATTTTGGAATACAATAATTATAAAAAGAAACGTTAGAAGAATTTGGTGGCTGGACCTTATGACCCACTGGAGACAGAGAATGAAGTAGAAGGAAGAATCAGAGGATTTTGAAGCCTGAACTATTGGGAGGTGGTAGTGTTTTTGGAGTTAACCAGCATGTTGATATTCTGTAACTATAAATCATCTCCCAGCTCATGGATCATAAGCTTCACCAGGCAGCATAGAGCTGCTCAGATTCTGAAATCCCATGGCTTCTCCAGAGCAGCCCTCAGTTGCATCCAGCATAATCAATAAAAGCTGGTACAGTAGAGCATTAATAGAGCTGGTGCACCAGGCTTTGGAATCATGAATCCTGACTAACATACTCATTTGGTTAATTTGAGCAAGTTACTGGACTTCTTGGAAATCTACTTCTCTCATTTGTGAAATGAGAAGTATTCTTAGCACCCTCTCCGTAACAGTATTTGGGGATTAAATGAGATATTTCATGTAAAGCTGTTACTACAGTGTCTAGTTCAGATTATACTCTTCATAAATGCTCCAATTTTAGTCACCAAGCTGTGTATAAGATACAGTTCTCTTTTTGCTTGAAAATCTCCATTGCACAGGAGGCCATATTTTTAGTGTCTGTGTCATGCTGGCAAGTCATACTGAGTTAATAGTCAACTATAATTAATCCCTCTGAGTCTTCTTTACATATTAAGCTATTCCTATTTTTCTCAGCCCTATTTCCTCACTCTACCTCTGCCCTGCCCACCCACCCCCGAATATTTTGTAGCCTTTACAATTGTTTTTATTACACTTTATCTTGGTTAGTCTTACCCTGAGAACTGATCTAGGGTGAACCTGTTGATGAGTCTTAAAAAGCATGTGTATAATAAACCTATGGATTATAAAACCAGAATGGGTTATGAAGGTATGTTATGGGGAAATCACTAACATTTCAAAGTCACACAGTTCACACCTTCAGCAAATATTAAGTTGCTACGTGTGTCAGTCACTGTTCTAAAGTGGTACAGTGAGCGAGACAGACCAAGAATCAAGGAGAATGTAAGTCAACAAGGTGACCTCAGGTGGTGGTGAGGAGATGACATGTGAGCTCTCAAGAATGGGGGACGAATGCTCCAGGTGGAGGTAAGAAGAGGGTGAAGATCCCGAGTTTGAGAGCAGGCTTGGCACTTGAAGGGAAAGACCAAAGGCTGGTGTAGAAGGAGAAGAGAAGAGAGGGGAGAGGAAGGCAGGAGATAGGAGGAGGAGAGAGCCGGGCAAGGCTGGCTCCTGGAGTGCTGGTAGGCCATAAGGAGCTGTTCTTGGCATTGTATTTCCGTTTTGGTTTTGTGGTGGGCTGAATAAAGATGCCCTCCAAATGGCTGTGTCCTGTTCTTAGAACCTTTGTAAATTATCTTACCTTCCATGGTAAAAGGGACTTGGCAGGTGTGATTAAGATCTTGAGATGGGCCGATCATCCCAGATTGCCCTGTGCCCAGTGTCATCACAAAGGTCTTAATAAAAGGAAGGCAGGAGGCTCAGAGTCAGAGACATGAGGAAGGGACCACAAGCCAAGGAGTACTCGAGAAGCTAAGAAAGTGAAGGAAACAGATTCTTCTCTGAAGCCTCCAGAGGAGCACAGCCCTACCAACACCTTGATTTTTAAGACTTCTGATCTCCAGAACTATAAGAGATTACACGTGTATTGTTTTACTCACCGAGTGGTGGTACTTTGTCACAGCAGTGATGGGAAACTAGTACAGGTTTCTAATTCCAAAATGCAATGGGAAGCTATTGAAGGGTTTTAAGTGCGTAGGTGATAGAATTATATTGATATTTTAAAGGAATGGGTTTTGGAGAGGCGCCAGGGGCAATAGGGACCCCCATTAGGAGGTGGGTAGAAATCTCAGGAGAGACGTAACAGAGGTTTGGATTAGGGTGGTGGCAGCGGCTGAAGAGGAATGAACAGATTGTGGATACGGAGCCCATAGGAATTGCTGACGGCATGGTTGTGGGGGTAATGGAAAAAAAAATCAAGGATGATGCTGAATTTGGGTTTTGGGAGTTGGATGCCACTTGTTGAAATGGGGGAAGATAGGACAAGGAATAGATTCAGGTGAGGAAGCTGTATGTTCTCCTTTGAACATGCTTAGACCTGAGATGCCCAGTAGACGTCCAGGTCTGTGTGGAATAAGCAGATGACTACATCAGTGGGAGGTCTCAGAAGAGAGATCATCTGCATGACCACTCACCCCAGACAGTGCCTGCCCTCCAGAGTTTCTCTTGTGCCGCTGTCACCCACATGCCACCTGGCTGTCTGAGCTTGACCCAAGTGTGGCATTTCAGTCCAGGTTTTTTATCTTTTGTCCTGGGATCATTTTTCATTGCCTGCTCGGTCTAAGCTGAATGAGCAATTAACAGAGGCTCAAAGAGGCCCCGTATGTTTGATTACTAAAGAGTAATGAAAAACAATTTAGATTAATTTGTGCCCCAAATGTGTACAGTTATTTAGTGCTTTTTCAGAGAGCTAAATGGATTTCGTGAATTTTAATTGATGTTTAACTTTTAATTGTGTTGGTGTGGGGTGGCCAGTTGGAACTCTGCCTGGTAAGACTGATGAGCGTATGCATATTTGCATACAGTGCACCTTTCAGGGCCCGGCAGGAAGAGGAAGTGGAAAGGAAGGGGAGGAAATGTACAGCGAGTGGATAATCTGGAAACATACGTATTCTCAGAAAAATGAAAAATTGTCAAATATTTTCCATTCATTTTAAAGATAAAGTTTGCTATTATTTCCTCTCATTGGTGGTTTTTTTTTTTTAATAGGAAATAAACTTGTATTAAAGAGAAGCCAGGTTATTTACAACGGAAAGCATTCTTTTTTGGGAGTGTGCGAGTGCTAGTGCACATGCGTGTGCGCGTGCAGGGAGGAAGGGGCAGAGGGAGAGGGAGAGAATCTCAGGCAGGCTCCCTGCTGAGTGCAGAGCCCCATGTGAGGTTCCTCTCACAGCCTTGAGATCATGACCTGAGCCGAAATCAAGAGTCGGATGCCTAACCGACTGAGCCCCCCGGGCACCCCAGCAGTGGAAAGAACTCGGAGCTGTGTATGTGTACGGTTCAGATTGTGAGCCAGACCAACAAAATACTGTTTACTGAACATGTTCTCTCTCTCTGGGAAGTACTTTGCTGAGTACTGGAGGGCGCACAGTACAGTAATTGGGATGCATTTTGGCCACCTCAACGGCTCAAGCAATCAAGAAATTTGTCATCTTACAGATGAGGTAGGGCGGCCTCTAGGCACAGCAGGTCTAGTTTCCACTCTCCTCTCTGCTCCTCCTGGCTCTGCACTGTTTTTCTTTTTTTAAAGACTTTATTTATTTATTCATGAGAGACAGACAGAAAGAGAGAGGCAGGGATATAGGCAGAGGGAGAAGCAGGCTCCACGCAGGGAGGCCGACATGGGACTCGATCCTCAGGGATCACGACCTGAGCAGAAGGCAGATGCTCAACTGCGGAGCCCCCCAGGCATCCCTGCCCTCCGGGTTCTGATGGTTTCATCATTGGTCAGGAGCGAGATGGCTGTAGGGGTTCGCATCCAGATCTCATAACATCCAAAGGAAACAGAAAAGTGGTCTCTTCCTTATGTGTCTTAAATGTGAAATAGTCTTTTTCTCGAAGCCTCTCAGCTGACTTTTCTTACATCCCATGCACCAGGACTGAGCCGCACGCCCACCTGTAAGCCAGTCACTTGCTGAGGAAATGGAATTGCCACGAATGGCTTAGACTTGTGTTTGCATTCATCTTGGCACCAGCCACACCCACTCATTTACAGACGGCCCCAGTTGCTGTCACCCGCAGCGGCCTGGGTGGGCAGTCAGTTGCAAAGCAGATAGCCTTGGCCGCAAAGCCTGAAATATTTACTCTCTGCCCTTTAGCAGGAAAAGCCCCTGATCCTTGGTTTAGACAAATCATCTGGGCAGTAAGGGTTTTGGGAGAGTCAGGTACAGCAGCCACTCTAGAGATTTTTTTTAAAGATTTTATTTAGTTATTCATGAGAGAGAGAGAGAGAGAGAGAGAGGCAGAGACACAGGCAGAGGGAGAAGCAGGCTCCATGCAGGGAGCCCTACGCGGGACTTGATCCCAGGTCTCTAGGATCAGGCCCTGGGCAGAAAGTGGCACTAAACTGCTGAGCCACCAGGGCTGCCCACAGCAGCCACTCTAAATACAAAAGAGGTATAGGGTGTGATCCTATTCCTCAAAGACATTCCTGGGGGAAGTGTTAAAGCATAAAAAGAGCTACACATGCTGGTGATGGTTTAATACTCAAATGAAAGATGTCCCATGGGTGCTTATAACTGAAAACTATCATTCCTTTTTTGAGGTTTTATTTGTTTGTTAGAGAGCACTTGTGCCTGCACATGTAGTGAGGAGGGGTAGAGGGAGAGGGAGAAGCAGACTCCCCACTGAGGAGAGAGCCTGATGCGGCACTTGATCCCTGGACCCCCCAGGATCATGACCTGAACTCAAAGCAGATGCTTAACCAACTGAACCACCTGGGCACCCCTATCATTCCTTTCAGTGTAATATTGGTAAAAAGGGGGATCCCTGGGTGGCGCAGCGGTTTGGCGCCTGCCTTTGGCCCAGGGCGCGATCCTGGAGACCCGGGATCGAATCCCACGTCGGGCTCCCGGTGCATGGAGCCTGCTTCTCCCTCTGCCTGTGTCTCTGCCTCTCTCTCTCTCTCTGTGACTATCATAAATAAATAAAAAATTAAAAAAAAAATATTGGTAAAAAGGCTTCACGACAGTTCATATGGGAAAAAAAATCAGA
Organism: Canis lupus dingo; assembly: GCF_003254725.2. Taxonomy (NCBI): domain Eukaryota; kingdom Metazoa; phylum Chordata; class Mammalia; order Carnivora; family Canidae; genus Canis; species Canis lupus. Next base: position 34,796,536 of record NC_064257.1, on the reverse strand, counting down.
GGGATTTAATTGATGCTGTAATTGGCCAGTCCTGGATGCACAGAATGTGTACAACTAGGAATAAACCAGGACTGACTATGGGCAGCATCTGGGAGAAAATGATAGTTTGGATTGGAGGTAGGGTCAGGAGGTCAGTGGCCAGAGGGAGTTGTACCCAAGGGAGTGACCTGAGACTGGATTTTGAGGTGTTCAAACCATAAGGGCCAGAGCTCCTTCAAGGTGAAAAAAATTGGTTATCAGAGACAATAGATCCAGGAAGGGCTGGTGGGAAGTAGGTAGAGGTTCAAGATTAGATTCCAGGGAAGCCCAGGTGGCTCAGCGGTTTAGCCCTGCCTTCAGCCCAGGGCCTGATCCTGGAGACCTGGGATTGAGTCCCATGTCGGGCTCCCTGCATGGAGCCTGCTTCTCCCTCTGCCTGTGTCTCTGCCTCTCTCTCTGTGTGTCTCTCATAAATAAATAAATAATCTTAAAAAAAAAAAGATTAGATTCCAATCCCCTGTGAGAACTGAGGGGAATCTAGCTCTCAGGGCTCTGGGAGGAGGGCAAAGGAACAGGGCTACACTGGAGGTATACTGGGATTAGCAATGCTGTCTTTGGACTCTGCCAAAATACTCTCTGTCCACCTCTTTCTTCCTCTGTGTGTCTGGGGCAGATTACTTGACATTTCTGAGACTTGTCTTTTGGCATCTTTTCAGTGGGGATAGTAATAATGTTTCCCACAATTGCTGGGAGAATTACATGTGGTTTGTGAAATCTTAGTACAGTTCCTGAATTGAATGGTGGAGTTTCTGACGGGCACCTTAGACTCTGTTTCCAGGTGAGAAGCTGTTAGAGATGTCCTGCAGTGACTCTGAATCCTGCAGATCAGTGAATCTGATCATCCTATGATGATCTATCACTTTTTTAATTTTTTTTTTTTTTTTTTTTTTTTTTTTTTTTTTTTTTTTTTTTAGAGAGAGAGACAGAGCACGAGCTGGGATGGGCAGTGGGGAGAAGGGGCAGAGGGAGAAGGAGAAGCAGGCTCCCCACTCAGCAGGAAGTCTAATGGGGCTTGATCCCAGGACCCTGAGATCATGACCTAAGCCAAAGGCAGACAGACCCAGGGGCCCCACTTCCAGTGATTTTTTTTAAAAATTAAAAAGTGATTTTTTTTAAAAGGATATCCTGATCAGCTGAATCAATCTTGGGTGTTGGAACAAGGCATTGAGAGTTCTTAAAGGCCTCCAGATGAACCTAATGTGCAGCCGTCATTGAGAGCCTTTGTCTTACTGTGTTATCAATCTTGGTTGTCACTGGCTCAGGGCCCTCATGAAATCTGCCGGGCCCAGCTCCCCAGAGACAGCTGAGTGGGGCTGTACCTAGTGGAGACTGACCATCACCTTTGAGCTTGAGATGAACCAACAGAGAAGGAAAGCTGCTGAAAAACCCACATCTGCCTGAAAAGAATAACTGTATTGAAGAACAGGCCCCCTGATCTCTGAGCTGATCAAAGCACATCTGAAGTTGCATTCCACCTCAGGAGAGAAACAGATGAGAGCGGACACAGTCCTTGACAGGCCTTTGGGCTGAGCTGGGAAGAGTGGCTGTGTCAGCCCCGGCATCACTGTCTGCTGGAGCAGGTCACAGGCACAAGACGTCTGCCGTGAATTTGTCTGAGGAGAATCTGAGGAGAACACAGTGTGGAGGGGAGAAGATAACTTCAGGTTCAGAAGAGGAGCAAGGAATCAAGAGCTGAGTTTCCAAGAGCACCTCCTCATGCTGCTGAGATGCAAACATTGAAAGGTACTATCAGGGTTAGTAGTAGACAAGTAGCAAGTGCATGTGATGTTAGAAGGCCTGAGAAATAATTTCCACAGACACTGAGCAATTGGCACCTGTCCCCTGGGTCAAGGGCATATTCTTAAAGCTTCAAGAGAATGCCTGGTGGAAGGGGAGCAGGATGATAAAAGGAACGGAGCTCATGACTAGTGAGCAGTAGTGGAAGCAGTGAAGATGTTGCCCTAGAGCAGGATGGGAGCCCTCATAAAATAGATGAAGCTTGTAGAAGGGTGTTTGGGCCACTGAGTAGACCTTCCAGGGAAGCAGACTTTTGTTTAGTAGTGAGACATTGTTTTAGCATCAGAAATTGAGATTAAAGTAAGATTATATCTTGTGAGATGCTCTGCTCAACTCCCTGTCACTCGACATAGTCCAGCTGACATGGAGGAAGGGGTACTGGTATGAAGAGGGAGCCGGGCAGGATCCACACAAAGGGCTTCATGCTCCATTTTTTCTTTTTCCTTTTTTTAAATTTTTAAAATTTATTTATGATAGTCACAGAGAGAGAGAGAGAGAGAGAGAGAGAGAGAGAGAGAGGCAGAGACATAGGCAGAGGGAGAAGCAGGCTCCATGCACCGGGAGCCCGACGTGGGATTCCATCCCGGGTCTCCAGGATCACACCCTGGGCCAAAGGGAGGCGCCAAACCGCTGCGCCACCCAGGGATCCCCATTTTTTCTTCATCAGGCCCATATGTATTTCATATGGTGTTGGGGTAGATTGGAGGATTTTATTTTGTAAAAGGTTATCCATCCCCCCCCAATTGTGAGAAACCTGGGTTGTTATGATTCTTTTGATTTCTAGGGAAACCATGACAAATACCTGAACAACTTAATGCTACTTGTTTGCATAACCAACCAAAAATTTAAACATTTGTGTAAATAAAGGCCAGGCATTGTCACGTAGGTGGAGTGACGGAGCCTGTGAGTTTACTGCTCCTGGTCTCGTACTTTTGCAAGCATCTTTGGGCATTCTGCCTTTAAGCCTTTTACACTAGTTTATAATCAACTCAACAGATGTTTTTGGTACCTACCAAGTCTGAAGCATCATCTTGTACTTTGGCTGTTGAAAATATCCCTCCCCAAACTTCTACATATTAAAAATTAATCTCAGCATTGGCAGCATCTTCCACATTTAAAAACAGAGTCACAGGGGAGCCTGGGTGGTTCATTCGGTTAAGTGCCTGACTTCAGTTTAGGTCATGATCTCAGGGGCCCTAAGATTGGGCCCCGCATTAGGCTCCCCGCTCAGTGACAAGTCTGCTTGTCCCTCTGCCCTCTGATCCTCCCTCTGCTTGTGCCCCCCTCCAAATAAATAAATAAAATCTTTAAAAAAATAAAAACAGAGTCACAGCACAACAAATACAAACAGGGATGGCACTGGACACCTCTTGGCTGCTTCCCAAACAGGATTTCTCCCTTCCATCTTCCTAAAAGCCCCCATTTCCGGGTAGAGATCTGTGTGTTTCTGGGGAAGCTGACTGTACCTCAGTCATGAAGTGCAGCATGTGTCTTAGGCCAAGCTGACCCATCTATTATATCCCTCTTGCCATTGTGAGGTTAAAGGCAGTCGCATGGTCCAACCGGGACCAATCAGAGTATATTTCAGGATTGTCACTGAGAAGGCTGGGACAAAGACATACTTTTTTCTCACTTGACTTGAGCAAGAAATTTGTGGTTTGGGAATTGTGTAGCTATCATGCAGCTATGGTAAGGCCAGTTTCAGAATGAGCTGACACTAAGAAAAACAGGGTAAGAGATAAGAGAAAATCAGATTCTGATGACATCACCTCACTGCTCGATTATACTTTGCCTGGAGCCAGAACAACCCCTGGACTTGCCAAATATAGAAGTCTTCCTTTATATTTAAGTCAGATTGATTTAGGTCTCCCTTGACTTAGAACCAAAAGATTCCTTAGTGATCAATATGGTAGTTACTTTGGGGTGATGAAGTTACAGGTTTCATTTTATCTCTTATTTAACTATATTTGCAAAATTGTCTGTAGTTCGCATGGATGGTACTTTTATAATGAAAAAGGACAAAAAAAAAGTCTATTAAGATGTAGTCATAGCATCTGCATTGCCTGGAAGTTACTTACCTAGGAAAGGAGATGTTTACTAGGGCTAAAGCAAGACACACTTACACAGGGGTGCCTGGGTGGCTCAGTGGGCTGTGTCTACCTTTGGCTCAGGTCATGATCTCAGGGTCCGAATGGAGCCTGCATTGAGCCCCCTATCAAGCTTCTGTTGAGCGGGCAAGTCTGCTTCTTCGCCTCCCCCTGCTCATGCTTCCTCTCTCTCAAATAAATAAAATCTTTAAAAGAGAGAGAGAGAAAGAGAGAGAGAGAGAGAGACTTATATAAACTAAGCTCATTTAGCTGTTGATTCACATGGATCTCCGATGATATTGCTCACGACCTCTTGCACCACCGTCTTTGTTACTATACTACTGATGATAATCCACTGCTTTTGTAAATTTACTTTTTAAACAATCTTTGTATATTGGTATGCTCTTACCTAATTGCATTTTAGAGGACAGAGAAAGACCCATCTAATGAAGCTGCACCTTTTACCACTGCTAACTTTTCTGAGTTTTGAGAAGTGAAGGAACTCAGTGCTGTGTTGTCAGCCCTTCCCCTGCCCTTCTTGACTTATCAAAAAAATCCACATTTGTGGCCAGTTTTATATTTATAGATATATGAAACTTAAAATGTAGCAAATAAATTACAAGAAAACAAGATGGAAGAAAGATTGACAGACTGAAATACTTAAAAGATAGATATTCCATCCCTGTATGTGGACCTTATATGAAAACTGGTTCAAATAAATTTTTTTTAAAAAGCCTAGGATTTATAAGAAATTTAAGCACTGGATATTTGAAGCATGAAGGTTTTTTACATATAATAATGGTATTGTTTTTAAAGAGGAGTCTTTGTCTTAGGAATACATACTGAAATATTTACAGATGAAATAGTGTGATATCTGTGATTCAAGTCAATATAATGCAGAAGAGAGGAAGTGAGGGCATTGATGAAGCAAAATTGGTCAGAATTGATGATTGCTAAACCTGAGTAATGGCTATTGAGGTTATTAATCTGGTTTTTTAAATTTTTATTTTTTAAAGATTTTTATTTATTTACTCATAAGAGAGACAGAGAGAGAGAGGCAGAGACACAGAGGGAGAAGCAGGCTCCCTGCTGGGAGTCTGATGCAGGACTTGATCCCAAGACCCCAGGATCATGACCTCAGCCAAAGGCAGACACTCAACCACTGAGCCACCCAGGCACCCCTGTTTTTTTTCTTTGATGAAAAGCTAAATAGTAGTGAAAATCTCTACTTACTTTCCAGTGGTGATCAGTATTAGCAATTTGGCATACATTTTTGTCCAGAAATTTTAATGTATAAATTACAGAGAGATAGAGGGGTAATAGAGAAGGTTTGGTTTTGGTTTTATTTAATTGAATGGACTCATTACTTGTGTTGGTCTACAACTTTCTCTTTCTGGGTGGAAGCTTAATATATCATAGATACTTTGCCATTTAACCTTATGTTGGAACAGTTGATCATGGTTTTCCCCCTAAAGAGAACAAGATCTTTTGCTTCTGTACCAGTGCAGCCTCTGCACACTGGGGGGTAATTTCAGCTTTCTGTGGGGAAGACTTCGTCTGAAGCCTGGAGTTTCTGTGTGCTTCGACCAGAGCTTTAATTGTAACTCTTGGGCAGTTCTCACTTGTCTGATTATGAATCTTCCTTGGCATGGGCTCCCCATGGGAAGCATCAGCCCTAACCTCCTCCGCAGGATTTTGCTGTCAGACAGCAACTGTAAAGTCTGTTGAAATCCTGCACTCTCTGTTGCCTACTGTTTGGGGGGGGGGGGGGGGGCGAACATTGGTGAAAGCTAGAAAAAAAAATTGTTGCTCCTATTGCTTTTCTGTGATTTTATATCATGTGAATTCTTTTCTTTTTAAAGGTTTTATTTATTTGAGAGAGCGCGGGAGAGAGAGAGAGCATGAGTGGGTGGAGGGGCAGAGGGAGAAGCAGGCTCCCTGCTGAGCAGGGAAAGCGATATGGGACTCGGTGCCAGGACCCGGGATGGTGACCTGAGCCGAAGGCCGATGTTTAACTCACTGACCCACCCAGGCACCCCTCATGTGCATTCTTAACAGCTCATGTACATTGGTGAGAGAGAATTTGTGTGAGAGAGGGGTTTGTTTTTTAAAAGATGAATAGAGGACAGATGAATAGGGGACCAGCCTTGGCTCCATGAGGGGGTTTTCCGTTATCATCATGCTGGGAAATTGACACAATTTAATTACAGTGCACCTTGCAGTATTTGCTTTTTCATTTCCCTCTTATCGCATGGAGGAGAGACCATCTAAGCTTAGAATACCTCCTTTTTCTCCCTTACCCTTGAGGATCACAGTGAATATCATGCTTTTCATGACATATTTTCAAAATGCTTTAAAATACTGCTATCATCATTTCATTCTCTCATCAAATATTTCCAGAGGAACTACTCTGTGGTAGTGACAGTATCAGGCCTTTGGAAGCAGGGAAGGCAAGATAAATCCAATTTCACATCATTGTTGTCTGGGTGGAAATACTGAGCTTGGCATTGAGGTAGGATAGATCTAGGATTAGAGCAGGAAGTATTTGTTAAATGGGCATGTTTTCTATATACGCACAATAATCGTAGTACATTCACTGACGCATTACCATGTGTTAAGTGCCTTTCTCAAAGTTTTATATCCGCTACCTTATTTAATATTCATAGCAAACCTTATGAAGTATGTGCTCTTGTTCACTCACCCCCTTTTTAAAAAGATTTTATTTATTTATTTGAGAGAGAGAGCAAGCACGGGGAAAGGGGCAGAGGGAGGAGAGAGAGACTCCTCAAGTAGACTCTGCACAGAGCTCAATACAGGACTCGATCCCAGGACCCTGAGATTGTGACCTGGGCTGAAGTCAGATGCCTGGAGGACTGAACCACCCAAGGGCCCCACTTGTTCCCCCTCTATAGGTAGGAAACTGAAGCACAGAGAGATTAAATAATTTGCTAGAAATCACACGCAAGAAGTGGTACAATCTGCATTTAAACCCAGACAGTCCAACTCCAGAATCTGTGCTCATTATGGAATTATTACTGAGGAATATTTGGCTCCTTGATACATTCTATTAGTGGCTTCCATTTTTTTTAAAGGTTGGTTAATTATTGTTACCCATCAATATCCGTATCCCTGGAGTCTTCCTGAACTTCCACGCTAAGAAATGCGTCGAAGAGCTTTCAACAGCTACAGTCTTATTACAGTTGGGGGGTCACAACTAATTTGTAGACTTAAAGAAAATTGTTCAGATTTTTACTGTCTGTGGGTACTTTCAGGGTTGGGATTTTACCTGTAGTAGATCTAGAGCCCTATCAGAGTGACTCTTTCTCTATTTTTGGTGGTGTTTGTGGTAAAAAAGAAATCCATTGATTTTGTGACTTTTAGCAATGTATCTTGAAGTTTGCTTTAATGTGGGAAAGCGTATGTTTCTCCATTGTATACACGTTTGTGTATATATGCCTGGGTACATGCTTTGCTTACAGATGTGAAAATCTCAGTACATGGCTAGGTTCTTGTTTTGTACAGTCTGTTCCCAGTGATCCTGAACTCTTTCTTTTTTTTTTTTTTTTTTTTTTTTTTATTTATTTATGATAGGCAGACAGTGTGAGAGAGAGGCAGAGACACAGGCAGAGGGAGGAGCAGTCTCCATGCACCGGGAGCCCGACGTGGGATTCGATCCTGGGTCTCCAGGATCGCGCCCTGGGCCAAAGGCAGGCGCTAAACCACTGCGCCACCCAGGGATCCCCTGAACTCTTTCAATGGGGAGTCAAATCTGAACCTATGAGCCACACGCTACCACAGGCTAGGCTGTGTAACCCTCAGTTCCACCCCAGTCCCAGGTCACTTCTTCTGGGGTTGCCCTCACTGTGATGAAAGCTGTCATTTAATAGACGTTGACTTTGCGTCAGACTTTGTATTTAAGCGCTTTATCTGTATGACCTCCCTTTAAGCCTCAGGATGGCCCTTGGCAGTGAGTATTGTTATTCCCATCTGACAGAGGAAGAAGCCAAGCCTTGGGGGTTACTTGTCCAAAGTCACAGAGATGTAAATTGGGACCTAATCCCCAGTTTGCCCGCCCCCAAGGTCAGTGGGTCAGTTTCCATGTGGGAACACTGAGGCAGCCCAGTGAGGGATAAAGGAAGACTTGCAGAGCAGGGTGTGCTTGTGCAGAGAGGATGTTTGTGTGTAGTTTGGTTTTAAAAGATAAACCACAATAACTATAGCTCCCTATGCAGTGGTAAAGTAGAAAGACAAGAGCTCTCCTCCCAGCTCTGTTGAATGTGAAGATAAGATATTAAACGAATCACAATTTCTCTGAGCCTTAGTTTCCTCATCTGTAAAATGACGATAATAATACCTGCTTAACCTACATCATAAGGTTGCCGTCAGGGTTACATAAGGTGATGGGAATAAAAGGATGAATAAGTACCATATAGTACTCTCATTGCCCCCCAGGCCTCACCCACGATTATAAAACTCATTTTTTTTCTTCTTTTCAACTCTTTTCTTGAGATGAAAATTAAATATTGCTATGGATTTGGTTTAACAGATTCCTTAAAAAAGGATTTAGTCCTGAGGGGGGCCTCGGTTGTTAAGAGCATGTGACTCTTGATCTTAAGGTCATGAGTTTAAGCCTTTAAAAAAAAAAAAAAAAAAAAAAGAGGATTTAGTCCTGTTTAGTCCTCATTCAACTAACTTTTATCGAGTATCTCCTATATCCCAAGCATTGGCATTGTCGCCAGAGGTATAACAACAACTCAGACTTGCTCACAGGCCGTTCAAGACATTTTTCGGTTAGGATTGTTGTCCATAATCCAATCTAACCCAACTGATGACATGTAAAGTGAACAGGGTCAAATTCTGGCTGTGGCTGCCCAGACTGATGTGTGTAAAGAACTCTCTGGACAGATGGGACATCCAGCACCTGTTGTGGCTTTGCATCTTGTCCTATGTGGTAAATGAGGGGTAGGGAAAAGCTTACACTGAAGCAGAGGTGGAGCCATTTCTCCAGAAACCCAAGGCACACACAGTGTGTGGCTTTCTTTGGGTTTGTGTCATAGGTGTTCCCAAACTCAAGAGGCCCCTAGCCAGTTTGTTTAAACTGCAACTGCCCCTGTAGTCTTTTAAACTCCCCTGGATGAAAAGAGCTCCTTTTCCTCTGAGCTCACCAATAAATAATAATGAGTAATAAACTTTAGTCCATTTTGAAGACATGTTCTGCAAAATATCCACACTTGCACTTTTTTTTTTTTTTAATGTTTAAGCTGAATATACACACAATCCTATAGGCAGCTGGCACAGGAACAAAGTTTGCTCAGTTCAGTGAGTGTTTGCTAAGCATTTCCTAAGCTAGGCGTAGAAAGATCAGAACACACACACTCAAGTCCAACGGTAATAAAACAATAACAAAACTGGCAGATCTGTTAGATGCTGCCCCTTTTCTTTGGGTGTTTTTGGTTTGAGAGCTGGTGGTGTGCTGTGGAAAACTCTGATATCATGTAATTCCCCAGGGACGGTGGCAGATGAGAAGTCTAAGGCCTGGAAAGATACAAAATGCAAAGTTCAAGCCTCCATTAGAGACAACATTATAATGCATTCTGTGTTCTCTGATGGCAAATATGTACCACCTTCCCCACTCACACTCCTGCTGCCCCATGCGAATACATAAATAAAAAAACATGAGTTTTGGAAGGCTACCAGCAATTACTCTCATAACCAGTAAACTATGTGATTTGCGTTGCGAGGGGGACCAACTTTGCTGGGGAAAGGGAGGAGGAGAATGAGTATCTGTTTCTCAAAGTTGGGATCTGAACTGTTTTCTAAAACAACATTTTGGCAGGATCAGTGCAGCAGAGGTTAATTTGTAGGTGATTTATAGCTTAATAGAAATAACAGCAGCATCATGCTTGAGTTGCACATTTTAAAGCAGTAAAATGATAGCAAACTCAAATGCCAGTCCCTGAGCTTCCCCCAACAGCAGCTGTCACCGTGTAGGCAGACTTGGCTGTGCGTCTCAGGTCACTCTGATGTGTTCTTGCATTTGTGTGTCATGGTCAGCACACAGTGGTGGCTGCAGAGCATCCTGGGCTCATGGAAGAGACCATCTACTCCTCAGGTAATCAGGAGAGTCAGAACTTCAGAATCAACCCACAGACTTGCTTACACTTTTCATCTTCATTGCGTTTGAAGCCTTAAATGTTTCCAGCTACACACGTATTAGAAGGGAAGATCTTCAGAAATTAGTGTGGTGGTGCTCTGAAGGAGGTTCACAACTTCCACATAGAAGGTTTCCTATGAAACTTCTCATAAGCCAAAATGATGCAAAGTGAAGAAATGATTGCCCTTAATTTATATGAAAAACATTTTTTCAGCATTCCTAAACCCCAAAAATAACCCCTGTAAAGCTTTTCTGATGCCTGAGGATGCATCTTGTTAATGGATACGCAGATCAAAATAAAGCACAGAAGCTCCCAAAGTTCGAAGCTGTGGTGCTTGATGCTGAGCAGCTGAGTCCCCAGGTAGGTAACCTGGAGGGGCCATTCTCGCTGCTCAGGGGCGTGCTACTTCTATGATGACTTACTGCAAACAACACTACTATTTTCAGTTTCTGCCTTTTTTTTCTTAAAAGCGGAAAAAATCCTCTAGGTTTCTTTTGGTTATCGAAAATGAGTACTCATGTAGGTCTTCTGTAAAAGCAAAGTGAAGTAATATGAACACTGAAAAAGCAGGGGATACTTGGAATTCTAAATGGCCAATGGGACAGGACAGCAGCCATGGAGAGGATTCAGGCCACGTGAGAGAAAGAAGTCACCCATAGGACAGCTCTGGTGCCCTGGCAGCTGGCAGTCGTTCCTGCCCTGCAGCATGCCAACAGCAGGGCGGGTGGTCTGAGGGCGCCGTCTTTGTACCCTTCTGCTCCCAGGGAAAATAATTCCTATTCTTACTTCTTTGCTGATTACATTCAGTTCTTTCAGTGGTTTTTAGAGAGTTTTTGAGAAGCTATGATATGATCAGCTCCTGGACTGATTTCCCAAAGAGGAGGCTGCTGATCACTTGGTCTCCGGACTTCTTGCCTGGGACATGCATCTCCACCTTCCTTAGGCCCTAAGTCTGAGGAAGGAGGGAAAAGTTCCAGATAGCTCAAGGCATTAAGTATGTAATAGAGACACATAGTAGTTACAAAATGTAAAGGATATAAAGTAGATCTGTTTCTCAAGCCTGTTCCCCCCCCCCCCCCCCCGCCAGAAACAACCACCACTAAGTTTCTATTTCTATAAAGATTTACAGTTCCCATATAGAGTCCCTGGCTGGCTCAGTCGGTAGAGTGTGTGACTCTTGATCTTGGGGTCATGCGTTCACCCCACACTGGGGGTAGAGTTTACTTAAAAAAATCCATTCCTATATAAATGCTTATGCATATTATATATATATACACATAAATGTATATACACATATAATGCACATATTTATTTAATTATCCTCTTTACACAGATGGTAGCATGCTATACATATTATTCCATTTTTTACTTTTTTTTCATAAATCTTGGGAAGTGTTCCAGGGTAGCACATGTATAGCTGTCATGTTCTTTCTTAATAGCTACAGAATGTTTGTCCTATTGTTTAAATGGATCATTATTAATTAGTCATTTATTGTTGGACATTTTGCCTATATAATCTTTTGCCATCCCCCCAAAACTTAACTGAATATCCTTGAACATATATCTTCAGCACATGTGCTAATTTATCTACTGAATTTATTTGTAGAAGTAGGATTAGTAGGCCAAAGGTACTAAAATATCCTTTTAGTATTAATAAAAATTACCAAATTGCCCTCCTATACAGGATTTATTCATGTACACCTTCCCAGAAGGTATACCCCTGACTGCTTTTCCTGTCCCCATCCCCACCTAGGCTAGGAGAGGAAGTTTGGGGCTTGCTATGAACATGAGTATTTTGAAAAGTCACCGCATGGGGTTACAAATCACTGAAAATATACCTCAAACTATCTTAAATCAAAAAAAAAATTTTTTTAAGGTGGAAAAATTTATTGGCACATATAACAGAAGTCCAGGGTCATATTTACATCAGGCACAGCTATATCCAGGAGGAGCCGCTATGTTGTTGTACAACTCCAGGGGGCGCCGTCACGCTGCTTCCTAAAACAATGTGACTGTGCCCCCTGGAATCTGTGGCTATGTGCAGGGCACAGCTGATGTCATGAGGCCTTGGTCTCTCTCTACTTCTTAGCTCTGTGTTTGCTTGGAGTTTGCTTTATTCTCAGGAAGGCCTTTTACAAGGAGTAGCCCTTGTAGCTCTTCTTCTCTGGTAAACCTCAGCCTTATGACCTCGGAACCAAGAGCTTTCCCTTCTCTGTAGATAGAGCAAAAATCCCACAGATGAGCCTCATTGACCTGGCTTGGGTCAGATGTTCATCCCTAACAATTGATCACTTCTAGGATTATCTTTTTTTAAAGATTTTATTTATTTATTCATGAGAGATAGAGAGAGAGAGAAGCAGAGACACAGGCAGAGGGAAAAGCAGGCCCCATGCAGGGAGCCTGATGTGGGACTCCATCCCGGGTCTCCAGGATCACGCCCTGGGCCAAAGGCAGGCGCTAAACTGCTGAACCACCCAGGGATCCCCTAGGAGTATCTTTTGATTTGCTTACTGCTCATCCAGTCCCTGTTCTTCTGGTAATAGCACCTTGATTAATTTTCTTTCTCAACTCTCAGCCTTCCAGGGGTGAGCATGCTACTGTCAAAGTTCAGAAATAACAGAGGTAAAACCAAGTAGTAACTGGTGAAAGTTTATTGTGCCCACATCAAAAAGACAGTTTGCAAACTAGGAACACTCAAACCAAAACATGGAATGAGGCTCAGGGGGATATTGGCATAGAGCAGTTCATATAGTGAGAAAGCAATGACTTTATTCTTCACAGTGATTGGTTATAATACTAGAATTTTATTTTTTAAAAGATTTTATTTATGGGGAGGATGCATGTGCACACACACACACATGCACAGTAGGAAAGGGAAGGGTGGGCAGGAGCAGAGAGAGAGGGACAAGGAAACTCTGTGCTAAGTGTGGAGTCCCATGACCCTGAGATCATGACCTGAGCCAAAATTAAGAGCCAGTGGCTCAAGCAACTAAGCCACCCAGGCTCTCCAATGTTTTATTTTATTTTCATTTATTTGAGAGAGTAAGAGCAGAGGAAAGGGCAGAGGCAGAGGGAGAAGCAGACTCCTTGCTGAGCGCAGAGCCCTACTGCAACCGGGCTTAATCCCAGGATGCTGAGATCACCACCTGAGCCAAAGTCAGAGACTTAACTGAGTGGCACAGGCATCCCTAGAATTTTCTTAAATGAATTGAACAATGGTTACTTCTTATCAACTTTGGGAAATAGTTTAAGTTTTGCTTATGATTTCCAGAAACATAAGCAAGACACGTCTCGGGTCAAGTTAGCCTTGCAAAATAAGTTAGATTATACTTTGTTTGAGTGGCTGAACAGGTTTTGTCTGCTCAGGGAATTTTCAGGGCTGGTCTCTTTTTGTTGTTGGTTTTAGCACTACCCAGGTACCTGTCCTACCAAAAGCCAAAGCAATTCTGATTTTCAGATTGAAAACCACCACCAGCCATCTGTAGGCTAGATGAGTGCTTCTCAAATTGAAGAAAGGGATGCAAATGTACATACAAACCACCTGGGGATCCTCTATTAAAAGCAGATTCTAATTAGATCTGAAGTAGAGCCTTTGAGATGATGCTGATGCTACTGGTCTAAGCTGGGGGATATCCATGAGCAATGATCAGTGCCAATCGGTGACTGCTCCAAGTTCCTTCTAGTCTCAGGATTTGGAAATTCCATAACATCTACAGAAGGATATGAAACCAACAAAATCCCCACAAGCAATCAATCCCAGTTTGTCTCCATTTTATAAAGCAAATAGAAGTCACCTTTGTGATCACATTTGTTCAAAAACATAAGTATTATTAAAACATTCAGTTTGAAAATACATTTCTATTGCCTGGCTTGGTGGAGTGGAGGGAGAGAAGCCTTTGCTGAATTGTTCCTAAAGAATTGCACTTTTGACCAATATTGGCAAGAAAATAACTTTTCTCTCTGGGGACTACAAGCTCTCTGTTGTCTTTGGGGAAAAAAAAAAAAGCCTACTGCTGCTTTCACCATCAAGCCAGTGACTTATTACTGCTTTGCCTGAGGAACCAATTTGCCCTTGGCAGACACTAAGGCTTTATATATTTAGTTATCCCATCATAGCTGGGTGGCCTGCTACCAGATTCTGAGGACAATATACTGTTTTCTTGGGAATAACAAAAGCAATCTCTCTGCTCTTTAGGTTTTCTTTTTAAATAAATTCTTTTCTCATCATCTCTCAGAACCAATATCTCAGTCCAGGACTAAGTTGAATAGCATTAAATATTTTCTTTGCTATCCCTAATTCAGACCAGGTATTGAATAGACCTGCACTCCCACCCCTCAGCACCGCTTCTGAATCAGAAAAATGATTTCTGTTGCAAAGCAATTTCATGCCTTGTTATCCTCCATATGTCCCTAAAATGGCATTATCAGAAAGCCCCTGTTCATTTCAGAGATTGAAAGGGGAAGAGAAAATTTTAAAAGGGGCTCAGCAAACCCATGACACTGCCCACTTGTCATCTCCATGCTTTGTGTAGCATTATGATGGCATTTGCTTTTAACTGTGCCTCCTGCAAAGACAATTCTGGCCTCAAAATACTCGTGTCATTATGCAAATAGGGGTTAATGAATCAATTGAACAAAATCTGTGATTGAGAGTTCGGCTGCCTTTATGAGAAAATAACAAACAGCTGGATTTTTCTTCTGCTTTTTTTTGTGTGTGTGTGTGTGTGTGTGTGTATGCATCTTCACCTCTCTATTATTATATAGATAAGCTTTTACCAGAATGCTGGTCTGGATTCTGCAGAATTCTCATCTTGCCCTCTATTATTGCTAAACTGTTAAGTAAAGCCAGTCCCATCTGTAAGCTTGGAGAACAACCTTAAGACTTAATTATTAAAAGGTAGCATCTCCTCTATAAATACTGATCTTCTATAAATAATGAGAAGTCCATATTTGCCTCTTGAGATTAATTTAATCCATCCCCTAAAATGGAATTAACTTCAAGTGCTCAGGAAGGGGGCTGTTCAATCTTTATCTTGGTTTTTCTGGCTCTGCAGCTGACTGACAGAGTGGCAGATTGCCTCTAGATGATGTCCAAACTGGCAAGTCATGAATCAACAAGTTCCACTTTGCTAGTGGAATAGGAGGGAGAAGGTTGTTGACTGCAGCAAGGGGTCATCTTTAACCATTAGCAATGTAAATAGCAGGACAGGGAAGATGTGGGGGTTTGCTAACTGGCCAAATGCCACTTTTCCCCCAACTCTTTATTGAACCCTTGCTGTGCTCTAAGGCGTGAAGAGGGTTATGGGTTTGTAGTGATGAGTCCTGACCTCATGGAGGTAACTAAAATGAACCATTTGATTTCTCTGGGCTTTACTTGAAGAACAAGACTAGTTCCAAACCTCACAGGGTTGCTGTGATGAACACATTTAGGAAAGTAGAAATTGTTAAATGACCGTAGATTTCTTGAGGTCAGCATGGTTACACAGCCTCAGCAGCATCCTAAACCTTGAACTTCCCAAGGTCAGCTCTTTTGCTTATTATCTACTTCCATGAACTTTCCTCAAATGGCCTGCCCTTTGCCCTTTGTCTTATTGTGACAGTTGCATTTTCCTCTCCAGAAATGATCCCATTTTCCTGAATCTTGATGAGTGCCAGCTGCTTCTCTGCTTTGCAAAATACTCTTTGAAAGGAGGGGCCTCCTAAGAAACTTCATAGGCATTTGATAGGAATTCAGAAAGAGAAAAATGACTATTCATAAAGGCTTGGAGGGATAAAAAGCAGTTTTCTGTATTATATATACGATAAAAAATAAAAAATCAGATACTTAAAAATAACACCCTGGAATACAGTTATCATGGGACATCTCTGTCATTTCCTAGAGCTAGAAATAGAGAGCAGCCTCGGAGTGGGGCACAGAGCCAGCTTTGCCGCTTGTGGATAGGAATGAGGGGGGTCAGTCAAACTGTGCATGAGGGAGCAGGCTGCAAGGGGCTTTCTCTAGATGGTGCTGGAGCAGCTGAGCCTTGCAGACCAGTGGGGAAAGGTTCTAAGAATGCCCTTCTTTGCAGGCACAGACGCCTGCTCTGGCACATAGTCTCCCGGGGTAAAGGTTTGGGCCCTTTGCAAAAATTTCCCATGTCATGTGTTAGCTGAGGGAGTTTCCCCTCCACTGCCCAGTTCTGATGTCTCCCTCTGTTCTGCGTCCCCCGTCTCGGCATCCCCGCCTTGCCCCCACCCCGATCCCTCCCCCCCATGGGTATGATTTCATCACTGAGAGCGTCAAGGCACAGCCCACCTCACACCTGGGCCCCTAAAGACACGTTTCAGGGGGTCTCGTTTAAAACATAGATTGCGCAGCTAAGAGAAGGGCCGAGGCTTTTCTCCATCCTGTGCCTGTGCCAAGGCTGCTTGGTGGCTAGTTAGCATCTCAAGGTGTCGTACAGGGCCAGCCAGAGTTTTCTGTCCAGGGCCTGACAGTCAATATTTTAAGCTTCCTGGGCCGTACAGGCTCTGCCCCAGCTGGCCAAACTTGGCCGTTGTGTCCTGGAAGTGGCTTTGGGCGATACACGAACAAAGAGGATAGTCACACCTGGTCGACTTTGATTGCAGTTTGAATTTCACATTAGTTTTACATGTCCCAAAATATTATTCTTTTGGTTTTTTTAAACATTTCTTTAAATACGGATTGATAATCAATCTTTATTTATTTTTTATTCAGAGAGAGAGAGAGGCAGAGGGAGAAGCAGGCTCCATGTGGGGAGCTGGACCTCAGACTCGATCCTGGGTCTCCAGGATCACACCTTGGGCTGCAGGCAACACTAAACCGCTGCACCACCGGGGCTGCCCAATATTATTCTTTTTTTTTTTTTTAATTTTTATTTATTTATGATAGTCATACACAGAGAGAGAGAGAGGCAGAGACACAGGCAGAGGGAGAAGCAGGCTCCATGCACCGGGAGCCTGACGTGGGATTCGATCCTGGGTCTCCAGGATCGCGCCCTGGGCCAAAGGCAGGCGCCAAACCGCTGCGCCACCCAGGGATCCCTAATATTATTCTTTTGATATGTGTTTTAACCACTTGAAAATACAAAAACTATGCTTAGCTTGCGGGCCTTATAAAAACAGGCAGTCGGTTAGACTTGGCCCACAGGCCATGGTAGTTTGCCAGCCCCTGGTATTGAGAAGAAACGCCCAGCCAGGAGTGAGAAGCCTTTCGTTGCGATTGCAGTTGTACTTTTTAACCCTGACATAGTCCTTTAACGGCTGACCTCCATTTCTTCATCTGCAAATTGGGAATGGAAAAGGAGAGGGAATGGAGAAGCCTGGCAAATGTCACCTCAGCCTTGTGATCAGGATTAACATCAGTGGCGAGTCGTGGGGGTAGCATGCACCCCTGATACGTGATGACAGTGACACTTGGCTTCTGTGGCCGTCCTCCAAAAAACTGGCTATCTCGGTCTCAACATAAGAAAAACGTCAGGCAAACCCAAATTGAGGGACAGTCTCTAAAATGCCTGACCAGTATTCCCCAAAATTGTGCAGGTTATCAAAAACAAGGAAAATGTGGGAAAACACAGGCACACACCGAGAAAAATGTGAGGAGCTGTCACAGACGTTAGGGGGATCTAGGTTGGCAGGATACGACGACTGTGCACTCTTGTTGCAATTTTGCTATAAATATAAAACTATTCTGAGATGAAAAGTTGATATATATGTATATCCCAAGAGAGATCTCCACACTTTGGCAGTTGATTAGGTACAGAGGACGGGGGAGAAGGAGAGATTATGCCAAAGTCTCCAGCCTGCTACCAGGGAAGATAGCCATGCCATAGGATGGAAATAATAAATATAGGAGGCAAACCAGGAAAAGGAAGGGATGAGCTTGCAGGACCAGGGACACATCCTTGAATACAAGATACTGTTTAACACTTGAAGTGATAAAATATTTGGAAAGGGCTTTTGGATTTCAGATGTTTTGTTTAAAGGGATCTCTAGCTTGGCTGTATTTGGCATTTATGTCCCAGTTTAAGAAAGAAAGATGAACTGGATTAAATAATAAGATAGTTATTGGACTTTCTGTAAAACATTGGACTCTTGCTTTATATGTATATAGGTCTGCGTGTGGATATATTTATCCTGTTGTCAGTAATGTACTGCTCAAACTGGAAGTAGCTGTAAGCCCCTTTTATTTGCAAAAGGAATTAAAGTCATGCTGCCAAGTAGAACATTATTTATTTAACTGACTTAGCAGCTGGAACCAGCCCTTTTGCTTTAGCAAGAAATGTTCATTGTGTTGACCCGCACCGGAGAGCATGTTTTGTTTACTTCAGACAAGAAGTTAAGAGCTTTGTTTGAATCATTCCTTTTTCTGTCTCGCCTTATTTATATTTTACAGCCACAGTTGTTTCAGAAGTGCATACAGGCCTTTGGAGGCCTGTGATGTCTGCTACGCATTAGTAATGTGTGTGGTAAAACCATGACCAAGACTGCCATACCTGCGTGGACCATAAATAGGCAGTTCACAACAGAAGAAATTCAGATGGCAGGAAATTTATGAGAAAAATAAGCCTCACAGATAATCAAAGATATGTCACTAAAAATACATGACAGTGAGGAGCACCTGACTGGCTCAGTCGATGCAGCTTGCAACACTTGATCTCAGGGTCATAAGTTTGAGCCCCACATTTGGTGTGCAGATTGCTTAAGAAATACAATTTTTAAAATTACATATACATACATATATATGTATTATATATAAATATAAATATGCCAATGAAATGGTAAAGATAGTAAAGAAATGAAGATTCCTGTGCTAGGAATGGTATGGGGAAGAGCACTCTGGTGGAAATGTAAATCGATAGGATCCTTTGGGAGGAAAGTTTGAAGTCTACATTTCAAGTTTTAAATATGTACATTCTTTGTTCCAGTATATTCCACTACTAAGAGAGACTATCCTGAGGAAATAGTGGGACAGGCATGTCAAGATAACTGTAAATTACGATCATCTAAAATAGTGAAACACTGGATATAATATCTAAACATAGATTTAATAATTTTAACCTTGTAGATATAGCTATTGTAAAATAAAGACTTGCATTATTAAGTTTGTGAAAAAACAGTTTCAAAATGACTTTATAGTCCAGTTTATATAAAATTAGATATGTGCATTTGTATTTCCAGAATAACATACTAACACTTAAATGCCTTTAAAATGTAGATGCAAATAAAAATATTTTAAGGTCTAAACCAAAATGTAGACTCTCCTTGCCAAATTCTGAGTGGTATAAACTATCTTTGTCCCATAAACTACTACTATTTGTAGAGCCTAAAACATGTTCTCATCATCACTCATACTCTCCTAAATAATCCTGATTTTCTTAAATAAAAGTTGTAGCTCATCCTAACTATTAAGGATTTTTATTCTCAGCGTGAAGAATCTAGTACTCTTTTAACCAGCAAGGAACCAATACATAGTTATTTTGTAGTTTTATTTTTATGCTACATTAGTTAAAATACTCAAGACAGTGTTTGGTAAAAAAGCATTATATGTAAGGAAAACCGGGTAGAAAAAAAGTGAGATTTCAAGGGGGAAAAACATCTCTTTCTTCACTTTGATTTTGTTAATTTGTGCCTTGCCTCTTTCTAGATGTACTTAAAGTGCCTAGATGTCCCAATAACGTGTATGCTGAGCATAAAATGTTGACATACGTGAACAAACGAGCTGTACCATCATACTGCCTCCAAGGTGATCATGATTTATGACAAAATATAGTTCCCCAAACACTCAACATTCCTGAACTAGAGACTTCACCTTTATTTTTATTTATTTTTTAAAGATTTTATTTATTTATTCATGAGAGACACAGAGAGAGAGAGAGGGGCAGAGACACAGACAGTGGGTGAAGCAGGCTCCCTCCGTGCAGGGAGCCCGACGTGGGACTCGATCCCGGGGTCTCCAGGATCAGGCCCTGAGCTGAAGGCGGCGCTAAACCGCTGCCACCTGGGCTGCCTGAGACTTCACCTTTAACACATGAAAGAAATGATTCAAAATCACCTTTCTTGCCAGGTCAACAGAAAACCAGTGTGGCCATGCAGTTCAGTCAGGGAGAAGAGCTTAAGAAAAAGCACTGCTGTAACTAGCAGGGTTCGTATGTAAATAACCTGTAACCACGTACAGTACAGCCAGATAGAGACATAGAAGGGAGGAAGGGGGTAGGAGAGGGAAGGAGTTTTATAGCTCACCTGCTGTTTGCTGGGCACTAAGCTTAACTCTTGGCTGTGCACAATAATTTTTTTTTAATTTATTTATACATGAGAGACACACAAAGAGAAGCAGAGACACGGGCAGAGGAAGAAGCAGGCTCCCTGCAGGGAGCCCAACGCAGGACCCGATCCCAGGACTCTGAGATCATGCCCTGAGCTAAAGGCAGACGCTCAACCACAGAGCCGCCCAGGCGTCCCTGTGCATGGTCTTATTTAGTATGCTGCAGGCACATGTATGATGTTCAGGTGGTAGTTCATTCCAAATGTTCCTGAATAAATCAAGCTTCTCCTGATGTTGCTTTTACCAGCTGCATCCCATGGGCTCCCTAGATCTGCCAGTTATGCAGTTAGTTGCTGACGATTCCAGATTTCCCCTCCTCCTACCACTACTCAGGATTCCATCCGCCACTACTGCAACCATGTGCCGTAGCAGGGTGAAGAGATTATGTGAAGAGATCTCCCAGACGCCTCCAGCTTCAGAGATGGAGCTGTGAGCAAGACTTTGTTTTCATTTTACTAACTGTATCTGTCTCCTTCCAAAAAAGGATTTGAAGTGCCCAAATCTTCCAACAGTACATGTACCATGAGACATTTCAAAAGAGAGAAAGAGAGAGAGAACCATAGGAATTCTACGCAGAAGGGCAAGATATAAAAATGCAAGGTAAGACAGTGAGGAAAGGAGAGAGTAAAAGTCTCCCTCTGATTGGAAAGGAGAAAAGAGGGTGTGTGCAGGAGAAAGATTTAGGACAGTTGGTCACAGTAGTGGAGCTCCTTACAATGTTTAGTGATTAAAATAGGTGGCACATGTGCAGGGTGAGCACTTGGCTTTGTGGCAGGTTTGTCCCTGAGTCTTTCCCGGAATCAGGAAAGGTTAGGACAACTTCAAGCCAAGATTCCTTCCAGAACCTTGAGCCCATTCCATACGCATGATGCTTGTCCTGCTTAGCTGTACCGAAAATGTGGGCCTCTCTTATGCTGACATCTCCTTGAATGGGCTTCAGTCCCTTCCTATCTTTCCATCCCCTTACCACTGTTCCAGACTCTCCTGCAAAGTTCTAAGAAGGAGCCTGTGGGCTATGTCTGGCCCTCTGCCACTCTCTTCAGCCTGCCATGCCACTTGTATCCCTATGTGGCACCCACTGGCAATAGCCAAGAGTGTGCTATCTCTATTAGAGGGAGCAAAGTCTCTACCACTCCCTGTTGTCTTCCCAGTCTTAGCTGTGTTCCATTTCTTGGTCTGGATGGTGATCAGATGAGTCTATTCAGTTTGTGAAAATTCATAGATTACTTATTTATTTTTGTATTTTTCTATACATGTTGTTCATCAGTGTTTTAAAGGTTTTTGATTGATTAAAAAGCAGAGTCTTGATTTCTCCGGACAGACCATAAGCAATAGACATCATTATTTTCCCTTCTTTGTAGATGAGGATATGTGGACATGGAAAGGTCAGGCAGTCCTGTTCATGGTCATACTGGTCCATGACCAAACTCAAATCACACCCAGGTGGCCTGTGCTTGCCTCGTCCCAGGAGAGCGTTCAGTCACGAGGCACTCTGACTCTCTTCTTGGCTTCTCTGTGCTGCCACTCTGTGCAATATCCAAAGCATGCTTTACAGAGACACATTTACATTGTTCTTTTATGTTCTGTGGAAGAATAAAAATGGCCATAAATTTTCTGCTACCCTTCCTATTGGAATGTGGGATCAGATTCACCTCCTTTTGAATTTAAGCTGACTTTGGTGATTTGCTTAATTGGTAGAATGCAATGAAAATGACACTGTGTGACATACAAGGTGAACAATAAGAAGACTTGCACATCTGCCATGGCTTTCTTGGCCACTGACTCTTAGAATACAGCTGCCATGATGTGAGGAAGCCCAAGGAGCCCCATCAAGAGGCCCAGAGGGAAAGGAAGTAAGGATGCTGGCCAGAAGCTCCAGGTGAGCTCCTAGCCCATAGCTGGCACCAACTTTCCAGCCATAGGTGTGTATCCTCCAGCCTCAGTTGAGTGACCCCAGTTAGCGCCACATGATGAGCCGAGATGAGCTGTCTCCACTGAGCCCTGTCCAAATTGCAGACTTCACAAATAAAGAAATGGCTTTTGCTGTTTAAGCTGCTAAATTTGGGGATGGTATGTTATGCAGCCACAGGTAACCGGAACACGTGCCAGCTTTGCTGAGCCAGTATAAGTTAGATTAAATGTGAGCTCAAAAAGTTTCATTTCCTTTAATATTACTGTATCACAGGAAGTCTCCTCTAGGGAAAATGTAACTCTTAATTCAAACCAGCCCTGAAATTCAGTCCCAGAAACCAGTCTTGCATAAAGATGTTTTTTCTCTGTCCTCACTAAAGCCAATTACCAAAGACCACCCACATTAGTATGCACTTACTGACTAAATTGGAGTCTTCTAAGAAAAAACACATTTGTTGGTAGAGTGTCAACAAAGCTCCATCAGAATAATTGCAGAAGCTGAATCAATGTAAAATCAGACTGTATATGAATCTATGAGTCACTGGAAATTAGGTAAAAGAGCTACACAGTCTAAAGTTAGTTCCTCACATTAGCTAAAAGGGCAAAAGAATATCATCTAACAGTTTTCTTTGGAGCTCCCCACTCACACAAGACATTTGCTTGGCAAATATTTTCCCAACAAGACAGCACAATTACATAGGGTGTGTTCCATGAGGCCTGACAGGCCAAGTTGGAGAGTGATTGATTACTAGGGTGGTGTGTTTACTCCAAAGGAAAGTCATGGGATCATTGTTCCCATTGCACCTCAGCCATTTCTAGTTTGTGCGGATATGCTTGTACTCTCTATAAGATAAGCAAGGAGGGGAAGAACTGCTCTTGAATGTATAGTATAGCAGAGGTAAAAGACCTTTGAGAAACTTAATACGGTTATGACTGGTGGTGAGATGCCTGTTGGATAGGTGTTTGGCTTGTGAAAACTTAAGATGCTGTGGTGTACCTGAATAAAATAGGCAGGTTGACAAACAGGAGGCATTCCATCGAATAATTTGGCCTATAGGTGGATGGATAAAAGAGAATGAGTTAGAAAAAGGGGTTTTTCAGAAAGGCTGACAGGATCGACTGTGTTAGAGCAGGGTTGCTACTTAGTCTGCAACTCTGGTGAGAAAGCAGCCACAGACGATGCATAAACAAATGGACATGGCCATGTGCCAATAAAACTTTATGGACATTGAAAACTGAATTTCATTAAATTTTCACATGCCACAAAATATTTTTCTTTTGATTTTTTTTCAACCATTTAAAAATATAAAAACCATTTTTAGCTTCCAAGCTGTACAAAAACAAGCAACAGGCCAGATCTGGCCCACAGGCCATAGTTTGCTGACCCTGTTGTCATTTGGGTGGGGTAAGAGTTGAATGATTGGGGGAGAGGAAATGGCTTGCTTTCCGCCCTCGACTTACATTCTTTTTTTTCTTTTTTTTAAAACTTTATTTATTTAAGTAATCGCTGTACCCAACATGGGCTTTGAACTTACAACCCTGAGATCAGGAGTCACATGCCCTTCTGACTGAGCCAGCCAGGTGCCCTGTGCCCTCTACTTTCTGGACTTTCTTTTTTTTTTTTTTTTTAAAGATTTTATTTATTTATTCATGATAGTCACACAGAGAGAGACAGAGGCAGAGACACAGGCAGAGGGAGAAGCAGGCTCCATGCACCGGGAGCCCGATGTGAGATTCGATCCCGGGTCTCCAGGATCACGCCCCGGGCCAAAGGCAGGCGCCAAACCGCTGCGCCACCCAGGGATCCCTGGACTTTCATATTTTGGAAACTTTTTAGAACAAGTGTGTGTGTGTGTGTGTATATATATATATATATATATATATATATGAATTTTACAATTAGAAAATTAAAGATACGTCCATGTTAGGGTGAAAGGCGAAGAAAGACTCTATATAAGAGAGGATCTTTATCAGATCCTATAAATCTGATAGGTTTCAGTGAGAAGGGGACGACATGTGATTGCCTTTGAGGCTCATATTAAAATACTTCAAGCTCTCATTCATTCAGACTCACCTACTCAGATTTTGAGTTGAAAGTCCTGTATGCTCACTCCAAAAAGAAGAGATCTGTTTATTTATTTATTTTATTTTTAAAAAAATTTATTTATTTGAGAGGAACAGAATGCATGCACTTGCGCAGGTGCACACATACAGGAGCAGGGGGAGGGGCAAAGGGAGAGGAAGAGGGAAAAGCAGATTCCAAGCTGGGCAGGGAGCCCTCCAAGGGGCTCCATCCCAGGACCCGGAGATCATGACCTGAAGTGAAGTCAGGTGCTTAACCGACTGAGCCACCCAGGTGCCCCAAGAAGAGATTTATTTATTAAATTATAAACAGTGTAAGGCAAATGGTGTTACTAATTGTAAATATTTTCATCTGCTTATTAAAGGAGGCCCATCAGTGTATCTGCCTGGACATAGATGCTTGAAAGCATTACCATATTTCTTTTTAAATGCTGTGTTACTCAGAACAATTTACTCTCTTTTCTCATTTGACCCACAAAGCTTTTATGGTACCTGTCTTAGGCTGTTTTGCATTAGGGTTGTTTATGTTCTTCTTTCGTCTGTCTTCATTTTCTATAAATTTCCTGAAGGCATGGTACTGGTGCTATAGATCACAACTTCCTTCCTTTTTTTCCTTTCCTTCCTTCCTTCATCCATTCAACAAATATTTACTGAGTGCCTTCTATGTACTAGACATTTTCCTAGGCCCTGAAAACTAGGAGTGAACAAAACAAAGTTCCTGATCTATGGAGCACACATTCTTTGTTAAATCTGATTTTGTCCTATTCACCTGAAGTAATGTTTTCCTGCAGGGCTGACAAATGAGTTTCACCTCACAGGTCTACTCCGATTGATAATTAGTGGCTGGTTGAGGTAGCATGTTAGGAGGCATTCTGAGAATCAACTAGAAAGAGGACTCTCTTCTATCATTCAGCTGGGGAGAAGGGCGTGAGGGCCATGGTCACATAAGTAGTATATCTTACATGGGTTGTGAAACCCGGCCCAGGGTAGGCAGCTAAAGGGGAGTGTGACCTGGTGATGATAGAATGCATACAGATCTGGTGTCAGACAGGATTCAGATGAATTGTTTTTCCTTTTTTTTTTTTAAAGATGTTATTTATTTATGTATTTATATATTTATATATTTAAGAGAGTGAGAGAGTGTACATGTGAGCAGTGGGAGGAGCGGAGGGAGAGGGACAAGCAGATTCCACACTGAATTCAGACCTCGACACAGGGCTCAGTACCATGACCCTGAGATCATGACCTGAACTGAAATCAAGAGTTGGATGCTGAACCAGCTGAGCCACCCCAATTTCTTTGCTTTAAAAAAAACAATTTATTTTAAAAAGTATAGCAGAAGATTCTTAAATGTTTTATTATTGGCCTTTAATAGAAATAAGGTATATATGTAAAGTGGCAGGAGATTTTAAGATCCTAAATGTATATGGTGTAAAAAAAATGTGAAACAAAGGAAGTAGTCAGACTTCTTTCAGGTTAATTAAATGTATTGAACAATGAGAAGATCCATTTTAAAGAATGGCATTTCTTTTTACGTAAGTGTTTTTCTCTTACATGGTCATAAAATCATAGACTCCCTTTAACTCCCCAAAGACACTTTTATCCTCAATTAAAGATCCAAGATATCTGGTGCCATAGCTCTTCACAGAATATTTTAAGAAGGCATCAACCAAATCTTTTAGTGCAAGTGCACTCAGTAGTTGCATTCAGTAAGCATAGGGTATTTTATTGATCAAGGACTCAAAAAAATCAAGGGTACTTATTAGGTAAAGATACCATGGTTTTTATTCTGGTTTTTAGTATGTCTATGTGCATGTGTTGTGTATGCATATTATGTGTGTATTTACATTTCAGTTGACCAACACATTAGTTATCTTTTGGAAATTATGGCTCATAGAAGAATTTCTACTTACATAGAAAGCACAGAGAGCAAATCACTATAGCCTTTTTTATCCCCTGTCAAGAACTGATTTCTTTTCTGCTTGTGACATAACTCATGAGGCCTCAGTTTTCTCATCTTTAAAATGAGGAAAATGACATCTACTTCAGAAGACTGTTATAAGGGTTAATTATTCTTTTTTAAAGACCTTGGGATCATGACCTGAGCTGAAGGCAGATGCTTAACTTACTGGGCCACCCAGGCACCCAAGCATCTAACTCTTGATCTCAGCTCAGGTCTTGATCTCAGGGTTGTGAGCTTGAGCCCTGTGTTGGGCTCCACATTGAGCATGGAACCTACTTTAAAAAAAATGTATAAAGAACCTCCTTACAAAAGAGGAGAGACAATTCAGGAGATAGAGTAGGACTACTTCAGGTGGGTAGCAGAAGTGCTGACTCTAGCCTTAGACCCGAAGAGAGAGGGAGTAGTTACCAGAACCCAGGGATAAGACACCATGTGGAAGGAGTTGCCTGACCATACTTGTGACTTTTGGTTAAGGAATGCAGCCAGCGAGACACAGACAAGGAAAATGAAGAGATGAATACTCAGCCTCACTCCTTTCTCCCTTCCCGTCCCCTCCCAGTTTCTCCAGGGGTAAGCCCAGCTAG
Source organism: Canis lupus dingo (assembly GCF_003254725.2). Classification (NCBI taxonomy): domain Eukaryota; kingdom Metazoa; phylum Chordata; class Mammalia; order Carnivora; family Canidae; genus Canis; species Canis lupus. Next base: position 34,769,594 of record NC_064257.1, on the reverse strand, counting down.
AAGCCCCTAGATGCAATGCATCTCCGAGGGTTCCCAGAGCAAGCAGAGCAATCCTGAGGGGCAGGTGGAAGATAATCAGCGCTGCTGAGATCCTTAGGCATGACTAGGAAATGGTGAGACAACTGCATTGCACACCAAGATCACACTTCCTGGTGGTTGTACAGATTCAGACATTCTTAGCTCCAGCTGTTGAACAGATGGCTGGATCCACCAGGTAGTCACAAATTGCTTTTTATGAATGCACATGTGGAAAGTCTCTGACAGTGATTTAGTTGGAAGACAAAAAAGGATGACAGTTGGTACTTCTACCTAGCTTTTGAAGCCGATTCACTATTGCACGAGCCATCCTCTTAAAAAACTCAGTTCATGGGATCCCTGGGTGGCGCAGCGGTTTGGCGCCTGCCTTTGGCCCAGGGAGCGATCCTGGAGTCCCGGGATCGAATCCCACGTCGGGCTCCCGGTGCATGGAGCCTGCTTCTCCCTCTGCTTGTGTCTCTGCCTCTCTCTCCCTCTCTCCCTCTCTCTGTGTGACTATCATAAATAAATAAAAATTTATAAAAAAAAAAAAACACCTCAGTTCACTTACATAAATGAATATAAGAATACATCCTTCTCAGAGACAGATGTGGCTTCCCTTAGTCTGCACAGTTTTTGAGATTTCTCATGGAGATGGGAAGTTTTAATATGAGTATAATATGCATTAGTAATTAAATATGAATCTCTTATGCTGTTTAGATTTTAGATAAAACTGCCCTTAGCTTTTTTTTTTTTTTTAAGATTTTAAGTAATCTCCATACCCAGCCTGAGGCTCAAACTCAGAACGCTGAGATCAAGAGTCACATGCTCTACCAATTGAGCCAGCCGAGTGCCCCAAGAGTGCCCTTGATTTTAGATTGCTGACTCTGTGGCATATTGTGGACTATCCATCTTAGTGGTTCATCTTGGAGGTAAATGGCTTGACTTGAAAGGCCATAGGGATTATTCTCCCATCTTTTTGTGTGTTAGGTAGTCTGAAACATGCTGACCAGGATGATAATTGGGACACTTTCTACCAGGAATCAACCACTTGGAATTAACTGTCCTCTTTGTTATTGTACTCTGTGTACTACAGGTGAAACCCAGAATACACGAACAACAGTTCTTAGGTCTATATGCAAGAAAAATGAGCGTATACATATATCCACCAAAAAGACATGTAGAAGGGTATTTATAGCACCCTTCTTCATAAAGGCTCCAAACTAATAACAAATAGGCATCAACAGGGAAATGGATAAAATAAGTTGTGGTTCACTCATATAGTGAAATACTTCACAGCAATAAAAGCAGTGAACTGATTATTAAAATAATGAGCTAGGGGCGCCTGGGTGGTTCATTGGTTGAGTGGCCAACTCTTCTTTTTGGCTGGGATCATGATCTCTGGGTGGTGAGATCAAGACCAACATTGAGCTGTGCCCTCAGTACAGAGTCTGCTTGTCCCTCTCCCTGCCCTTGTCCCCACTCATACACTTTCTCTCTCAAATAAATTTTAAAAAATAAAATAAAATAATGAGCTAATGACACATGCAAAACTATAGATGAATCTCAAAGATATTATGTTGGGTAAAAGAAGCCAGACACAAAAAGAGTACCTGTATGAAGTTCAGGGACAGGTAAAATGAACTGATGGTGAGAGAATTTTTTTTTTAAAGATTTTATTTATTTATTCATGAGAGACACAGAGAGAGAGAGAGAGAGAGAGAGAAAGAGGCAGAGACACAAGTAGAGGGAGAAGCAGGCTCCATGCAGGGAGCCCAATGTGGGACTTGATCCTGGGTCTCCAGGATCACACCCTAGGCTGAAAGCGACGCTAAACCGCTGAACCACCCAGGTTGCCCATGGTGAGAGAAATTAAAAGAAAAAAAAAAAAAAAGATTATGCCTTTTATGCTGGAATGGGGTTAGGGAGGTATTGATTTAGAAGACTTGTAATGAAACCTTCTGGGGAGTCGAAAATTTCTTTATTTTTGTTGTTTTGAAGATTTATTTATTTAGAGAGAGAGCACAAGTGGGAGGAGCAGGTAAAGGGAGGGAGAATCTTAAACAGACTCCATGCTGAGCATGGAGACTGATATAGGGCTTGGTCCTACAACCCTGAGATCACGACCTGAGCTGAAACCATGAATCAGATGCTCAACTGACTGAGCCACCCAGGCATCCTAGAAGTTGAAAATTTCTTATATTTTGATATGGATGGTGTTACAGAGATATACCTATATAAAAATTGTTCAGATTGCATGCTTTATTTTTTTTATTTTTATTTTTTTGATTGCATGCTTTAGATTATGAGCTTGACCTACCTAGCTTCTTATATATTATACTTAAATAAAAATGTTTGTTTGTTTGTTTGTTTGTTTTAGAAAGTATATTGAGTGCTAAAGCCAAACTCTGACAAATGTAGCAAGGATGATACCAGAAAAACATAATGAAACATTTACCTTACTACAGAGTATGCTGACAGATAAAATCTTTCTGGAGAGTTTGTCAGTGTGGATTAAAAAAAACCTTAGGCAGGGTTTAGGGGACACCTGGTTGGTTCAGTTGGTAAAGCATGCAACTCTTGATCTTGGAGTCCTGAGTTTGAGCCCCATGATGGGGAGTAGACTATACTTAAAAAAAATTTTTTTTAATCCTAAAAAAAAAACCCACTTTAGGAATAAGGTTTTGACCGTTGACACTTTTGACATAGCGATGTCCTATAGAAATCATTAAGAACTTATGTACAGGTTTATCTATAAGGGTGTTTATTTTAGTGCCCTTGTGAACACTGAGCATTTGGAAACAATCCAGTGTTCAATTCTGAGAATGGATAAATATCCTGTGATAATATGCAACTATTTAAACAACATGGTGGAAGAGGGGGCTGTGTTTGTATTCATGTGTGTTTCTACTGAGGAAACATAATAGGCATAGTAAACAGACTCCAGAAAACTGTTCGCTTACTCAAAAAGTGGCTCTAGCAATGATGAAGACATTTGATATATGTATATGGAATCAAATAAAAAGTATTAATAGACATCTGATTATACATTATTCATCTCCCTGGAAGAAAAATATTATGGGTCTTAGATTTCTTCCTTTAATCTATTTATTCTCATATTCTTTGGTGTAGCCTTAGATTCAGTGTCTGTGTTTCTGATTCAAATTCAACAAATGAAATCTCATCTGTGGCCTCCAAACCCAAGTTTTCCTATCTAACAATTACTGGTTAAAGAAACTCTAGCCCTGAGGGGAGAAAAAAAAATCTGGAGGTATTTATGTTCCCGGATTTTAAGCTAGGCTCTAAAGCTTTAGTAATCATAATAGCATGGTATAAGCACAAACAGACACATAGACCAGTGGAACAGAATAGAGTCTAGAAACAAACCCACACCTCTATGGTCAATCAATCTAGATGAAACAGGAATGAGTATGCAACGGGAGAAAGACAGTCTCTTCCACATTGGTGCTGGGAAAACTGGACAGCTACATGCAAAAGAATGAAACTGGATCACTTTCTTACACCAGATACAAAAATAAACTAAAAATGGATTAAAGACCTAAATATGAGATCTGAAACCGTAAAATGCCTAAAAGAAAACATAGGCAGTAATTTCTCTGACATTGGCCATAGCAGTATATTTATGAATATGTCTCCTCAAGAAAGGAAACAAAAGCAAAAATAAACTATTAGGACTATACCAAAATAAAAAGCTTTTGAATAGCAAAGGAAACAATCAACAAAATGAAAAAGCAACCTACAAAATGGGAAATGAGCTATTCACAAATGATACATCTGATAAGGGATTAATGTCCAAAACACATAAAGAACTTACAGAACTCAACACCAGAAAAACAAATCTGATTTTAAAAAGGGCAGAGGATCTGAATGGATGGCGAGCAGACACATGCAAAGATGCTCAACATCACTCATCATCAGGGAAATGCAAATCAAAACCATAGTGAGATATCACCTCACACCTGTCAGAATGGCTAAAGACAAAAAGAAATAACATGTTGGTGAGGATGTGGAGAAAGAGGAGCCCTCATACACTGTTGGTGGGAATGCAAACTGGTGCAACCACTGTGGAAAACAGTGTGGATTCTCCAAAAATTAAAAATAGAACTACCCCATAATCTAGTAATCACACCATGAGTATTTATTCAAAGAAAATAAAAGACTAATTGGAAAAGATATATGCCCCCCTCTCTTAATTGCAGGATTACTTACAACAGCCAAGATAGGGAAGCAACCTAAATGTCCATCGATAGAATGAATAAAGATGTGGTGTGTGTTCATGTGTGTACGTGTGTATCTTAGGAAGGAAGTAATTTTCAGTGGGCAAAGGAAGAATCACCTTATTTTTAAGGTTTCCTTGTATTCAATCATTTTTTTTTTAACTTCTCAGAAACTCAATTTCTGCATCTGTAAAATGGAAATTGCCTTAGTAGTACGGGATAAGTTAGTGTCTGACACATCTAAAAGTAATAAAATACTGTATGTCAACTGTAGCTCAAGTAAGAAAATAGTGTGTGGCATGAGGCAAGTACTCAGTAAGTTGTAACTCTATATATCTCTGTGTACACATGCATAATAATTCACATTGATATAGCTCTATGTATGCATCTTTTTTTTTTTAAAGTAAGCTCTATGCCTAATAGGCTCGAACTCATGACCCTGAGTTGTTATTAGGTTTTCACCTCCTACCTGGTACCATATTTGGCCACACTAGGCCCCATGATTTTTGCCTGAAGTCCCTTTTTTGGTTTGTCATAGATGGCAAAAAAAAAAAAAAGAAAAGCTTTGGTCTTGTTTTATTCTCCAGGCCACATCAAACTGGGATTTCCATAGAATTACAGATATTTTCTTGGAAAATTAAATGTGACAACAGCAGGTTTTAAACTTTTTCAAAACTTCTTAATCAAGAGAATTCTTACCTCATTCATTCATTCGTTCCACAAATATTTACTGAATACCAGTCATAACTTGCACATAGAGCTAGATGCTGAGAACATAGTGAACAAAGCAAAAAGAAGCCTCCTTGATTCGTGGAGATCATATTCTGCTGGAGGTGCCCTCAGTGTGTCGCTCCTGCTGCTGCTCCAGAAACTCTGGAAGCCTCAGCCCGCATCCCCCTGCTGTGGATGAACGAGTCTTGGAGGTCAGCCCCCCACCTGCTTTGTGGGGGCACAGCTGTTCGCTTCCAGGCAAAGAGGCCCTCCACCTCCTCCACCCTGCCGGACTTCTAAATGGATCAGCGGGTTTGCAGCCCATGCCATCCGGAACCCTCTCTCCAGGAATCCAGAAATTCCATTGACCTGAACTTCTTGTCACACAAAACCTTGACTGAAGACGTAGGGGAAAAAAATCCTTAAACAAATACCAAGTTTGTTCACATGACTTCTTTGTGATGTGAAAGGAAAATGTGTCAGCCCCCTTTGGCATGAACCAGAGAGATTTTCAGGGAAGGGTGAGGGACTCTAGTCCAGAATCTCTTCAGATTCTTGAAACCGCAAGGATTATTGCAAAGATAAAAAGCAAAAGCAAACACTAAAGCTGTGAACAAAGAGGGAACACAAAGAGGGGAAATCCTTCTTGGAAACCAGCTTTCCTCCAGAGGAGGAAAACAGAAACGTGCTAAACCATTGTGTCAGCCCGAGTACTGGAGTACTGAACGCACAGGGCCTTGGCGTGGTGCCTCCTTGCTCCCCGGCTCCCTGAGGCAATGGCCAAGGCCGTGTTTTTAGTTGGAAATTATTGTTTGGCTGCTGGGGCGGGGATTGACATCACGGACTCGGCTCCATGGGGGAGCGGGGACAACAACACTAAGTGGGAAGGTGACTCCGGGAGTGGGGTGAGCAGGCGTGAGAGGGCCGGGTCCAGGGAGAGCGCGCAGGCCAGCTGGCGGGGAGCAGTCGCTCCTCCTGAGTCACACGTGTGCTCACTGAAGCGGTAGTTGCTCAGTGCACACTCGGTGCGTCAGGGCGAGCTGGACTCTGGGGGAGCAGCTAATGGTCCACAAGCCCCACCTTTGCCAGACGGTGCTCTGGGCTTTGGGCCGAATCCCTCAGCGCCCTGAGAACTGTGTCCCAGGGCCCCCAGGGGGTGGGCCGGCCTCCAACGCGGGTCTTTCTTATTCCAGAGCAGACTGTCTGCCTGTTTTGGAATCTCTGTCCTGTTGTGGTTCTGGTCTGGCTTTGACTTTTAATCACTGCTGAACTCTCTATATTCTGTCGTGCGTTGCTCCTCCTCTTCTGATCCTTGGACGCTCTGTCAGGCCCCCAGGTGCTCCTGGCCCACAGAACCACAGTCTTGGGCAATACGAATCAGTCTGCGTTCTCTCTCCAGCTCCTAATTTTTCCCCGTAGCTTCTGAATGGGTGTCAGGTCTGAGCTCTGAATGCTGCTTTCTGTTGCCCAGTATTGTTTTCTGAAGTCCTCCCAGGATGGACACAGAGGCCTCCTCCCTCCATACTGAATTTAGTATAAACCAGAAGGAAAGCAGAGAAAGAGACTCAGTGAGTTGCTAATGATACTCTAGGATTTTAACTCTTTGCATTCCCAAGTCAAATTCTATTTGAAAGACAGACAGATGTGTTTACATGATAAAACAAGGGTCCCTGTTTGTTTCAGAACACTATAAAGCAAGGGTTATAGAAGAATCATAAATAAGCATGATTGTGAAAACTCTGAAATTATAAGACATTATGTGTATCTTTTTTTTTTCCATATCTTTAATCATTCATTTATTCAACTGGTAGTTATTGAGCACCTACTATGTACCAAACGCTGCGGTTCTGGGGATACATTCAACAGCAAGCAAAGCAGACAAAAAAGTCGTGCTTTTACAGAATGGTGAATGCTGGGGGAGACAAACAATAAACTTAAGTAAGCAGATTGTATGATTTGTTACAAAGCAACAAGTGCTAAGAAGTAAAATAAAGCAGGGTAGAGAAAGAGGGAGAATCTGGATGTGGTTGCAATGCAGCTTTACTCAGGGAGGCCAAGGAAAGCGTCACTGAAAAGGTGATGTTTGGTTAAAGACATGAAGAGATGGAGTTTAGATATCGTGGGGGAGAGCATCCTGGGCAGAGGGAACAGCAAACCCGAAGCCCTGAGAAAGTATGCCTGGTGTATATTCTAGGGAAGGTCATTTCAGCTTGGCTGGAGCTCAGAAGGGGAAGGTAGGAGGTGAGGTCTGACTGTGTAGGTCTCTGTAGGATTTTAGCTTTTCTCTGAGATGGGAGCCATTAAAGGGTTTTGAGCATGACTGACAAGATTTGTTTTGTTTTACACTTTTTAAGTTTAAATTCAATTTGCCAACATATAGTGTAACACCCAGTGCTCATCCCATCAAGTGCCCTCCTCAGTACCTGTCCCCAAGTTACCCCATCCCCCTGCCTACCTCCCCTTCCTAACTCCCAGAGTTAGGAGTCTCTCATGGTTTGTCTCCCTCTCTAATTTTTCCCACTCAGTTCCCCTCCTCTCCCTTATAATCCTTTTCACTGTTTCCCATATTCCACATATGAGTGAAACCATATGATGATTGTCCTTCTCCGATTGACTTATTTCACTCAGCATCATACCCTCCAGTTCCATCCACATCGAAGCAAATGGTGGGTGTTCGTAGTTTCTAATGGCTGAGTAACATTCCATTGTATGTATAGATCACATCTTCTCTATCCATTCATCTGTAGAAGGACATTGTGGCTCCTTCCACAGTTTGGCTATTGTGGAAGTTGCTGCTATGAACATTGGGGTGCAAGTGTCCTGGCGTTTCACTACATCAGTATCTTTGGGGTAAATCCCCAGCAGTGCAATTGCTGGTTTAGTTGTAACACAGGTTAACAAGGTCGAGAGAGGGATTTTTAAGGATGGAGAACATTAACAGTACGTTGCTGTGCTCCTGGAAATAATGCATGGAGAGAGAAAATGTGATGATGTAGGAAGGACAGGGGAGAATTGTTGGCGGGAGGCACTCGAATAGGAAGGCTGGCTGGGGGCACCTGGGTGGCTCAGAGGTTGAGCGTCTGCCTTTTCAGCTCAGGGTGTGATCCCGGGGTCCTGAGATTGAGTCCCCCATCAGGCTCCCCGCAGGGAGTCTGCTTCTCCCTCTGCCTGTGTCTCTGCCTCTCTGTGTCTTTCATGAATAAATAAAATCTTTTTTAAAAAAAAGAGGAACTTTAAAAAAAAAAAAAGGAAGGCTGGTTAGGACTCAGAGTAGAGGGAGAGGGGTTGACCTCAGGATAACGGACAGGTCACTGAGAAAAGTAAATGAGAGCTCGTCAAAGTCATCATAGTAGTAGTATCATTATGAACAAATGGGTTTTCTTCTCTTTTTCACTATTTTCCCCTTGAAGTCCATCCAAGGACCTCACGACTAAATGCAGTTTAAAAATCCTACCACCCGGGACATCTGGGTGGCTCAGTGGTTGGGTGCCTGCCTTCGGTTCAGGTTGTGATCCGGGGATCCAGGATTGAGTCCTGTGTCAGGCCCCCTGCAGGGAGCCTGCTTCTGCCTCTGCCTGTGTCTCTGCCTCTCTCTCAGTCTGTGTCTCTCATGAATAAATAAATAAATCTTTAAAAAAAATAAAATTAAAAAAATAAAAATCCTACCACCACCTCTTGGGGCACCCAGCTGCCTCAGTCGGAAGAGTATGTGACTCTTGATCTTGGGGTTGGGAGTTCAAGCCCCATAGTGGGCGTAGAGAATGCTTAAAAAAAGTCTTAAAAAAAAATTTCTACCACTTCTTGCCCGTAATTTAAATAAGACATCCAGTACTCTTAACAGGGTTCAGCTTATTTTGTCCAGAGGAAAAACCATGTATTAAAAACAACAATGACCACAAATAATATCCCTGCTGATGATATTTCCCTGGTGTTCTTAATGTGTTTTCACAGGATATCCCAGATGAAGCAAATGCCTTTCTGTCCTTGAATGCAGTACAATGCATCCTGCCCCAGACTGTATTACATTTTGTTAGCCAGATCCAAACCACTCAGGTTCTTCCAGGAAGTGTGTTTCTAAAAATTTCCAAAGCCTTTATAGAGAGTTCTCATGTGCCTACATACACAGATTTGTAATGAGTAAGCGCTAGAAGGTTCTTTATGTCTTCGCTAAATTGTCTGAAGCCTCGAGGGCTGTTAGAAGTGAAATTATTCTGAATTTCCAGTTTGGTTATCAAATCTCTTTATTTTTATTAAAGAGTAGAGTTATTCCCTTAGCCATCATTCATCTTACCCCTAGCAATCCTTCTTTGTAATTATAGCTCCTGATTCAGCAAACCAAGGTTATCACACGAATGTATGTAGGAACTCGCAAATCTGTTACTATCTGCCTAACGCACTAAACACCAGAGAATATTTTTGAAATTCCCTATCATATGCCACTTCAAGGAAAGTATACTAACCTTCCTCTAGGTTATAGGTGGAATACTAGCTTATCTGAAGAGGGATGCACTAGAATTGAACATAAATATAGGGAAGACCCTCATCACAGTGTACTTCTTAAATGAATGAATGTGTATTCAATTGGCATGATAAAGTCTCTATTTACCTCCAACTATTTCAAGAGATTGACCTGGGCCTCGAATATGAAATCCTGCAGAAAAAGTGAGAACTGCTTGAAACCAACAGCACAGAAGACTGAATTGTATTTTTGAATGTGTCCAACAGTGTATTGAATGTGTATTTTGAATGTGTCTCTGTCAAGTTGGGCATGTGGCTTGGCCTCTCTGGTCCTCAGTTTTACCATGAAAAATGAGGGGATTTGACTAAAACTGTAGTTTGTAACATGTGAAGGGGATAGGGATTTTCTTTTTCTTAAAAAGATTTTTATTATTTCTTTCTTTATTTATTTACTCATGAGAGATACAGAGAGAGGGGGGCAGAGACATAGGCAGAGGGAGAAGCAGGCTCCATGTAGGGAGCCCGATTCAGGACTTGATCCCAGGACCCTGGAATCACACCCTGAGCCAAAAGCAGACGCTCAACCACTGAACCACCCAGGCATCTCTTTTTTATGTATTTATTTTATTTATTTTTTTTTTGGGGGGGGGCGGTTTCTTATTTCCCTCAAAAGAAGCCAGGGGTTCTAACAGCTAGCTCATTCCTTTTACATTATACTGGCGCTCAGCTTTAAGCTACTTCAACACTGATAAATTTGGTGATTCCAACTTTTAAAGTAGTTTTCAAATTGTGATGGTTTTAGAAGCAGATTTGCACCCGCCCATCCCTACTGCCACCCATGTGCCATATCTATTCAGCTGTCTCTGAAGAGTTTGGGATCAAAATCCTACATTATACCAATGGTTGCACAACTCTGTGAATATACTAAAAACCTTTTAATTGTACATGTTAGATGGGTGAATGGTATATGGCATGTGGTATATGAATATCTTTAAAAAGCTAAGTCAGAATTCTTTTGCTTGCAGGTGACAGAAACCTACTCAAAGTGACTCACACATTAAAAGGGGGAGTTAAGGAGCGCCTGAGTGGCTCAGTCAGTTAAATATCTGCCGTCAGCTCAGATCATGATCCTAGGATTGAGCCCCATGTCAAGGTCCCTGCTCAGCAGGTTGCCTCCTTCTCTCTCTCCTTCTACTCGCACCCCTTGCTCATTTGCTCACACTGTCTTTGTCTCTCTCTCTCTCTCTCTCTCTCTCTCTCTCTCTCTCAAATAAATAGATAAACAAAATCTTAAAAAAAAATTAAAAGGGCAATTAAAAACCCATGTCATTGGAAGATCCCACACAAGACAGATTAGATTCCAGTCTCAAATAGCATGAAATCCAAGATGCACTTTCTCCATCTCTCAGCTCTCTCTCCTCTGTGGTAGCTCCATTATCAGGAAGACTTTCTCCACAAGTGGCCACAGCAATTTCTTAGCTTACATTTTTACCACGTTAGCAACTCCAGCAGAAACCTTTCCAGTGAAAGTTCTGGCATTGTGTGTCATTGGCTTGGTTTGGGTCACATAACCATTCAATAATAACAACACTCATCTAACACTTACTGTGAACTGACTTTATTCTTGCAACATCCCATTTTATAGATGAAGAAATGAAGGCACAGGGAGGTTAAGTAACTTGCTCAGGGTCACATGGAAATGGGTTTAGGAGCTGGGATTTGAAACTCAGGTAGTCTGGCCCTGAAGTTTGTGGTCTCCCTGGTCTTAAGTGGTGTGCTGCCTCTAGTCACGAGAGTGAACGGAAGGGAATGTCCTGACTGCTAGTCCTGGAGCAGATCCCACATTTGCAACTGCATTCTCTCCTAACAGCCTGTGTTCCAGGCCTTTGAAGATGTCAGATATAGATCATATCAGATGCTAAAGAATTTTAGAAGGGTCGGTGAGCACCCTCCACTTCAGAGACTGCAGCCATGTCTGCATCTTGTTCTCTGTAATCACCAGCATCATCCTGACTGTAGTCATTGGAATCGAAGCCTCTGGCCTCCTTGCCAGAATTTGAGCTATGTCCAGATCCTGGCCTATCTAAAGAAAATTATGCCAGGGGCACCTGGCTGGCTTGGTCGGTGGAGCATGTGACTCTTCTCGGGATTTGTAAGTCTGAGCTCCAAGTTGAGTGTAGAGATTACTTAAAAGTAAAATCTTTTCCAAAAAAAATTTATGCCACTATATACCCATTACCGTGGAACCCAAGGATTAGGCTTCAAACGAACATTAGTTTTTTTTATAATGCAGATGTAGAGTTAGAAAATTAGAAGAAGGCTTCCGGTCTTTTTCTGATTCAGGAAATAAACGCACACACAATAGATACATCTAACATGTTGATCGCTGGCCCTGTTTTTCCGAGTGTGGTTCCCAGGACCACTGGTATTGGAATCACCTGGGATACTTTTTATTAAATCATAGTATCCTGCAGTGGGCCCAAGAATATGCATTTGTTAGACACCTGAATTGATTGTTACGCTCACTCGGGTTTGAGAGTCTCCTTGTCAGTAGCTGGGGAAAACTGGCTAAGATCTTAGATGAAGGACCTTAGGCGTCCCAAGCTGAACCCAAGGCAGCAGCCATAGGGGACATTAAGGACGGGTGGGGCAAAGGAGAAGCTCACAATCCTAGGTTCCAAGCAGCTTTGATTGTTAGTACCTCTGCAGTTCGCATCTCTTCACCCCTCGTGTTCAGAGGTGTGGGTGCCTGTGTTCTAGCTCTGTCGGGCAGAAAAGAATAGCACTAACAGTACCCTTCGGTAAAGAATTTTTCAGATGAGGGGATCTCTGGGTGGTTCAGCAGTTCAGCGCCTGCCTTTGGCCCAGGGTGTGATCCTGGAGTCCTGGGATTGGGTCCTGCGTCGAGCTCCCCGCAGGGAGCCTGCTTCTCCCTCTGCCTGTGTCTCTGCCCCTCTCTCTCTCTCTCTCTCATGAATAAATAAATAAAATCTTTTAAAAAAAGATTTTTTTAGATGAAAAAATTGCTCCTGTAAACACATTACAACCAACAATAGCTCTAGTAATATTAATAGTAGTAATTGTTAAATAAGAGCTGACGTTTACCAGATGCACTGTACTGGGCACTTTATATGCATTATCCATCCCATTGTGTCCTTTCAGTCACCTTACAAATGGGTAAGAGCTGGTGTTATTTCCATTATCAGACAAGGAGGCTGACACACAGACATTAAGTAACTAATTTCACATCACAAACCTGGAGGCAGGGTTGGAGCTGATGGGGTTCAGGACACACTACCCCCCAATATGGCACCTTGGCATAATTGAATATTTTAAGCTGAAGGAGTTGGAGAACCTAGGAGAAGCAGGAAGGTTACTCTGAACTCTCTCCACCCCCCCCACCCCACCCCCGCACCTCCGTCCGCCAAACAGGTCTTCAGACCTTCTGTGAGAGAAGCCCTTCCCATACCCAGAGGAAAGAAGCATCTTTATCTCTGAAGACAAGGGGACCCTGGAAGAGTCCTAACAAACAGACCTTGCTAAATCTCCCCCAGGTTACTACACTGACCTTCTACTCCGTGACCTGTCACGTTGCCCCATGACTGTCCTCTCTCTTCATCAAGCCTCAGGGTAGAAGTACTCAGGTTTAACTACTTCATCATCAGTTTACTTTTCAGACCCAGCCAGGGACCTTAAGAGGGTCAAGGAAGACTTCCCTTCCCTGTGGGTCTCATTCCCACCGTGTCTACTTAACATCAGAGCCCATCCATCTGCTTTCAGCCTTTGAGCCATACTGCTATGTTCTCTCAGCAAGAATCTGTGATTCTCCATGAGACCAAAATTCAGAGAATCTGAAGAAATGCTGACTGCAGCACACGTAACTTTATAATAAACTTACTTAAAAAAAAAAAAGACACCCCCCCTCCCCTGCAACCTGGACTCATCATTCTAAGAGATCTATCTGATGTGCACAGAGGCAGTTCTTTTATGTCTCAGACACCTGGTCACCAAAATTAGGAGACAGTGGTTCTCTGGGTTCTGTGGGCCCCTTCTGTGCTTCTAGAAAGTAGGTCAGATTTCTCCTACTTCCCTGGGTCTTGGATTCTCAGCTTTGGAAGACCGGTTATAGTTGCTTCTCTTGATCTGTTGTAAAGCCTTTTTTCCTGGATTACGGATAGAGAGGGAGAGCAAGCCTGGAAAGACCAGCCACAGGGATCTGTCTAGAAATGTGTAAGACCACCCCGCATTAGTTTTGCTTAAATTCAAGGACCCACTTTGAGCTAAGCCCAGAGTTAATATAATGGGACTTCCAAGGATATACTACGACCTCAGAAATTCCTGAAGCGGATGGGACCCGAAGGCAGCATATGGTAGAGTGAGCTCTGGAGTCAGACTGCTCTGGCCCCAGTCCAGTGCCCCCATTGCCTTTTACAGTACTTTATCTTTCTCCACACAGGTTTTCTCACCTGCAAAAGGGAGTAATAGTAGCATATTCGCATGGAGGTCATCGCGAGCATTAAATGAAATAAAATTTATAAAGTGTTTCACACGGTTCCCGTCCCAATGTGCTCGGTAAGCAATCTTATTACCAGCTCTTATCACTGTTGTAACCAAAATATTATCTGTGGCAGGAGGAAGGAGATACTGCTTCTGGTAATTGAGGAAGACTTCTCTGAGAAGCATTTGATCTGGTCCCAGAAGGGAGGAATTTCTGTGAGAGAGGAGTGGATGATTCCATCCAGCAGGAACATAACCTGCCACGCAGAGATGGGGCAGGCCAGGTGTGTGTGTAGGGAGTGGTGGGTGATGCAGAAGGGCGGACATACAGAGCGTGGGGCGAGCTGCAGAAAGGGAGGAGGGAAACACTGGTCAAGAGGTAATTTCTAGAAGGTCTCCAGTGGTGATCCTGATGCCAATCTCCCAGTCCACACCTCAGCCTTGGGGGTGAATAGCCAGTATAAAGAAGAACTGCACTGTTTTTTTGTTGTTGTTGTTTGTTTTTTATTTTTGTTTTTGCATTTGTAATACTTAGGGTCCTGGCCAGGGCTGATTTAGGAGGCTACCAGGATTACAACTTTTTTTTTTAAAATAAAGATTTTATTTATTCATTTGAGAGAGAGAGACAGAGAGAGAACATGAGCAGTGGGAGGGCAGAGGGAGAAGCAGGCTCCCCGCTGAGCTGAGAGCCCTACATGGGGCTCCATCCCAGGACCTGGAGATCATGACCTGAGCTGAAGGCAGACGCTTCACCAGCTGAGCCACCCAGGCACCCCATGGAGGCTACAGGGATTACTCCTGGGGCCACATGGCTCTCAACCCTTTCATAGGCCCTGAAAGCACCACTCTCCCCTCAGGCACAGGGCCCCGGGCAGCCCAGAGGACAGGGTGGTTTGGCTGTTGCTGTCATTGGCAGTCCAGGACTGGGAGAGGAAGGAGACCCAGTCTCAGTCTGCAGTGATGAAGAGGATGCCCAGAATTGTGCTGAGGCGGTGATTTTAGCTGCTGTCTGCTTGGATGTGGGATTGATTCCCTCCCACTCAGAGGTTCCTGGAGCCCAGAATGTTACATAAGTGAGACGCTTGATGCATTTGGTCTCTGTAACACTTAATCCACCACCTCCGCCCCCATTCCAACATTTTCAATATTTGTAATATACAGGGATAGCTAAAGGGCGGGACTTGAATGTTTTAACATTAAAAAAAAATTGAAAATGAAGTCCTAATGGTTTTCTTTGTTTGGAGAAGGCCATGGCCTTGTCTCCATAAGAAATGGGCTCAGTTGGGGAATGGGTACAGGGCTGGAGTCATGTGTGATCTTGCCCTAAGTGAGGCCCGGATTCTGAAGTGTTTAAGGAAGAGTCTCAAAGCTTGGCGGGTCTATAATTAGACTGGCCTTACAGGTTTTTCTTTGGTTAGTAAATGCACAAGCATTTAAGCTGTGGCAGGACTTGGGTACAGAGTTGTTACTTTGTCACATCCAGAGCAAACTGAAAATCAGTCACTTTTCAGAGTAGACATTGCCCCAAGCTTGGGTGTGGCTTAACCTGAATCACAGTGAACTTGCTTCAACAGCACCAGTTGCAGGAATAAAAAGCAAATATGCAGGTGTTTTAAATATATGACACGTGGAATTGTTAAGCAATCACTGAATCTTTTTCTCCTTTGAATCCGCTGGTGAATGTTTGTATACATATCCAAACAGAGGGCTTCTTGGCTGAGTATGTTCTAGGTGTGTTTAAATGCTCACCTTCAATCACAAGAAATCCTGGGAATACCTTGCGTTTGTATAAAACACATTTCTTGGCTCCACCTCATCTGAGCGGGCCCAGAACCAAGAGAGGCATTATAAATATGCTGACACTGAGCTTGGGCGACTTGCACGAGGTGTCAAGCAGTGGTTAGCCCAGACTGAGCAGCCAGCGAGGTTTTCTGCCTCCAGATCAGTGTCACAGAATAGTGGGGCTTGACTGATTTTTCTAAAGCCCTGATTCAGCTTCCCAAGAGAACTGGAGTAGGTCATCTTTTTGTTTCTTTGTTATGTTGACCCAATTACACATCTTCTTTTCTATAGATTTCTCCATCCTCTGGGATATGGAAAGCAAATTTTATGCATAACATAGGGTCTTTTTTTTAAACCAAAATGATAAGCAAAATCTGAATTTCTTTGGAATAGGAAACAGGGAAAAACAAATACCTTATCTATGCTGATTGCTCACATAGATATGCTAACCAAAACTCTGAAAAGAGTTGGGTTTTAGAAATTCAAATTATTTCGTTGTCACCTAAAATAGAACCTTCTTTCCCTTGAACCACTGGTCTAGCTCTCTCTCCATCCTCCTCTTCATAAGCCAGCTTTGGAGAGAGCTGGCTGCCTCCCTGTCCTCATTTCCTCCCCTCCCTTCTGTATCTCACTTTTCTTCAGCTTGGACATTGCCCAGGTTTTTGTTAAGGTCACCAGCATTAAGGTCTCCCTGTGAACCAATTCAGTGGACAGTTTTTAGAACTCAATACAATGCCTTTCTTAGCAAGACATAGTATATATATAGTGACCTTAGGAAAGTTACTTAGCTTCTCTAAATTATTTAGAAGGTGACGGTGGCACCTCCCTGGTAAGATTATAGCAGTGTTTAAATGAGATATTTTGCGGGAAGTGGGTGAACACAGTGATAAGCACTGAGCTACAGTGATAAGCAACAATAAATGCTAACCATTGTTTGTATCAGCGTGTTTTCCCCTTGGTTTCTGTGACTGTATTTTCTAGTTTGTCTCCTACACCTTTGGTCCTTTTGCTCTTCTTCTGTGGTATCATGAAATGTTGGAATTTATTCCACAAATAATTTAGCAAGTGCATATCTCATACCAGGAAACCTTTCTTGGCTTTAGGTATGTATATGGCAGTGAATAAAATCAAATTGCTGTCCTCATGGAGCTACATTTTGGGGTGGGAAATTATAAGAATTAATATACCAGGTGATGATTGATACATGTTAAATATAAATGTAGTATTAACATATAAATATAATATTATAAACTATGCATCAAGTGGACATAAAACAGGCATTAATAAGTTCCCAAAGGCAGGGAAAGGAAGATAGGTGGATATTGCAATTTAGGATAGGTGCTCAGGGAAGTCCTCACTGATTGGCTGATATTTATTTATTTATTCTTTTTTAAAGTTTTTATTTAAATTCCAGTTAACATACAGTATAACATTAGTTTCAGGTGTACAATATCGTGATTTCAGCACTTCCACTCATCACCCAGGGCTCACCATGACAGTGTACTCCTTAATCCCCATTACCTGTTTTACCTGTCCTCCACCCCCCTCCCTTCTGGGAACCCTTCGTTCTCTGTAGTTAAGAATCTGTTTCTTGGTTTGTCTTTTTCTTTGAGCCTTTATTTTCTTTCTTAAATTCCACATATGAGGGAGATTGTAAAGTTATTTGTCTTTCCCTGACTTATTTTGCTTAGCATAATAGTCTCTAGCTCCATCCATGTCATTGCAAATATTTTATTTTTATTTATTTATTTGAGGGAGAGTGTGAGCAGAGGGAGAAGGAGAGGCAGAGGGAGAGGGAGAGAGAATCTGAAGCAGACTCCGTGTTAAGTGCAGAGCCTCACTCTGGGCTCTTATCTCATGACCCCAAGATCATGACCTGAGAAGAAACCAAGAGTCAGACACTTAATCAGCTGAGCCACCCAGTCACCCCCCTGTTGTTGTAAATGGCAAGATTTCATTCATTTTTATGGCTGAATAATATTCCTGTGTGTGTGTCTGTGTGTGTGTGTGTGTGTGTGCACGTGCGTGTGTGTCCCTTATCCATTCATCAATTGGCAGACACTTGGGCTGCTTCCATAATTTGGCTATTGTAGATAGTGCTGCTTTATATATCGGGGCACATATATGCCTTTGAATTAGTACTTTTGTATTCTTTGGGTAAATACCTACTAGTGCAATTGCTGGATCATAGGATAGTTCTATTTTTAACTTTTTGTGAAACTCCATACTGGTTTCCACAGTGGGCACACTGGTTTGCATTCCCACTAAAAGTGCACAAGGGTCCCCCTTTCTCCACATCCTCACCAACAGCTGTTGTTTCTCGTGTTGTTGATTTTAGCCATTCTGACAGGTATGAACTGATATCTCATTATGGTTTTGATTTGCGTTTCCCTGATGATAACTGATGTTGAGCATCTTTTCATGTGTCTGTTGGCCATCTGGATGTGTTCTTTGAAAAATATCTATTTGGATCTTCTGATTGGCTGATATTCAACTAGAAACCTCAGGGAAGTGAGACAGTAATACATGTAGAAGATCTAGAGGAAGACCATTCCAGGTAAAGGAAGCAGCTGGTGCAAAGGCCCTGAAGTTTGGGAGTAGTTGGTATTTTTGAGGAACAGCAAAAAGCCAGTATGGCTGGAGTGGTGTGAGCCCAGTGGGAGGATAGTAGAGGTAGAGGTGAGGTTAGAGAAGTAGCTTAGAGTTAGGAGAGGGGCAGGGCAGATCATGTGGCCTTTTCCAGACACAGTAAGGACTTGGCTTTTACTCTGAGTGAAATTAGAAGCCATTGTAGGGTTTTGAGCAAAACAATGACATTAGTTTTAAAATAACCGCTGGGGTTTCTGGGTGGAGAATAGACTACTGAGGTGAGGGTAGAAGCAGAGAACAAGAGGAGAGGCTGTTTAAATCATCCAGCATCCCTCGGGGTCTGTCCCAGACCCTGTTCCCTGCTCCTGCTCTCTCTCCTAGCCCTACTTGGTACCAGATAATGTCTATGTGCCCACAGCTCCCAAACTGGACTCTTTGGCTCCTGCATCTCATCTGACTTCCAGCCTCCTTTATCAATCTCTCTGCTTCCATCTATACTTGGTGGCCCCTCTGTATGCCCAGGTATGCTGATAAAGTCAATTAGTGTATAGGGATTTATAAAATGGAGGCCGCACCAGGGGCCTGGTCCACGTCATGAATCTAAACCTTAATGTGGCTGGCACTAAGAAACATCTCACTGTCAAGAAAAAACAGTCATAAACCTACTCAGCTTTAGCTAGTTTACCTTGCCCCAAAACAGAGGACCCTGAAATGAAATCCTGGATCTCCTCACCGATCATTCGGTTTCCATGTTATCTCTTCTAACATTGGAGAGAACTCGCTCTTGCCCAAGATCCCTCAGGAAGAGTGCTCCACAGCTTGTGAGGTGCTGCACTCCTTCAGTCCATGGATGGTTTTCCCTCCAATAAAGGCATCAGGCTTGTTGCTAAATTGTTTTAGTTTTGTCACCGGACAATACCCATGCTCCTCCTTGCACCTTGTGGCTCCTTTGAGGTCCTACGTCTCAGTAAATGGCACCACCACCCAACCAGTTGCTCAGGATCCTCCTGGGAGCGTCCCTCCCTTCAGCATATCACATCCAGGGAACCCCAGGCCCATTGTTTCTGTCACACTATCAGCTCTCAGATGTTCTCTCAACACTGCACACTTTACCTCTTGCCTGTACTAGAGCAGTGGCTGCCTCGCTCCTTCCTCTGTATCTACTGGCCCCTCCAGCTGCAGAATGGTATTTTCCACAAAAAGGTACAACTCTGTGAGGAGCAGAGGCAAAGCGTCTTTCTGCAAAGATGTGCCTTTCTCACAGTGGAGGAACTTAGTAACAGGGACACATAACGTCTGGACTGTTGTCTTCTGGATTGTATTCCTGGGCTGCAGAGCTCCCCAAGGACAGTAGGCCTCCCACTCACATTTGCATGACCAGAATGCTCCTTCACAGAACGAAGAATGCTTTTGCCCCACGTATGAATTGTAACATCTTCCCTTGGCCACAGGAAGCTTCAAAACCAGCTAATGGTCTGGTTTTGAATAAAAATAGTTTTGTCTACACATGCTACTTCTCAGAGCACCCCACTACATAATAGGGGCTTTTTTAATTAAAAAAGAGGGGGTAGGTGTGGTACCTATGCATGTTCACCTATTTAGTTATATCAGAAAGAAACCGATTCTTCAGTTCCACCCCAACTGCAGCCAGAACGACCCAAAACAACCACAGATAATAATAAAAGTCTGATCACAAGACTTGCATGGTTAGAACTGATTCAGGGTTTCTGGTTGGCCTGGTGATATATTCTGGATCCCCTCATCTGGCCTACCGGGCCCTGTATGGTCTGGTGCTGGCCTTCTCTTCAGCTCCATCCCTTGTTCTCTCCAGCTACCCTAGGATAGATCCCCCTTTCTCAAGTGGATAGACGGTCCCCAACTTCTGATGGTTCCACTCACGATTTCGTAACTTTGCGATGATGTGAAAGCAATAGGCATTCCTTAGAAACCAGACCTCGGAATCTGCATTTCGATCGTTGCCCTGGCTAGTGATGTGCAGTAGGATGCGCCAGCGACAGGGGGGCAGCAGGAAGGGCCGCAGCTCCGCCCAGCCACGCGGTCTCCCGCCCAGGGGCCCGCAGCTCCTCTGCGTCCCCTTCATACGTTACACGGGGTGGCCAGCTCTCGCTACGAAGCAGGCTTTGCGTGGGGCGATCTTGGCCCGCTGCGGGCGCCCTGAGTGTTCTGAGCGCGCTTAAGGTAGGTGAGGCCGAGCTGTGATGTTCGGGGCGCAGGTGCACTGAGAGCCTGTTAGACTTAACGGTTACAGTGGGTTTGTGAGGACGTGACCCCATCATAGGTCCAGGGAGATGTGCACACCGCTCTCCCCTCGGCTGTCTTTCTCTGCTCCTTCTGCACCCACTTAAAACTGGCCTTCCTTCAGGCTTCATCGTAACAGTCTCCGTATCAGGGAGTCCTTCCCAACCCGCAGCTCGGGTTGGGTCTCTCTGTCCTCTGCACCCCGTGTTTCTTCCTCAGGGCCCTCCACCTGTCTTCCCAGATCAGTGCTTCGCTCCATCCAGCCGGCTTCCATTGGGGAGTCATTCCGTGGCTGTCCCCGTGCCCCCCTGGCCAGAGCCTGACGTACAGCGCGCCCTCAGTAAGGATCAACGGACTGGTTTCTTCTGCTGTTGCTGTTAAGTCCTAGGGCGTCTCATGAAACGCAATGTCTTCCAAGTGAGGGTTGAAACTGAATTGCCACACTTATTATTCGGTGATCCATTTTTATTTATTTTTTATTTTTTATTTTTATTTTTATCTTTTTTTTAATTTTTATTTATTTATGATAGTCACACACAGAGAGAGAGAGAGAGGCAGAGACACAGGCAGAGGGAGAAGCAGGCTCCATGCATCGGGAGCCCGATGTGGGATTCGATCCTGGGTCTCCAGGATCGCGCCCTGGGCCAAAGGCAGGCGCCAAACCGCTGCGCCACCCAGGGATCCCGGTGATCCATTTTTATTAACAGGAGAGAGCCCCAATGGTTGTAGGATCTGTACCTCCTAAAAAAAAACGGAAATAGATTTTTTTTTTTTTAAGGGGAGAGGATGGTGAACTAAGAGAGCAGAACAGCTGAGGTAATCCTTTGGCTGTTAGATCAGCTTTTTCATGGGCTTCGTTTTATCTGGACCTGCTTCGTAAGGTGTGATGAGTTCACGTGCCTGCTCCAGTAGAATGAAGTTCTTCACAAGATAGGCCTGAATGAACATTTGTACTGCACTGTCCCTGAGTTGAGGGTTGAGGGGGGTCCAGGATGGTGAAGATAGATTCTTCACAAAGTCCCAAATCCCAAATGAAGTTCCTTTTGCCCCTCACCTGTTCCCCTCCCTCGAGCGAGGTTGCTGTTTGAGGCTGCAAATACATCCTGCAAGGCTGGTCGCTGTGGTACCGGTGTATTTTATAATTTGGGTGGTAATGTCCGTGAAATAAGAGACAGGTCTCCACTTTCCACTGCTGTAGGATGCACTCAAGTCCTGCCAAAAGTTTGTTATTGTTTTTTTCTCTTTGAAAAGACTTATCTCCAGCTTAAGGACTTCCAACTTCCTCTTTAGAGACATGGCTCTTTTTCTTCAGGAAATGTGTGCTTCTACCAGGGTACAAATGAGATTCAAAATACCGAAGGAAGTTGGTTTGATTTGCTGAATGTACCCTTGGCAACTGAGAGAAGAAGGCTATCTGAGATTAGAACAGAATAATAACCAGGGCTGTCAGTGTACAACTTGGATTACAAAACAGCTAGAGGTTATGAGGTTATTTTGCCTGGAACTTTTTGGTTGTTTTCTTTTAAAAACCCTGCCTAATTATGGAGGTGATGACAGAAAGAAACAAAAGCAGCTCATTCCCTTTCCAGTTTCCATTCTACAGAAAGTGATTTAAGGGCAGACGTAGATTTTCAAAGTGATCCAGAAGAAAACAGAGGAATATTAAGGAAGAACAGCTGAGACTCTCGCCTTGTTCATTAAATGTGAGCAGAAAAGCACAAAAAGTCAGCCGGTGAATGTTACTTGTTGGTCTGTCGAAAACTAATATGCCACTCGGCTCCTACGGATAGTAATCGTACGTGCCCTTTGAGCTGTTTTCATTGCAGTCTTAATAGGTCACACTCTAATCTACTTGCCTGTGCAATTCAGATTTACCATTTGGGGATCACTGAAGGATGATTTTTGTGTTTATATAAATTTGAGGCAATAGGTATAAAGCATCAGATTTCATTAGTATTCAGCAGCAAGTTTAGATGCAGATAAGTAGTTAACAAACTATATCAAATAAATGTGAATTATTTATTCTCTCTGCCAAGCCCCAGTGTGGGGCTTGAACTCACGACCCTGAGATCAAGAGTCCATGTCCTACCGACTGAGCCAGCTGGGCACCCCTATTACAGTGCATTTTTATTTAAATAATTACATTCAAAATAAAAGCACTGGGCAGCCTGGGTGGCTCAGTGGTTTAGTGCTGCCTTCAGTCCAGGGCCTGATCCTGGAGACCTGGGATCGAGTCCCACGTCAGGCTCCCTGCATGTGAGCCTGCTTCTCTTTGCCTGTGTCTCTGCCTCTCTCTGTATGTGTCTCTCATGAATAAATAAATAAAATCTTAAAAAAAAAGAAAAAAGAAAAGCACTGAGAAGATTGAGGAATTTTTCATCCCTGATTTATTAAGGTCAAACAGCCAGAATTTAACTTGATTTCCACTTAAATATGTTCAAATTCATAGTTTCTTAAGTAAATGTCAATTATGTTGCCAAAATAGAAACCACTAATAATGCAGAGATTGAATAGTAGGAAATATACCCAAGGTTTTGAGAAGCTATTAAATCTAAGTTTATATAATACCATTATAAATATCAGCTTTGAACTTCATAATATAATATAACTTGGTTCTGTGTATTTTCTTTGAAAGCGTAGGGAAATGGGAAAGGGCTGGTGTGGGGTATCAGAGAGATTTGGGTTTAAATCAGTTGCTTTGACTGATGGTGACCCGCCCTGTGGGTCTCAGCACCACTGTCCTAGGATTGTGATAGGGATGCTTTGGGGGAGGGAGGTGAGAAAGTACATGGTGACCTGGACACCCAGCAGCTGCCCACAGTAACTGTGGAATCTCTGTCCTCCCTCACCTCCCACATCTTCCTCTGGCCTCCCGCTGATTGGCAAGTCACTTTACATATCTGTGTCTCCGTTTCTTCATTTTAAAAAAAGGAGGCTGGACTATATACTCTTGGAGGTTCTGAAAAATTCTGCAGTTCTGGGCTTTAAAAGTATAAAGGCGTTTTTAAAAAATGGGTCCTACTTGGAAAAAATATGGGCACCATGCTTAGAAGAATAACTTAGAAGAATGGGATGCCTGGGTGGGTCAGTTGGCTAAGGGTCCAACTCCTGGTTTCCATTCAGGTCATGATCTTAGAGTCACGAGATCAAGCCTTGAGTTGGGCTCGGTGTGGAGTCAGCTTGAAAGATTCTGACCCTGTGCCCCTCCCCACATTCACACTGTCTCCCTCTCTCAAATGAATAAATAAATCTTAAAAAAAAAAAAAAAGCAATGACTGATACATAAGTGAAAATGTCTACAGACCATGAACTGTGTTCTTTATGCTAAAAATTAATTTTTCTGAGAGCAAGTTAATTGAAAAATCCAGAAAGCACTGACAATTGCTTACATTCGTCTCAAAAGAGCAATGATATTCCATTTTCCATGGTCCTGAAATGAGTAAATGGAAGGATGTAAATATTTGTTGGAATGAGAGTGGAACAGAGAGAAGATCTGCTTTGTCTACTGGTGGGTGGTAACACATCTCTAGATCATTGTTTGCACTAAGCATTTAATAATCCCATCTGTTGAAAATGTATATTTGGAGGTACTTTGAAATTGCTGTAAGCTACCTAGAAATTGGCAGGGAGGTAATCCTGGAGAGATTCCATGCTCTGCAGTAGACCAAGAAATCCAATATAAATCAATATGTAATTATAAAATCCCATCTTTGGCCAGAGCTTGGTAGATATATTTATTTAGGCACAGTATAGACTTTTAACACTAGAATTTGGGACTGTGGAGTCTTTGCTAATCTCAATTTCACGTCTTCAGGGATACTATTTATTTGACCTGAAAGATCCACTCCCCATTTGACCAGTGGCAGAACTTTCTCCTGGGGCCCAGCTGCTGTGGCATCGCCCCCCAGCCCTGGTAACTCCATGCTCTTCTTGTATCCTGAGTTTTCTTCGGTACATCTCATTTCAAAAGTGAATCACTGAGGGGCACCTGGGTGGCCCAGGGGGTTAAGTGTCTGCCTTCGGCTCAGGTCATGATCCTGGGGTCCTGGGATGGAGCCCCTCATGGGGCTCCCTGCTTGGCGGAGAGTTTGCTTCTCCCTCTACTCCTCCTTCCTGCTTGTGATCTCTCTCTTACGCTCTCTCTCTCTTTCAAATAAATAAAGAAAATCTTAAAAAAAGAAAAAAAAAGAATCACTGAGTCTGATAAAAACTTGATGCTGCTTTTTCTTTCCTGTTACCTTTTTTGACAGTCCTGACCTTGTGTTTCATTCAGAGGAGGACCACTGCAGTTTGTTCTCACCTCTCCACGGTAGTGTCTGTTTTTCTTACTGCCCTTCTTGCCTTATAATCTTTAATAGCATGGGTTTCTCTTTTCTCCCATTGGTCCTGTTTTTCTCCCCACGCTCTCACTTTCTGTCCATTTACCACCAGGCCCTGCACACACGTTTTGCACAGAGGGATGGCGTACTGAGAGCTGTAGCTCCTCAGAAGGAGAAGAGATTGGATATTTTGCAGAAGCTGTTAAAGACATATAATGGATCATTACCCTTCTAGTGATCTCTTTTGGTGAAATTCTTTATGTAACTGTCTCTCTATGTGAAATTAAAGTAGGTGCTTAAGAGAGTACCTAACCAAAAGGACTGGTTTTCAACAAGAGAAATCAGGGTTTAATTTTCCCAGGGATGTGGAGTTTCTCTGTAGGTTTATTTATTTTTTAAGATTTTTATTTATTTATTCATGAGAGACACAGGGAGAGAGAGAGGCAGAGGCATAGGCAGAGGGAGAAGCAGGCTCTATGCAGGGAGTCTGATGTGGGATTCGATCCCGGGTCTCCAGGATCAGGCCCTGGGCTGAAGGCGGTGCTAAACCGCTGAGCCACCTGGGTTGCCCTCTCTGTAGGTTTAGAGGCCCCCTTTTGCTTGGCTCCCCAGCAGCTGCTGCTCCTTGCCTCACAGCACACCTCCTTGTGCGTTTGTCAAATTAATCATCACATAAATGGCTTATGGGCTAAATTGTACTACTCTAAAATTCGCATGTTGAAGCTGCACCTGCATTGTGACCATATTTGACGATGGGGTTTTTGATGATGTGATGAAGTTAAAATGAGGCCTTTGGGTTGGGTCTTATCCAGTCTGGCAGGTGTCCTCCTAAGAAGAGGACAGGGTGTGCATGAGAAGAGGGGAGGCTGTCTGCAAGCTAAGGAAGGAGGCCTCAGAGGAGACCAGCCCTGCTGGCACCATCGTCCTGGATGTCTGGCCTCGACAGCTGTGAGGAAAGGAATTTCCGGTCCTCCACTCTGTGGCATTTCGTGATGGCCACCATAGCACACTACTGCACATGGTCACAGCTATAATCCACCTGAGGTTGGAGATAGCCACAGGATCAAACAGGAGACTCTAAGATATGGGATCCAGAAAATGGTGACACAGAGCTCAATCAGGAGATCAACTCGTTCACGAGACCATCTGGAACACACATGACAGGCAACACGTTTGAAACATTCTTTTCTATCAGAGCCCACTTTTGGGTTTGTGGCCTTCCCGGAAGTCGGGGAGGAAATTTCACCACAGACTCAGAACTGTAGAAGTGCAAGCAAACCCTGTAGTGTCCAGAGAGAGCTGCCTGTGGGCTGATGCTCTGAGTGTCTGATGTGCGGGGTTACCTTGCTAGTCACTGGCTCAGATCTAGGTAAGTGAGGACAAAACCGAGCCCTGCCTCAGTTAACAACAACCAGGTGGAGGTGAGTCAAGGCGTGCTGTTTAATAGCACGGGAGCACTGTCGCTATTCAGCTGCATTTTGGTTTCAGCTTTATGGAGTGAGCTTCAAAGAAGTCTTTAGAAGTACTTTGTACAGCAACTGAGTCTCTCCATGTATTTATTGGCCTCCACTTCAGTTCTCAAATTTTGACCTTCATAAAGCTCCTGTGACTTTTGGCTTGATTTGGTACATTAAAGAAGAAAAAAAGTGTTTTATGTACCCTGTTATGTGGACGTCTTTAAAATACATTCTTAAAAACTATCATTTCTGTTCTTTTTATTTCTATTGAGTTGAAATGTATAATTCATGTATTGCATAGCCTACTTGGAATTCTCACTGAATCATCAGTAACAAAAAATATGACATAATTTTCAGAGCGGAATTGCACCTGAATTTTTAATTTTGGTGTGAGATAGAGATCTACTGCAGTTTTACTTTTTTCCATGTGAACTACCATTTTTCTTTTCCCCAGTGATTGATAATAACTCTGCCTCTGTCACAGATTATGCTTCTAAATGTCCACGGGTCTCCTGAGCTCTCTGCTCTTTGGTCTACATGCCTGTTCTTTGGTCTTCACGCTCACTGGATATCCATTGCTTGTAAAATGTTTTGATATCTGGTAAAGAGAACTTGCCTGGCTTGCCCTCACTCACCATATTTTCCCCTAAAGTTATAGGTTTTCTTCCACTGAATTTTAGAATAAGCTTGTCAAGTTTAGGAAAAACCCTTTTTGATTGGGTTCTGTTTCATTTATCAATTGATTTAGGGAAAATTGATATCTGGTCAATACTGCATCTTTCCCTCTATGAGCATAGAATACCTCAATATTGGTTTTAGGCTTTCTTTTATTGAATAATGAATTTTAAAACAGTAATGTACAATATATTCAAACCTGAGATATTTATGGAAGGATTTCCATTGCAAGAAATGTGCTGGGCTTTGATGGATTTTTTAAATGAGTAGGATGGTCTTCTATTTTAAAAAGATCACAGTCTAGTAGGGAGGAAGGGATTTGTTAGACAAATACACAATTTATTTAATATAAATTAGACTGTCAGGAGCATCTGGCTGGCTCAGTCGGTAGAGCACGCACCTCTTGATCTTAGGATTTTGAGTTCAAGCCCCATGTTGGGCATGAAACCTACTTAAAAAAAATTCCATTCCTCAGACCTAGTAGGCACATTTCAAGTGCTCATGGGCCACATGTGGGCTAATGTCTACTGTACTGGACAATGCAGCTTTAGACAGTTATTATGTAATTTGTCTTGTTATCTAAATGAGGAAAAATAGGGGTGCCTGGGTGGCTCAGTTTGGTTAAGCATCTGACTTGTGATTTCAGCTCAGGTTACGATCTCATGGTCATGGGATGGGATTGAGCTCTGTGTCAGGCTCTGTGCTCAGTGAGGACTCTGCTTAGGATTCTCTCTCCCACTCCCCCATTCTCTTGCTCTCTCTCTTAAATAAATATATGTTAAAAAAATAAATGAGGGAAAATATTAAAAGTGCAGTCAATTTTTTAAAAGATTTTAATTTTTAAAGTAATCTCTATATCCAACGTGAAGCTCAAACACAAGCTAAGATCAAGAGTCCCATTCTCCACTGACCTGACTGAACCAGCTAGGTGCCCCTAAAGTTGGAGTTATTTAAATAGGGGTTTCTAGGTTGGGGTTTTATGAGTAATACATATTCTAATTGATAATTTGTATTCTGATTATATCTAAACATTCTGATAGTTTTGGATTGAAGAAAATTAAATTTCATTTCCAAAAGGATCAGATGAAAGTAATCAAGAATGGGAAGAGCTTCATATCTCAGCAGAACTGTCTAGAGAATAGTTTTGCAATTAGGAGAGTTGGGAGACTACAGTGAAATTTATGGATTTTCTGCCTCTTTTGGTGTTGCAGAAATTCAAAATTGAGCTTTAAAGCTATTTAGTCTCTTAGATCTTTTATTTGTTTTTCAGCTTATTACCTCCAAGTGTCCCTTTTAGCGGTTGAAAGAAATATTGTTTTTAACTCTAAATGACCGAACCCTGCTAATATTTTGAAAAATCTACATGTTGCATTCCTGGTAACTTCTGATAATTCCTGTATATTTGGGTGTTAAGTGCATACTCATGTGTGTGAGCGAATGTGCCTGCCTGTTGAGTACTCTGTATACACCATGAAATTATATTGGATACTTCAAATCTTGTCCCTGGTATGGCAGTTTTCTCCTTTGTGAAAGACATTCCTTCTAATGGAAGAAGAAAAAACAATGGAATGTCAGAATTATTAACTGGGAGTGTATCAGCCACAGCTGATCTGGGATGAAGCAATGAGATACAATAGAACAATTCCTTTTGAACCTGTCAGCTGGGATGGCTGGTACCTCTAAATATTTGTAAGAAATACGACTTTCACTTCCAAAGTCATATAAAAATTGGTTTCTCAGTTTGTGAAACTTGAAATGCAAAACTGAAAATCTGGAAATGATTAAAAGAGAAAAGACAAGGAGCCTTAGATGGGGGATAAAGACATCATGATGTGATTTTGAATTCCAAAAGCCCTATTTGTTTCCTTTCTTTAGGGAAAGAACAGGACACAGAAGGATTAGGATATAGAAATCATCTTGGGGTTATTAGGAATGCTGGATGTTCATTAAACTGTTTGGGAGGAGCAGGGAAGGGTGGAGCAAAGGGTGGGGGCAGGTCACATTCATATCAGTTAAATGTTATGTGAGGAGACATAGAACAGTACAGTTTCCAGATGCAGTGACGTTCTTTCCCATTTGTCTTTTCAGTAGTGTCAGCATAGGCCTTTGGTTAAGAGAGAGTTTTTGTTTAATGGGTGCAATTAACCCCATTCTACACGGGAGGAAACCGAAGCCTATAAAGGTCAAATAAGTCATCAAGGATACACACCTAATAAGTGAATTTTGGAGTCAGATAAGCCTGGAATTTGAAGTCTACTTTGCCAGTTAGTAGCTGGATACCCTTGGTCAGATCACTTAATCTCTTCAGAGATTCTGATTGCTACTCCGTAAAATGGGAAAATGATAGCGTCCATCATCATAGAAGCCGGGGTGGGAAAGGGGTTTGGCAGTAACTCAGAGTTGATATATTTCAAGTTCCTGGCTATGGATAGAGTAGGCTTAATAAATAATAGCTTTATCACTTGCTCACTCTCTACAGAATACTATAGAGATGCTGTAGGGAGACACAAAAGTATGGATAAAGGCAGTTTTTTTTTCTTTAAAGATTTATTTGAGAGAGAGGGTGAGAGAGAGATCACATGAGCAGGGGCAGAAGGAGAGGGAGAGCAGGCTCCTGACTGAGCAGGGAGCCAGACATAGGGCTTGATCTCAGGACCCCACGATCAGGACCTGAGCTGAAGGCAGATGCTTAACCCACTGAGCCACCCAGGTACCCCTAAAGATAGGTTTCTTATTAAGTAACAGACTATTTTTGGCTTCTCTTGGTCATTTGCCCTGGACATCTGAGGGGTGGGGCAAGGTGGGACAGGAAGGGTCAACATTTGTAATACTTCATATTAGGTATTTTGCTAGGCTCTGTCAGTCATGTTAGGTTTGCTTACCTCTGTAACAGAGAAACCCTATTTTATAAAATGAATGAAGATAATGGGAAAATGGCTCTGGTTAGCATTTTCATGCATAACACTTGAATTTCAGCAACAGATTACTCATGTTAATTGGGAAATAACTGCTACAATTTATCCATTCTGCTACTGATGACAATTGAGTTGTTTCCAGATAGGGACTATTACCACTATGAACATCATTGTCCTGGGGATTTGTGTCCTATAGGGTCTATACTGAAGAGTGGAGTGGCTGGGCCAACGGGCATGCATAGCTTCAACTTGAGGAGATAATCTAAATTGTGCTTCCAAGGGCTTGTACCTGTTTATGTTCTTGTCTCCATTGTGTGAGAGTTCCTGCTTACTCTAGATCATTGCCAGCACTGAGCATCGTAATACTTTATAATTTTTGTCAACCTGGGTTTTTTTTTTTTGATACAATATCATTGCATGAACATTGCCCTGTATGATTACAAATTCTAAGTATAATCTGCAATATATGTAAATATTTTTGTATGTCTCATAATGTATATAACCAGCCTCTATTTGCATGAACAACTGTTTCATAAACAATCCTTTAGATTGTTTCACAATTTTCAGAATGATCAAACACTGTGATGGACACTCTGTCTATAAATTTTTTCCTATATTGTATTATTTCTTTAGGGTAGATTTTTCTCTTTTTTTTAATTTTAAAGGTTTATATATTTATTTGAGAGAGAGCGCAGAGGGAGAAGGAGAGAATCTCAAGCTGACTCCCTGTTGAGCATGGAGCCCGATGAAGGGTTCCATCCCATGACCCTGAGATCATGATTTGAGCCCAAATCAAGAGTCAGACACTTAACCGACTGAGCCACCCAGGCACCCCTCTATATGGTAGATTTCTAGAGTAGAATTATTTGGTCACAGTTTACAGGTAAAAAGAAACTGTGGGAGCAGTTGCCTTGGGGATGGAGGGAATTGAAGATCAGGGTCAAGAGAGGAAGTCTGTCCTAGGTCCTGCCCATTTGCATTCCCAGGTGGTAGAAATAGCAGCTGCAGAAGCTGAGGGGAGGAGGTAAAAGGGCCCAGAGCTTTGCCCAGAGGCTCCTCCTTTCTTCGTAGTTCTATTACCAAAGTTTTGTGATAATGAGGTATGGAATCAGAAAGCAGCCTTTTCCAAGATAACAGCATAAATCTCCGAAGTCTTACTGGTAGGGGGAAAAAGATAACACATGAAGCCAGATTTCAGGTCTTGTTTTGTTTTCTGCAGACACTGATCGAGCTCGTATATGGAAGTGCTTTAGGTGATTGCTTCCTTTAATCCTCAGCAGTCAGGTGATGTGGGTCTTGTGATCGTCCTCAGCTTATGAACCAGAGAACCAAGGCTTTGTAGCTGGTAGGTGGCGGCACCAGGATTGGAATCCAGGCGGGCAGTCTCCAGGATACTGTCCCGCGTCCCCGCAACAGTGCAGGACCGTCTATACTTAAGTGTGTGTGTGAGTGATCCAAGCAGCAGAGACTGTCAATACTGGGAGAAGGGAGAAGTGTGTGTGGACCGGGTCCGGGGGGGTGGGGGGGTGGGGGGGGCGGCCCTGGAAGGCTTCAGCAGGCAGCTTCCTTTTTTTTAGAACTATGACTTGGGCAGTTGTTAGACATCACATCAGATTTTTCTGGCAGTTTCACCTCCCACCATCCTTATCTTGCAAAGTGAACTGATAAAACACCAAGCAAATTCATGGACACTGTGTTCCTGAAGTGAGGCTAGCTCATCCTTCAGATTCAGTATGTGCTTAATGAAAAAATTCTCCTGGGCTGGCCATGCATAGAACGGAGTCGGCTCTTAGAGATTTCCAGAGAGCCACTTCCCCTGAGATCAGGGGAAGTAGGAGCCCTAAGTATCATGACTCCAGTAAATGACTTAACTGAATGGAACACTTTGTGCCTCATGCAAAGTAGGGCATTTTCTGTCATTGTTGTGGACTTTTCTGGAAAAATGCAGTAGCAGACAGCCAAGAGTCATCTGCAGTTCCTCAGACAGTGAAAAACCCTTTCCTTGTGAATGGTAGGGTCAAGAGTTTAGAAGTAACAAAGGCTTCATGTGAAAAATCTGTGCATACGTGATAAAAAATGATTCAAACCAACATGGGAACCGTACAACAAAACAAAGCACACACATTTGTGGAATCCTCTACTCAATTTAAAATGTGTATTTTTAGTAAACAACTGAGTATGTAATGAACCTCTACCAAATCTGTGAACTGTAATATATTCTTCCAACCAAATCAGGACTTCATTGGCAGTCATTTCTCCAACAAAAACCTTATAGAATCACTGCTTTGTGCTAGTGTAGTGGTGGCCAAGGATAAAGGACACTGTCGTTGGCCCTCGAGCTCTCCATACCTGACTTGAGCTTCAGTCTGTGCTGTGGCCAAGTCCTGATGCCAGTGGTCTTATTAATGAGCACCACATGCAGTCTCTCCTTTGTGCTTCAGTTTCTACAGCTGGTTCCCTTCTGTGATGTGACAAGGGGCCAGAATCTAGAACTCTGTTCCATAGATGATTTCTCCAGAGAAAAAAAATCCCTACACCACTCACTCCTGCTTGTTCCTCCCTAGTTTCTCCTGTGAAAGTTACCACAGTTGCACCAATTTAGATTTTGAAGATAATTTTTATGTTTTTAATTTTTTTTAAGGTTTAGTTTTTTATTTTATTTTAAAGATGTTTTATTCATTTGAGAGAGAGAGAAACAGAGACAGAGCCCCCCAGCAGGGGGAGAGGCTGAGGGAGAGCAGACTCTCTCCTCTCCCCCTGCTGAGCTGGAAGCCTGACATGGGCTCAGTCCCAAGACCTGGAGATCATGACCTGAGCTGAAGGCAGACCTGTAACCGACTGAGCCACCCAGGCACCTCAAGATTTAATTATTTTAGAGACGGAGTGCAAGAGAGGGGAGGAGGAGAGGGAGAGAATCTCAAGACTCCCCACTGTGCACAGAGCCCGACATGGGCTCCATCCCAGGACCCTAGATCATGACCAGAGCCCAGATCAAAAGCCAGACTCCCAATTGACTGAACCACCCATGTGCACCATCCCCCCTGCCGTGTCACTCTTATAACCACATCCATAGTGCGCTCCTCCCCACCTAGCTCCCCATTTTTGGCAACACCAATTTCTCCAACATTTCTATAATTTTGTCACTTCAAGAATGCTACATAAATAGAATCAAAGTATTATAACTTTGGGGGATTGGTTTTTTACTCAGCATAGTTCCCTTAATACTTACCTAGGTCATTGTCTAGCAGTAGCCTGTTCCTTCTTTACTGTTGAGCCATAGTCCATAGAACAGATCCCCCACACAGTCTTAACTGTTCACCTGTTGAAAACACCTGAGCTGTTTCCAGTTTGGGGCATTTTTTTTTTTTAAGATTTTATTTATTCATGAGAGACACAGAGAGGGAGGCAGAGACATAGGCAGAAGGAGAAGCGGTCTCCCCCGCCCCCCCCAACGCTGCCCCGCCAGGGGACTCATCCCAGAATTCTCTGGGATCACAACCTGAGGCAAAGGCAGATGCCACCACTGAGCCACCCAGGTGCCCCAAGTTTAGGGCTTTTATGAGGAGAGCTAACATGAACATTCATGTACAGGGTTTTGTGTAAACATTTGCTTTCTTTTCTCTGTGATAAATACCTAAGTGCAGTTTCTGGATCTTATGGTATTTGCATGTTTTTGTTTTCTTTTGTTTTTCTTAATCTCTGCACCCAACATAGGCTTGAACTCACAACCTTGAGATCAAGTGTCTCATGGTCTTCCAACTGAGCCGGCCAGGTGTCCCTGCCTGTTTAGTTTTATAGGAGAATGCCAGACTGTTTTCCAGAGAGGCTGTACCATTTTACATTCCTGCCAGCATATACTTTTTCTGTGTCCTTGCCAGTATTTAGTGCCATCACTGTATTTTAACCATTCTGATAAGCTATAGAGAGGTTGTTTTTTTTTTTTTTTTATTTCTAGAGAGGTATTTTGTAGTTTCCATTTGCATTTCCCTGATGGCTAATGATGTTGAATGACGTTTCCTATGTTTATTTGCCTTCTATACATCTTTTATGAAATGTCTTTTGTCTATTTTTAGTTGGATTTTTTTTAACTGTTGAGTTTTGAGAGTTCTTGATGAATTCTAGATATTAATCAAATAATTTGTGGGCTATGTGGTTTTGCAAATATTTTCTCTGCATTTGTATCTTGTCTTTTCATTCTCTTAACAAGAAAAACAAAGCAAAAGTTTTTCATTTTGATGAGGTAAAATGTATTTTTTGGACTTCTTAATGTAGCCTCAAATCTGTTGGGAAGACAGTGTTAGAGACCAATTTCTAGAACAGTTGAAGCCTCCCAGTAGAACCTTCTTTAAGATTCATTGCTTTTGAGAAGTCACTAGCATGAAATTGTCACATTTGCTGAAAAAAGGAAAATTAGAAGGCAAGAAGAGCTTGAATTGAGTCTTTCTGATTTCCTGGTTTTTATGAAAATCTTAGAAGTTTTGGGCTTCTGTGCCAGATGGTTGCTAATGCTAAACATATAGCAATGATTGTTTTCTTATAGTCATATAGAACATGCTATGTTAGAAATTAAGTATAAATGTTACAAGGAGTCATTTCCAGAGGTGTCTGGCTGGCTCACTTGGTGGATGGAGCATGTGACTTTTGATCTCAGGGTTATGAGTCCCACGTTGGGTGTAGAGATTACTTAAAAATAAAATCTTAAAAAAAAAAGAGTGTGGTCATTTCTGGTTGGAAATGCATCAGGCCTGGAAGCTTCTGATCCTTAACATAAACATATGTATGTGTGTGTACATATGCACACACACACACACATATACAGATATGATCAGCATGTATTCAAACTAGTTGTATAAATTTTTAAATACTGGTGTATTCTTTCCCCTCTGTCCTTAAATCCTCAGGAAAAAAAAAAAAAAAGCTTACTGCACTTTTTGTCTTATGAATGTTTCTCCCAGAAGGAACACTTACCCATACTATTAAATCAAAATGGAATATGAAAGGAAATACATTTTCCTTTACTTTGTAAGAGGCTTACATTTTTATCCCTTTTTGAAGTCAGACTTACGTCTGTTTTCTTCTCCCTGCTGTAATGACATGGTAAACCTGTAACACCCAAGGAGGTGAGGTCCTTGAGGAGCCACTGCCCTCCTTTGCCCTACTACTGAACCAGGGACATAGCTATCTTTATATCTATAGCAACTTTTTTTTTTTTTTTTTTACTATCTCCCTGTCCAGATGGATTCAGGATTGGACCATGTCTAACTCATTTTTGTATTCCCAGCCCCAAGAACAGATAGCGTCTGTCACACCAATAACACTCAGTAAGTCATTGGAGAAATTAGAAATTTCAGTAACTAGTCAGTATCTGAAAATTGGTAATATTCATTATTCAGCAAATTTCATTCTTGTATATTATTCATTTCAACCCCTTTTGAGGGCAGAAGCTATGTTCTGCTTATGTCTTACTCATTTTTTAAACCTCAATATTTGGAAAATAAGTAGACATTTAATGAATGTTGAGTTTATCCATCATCCAGTAAGTATGTATTGAGTACATGATACTATGTTAGGGACCATCAGGAAAATACATATTTACCTAAGAGGCATAGTCCTTTCCTTCA
Source organism: Canis lupus dingo (assembly GCF_003254725.2). Taxonomy (NCBI): domain Eukaryota; kingdom Metazoa; phylum Chordata; class Mammalia; order Carnivora; family Canidae; genus Canis; species Canis lupus. The sequence goes on along the minus strand of NC_064257.1, from coordinate 34,734,058 downwards.
GGTAACCTGTAATCTAGTGGAGGAAGAGTACACATATAAATTATCACATAAAATATTTAAATAACGTGATAAGATATTATAACTTTTGTGTTAAAATGGGAAATCCAGACTAAGCTAAGATTAATAGCCCACAGGAAGTCATCTGGAATAGACTGCCCAAGAAAGGCTGTCCAGCTCGTGACCTGATTAAACTCCCTGCTCTCACCAGAGTTCTCTGCTTACTCTCCTCTATTCATGCTACCCACACTTGTTGCCTTCTCTTGAGATGTCACTCTTCTGTTTGTCTTCTTTCTACTCATAGCCAGCATTGAATGCTGTGTTAGCTAGGATTCTTGAAACTGGCTTAAGCAAAATAAGCAATACATTTCTTCATGTAACTGGAAAGGAGGTCTAGCCATGTCTGGTGTGATGGATCTACCACCATAATGGTACCCAGCAATTTCTCGCTTATCTATTGTGCATACCACACAGGTGGATACTGTTTCTCCTTTCTGAGCTGGGCTGCCCCCCCCCTTTTTTTTTTTTAGAGAGAGAGAGAGTGACAGAGACCATGTATCTGAGTAGGGAGGGATGGGGGCAGAGGGAAAGGGAGAGAAAGAATCTTAAACAGGCTCCATACTTAGCACAGAATCCAATGCAGGGCTCGATCTCATGATAACAACGCTGAGATCATGACCTGAGCTGAAACCAAGAGTCAGATGCTTAACTGACTGAACCACCCAGGCTCCCCTGGGGCTGGACCTTTGACCGATTTTAACCATTACAGTGTGACAGAAGTGATACCTGCCAGTGCCAGGCTGGGCTTTAGGTTTGGTAGCTTTTATTTTTGCCCTCTTGGAAGCCAGGCACCCTGTGAAGAAGTGCGGCTACCCTGACTGAAAGAGGGGAACCCTGGAGAATGAGAGACTATACAATATAAAAATAAAAAAATAAAAGGAAACCCAGAGACCTGGCCAGCCCAGGCATTCCAGTCTCCCGGGAATGAGTGAAGCCATCCTGGACTCTCCAGCCCCAGGCAGCAGCCCAGGGAGCAGAGAAAAGCCACGCCCCTTGGAGGCCTGCTCAGATTGCAAAATCATAGGCAAGTGAATGGGATTGTTGTAAGCTAATATACTGTAGGGTGATTTGTCATGCAGAAACGGATAATGGGAAGAGCTGGATCTAGTCCTCTAATAATTCAGTAAAAACTCTTTTCTCCTTTCATGGCTTTGCTTTCTTCACAGGGGCTTTGTGTGGTGGCCAGGATGCCCACCACTGCAGCAGCCTTACATTCCACCAGCAGGTTTAGCAGTGCCTACAGCAAGGGCACAGCTCTTTCCCAGCAGCTGCAGCAAGCCTCAGGGGTGGTTCCTCTGGGCTGTGACTGGGGCAGGTACCTGTCCTTGCACAAGCCACAGCGACTCCCTCTGATTAGTCAAGGCTGGGATAGCGCGTACCTCTTCCCCTAGGCAGATGTGGGGTGTGGTCCACCTTACCTAAACGACCTGCTTGGAGGGTGGCTGTCCGATAGGGCCCAAAAGAAAAATCCAGCCACTGTTTTGAGAATAAAAGCCTGCATGCTCGGCAGGCATAAATGACAAATATGTATTATAGAAGTCAAGTGTAATCCTACCTCTTTTATAAAGCCTTTTCATGTCATTCCAGGGATCCCTGGGTGGCTCACCTGTTTGGCGCCTGCCTTTGGCCCAGGGCGCAATCCTGGAGTCCCGGGATCGAGTCCCACGTTGGGCTCCCAGACTGGAGCCTGCTTCTCCTTCTGCCTGTGTCTCTGCCTCTCTCTCTCTCTCTTTCTCTCTCTATCATGAATAAAAAAAAAAAAAAAAAGCCTTTTCATGTCATTCCAAACTTTAAACTATTGCAGCTCAAATGGCCCAACCTACTTCTTTGGTGCTTATTAGTGTATGATCTGTTTACTGGTCTGCTTACACTTCAGAAGTAAATTCTTATTTTACACCCTAGATTTTATACCTTTGTATTCCTTATTGATGTGGCTGCATGTGTAACTTTAAAAGTGTGATTTTTTGTTTGTTTGTTTTTTCAGAGAGGTTTTTAGGGGAAGGATCAGAGGCACAGACAGTTCTTACCTTGACAGGAGACATTTACGTTTTCTCTCCCTCTCAGGGATGGACACAATCCCAGAGGGATTGTCTCCAGAGGTATGGATAGGGTCTACTTGGGTCCTGCTTCCCAGTAAGGGAGCCAAGTGGTGATCAGCACTGCTTGTTTTCTTTCTTTTGGGGGAAGTTTGTGCTTGTGCTATTTAATTTATGTTTTTTTTTAAATGATTTATTTATTTATTTATTCAGAGAGAGAGACAGAGACAGAGACATGCAGAGGGAGAAGCGGGCTCCATGCAGGGAGCCTAACATGGGACTCGATCCGGGGTCTCCAGGATCACACCTCAGGCTGCAGGCGGCGCTAAACCCGCTGTGCCACCGGGGCTGCCCTAATTTATGTTTTTAAAAACATATTTTGGGGGTGCTTGGGTGGCTCAGTTGGTTAAAGGTATGCCTTCAGCATGGGTCATGATCCCAGAGTCCTGTGTCTGGCTCCCTGCTCAGCGGGGAGTCTGCTGCTCCTCTGCTCCTTCCCCCTGCTTGTGAATGCTCTCCCTCTCTCAAATAAATACAATCTTAAAAAAAAATAAATAAATAAAAGTAAAAACATTATTTTGTATAGATGTCCCATAGAACAGCTTTTGGTTAACTAGTTTATGAAATAAATGATCTATAAAAGGAAATCCTCTGCTAATTGAAATTTAAATGAGCCTAATGAAGTTTTAATTCATCCTTCTCATGGAGAGTCAGGTCACCATTTCCAGGATGGAGTCCTAAGAAAATGGAAAGTATGTGCCTGTTGACACACCTTCCAAAGCCCAGCCTTAGTTTGTCAGAGACTTCACTTAGGTGTGGCCTCCCTAAAGTTGTTTACATGCATATTATGCACACCTGAGTAGTATACTTGCTATAGCCTCAAATAGCTGGAGGAAAAATTGGTGTTAGGTAAATGAGGGGGAAAACCCAGAAATGAACTCCCATAGATTTTCAGAATGGCTTTTTGTGAGATAAAGTTGACATAATGACTTAATAGTAACAGACTATCTTGCTTTTATATCAAGCTTTAATACTTATAAATGTGCTATTATATTTGTTTAATTGAGCAGATATCCCAACTGGTGACACAAATATCAGGATAAAGAATGCTATTATCACATCTGTCCCTTAAATCTTTGTGGCCTTTACATTTTTTAATTATTTGGAAACATTTTCTCTGGGTGTAAATGAATACACATCCAGAGTACCAGTGGTCATTTGTTAAATAGAGCCTTTTTTATACTCTCATACCACTTTCTGGTTGAATTGTTTATTCCCCCCCCACCAGAGATAAATAATACTGTCCTGAAATTTGTGTTTTTTTGAGCTCTTGCTTTTCTTAGTAGTTTCAGTTATAAATCTTTGTTCTCATAAAAATGACATTTATTCTTCACATTTTTTAGCTTTATACAAATAGTATCTTATTTCATATGCTTTCATGTGACTTGGGTTTTTTGTTTGTTTCTTAGTAATTGATTGTGAAATTCATCCATACTGATTCTTTTCATTCAAGTTCTGTTTGTGGCTTTTCTTTATTTTATTATTATTTCTTTTCATAAGCAGACTTTTAAACATTTTAGTGTAAGTCAGATCTTTCTGGTTTATGCTTTTTTGTGACCTGCTTTTTATAACTTGAGATCATTGTCATATTATCCCATTTTCTTCTGGCAATTTTATTTATTTATTTTTTAAAATATTTTATTTATTTATTCATGAGAGACAGAAAGAGAGAGAGGCAGAGGCACAGGCAGAGGGAGAAGCAGGCTCCACGCAGGGAGCCCGATGCAGGACTTGATCCTGGGACTCCAGGATCATGCCCTGGGCCAAAGGCAGGCGCTAAACTGCTGAGCCACCCAGGCATCCCTCTGACAATTTTAAAAGCCATGTTTTTTTCTACTTTAGGTCTTTAACGTACCTGGTATTGATTTTTGTGTATGCTGTGAGGTAGGGATTTTTTTTTTTCCAAGTAAAAGGCAGAGCATGTCATTCCATTACTTTGCTTAAAATTTTCTAAATCTTCCAATGTGCCTCGGAATTAAAGTCAAAGTTCTTAAAATGGCCTAAATCATTTGTCCTCTATGATCAGGCATCTGAAATGTATCTGACTTCATCTACTGTCTTTCCAGCGAACACTGGCCTCCTCATTTTCTTGGGGGGAACAGCCGAAAGGGGAATGAACTATGTTCCTGGTTCAGGGCCTTTGTACTTACTGTTCTTCCATCTGAGATTTTCACTTATCTATATTATTGGCTCTCTTAATTGTCAGGTCTGTGCTCATATGTCACCTTATCACGCAGGCCCTCTCTGGCTGCCCTAACTAAATTCACTGACACACACACATATGCACCCACACACACTTGAGATCTCTCTTCTCTGCTTTGGACAAACTTGCCTACAAAATCTCTGAACCTGGTAGAGTTGTGTATTCTACTGTTTTCAACTGTTGATTTCATTTCTTGAATGGTTTTAGGACTACATGAGATTTTCTATTTCATCTTAAGTTTTAGTAAGTTCACCCGCTTTATTTAAAAATATTTTTTTAAGGGGGGCTTGGGTGGCTCATTGATTGAGCATCTGCCTTTGGCTCAGGTTGTGGTCCCAGGGTCCTGGGATCAAGTCCTGCATTGGGCTCCCCATAGGGAAGCCTGCTTCTCTGTCTGCCTATGTCTCTGCCTCTCTCTGTGTATCTCTCAGGAATAAATAAAATCTTTAAAATATATATATTCTTTTCAATTTTACTTTTCAAATATTATATGCATACAATGAAAGCATTCAAGTCTAAAAAGCATATAGAGTGAAAAGTTAATCTCCTATGCCTTCCTTCTAGTTACCTAGGTAGGCATGCGGCTTCCATTTTATCCCAAATTTATTTATTTATTTTTAAAAGTTTTAAAGGTTTTATTTTTAACTAATCTCTGCACCCAACATGGGGCTGGAACTTACTACTTCCAGATCAAGAGTCACATGCTCTACTGACTAAGCAAGCCAGGCACCCCCATCCCAGGTTTAAATATAATAACATACGAGCGAGGTCAGTTTGGTCCAACCACCTGGCAGGAACTATTCTGTTCACCTTTGGTATTCAAGCCTCTCTGTGGGAATTCTGCTCCTGTCAGTCTTCCCTGATCTCAGCAGATCCCATATTTTCTAGATAAACACAGACACCTATCTTTACAGTCCAGCGGCTTTTCTTTGGCTCTGTGGGGACATCCACTCCTTAATGTTACTTTTTAGCTGTATCTACTTTACAGTCCAGTGGCTTTTCTTTGGCTCTGTGGGGATATCCACTCCTTTATGTTACTTTTAGCTGCATCTAGGAGTCCCTAGCGAATTTCTCCTTGGTCATTGGCTTTCCCTGACTTAATGGGAATGGTTCTTACTGCTTTGCTCGCTTATGACTGTGACGCCTCTCCCCAAGCGTCAGGTTTGGACTCAGGACGGCTGCTCATGGGAGTAATTTGTTGATCAGATTGTTCACAGGTATAAATTGAAGCATACTATGTGGCCCCTCTCCTGCCATCAGTTTGTCAATTTCCTTCATTTCTTGTTTATCCTCTTAGAAAAATATGGTATGTATATATAAGCATACACATGTATTCTGTTTTTACATAGATGGTGGGATACAATATATGTTATTCTGTACTTTTTTCTCTTAGCCATGTATGCTAGAGAGAGCTCTGTAGCTATAAAGAGCTGCTTCATTCTCTTACAGTTAATACTCTACAGTTAATACTCTACTAGCTGGTTGTATCATATTTTATTCAGTCTCCTTCAGAAAAACATTTAGGTGGCTCTCTTTTTGCAGCGATCTTCTAACCAGTGTCCTTTACACATCTTTAGTCAGTGTTTCACACAGCTATCGGATAGATCTCCTTCAGCTTCCCACCTGATACTGTCATTTCCCCAGTTCGGAAACCTCCAGCAGCTGTCCAGCACTCACAGAATAAGGCTGAACCTCCTCTCCTTGAAAGTAGAGCCAGGGACCACATGGTCTCCACCTACTTTTCCCCTTGTGTCCTCCTGTTCCTCAAGACACCCCCTGAACTGGTGATTTGAGATGTTCCAAACCGACCTTTGTTTTTATGCTCAGTATTTTTCTTCTGCCTGCAACACCTTCCCCCTCAACCCTTTGAAGAGGAGAATCATATGCTCCTCCCTTCCTACTAGGCTTGCTGTTACCTGGCCCTCTAACTTGAGTTCTCTTTGGAGCAGCTGCAATTTTAGCATTTTAACTCAGTCTCCCACTAGTACACCCTTCATAACCGGACCAGGTGTTCTGAATGTTGGCTTAGATAATAGATTTAACTGTTCATCAGTCAGTCCTTTTTTTGTAGACTTCAAATTTGGGGAGGGGCAGGAGGGGTAGAGGGAGAGGAGAGAGAGAATCCTAAGTAATCTCCACACCTAGCATGTAGCCCCCATTCCAGGGCTCGGTCTCATAACCCTCAGAGCATGACCTGAATCAGACATGCTTAACCCACGGAGCCACCCAGGCTCCCCTAAATCGCAGACTTCTTGTGGGCAGGGACTATTCCCTGGAAATAGAGACTACTAAAATGAAAAGATTGCCTTCCAGGTAGGTTCCACATCAAAGAGAGCCAGGTGTACAAAATTAAAATACACAACTCCATAGACCTTTGTTTAAATGCAAGTGTGCTCAGCGGGATGGTAGGAAAAACATGGGCTTTAAAGAAAAAAAAACCCATCTCTGGTCCCTGCCCCAGGGTGTGGCCCGTGGTAGATGCCCGAAACGTACACGTTGAATTAAAAAAAAAAAGACAAAAAAACCCCTAAAAGAAAGCACTTAAGGCGAGCCTCAACATCTTGCCCCCAATCCCTCTTTTATCATAAACATACAAATAAGCCCACGATTAGGGTAGGTGTCAATCAAATTTTGAGGAAAAGGAGGCCAGTGTGGGAGAGTGTGGATTCAAGTTTCAGCGATGGGGGACGGGGGGAGTTGCACGTGGGGCAGGTCGGGGGCCCAGCGCGGGGAGGGGAGGCGGGGAGAGGGCGAGGGGGAGGAGACCCGGCGCGCCCGCCCCGCCCCCGCCCCTCCGCCCCTCCGCCCCTCCCCCTCCCCCTCCCCCTCCCCGCGGCGGCGGCGGCGCAGGGCGGGCGCGCGGGTGTCGGCAGCAGCTGCGGCCGCCCCCGCCGCCCCCGCCGCCCCCTCGGCCGCGGCTCCCAGGGCGAGCCCGGCGCGCTCGGCGGCTCGCGGCGCGGGAGACGCGAAAGTTGCGGGCGCGAGCGCGGACATGCCGGGCAGCGACACGGCGCTCACCGTGGACCGGACCTACTCCGACCCGGGCCGGCACCACCGCTGCAAGAGCCGGGTGAGAGGCGCGGGCGGGGCGGGGCAGGGCAGGGCAGGGCAGGGCGGCGGGCGCGAGGCCGGGGGGCTGTGGCTCCGTGGCCGCCGCTCCCGCTCCCCTCTCGGCCCCCGCGGCCGCCCCGGGTCCGCGCCGAGGCGCGCTGGGGACCGGGGCGTCGGAGCCCGGGTCGGGGGCAGAGCGCCGCCGGCCCCCCCGCGCGCCCCGGTCCCCGGGTCCCCCCGCCCCCCGCGCGCCCCCGGCCCCGGCGTCCCCGACGGCCCGCGCTCCGCCACCCTCCGCCAGGGAGCGCCCGCCGCGAGGGAAGCCGCCGGGGGGGGGGGGGCGCTCGCCCCGCCGACCCCCGCGTGTCCGCGCCCCTCCTGCCCGCGGGGGCCGGGCTTTCCCGGGCTGGCGCGGCGGCCGCCCCGGCCCGGCCCTGCCCGGCCCTGCCCCGGCGGAAAGTCCGCCTTGGCGCTGCCGCCGCGGGGCTCCCAGCCGCGCCGGGCGGGCGCCGTCTCCATTGTTCGCGGTGTAATTTGCCGTGGCTGATTTTGGCTGTGGGCGAAAGTAGCTCCGGGAGCCAGCCGCGGGGACGAGCCCGTAGGGCTCCGACAGAGAGACGGGGCCGGAGCCCGCGCCCTGCGCCCCCCGCGGCCCCGGGACCTTCGCCGGGCTGGGCGCACCGGGTCCCCCGGCGCACGGAGCGCCCGAGGCCCGGCGCGCCCTCCCTCCCCGGCACCTGTGCGGGCGGAGCAGCCGCAGCTGCCCCCTGCGCGCCGCGCACCCGCGGGGACCCCAGCGTCGGAGCGTGGAGCGTCTCGTCTCGCCCGGGAAAGCTCAGGGTCCTGCTCACCCCCGGGCCTGCCTACGCCCGAGGTCCGGGTAAAGTGGCAGTGGTGACCTACGCAGCTCAGCCCCTGGTGCGGGCTTTGGGAGTTTCATCATAACTCGGGGAACTAATCAGTTATCCCAGAAGTGAAGTAACGAGTCCCAAGTTTTCCCTTTTTCCTTTAGTATCTGTTAATTGAGTTAAATTTTTACAGATTAAACTTACTTGGTGGAGATTATTGCATCCACTCCACTCCCCCAAAGAATTCTTTTTTTTTTTTGCACTTTATTTTTTTATTGAATTATAGTTGACATTCAATGCTATATTTAATTTTGGGTGTACAGACTCGTGATTTCACAATTACCCTACGTTACAAAATACCATAATAAGCTTTGTGTTTTCTTTAGAAGTTTCATAGCCATTTGTTATGAAAATAACCATAAACCCCTTTGGGAGAAAACATGGTGAAAGGTCTTTGGTTACCTATACATGTACAAGGGTTTGGAAGATTGACTGCTGGTTAACACAGTTAATGAGGAAGAAAGGTGAAGATCGTTTTCTAGTGCATTTGTAATTGGAGGAGTCTATTAATGTTGCAGTTGACAGAAGAAATCTCAGACTTGAAAAAAGTTGTGGAAGCTTGGTTTCTCTTGTCACAACTGTGATGATCTTTGTGTAAACAACAAGATTAGTAATCTTTGAGGGATGGGTGGCTCATTGTGAGCTCATTTAACTGATTTGGCAAAACTCATGGATCTTTGCAAAACTCACTGCTCATAATCTGTGACATAGTAGTGACGGAGTTCATACTTCAGCTACCTAGCTGAAAAGTGGCAAAGCAAAACTATTTTAACTGCAGATTGTTTTCGTCTCTGCTGGTTCTGCCAGTATTCTACAGATCCCTTCTCTGTCAAAAGACTACAATCTAATGTGAAGGGAGTTGCTTCTTTTCCTTTTTTTAAAAGAAAATTTTTTTCGTTTCTTTTTAAATGTATTTTTTAAAAGGTTTTATTTATTTGAGAGAGAGAGAAAGAGAGTACAAGCAGGGGGGGGGGGGTGGGGGGGTGGCGAGAAGCAGGCTCCCAACTGAACCCAGGAGGGATCATGACTTGAGCTGAAGGCAGACGCTTAACAGACTGAGCCTCTCGGGTGCCCTGGGAGTTGCGTATTTCTTTTAAATTCTACCATTGATGTTCCACATACTACATTGTTTTATTAGCATATAGAAATACCTGATCTTTGTCGGGAGAGAGAGAGAGAGAGAGAGAGAATATTAAGTAGACTTCACGCACCTCATGGAGCCTGTCCTGAGGCTGGATCTCGTGACCGTGAGATCATGACCCAAGCTGACATAAGAGAATGACCCACTGAGCCACCCAGGCACCCCCGAGACACCTGGTTTTTTAAATAGACTATTGATTAAACCTATGTTAGACACTATCTGTACTGATTATTCTAAGTTAGCTTATTGGGCGAATGAAGTCTAGGGAGAACTAGACAAACTCAGACCCAGGAGGGCTAGAACTTGAGCGAACAGTGACTGTTTCTGTAGCAGTGGTGCTGAGATCCGTGTTTAAACTTCTTAACTCTCTGCTTTTAGGGTTTTATTGTTGAGATGGCAAAGAATACAACTGGAGGAAATTTTGTAAGCTGATAACTTTTCTCAAGTGAGGCCGGTGTAATTTTGAGTCTGTCCCTAAGGCCACGGTAAGCCTGCTATAATGAAGGGAAAGTATCAGCAATTTTCCTGTGCAGAAAGTATTTTGCCCATCAGATGATTCTGGCTCCTGTTTTGTGAACTCTTTTAGATTTAGCTTATAAAGATGTATTTTTATTTTTCCTACACTCAGGAAATCTGTGATGCAGGAGAACTTCAGGCAGTATTAGGATTTAATTTCTTTTTTTTTTAAACATTTTTAAAATTTTTATTTATTTATGATAGTCACACACACAGAGAGAGAGAGAGAGAGAGGCAGAGACATAGGCAGAGGGAGAAGCAGACTCCATGCACCGAGAGCCCGATGTGGGATTCGATCCCAGGTCTCCAGGATCGTGCCCTGGGCCAAAGGCAGGCGCTAAACCGCTGCGCCACCCAGGGACCCCAGGATTTAATTTCTTGACGTCACCACCCTTTGGCAATAAACCATGTAGTATAGGATTTTTAAAGAACCCTTTTGTGGACTCAGGTGGTAAATTCGCTCACCTAAAAAACACTATACCTGGAACTGGTGGTGCATGTGATGAGTTGATTCACCTTTCAGAGATACAAAGTTTCCTCTCAGGAAGGGAGTCTCTAAGACTCTAAGAGATCAAGTTCTTGGTTGCTGAATGGTCATTTTTTAAGTTCAAAATTGATACCCTGTTGAGATAACAGGAAAAATACACATCTCTCTCTTGCTGAATTTGGTTAAGCCTTTGAGACCAGAATAATAATGAGGCAGTGTACTATTTTAACGTTGCAGGAGTCTATTTTTACAGCCAGGTGGATTAACCTAGATTCCCCCCTCAGTAAAATATAATATAACTAATGAATTCTGTGATTATCTCTAAGCTGACAAGTCAAGATCATTCACATTTTAAACTTCATCAGGGTAAAACTCCGAAATGGTGCATGTTAACTCGACATAAAATATCCCCTACTTTAAAAGAAAGAACATACATAATTAGAATCCTACTTTTTTTTATGCCCTAGATAGTTCAAGCCTGTCATCTTTTTAAGAATACAGGCAGTCTGTTTTCTATATATTAGCTGGTTTTTGTTAATGAATTACGTGTGTATCAAATTTCTGTTAGCTCTAATTTTAAATGTTCTAAAATGGCACCTTCAGCCCCTTGTGGTTAGTGGTCAGCAGCTGGGGCTCTCAGATCAGGTGACCTGGATCATGGCCCTGGCTCATCACATTTCCCAACTGGGTGAGCACTGGGGCAAGGTCTAACCTTTCTGAGCCTCCAGTTCCCCTCTATAACAGAGGTGATAATAATCATTACTTCTGGGAGAGACCGTGAATCGTCAGAAAGAGAACATTAGTTTAAAAAAAAAAAAAAAAAGGTGTGCACTCAAGGTTAGATGTTTTTATCCCTATATGAGTAATTTTTTTCCCCTTATTCTGTTGGTACCACTGCTAAGTGCTTACTGTCACCCCATCTCTAACCTGTCAGCTGTTACACTGGGCCTCTCTTGGTCTTTTCTTTGGAATTGGTTCCTTAAACCCTGTGTCCCGCAGTCATCTCCCACCTTCATATAGCCACTTGGGACCTCTGGAATTGGTAATGGTGTACTAGCTTCCTCATTGCTCCCTGATTTCATCAACCACTATTCCATCCTGCCTACGGGGACCACAGTACTCTGCCTAGACGCCCCCTTTCATTAGGCTAGCCCTCAGAAGACAGATCTTGCACTAGTGCTGCCGTGGACCTGCTGTGGGCCCTATAATTATTCTGAGTCTTAGTTTCTGCTTCTATACTCTAGGGGTGTTTCAAGGAATAAATAATGGTAACTTCTATAAAATGTCAGGTACCCAGAAGGAACTCAGTAGATGGTAGCTATTTTTGTTCCTACTATATAAGAAGTGGTCATAAGCTTGAAAATGGGAAGACTGCTAATTTTGTGAATAGAGTAGACTTTCTTGGGCATTTTTAGCGTTTTGTCCCTCTTCCATCATATGTTCCTTATCACATTGGCTGTTCACATACTTGGCACTTACATGTTTATAAACTGTAGGCACTTTGAGAATGAGAGGTTTCATTCATTTAACAGATACTCGCTGAGCACCTTCTGTATGCTAGCTGTTACTCTAGGCATCAGGAATATAATGGTGAATGAAACAGACAGCCTGGTCTCTCTGGAAGCTTAATATCTGGTGATTGCATTTTATTTGTACTTGTAGCCCCAGGAAATACCCTCCTATTTTACAGGAGGAAATGGTAATATGTACAGAAGTCTCTAACATCTGAAATAAAAACCTGTGTTGGCCATGGTGGCTACCTGTAGTACATCTTGAAGTGTTCTGTGGTTTGGAAATAGATCTTGAATTACGTGATGAGTAATGGCCAAAAGCAGTCAAGGAGAAGAGGCTATTGTAGCCCTTCTCAGTGGAAATGATTGGGCAGTGATGTAATAAGTTGATGATCATATGCTTACACCCTGGGCGGAACAAGAGTGAGTGGGAACAGACTTCTGTCTTGGGGACCCCTGACCTAATGAAGTGGTGAATTGAATGGTTTGTGAGTACACTTTTCATCAGTGATCTGTGTTATTCTAAAGGGTTCATTAAAAGCCTGGCGAATAATGACGAGTGTCTCAAGTCCCATTTTTTAAAATTTAGGATGGATAGGTTGATGTGTGTGTATTTTGAGCTGTGCTTCGCCTCAGGCTCACTAGTTCTCCCTTCAGAGGAGAACACACTGCCAGCCACCAGCAGCACACCCGCTTGTCACATCCGCTGCTGAATACCAAGACAGCTGCTACCAAGTTGGATTGTAAGATGTGTTTTGCTTCAGACCTGCTGCCTGAATTTCCATGGCTGCTCTTAAGGTCAGAAATCAACCTAATCTTTCTGGGTGGAAATTGCCCATGTCTTCACTTACAGGGACAGGGTGCAGTGCTCAGCCCTGCTGTTTCTTTATTGTGTTTTTATGTTTTCAGTGGAGGGGGTTGGTTGAGAGAGAAGGAAGAGAACCATGAATCACTGTACTGTGAATCAGAATGAGGATTTAACATTCCTTGGAAAAGGAACATCAGGATATATGATCTGTGCATGATCCAACTGCTTCCACTAACTTGGGGACAGGAGGTGCTCCTTGAAGGAAAACAATGTATTTGTTGATTACTCCTCTGTAAGGCAAAAAGAACCTAAATGAAGAGAAGAATGCAGTAACAGTGTTAACAGCAAACACTTACTGGACATCGGGCACAGTATTAAGCACTTCAGATGCACTGTCTCCTTTATCTTCATAATATTCTACTTATAGTTTGATTTTTACAGACAAGGATGCTGAGGCCCCAAGCAAGTTATTTGTCCAAGGTCTTGTGGCCATTAGGAAATGCTAGAGCTAGGATCTGGTAACCCCAGATCCTAATTGTAAAACTTGCATTTTTAACCACTTCCCTGCCTTCTACCTCTGAGAGGAATACTGGTGAGCAGCTCAGTCTTCATAAACCTGTCCTTGAAGACAGGCATGTCCAGCGTCTGCAGGGTGTCTGGCCACATTGTGTGTTTGGGATTCTTACGATACAGCATTTTGCCAGTCCTTTGTGTATAGTCTCATGTACCCAGGAAGCCTTTGACAAATGAATGATTTAAAGTGACAATTTATAGCTTTTTATAATGCCTATGATACAACATTTTTGCCAGTAGCTTGAAAAAGTCTTAAAGGCTGTTAAATAAGCATAAGATTTAAGTACATTGGTAAAGAACCATCTTCCAGCCTGGTATTCTGTCTCCACAGCAAGGGTGGTGGTTCTTGTGATAGTCGGGTCGCAGTTTGGCCTCAGCAGATCTCCCAAAAGGACTTCAGCTTCCCTGGACTGAGGGCCTATGCTTCTCAATATGTGGGGCGAAGTGTTGGGAAGCAGACTTGAAGGTTTTAACTGTGTTAGAACTGAAAGGGGATTTAGACATAAACTCCAGACCATTCCATTTGTAGAGTAGAAAAGTGACATCCAGCCAGACTTTAACCAGTGAAATTATGTAACTAATACTTGATTGACCAGGACTAACCATTATCCCAGTTTCTCTCTTAGAATTTCTTAACAGAAAACTGTTTTAAATGTTTTTAGATACCAAGCTAATTGCTAAGTTACATGGAGTATACATCTCCAAATTTAAGTAAAATGAGAATTTGAAATTATTTTCAATAGAGAATTCATTGATGGACAGATTCTAAATTTGTGAATTTTCTAGGTGGGAAAAAGGTAAATTTGAGTGATTTAGCATTAGGCCATCATCCTTATGAATTAGTGTGCAGATTTTTGGTGAGACTAGGGAGAAGAGAGTGTGGCATTTCATATATCAGACTACTTAGCTACAGTAGATCTGTTGCCACTTATAAAGATTATCTTTTCTGATTTCATTGTTGAAACAACATCCCCAAACCCCCTGAAATAAAGTTTTGCAAAATGAGTTCATCTTTGCCTTTACCGTCCACCTGTTGGGATAGGATATTGGGGGAAAAAAGTGTGCCAGATGCATAAATCATGGGATACATTATATATGTATTATATATGTATATGTTCATATACACACACACACACATTGTAACTTAGAATTCAGACCTGGTGTTTGTTGATTCTTAAGCTTTCTCTTCCTGTGAGATTCTCATTGAGGGCATCTTCCAGCACCAAGTGTTTTTAGCATATGTAATTTCATGCAACACAACACCTAAAGGCACACCAGAAACACCATCTGGTTCTTAGCCACAAAACAGTCATCTGCCCCAACACCTGGGGGGAGGAGGAGAGGGATAGAGTCCGTTGGTACATTCTGTGCCAGGCCCCAGTGAAGTGCCTCCCTGAAGGAAACTATGTGCATTCTGCTTCCACAGCCCAGGAGTAAGCACTTAGTAGAAGGGATTTCTACTTAGATGTTCTGCAGGCACCTCAAGAGTCTATATGCCAGACTTCATTCTCTCAAATCCCCCCCTCCCCCACCACCACCATGCCTGAGGCCTGGAATACTTGTCCAGCACAGCATATTCTCCAACAAGATTCCTGGGATGCTGCCTCAACATCCACCACTGCCACTGCCTCCCCGCCCCCCCCACCACCAGCCCTCACCAGCGTTGCCTCTCTGTCTCCGCATCACTTTCTTAGTTTACTTCTGGATTTGAAGAAGATGAAGGGTTAAGAGTATGGACTCTGGAGTCAAACTTGATAGTCTGCTCCACCACTTACCAGGCATGTGAACAACCATGAGAAGTGTTATTAGGAAACCCATTACGGCATTTGTTCTGACGTTGAGTCACTCCTCGTTTGTCACAGAGTTCCCCAAACTTCAGCCATTCCCACGCCTACACAGAGCTTCGTACCACCTGTACTATTATTTACTTCATATCTCCAAAGCCATTCCCTCCTTCAAACTTAAATTTATTTTTAAAGTATCAGTGTTCCTATTGTATTAAACATTGTCTGCGCCCCTGAGGACCTGCAGCACGAGATCACAAAGATCAGCATGTGCTGGAGCATCGCTGGAGAGCTCTTAGCACTGAACAGAGACTTTGTCCAGGACCGATCACCTGGATCCCCTTGAGAGTGGTTTTCAAGGGAATCACCAGCTCACTGTGTGTTTCTTTGTTACTGCTTTCCTTTTATGCCACCTAAAATAATTCAGAGTCGTTTTGGAAAACACCAGTCTGATTGTATCATCACTCCTCATCCTTTTAGAAATATTTCTTTTAGTCCCACGACTTAGAAGATGCTTAGAAATCTTTGTTTCATGGACTGTGAAAATCTGAGTGTGTGGAGATGAACAGAAGCCCACAGTGGTGATTTGAAGGCAGCCTTGTCCGGGGGCGCGGGGGAGGAATACTTGGAAGAGGTTGGACAAAACGGGAGTCATACCTGTTCCAGGCTGGATCTCTCATCTTCTGAGGACCTAAGAGAAACAGGCCATGGAAGGCCTCAGTCTAAAGAGGGGAATGTCAAAAGATGAGGACTCTGGGGATTTTAGGCAAGGACAGAAAGTGGGTGGAAAAGAAATTTCAGCTCTGTGTTGTTCTGAAGTCAACTTGAATTTAATTAAGATGTGTATGTAGGCTTGTTGTAAGGAAATTAAATGGTGCCTTGAGCTGCAGCCTTCCACTGAAAGTCTGGGATAAGTGCTCATCCAAAAATAAAGTATGGCTTTAGTGAAAGCTATGCTTTAGCACTTGAGCATGTTTACTCCGGTATGTCCAACTGTGTGTTGGGGCCAATAGTTCCCCCCCTCCTTTTTTTCTGTCTTGGTAAAGATACTGTGATAATCCAGAAGGCGTGGAACTCGATCTCAGATAGTCAGTGGTGTACTATTTTAATCTCACTAATTGGAACAGGTGGCCTGTATTCGAGACTGAATTCTCTCCTTGGCATAGATTTTAATTTATCTGAAAATATGAGGCCCATTCAGTAAGAGCTGTTCAGGCTGTGTATTGGCATCAGGCAAAGTGCTTGAAAGCTTCAGCCATTAAAAGCACAGAAGGCTGAGAGGAAGATCGAAGAAACGGAGCTTGATAGTTTGCTGCTTTTTGACTCCGTTCTTAACCGTTGGGTGTAGAGCTACCCGGCAACGTGGTGGAGTGAAATGTGTCCAGATGCTTGAGAAGGCTACTTGTAAATATTTCTCCAGATGAAGGCAGTGTCTGAAGTATCTCCTTTGAATCCATTTTACAAGATGGCATGGTTGAAGAGGACTTCATGCAGTACCTTATGTTTTTATAGGAGTTAGCACATCCTCAGGCATGAGCTGAAGAGGTGTGCCTGAGTGACTCAGCTTACCACAAGCACTCCAGTTGAGATTCCTTAAGACGCCTCTCATGAAATCAGAGATGGTCTCCAGATTCTGAACTTCTTCAATTGGACCACTCCTTTTTTTTTTCTTTCTCTCTCTCTCTCTTTTCTTTTCTTTCTCTCTCTCTTTTTCTCTTTCTTTCTTTCTTTCTTTCTTTCTCTTTCTCTCTCTCTCTCTCTCTCTCTCTCTCTCTTTCTTTCTTTCAGTGAATGTATGCTTTGCAAAGTATCTTGGGAATATCTTTAAATCCTTCATCCTTCAAGAGGATAGGATCCAGTTTCTTCACCTGACACCCAGTGTCTCATCTGACCTTCGTCTCTTCACCCGCTCTCAGCTCTCGATCTCTGGTTTCCTTCTTAGTGGATTCCCATGGCTCTCTTCTGTGTCTGTGGGCACCTGCTCCATCCTTTCACCTGGGGATGGTTGTGTTCTTTTTATCTCCACATGTATCTCGGTATATGGTTGGGGCATTGTAAATACTGACAGAATGAGTGAGTGTGGGTATGTTGTATAATTGTACTGTGGGACTTGAACAGCTGGAAAACATTTTTTACTCTTGAGCCATATCAAGACAGATTAATCTAATTTAAAAATTGCTGTACAGGATTCACGTTTATAGGTATTCCATGATCTATTTAATTATTACCTTCTTAAAGAACACATCATATATTGCTTCCAGACTTTAGTTTTACAGGCACTTTAGTGACTGCTCTTGGACATGCTTCTGTTTTGCATGTGTGAAGACTATTTGGTAGGCTAAATTCTTAAAGGTGGAATTGCTCAGCGAAGAGTGTACATATTTTCAATGATGATATTGCCAAATTGAATACTATACCTATTCTGTCAAACACTAGGAGCTGGGGGTGCAGCAGTGAATATATATCTAAACTGATAATTGTTTATGTAACCATCAGTGTGTGAACATGCCTCACATCTTTTTGACACAGTGTATTAGAAAATTTTTTTATTCTTGCCAGTCTGATAGGTGAAAACTAAAAGCTCATTTTAATTTATATTTTTCTGATACAAATGAGGTTGATCCTGTTTTAAAATTTTTACTTTGAAATAATCACAGACCCCCAGGAAGTTGCAAAAAATAGTTTAGGGATGTCCACGTATCCCTCCCCCAGACTCTCCCAATGGTTACATCTTATGTAACTTAGTACAAAAGGTTGATCATATTTTCACAAACTTAAACATTTGGGTTGTGAACTGTTAATATATTTTAGCCATTTATCTAATCTTTTAAATTGTTTTGTAGAAGTTTTTTACTAAAGTTGTTTTGCACATTTATCTTCTCAACTTCATCATTCCTGATTGTATTTTCTTCTGTTTATTTAACAGATTGCCATAGATTAGCAACCTGAAACACCCCTGTTTATCATTTCATGGTTTCCATGCACCAGTGATCCAGGTATAGCTTACCTGCAGGATTCTTCATGGCAGGGTCTGGTTCATATTTATTCGGTGTTTGCTGTATGCATTCTCTCCTCCGAGTTTCATCAGCCTGAAATCAGGGGCATCAGCCAGGACTACAGTCTAGTCTGAGACTTGGAATCCTTTTCCATACTCACTGGTTGTTTGCAGAATTAAGATCCTTGCAGCTTTAAGACTGAACCCCTCAGCCCCAGAGGCTGCCCACTGTCCCCTGCTATTTGGTTTTCTGATAACTTGGTAGTTTGTTTCTTCTAGGCCAACAGGAGAGCTGCAGCTCTGTTACATTTTGTCTCTTCCTCTAGACGCTGTCTTTAAAGAGTTCACCTGTTTAGGCCAGGCGCACCCAGATTAACCCAAGTCAACTAATTAGGAACCTTAATTACATCTGCAAAATATTGTCACCTTTGCTGTATAACATAATCACAAGAGTGAAACGAAGTCTTGCTCACACACAAGGGGAGGGCATCATATAGGGTGTGTACACCAGCAGGTGGGAATCTTGGGAACCATCTTAGAATTCTACTTACTACACTGTTTTAATGATTCATTGTGTGTGTGTGCTGAGCATAGAGCCTAGCATGTAGCAAACACTGAATAAATATTAACCAGACCTTGCCGTGAAAAAATTTAAAAGTTTTAGGGCCGTGAAAAAATTTAAAAGTTTTAGGGTTTACCAGATTTGTGTCACTCTTACGGTGGCCTTTGAGATTCTTTTAAAAACCCAAACACATAGGGATCCCTGGGTGTGATCCTGGAGTTCCGAGATTGAGTCCCACATTGGGCTCCCTGCATGGGGCCTGCTTTTCCCTCTGCCTGTGACTCCGCCTCTCTCTCTCTCTCTATCTCTCATGAATAAATAAATAAAATCTTTAAAAAAAAAAACCCAAACACCATGTTCTTCTAATACATCTTATGATTTAATGCATTTTATCTTTGGCCCATTTTTTAATTTAAGTAAATACTACCCCCATCATGGGGCTTGAACTCACAACCCCAAGATCAGGAGTCTCATGCTCTATTGACTGAGCCAGCTAGGCGCCCCTGTTCTTTGAATTTAGAATTTGGTTCTCTTTACGATATCTACACATAAATGACAGTTATCCCTGTGCCATTTTTTGCATAGTTGTATTTTTTTGCCTTTAAAAATACACTGATGTCCACACCTGTAGTTTTATTTTTATAAATTTCTACTTTTTATCTGGGTTTTAAAACTTTTTTTTTTTAAGACTAGTGAGTCAGAGGTTATAGTTTCAGTATATTTATCCTGGATTGGTATCCCTCTCCCCCCTCAAACCAGGATTTGAAATGAGCATTTTGAGAACTCTAGCTCATGCATTTACAAACTTTTCAAATAGGCATGATTCCAATGTCCTTTATAGTAAGGAAAGACCAAAAAGTAGAGGGAAAGAGATGAAGTTTTTTTTTTGCTTTTTTTTTAAACTTGATTTCCATTCTCATTTGAATTAGGTGTTGCCTGTCAACAAGTTCTACTTAATCTAGAATCCTGACCTTCCACATGTTTGCAGAAGCTGTTAGAGTATGAAGAATGTATATTGTTGCTTCCTAATCTGGCTCTGCTGCTTTAATCTCCCATAGTCCACCATCCCAGCTAGGGAGACGGAAGAGCAGGGACTAACCTAATTTTGTGTGCTGCGGGGCAGCAGACCTCTTTCAAGCTTACCCTCCTCTCACTTAGCAAACATATTTAGTGCCCTTGTGCTGTCCTCGTACTGGCATATCTACATTGATTTGTCACTCATGTTAGGATAGTGAATACAGCAAGATTTTGTGTTTGTAGGGTTGTAAGCTGTTTCTCTATTTGGCTTGATTATCCCTATTTGTAGTTAACCTCTGTGGCTTGCTAAATATCACTATCCATTTAAGGGTGGTTATGTGTCCCTATGTTGATTATTGAGAGGTTCACCTGCCTTGTAATCTTTGCAGTTGACACCAAGGGAGGTTAAAGCTGTTGTCTGTGTCCAGAAACTAACACTTAACATTTTGTAACCTGACCCAAGAGCATATTAAATGTGGAATGAATATGCTTGTATAGCATGTGCTTTCATTTGAGAAAGGCATCATGCTTGTAAAAAACTCCTGACTTAAGCAACACTCAGGTAATATTCGTTATATAAAGCCAGCCAAAGTTTACCTCCTATACTAAGCAATTTAGAGTTACTCACTGCATTGGCATGGCATCTCTTGGGTAAATGGGCACCAAAATTAAAGCAAGAGTCTTCTTTCATTCGTTTTTGTCTTGTTACCACCAGGAAGCTATGAGGGCTCTTATACCCAATCATTATCTGTTTCCAACCCTCAGAAATGCTCCACTGTTTGAGTGAATGAGAGCATATTAAATTATACCGTTGAGAAATTTGGCAGTCTGGCCACTTAAAATAATCTGATGGCAAGAAAGTTTTTTTTTTTTTTACATACTTAGAACTCAAATTAAGCTCTTATTTTTATTTTTATTTATTAAAATTTTTTCTTTGTTTATTAAGTAAACTCTCCAGCCAGTCTGGGGCTTGAACTCACGATGGTGAGATCAGGAGCTGCATGCTCCACAGTCTGAGCCAGATGGGTACCTCTAAGCTCTTATTTTTAAAAAAAGACTTAAGAGTTACAATGAGAGCTCTTCAGCCTTGTTGAAGTTTGAGGACAGTTGCAAACTGAGCCCACCATTCCAGCAGGCATTGTTTAGAGCTTTTATTTCTTTGGGCAAATAGGAAATGAATCAAATAGTTTTGTGTTTATGTGGCTATATTTAAGTGTTTGTGCCTTCTTAACCTTCCTTTTGAAATAATTTGTTGTACATGTGGGGTAATTTTAATGGTAACAGATTTGCTAAATAAGAATAATGCATACACTGTTGAAAGGGAGAGACACTAAATCCATACACAAAGATTATTTTAGGTTTTCTGACACTTTGGACATTTCAGAAATCACAGTTGTTTTGTTGGTAAATAATTCTTTAAAATAATTGCTCCTAAAAAAATAAAATAAAATAAAATAATAAAATAAAATAAAATAAAATAAAATAAAAATTGCTCCTAGGGTGGCTGGGTGGTGCAGTCTGTTAAAGCTTCGGATTCTTGGTTTCTGCTCAGGTCTGATCTCAGGATCCTGAGATAGAGCCTTGCGTTGTTGTCAGGGCTCTGCAGTCAGTGGGGAGTCTGCTTGAGATTCTCTCTCTCTCTCTCTCTCCCTGTGATCACCCCCAAAAGTCAATAAATCTTTAAAAAAGAAAAAAAAACAAAATAATTGCCCCTTAGTTTACACAATAGCTTAAAATGAGCCTGGATGTTTTTCGAGGGCACCTAGCTTATTAAATTCTCATTGGATTTTAATTTTCTTAAGCTTGTGCTTGCTTTGGTTGTTTAATTATGGTTGAAGTTAATGTTCTCTGGAAGTAAATGCAGTGACATCAGATTCCAAGCTTATTAGGTAATGGTCCATCAGAAACCACAACTTATACCATGTTTAAAAAATAAACCAGGTTCACAGGGGGGAGGTTGTTATAATCGTGGAAACCCATAACAAATCATTAACCACATAGTTCTGGTTAAATAGTAGACAGATTTATTTTTAATTACCAAATGCATCAGGTATGGAAATAACATTTTTAAAGTATGATACCCATTTACCTATGTCCTAGATTTAACAAAAATTTTGCCATGTTTGCATCATATTTCTGCCACTTGTTTTTAAGAATAAATGGCCCCAGATGCTGCTCCCTGGATGCCTTCTCCCTTCCTGTGCTCTCTGAGGTTTCCATAACCTGACATTGTTGTGTGTCATCCCTTTGCATGCTTTTATACATTGAATGAACCTATAAGAAATATATAGTATTGTTTCTTATATTGAATTTATATAAATGGCATCTCTTTTGTAACTTGCTATTTTTTTTCAGCATAGTGTTTTGTTTTATTATTTAAGCTTTTAGGGGTTTGAGTTTAAGCTTTATTTAAGTATTTTTTTATTTATATTTTTAAATTTAAATTAAATTTGCCAACATATAGTATAACACCCAGTGCTCATCCCATCAAGTACCTTCCTCAATGCCCATTTCCTATTTGCCCCATCCTCCCACTCACCTCCCCTTCTGCCAAACTTTTGTTTGTTTCCCAGACTTAGGAGTCTCTCATGGTTTGGCTTCCTCTCTTAATTTTTCCCACTCAGTTCCCCTCCTTTACTTACAATCCCTTTCACTATTTCTTATATTCCCCATATGAGTGAAACCATATGATGATTGTCCTTCTCCGATTGACTTACTTCACTTGGCATAATACTCTCCAGTTCCATCCGCATCGAAGCAAATGGTAGATATTTGTCCTTTCTGCTGGCTAGGTAGTATTCCATTGTATGTATAGACCACATCTTATTTATCCGTTCATCTGTCGAAGGACATCGTGACTCCTTCCACAGTTTGGCTATTGTGGACATTGCTGCTATGAACATTGGGGTGCAGGTGTTTCACTACATCTGTATCTTTAGGGTCTTTAGCGTAAATACCCAGTAGTGCAAGTGGGTTGTAGGGTAGCTCTATTTTTAACTTCTTGAGGAACCTCCACACTGTTCTCTAGAGTGGCTGTACCAGCTTGCATTCCCACCAACAGTGCAAGAGGGTTCCCCTTTCTCCACATCCTCACCAACATTTATTGTTTCCTGTCTTACTAATTTTCGTCATTCTCACTGGTGTGAGGTGGTATCTCTTGTGGTTTTGATTTGTATTTCCCTGATGGCAAGTGATGCGGAGCATATTTTTATGTGCTTGTTGGCCACGTCTATGTCTTCCTCTGTGAAATTTCTGTTCATGTCTTCTGCCCATTTCATGATTGGATTGTTTCTTGGGTGTTGAGTTTAATAAGTTCTTTATAGATCTTGGATACTAGCCCTTTATCTGATGATGTGTCATTTGCAAATATTTTCTCCCATTCTGTATGTTGTCTTTTAGTTTTGTTGACTGTTTCCTTTGCTGTGCAGAAGCTTTTTATCTTGATGAAGTCCCAATAGTTCATTTTTGCTTTTGT
Source organism: Canis lupus dingo (assembly GCF_003254725.2). NCBI lineage: Eukaryota > Metazoa > Chordata > Mammalia > Carnivora > Canidae > Canis > Canis lupus. The sequence continues at coordinate 34,710,874 of NC_064257.1, read as the reverse complement.
TTCCCTTGCCTTCATAGATGTATCTTGCAAGAAGTTGCTGTGGCCAAGTTCAAAAAGGTTGTTGCCTGTGTTCTCCTCTAGTATTTTGATGAATTCTTGTCTCATATTTAGGTCTTTCAACCATTTTGAATTTATCTTTGTATATGGCATAAGAGAATGGTCCAGTTTCATTATTCTGCATGTGGCTGTCCAATTATTTAAGTAATCTTTACACCCGTCATGGGGTTTGAACTCAGGGACCCGAGATCAAGAGTTGCATGCTCTTCCAGCTGAGCCAGCCAGGTGTCCCGCAGCATGGTGTTTTTAAAATTTGTTCTATTTCATTCTCATTTTTTAATTGCCGTACATTATTTCAGTATATGAATAAACCAGAGTGTGTTTGTAGCCTTTCTCCTAGTGCTAGACAGTTAGGTTGGTTCAGAGGTCTGTATGCTCGTGGGAGAGTTTCTCTGGGGAAGATGCCTAGAAGTGACATTACTGGGGCAGAGGAAAAAGAGTATCTTCACTTTTACCATCTGTTGGTAAGTAGCTTTGTGAAGTACTTGTACTCACAAGACTAATTTGTTAAAGCCTACATTTTAATATATGTTACAGGACATTTTCATTATGATACTAGTTTTTGTGTGGGTGTTAAATAGTATTTGCTTCAAGTTTGTGTGCATTTTAATTTTGCCTGCAAGGAAATATAAAGTTACTTTGAATTTACTGGTGGGCAGTTTTTTGTACCTTGCCAAGAACTTAGCATCTTTATTCTTGTTAATGTCTGTAAAAGTTGATGTGTCAGTATTTTATTTATTGAGATATTATTTACATACAGTAAAACTCCCTCCTTTAGGTGTATAGTTATATGAATTATGACACAGTCTTGTAACTACCACCCAATTAAGATAGAGTATTTCCATCACCCCCAGAAAATTCCCTTTTGTACCCTCTTGTCCCCAGCAGCCATTGATCTGATTTCTGTTGTCGTGATTTTGTCTTTTCCAGAGTACACTATAATTGGAATTAGTATGTAGCCTTTTTGAGTGTGGCTTCTTTCACTTAGCATAATGCTTTTACCATTCTTCAATGTTGCCTGTGTCAGTACTGTATTCTTTTTTTTGTTTTTTTGTTTTTGTTTTTTTTTTAACTGTATTCCTTTTTAGCGATAAGTAGTATTAGTATGTTTTGGGGAGTACTGAAGTATGCAAGTATGAACAGAGATGAAAAATGACTTAAATTCCATGCTTCTTGTGTGACTGAATTTATCCGTTTTTCTCATGTCACTACTACAGCATTATGGAAAGTTTAGAGCATCAGTTTTTACAGTTAGAAAGGACATTAATTTGTAATCCTGTTACTTTTCAAATGTTTTATTCCTTCAGAAATTTAAAAAAACATGCATGAAATTAGTGTTCTAGGTCTTAACCTAGGGTCTGTGGTTTTTGTATATTTGCATGTATTTCTTGAGGAGAAGTTCCATAACTTTCTTTGGAATGGTTCTTACTGGTGGCAGATGACCTTTAAAAAAGACGAAGGACAGTCCCGGTGGCCCAGTGGTTTAGCGCCACCTCTGGCCCGGGGTGTGATCCTGAGGGCCTGGGATCAAGTCCCACATCGGGCTCCCTGCATGGAGCCTGCTTCTCCCTCTGCCTCTCTCTCTCTCTCTGTCTCTGTCTCTCTGTCTGTCTCTCTCTCTGTGTCTCTCATGAATGAATGGATAAAATCTTTAAAAAAAAATAAAAAAGACAAAGAACCACAGGTCTAATGTAAGCTCTTGTTTCAGAATTAAAAACATCAAATGTATAGAAGTATATTTGTTGATATGTCAGTGGGTCGTGCTTTTATGTTAATTGAAAAAATTTCTAAAATATTTGCCCAGAAAACTCATTTTTGAGCAAATAGAATATTGATAGAGCTAGCCTAAGTAAGTGGCTCTGTCCACACTGTGACAAAGCCTTTACATAGGTTATGACATTCTTACAACAGCGCCGAAATGGAGGTACAGTCATCCTCGTTTTATGGACGGAGACCAGAGGCTCAGACCGGTAAATGACTTGTGCAGGATCACACCACCAAGACGTGAGAAGTGTGGGACTTGAACCCGGCTGGGTCTGCATTCCAGAGCCCCTGCCCCCTAACCATTGGGTGAACTGCTTCAGCATCTGAAGGGATAGTGACACAGACACCCAAGTGTAGACACCAGTTATCTCTGGGTAGTAAAATAAATGGGTACTTGGTTTTCCTTCCTCTGCTTGTCAGTATTTTCATAGCTTTTCTATAACAAACATATTTGCAATGAAATGTAGCTACCTGATGAGAACCTTTATCTTGAGAAGGTAAATCACATCAGTGCTATAACTTTCTGATTTACCTGTTGTTTTGCCCTGGATCTGGGGAAGGCTCAGTGGTCAAGACTCAGGACTACAGTGATGGAAACCAGTAGTAGGGCTGTGCTGTAGATACCCTCAAGCTACACACCCTAGAGCACCAATCTAGAATTCTCCCCTGGCTTTTTTCTCACCCAGCGCCTATTTGAAACAGGCTAGGAGCAGTCGGCTGCCTCATCCCAGAGCCCCCTTCGTTGTCCTGCGTGCTTCCCTGTCTGCCCAGTGCTCCTCTAGGCCCCGAGGTCAGTGGGACGGGGGCACTGCTCTTGGGGACCTCGGGCTGGGGAGGACAGCCTGCAGACAGATGATGATAGCGCTCCAGGGAGCCCTGGCCTCACATGGACCCTTCTGGAAAGAACTGATCCAGAGCCCGCTCTGGGAGGCTCCAGACCAGAAGGTGTAGGTGTCAGCTGTTCAGCCTTTCCGGCCCATCCTCCCTTCTCACACGCTGCTGCGGGGTTGTTCCCGATAGTTGTTTATAGGATGCTGTTGGCAGAGGAGGACAGATGGTACCGATCTCGCAGATTTCAGTTCACCTCTGATTAGCCCTTTGGAATGTATTTTGTGTATGTATATGCTGTCCTCATGCAGAGGAAATACTAAGTCATGGGCGTCACAGATAGCTTCTTTGATTTCACTCGGAAGGATGCTGCAGAAAAGGGAGGAACAGAGCTGTTAATTGTCATGGCAACCAGCAGGTTTTTATAGTGGAACGTTGCCTTCGTAACCTAAACCAGTCACCTTTTTTCTCACTAAAGAAAACAGACTGACGTAAACTCAGGGAAGTATAGTACATTTCTCAGCAGGGTTTTATTTGCTTCTCAGAAACAGCTTTGCAATGACTTCAGTTCCTTCATAGACTTTCAGAGCTGAAAGGCACCCCAGTGCTTTATAGAACTTTATGAAGTCAGATGCTTATGAATTCCGATGATGATGATGATGTCACCCCATTTCTACTCCTACCCCCCACCCGGTCTAATACACATGGCCAAGACTTCTATAAGGGGCTAGAATGAGGATGAGTTTGGAATTTGGCAGACACGCACTGGCACAGGCTCCTTCCTAGAGAAGAGTATTGCACTCACCATCCTTTGAAGACTTCTGCTCTTTTGCCCTGTGTGATCCTGTCGGGCTTGCTTCTTCACTGTCCATCACTCTGTAGACTCAGGAGATGCTGAGATATACGGCTCTGGGCCCACTGGTCCTAATGTGCTTCCTTGAACAGTAACATCAAGATTAATGGTACCTGTGTCCCTACACCTGTGGCACAGAAAAGGAGTCACTTAGGCACCTTTTCATGGCACTGGATTTAAGAATGAGTTCCCTTGCAAACCTTGGGTTGGTTTCTTCCTACCCCTACTGTGCAGTTGTCTCCTCTTGACTCCCTTTCACCACATCAGGAGTGTGGTATGTGGAAGAGCCCATTCATAAGCAGCCCAGGTATGAATCCTGCCCATAACCATTCTGCTTTCAGCCTAATTCATGCTCAATTCAAATATGAATTGAGCACCTACTATGTGCCAGGCATCCCAGAACCAAAACAAAAATCACTCTCTTATATTCTGGTAAGGCAAGGTAGACAGACCAGACTGGTAGGTAAAATATACGGTATGTTAAATGATGGCAAGTACAGTGTTCAAACTCAAATCATAGTAAGGGGGCTGGGGATGCCCCAGGGGTGAAGGTAGAAAGAAGTAGTTGTAAATAGGAACCTCAAGGAAAGCTCTTCCCAGAGACGTCATTGAGGGAGGATCTGAGGAAGTAAGCTCTACAGCTCTGTATGGGGAATTGCATTCCAGGGAGAGGGGACACCAGGACAGGAGTATACCTGTTGTACCTGAGGCGCATCAAAGAAGTCATGTGGCAGGAGCAGAGTGAGTAAGGACACGAGGTCCAAGGGGTAACGGGAGGCCTTGGCTCCTGGATTAAAGGTGGGTGTGAGCTGGTGTAGAGAGACCCTTGGGGTGTGGTGACAGTGCCTTGGATGAGGACGCTGGCAGTGGAGGTGATGGGAAGTGGTCAGATTTTCAAATATTTCCTCAATCCATTTGAGCCAGTTTCCTCATGTAAAAAAATAAGTATAATTCTTTCCTTAGAAGGGTGTCGAAGGCTTCTAAGATGATGGACTGAAAGGGTCTTCCATGACACTCGTTCTCACCTACAACCTGACTTGGGTGCCCCCCCCGCAACCCAGCCCATGCCCAAGTCTGTTTTGAGCCTTCATATTCCTGTCCTTGTGGTTCACTTGTCTCTCTCCACACCAGAAAGTCAGTATCTCCTGTGCTTGGCCCAAAATGCACAGTGTTTGGATAGATAGAGAAATGGAAAGAAGGAAGAAAAGAATGAAGTAAGAGTTTCATGCATAGATACTAGTGCCATGTTTGGGTTTATATACTCCAACGGGTAACATAACAGGACTTTCTTTCCAGAGTTCATTGTTTAAGGACATCAAATGACAAGACATTGGCTACATTTGCTATTAAAAGAAGTCTAATTAGGAAGATGTGTACACGTATTTTCACATTTTAAAATTTATCTTTTCCCTGCTCTTGGCTTATAGAGAGGTGTTTGTTCAGAGACGCTAATTGGTGTTTTTACTTAGGTGTTTTTTAAGAATAAAGAGGTCATTAGCAGATTTCCTCAACAGTCTAAGGAAATCTTTCTTGAACATTTTATTATGAAAACTTTCGAATGCATATAAAATGTAGAGATAGTAACAACTTAAGTTAACACTAGCTTAATATACAGATAATCTGAATCAGTTCAGGGAAAGTTTTTTTTTTTTTTTTTGCATTTGCAATGCTTCTGTTACCTGTTACAATGTGAAAAGGCTCAATTTGTTAACTCTCCTGTTAGAAAAATTCTGTGTATGACACTTTCTTTCACTGGGAGACCCTTTGACCTTCATTTGGAAATGCTGCATCATTTACATTTAAAGTCAGGGTTGAATTGTGTCCCCTCAAAAAGGTATATTGAAGTTTGTGATGTTGTGATTTACAATAGGAAATATAGTTGACCCTTGAACAATGCAGGGTTAGGGGCACCAACACTCCCCTTCCCACAGTGGAAAATCCACATGTAACTTTGGTTCCCCCAAATAACTACAGGTGCCCTATTATTGATGGGAAGCCTTCCTGATAATCTAAACAGTCGATTAACACATATTTTATAGGTTATATGTATTACATATTGTATTCTTACAATAAAGTAAGCTAGAGAAAAGAAAATGTTACTAAGAAAATCCTAAGGAAGAGAAAATACATATACGCAGTACCACACTGTAAAAAATCCACATGTAAATGGACTTGCGTCATTCCAGCTCCTCTTGTTCAAGGGTCAACTGTATATATTTGGTCTTTGTTTCCATCTCCAACACAAAGCTCCTAAAACCTAGAGAATTTCCTAAGTGACTGTAATGATAAAAATGAAATGAGTGTCTTTCGTTATTTATATATAGCAAGCCCTGTTCAGACGCAGTCAAGTTTGCTGATTAGGTGACATTTGGAAAGCCCTTAAGGATGGGGCTGGTTGCCAGGGGAACCAACCTTGATTAGAAGATTGAAATTTTCAGTTCCCGCCTCCCATCTCTGGGGAGGGAAGAGGGGCTGGAGGTTGATGTAATCGCCAATGGCCAGTGGTTTAATCTCACATGGATTCATAATGAAGCCTCCATAAAACCCCGGAAGGTTGGGGTTTGGAGAGATTCCAGGTTGATGAACACATGGAGATTCATGGAGTGTGGCTCCCAGAGAGCCTTTCCCTGGACCTCACCTTGTGCATTTGGCTGTTCCTGAGTTATATCCTTTAAACTAGTAATCGAGTAAACGTCTTCCTGCATCTGTGAGCCACTCTAGCAAATTAATGGAAGCCAAGGAGAAAGTGATGGGAACCTCCAGTTTCTAGCCAGTGGGTCAGAAACACAGGTAACAATCTGGACTGGGGATTGGTGGCCGAAGCAGGGGTTGACAGGCTTGCAGTACTGAAGCCTTAACCTGTGTGATCTGATGGTGTCTGATGGTAGATAGTGTCAGAGTTGAGTTGAATTGTAGGGTACCCAGCTGGGGTTGGAGGATTGTGTGGTGGAGTAGTGTGAGAGAAGACACAGGAGTGAGTTTGTCCTTTACAAAGCCCTCCCAGTACCTCAGAATAGGATCTTGCTTGGAAATAGGGTCTTTACAGAAGGAACCAAATCAAAATGAGGTCATTAGGATGGTCTATGGCTCAATATGACTGGTCTCTTTATAAAAAGAGGGGATTTGGAGACAGGTGTGCACACAAGGAAGGTGATGTGAAGACCCAGGGGGAGCACCTGTGGTGTGAGGACTGACTGATGATTGGTGTGATTTATCTGCAGGCCAAATGAGTGCCTGATGAGACTACCAGAAACTGGAAGAGAAGCCTGGAATGCTTCCTTCCCTGGTGCCTTCAGAGAGAGCATGGCCCTGCTGACCCCTTGAATTCAGGCTTCCAGAACTGAAATAAGAAGTATCTATTGTTTTAAGTCACCCATCTGTGGTATAGTCCCAGGAAACTGATATAGTCTGTCATCGTGTTTCCTATTGACTAAAGAAGCACTAATACCTGGGCCCAGCATGAGTAGAAGAACAGAAGGTCTTGAAATCTCAAGATAGTACTTGGTTAGCAGCTGGTTATCTCTGTGATCTCCCAGATATGGTTACGTTAATATTCTTTGCCATCCAAATAAATACGTCATTTAAAATTGTTGCAAACCCATGGAAGTTCCAAGAATATGCCTGTGGAGCCATTTTGAAAAACCAAGGTGTAGGAGTAAGAGAAATAGCCCAGACTGGTTTTGAGTTCAGATCCTCTCTCTGCCGCTTGACCACCTGCATAATTCTTGTGTCTGTTCCACACCTGTAGAATGGGAATAATTCTTATCTCCCCTGTGGACTGTGAACTAGAGGTCATGAAAACAGTCTAGCATCAATACTTGCATGTAGCAGGGGCTCAGAAATCGGTTGAGGAATGGAGACTGGGGTGAAGGGTAGAATCAGATGAAGGAAGCTTGAAAAGATTCTGCTAGAGTAGGATAGGTCCTGGCCTGGGAGTCAGGTGGGGTCTGACTCCCCTGGTTTGAACACTGAGAGGTTTTCATCCAAGTGATTTTCGACCTCGAGGGGGCTGCAAGAGAGCATCTGGTTCAGGCATGAGCGTTGTTTCCTTAATGAGGCACACTCTCCAGAGACCAGCAACCTGTCCCAGGTCAGGCAGTCTTGTCACTTGAGCTTTCTTACTTAAACAGGACAACCAAAAACAAACCAAAAACTGGTTGTGTCTTTTTTTTCCCCTTTTTGTTCTTTTAAATAACAGCTTTATTGAGATATTAATGCACATACAATTCCCTCATTTAAAAGTGAACGACCGGGAACACCTGGGTGGCTCAGTGGTTGAGTGTCTGCCTTTGGGCTCAGGTCGTGATCCCAGGGTCCTGGGATCAAATCCAAAGTCAGGCTCCCCGCAGGGAGCCTGCTTCTCCCTCTGCCTATATCTCTGCCTCTCTATCTGTGTCTCTCATGAATGGATAAATAAAATCTTTAAAAAATAAATAAAAAATAAAAATAAAAAAATAAAAGCGTATGACCTCATGATTTTTAGTGTATCTACAGAGTTGTGCAATCACCACAATCCATTTTAGAACATTTTCATCACCCCCAGAAACAAACTCCATACTCATTAGCAGTCACTCTCCATTTCCTCCCTTCCCAAACCCCAGCCACAAATTTTACTTTCTTTGCCTCTGAATTTGCCTGCAGTCCCTCTCCATTTCCTCCCTTCCCAAACCCCAGCCACAAATTTTACTTTCTGTGCCTCTGAATTTGCCTGTCTGGACATTTCCTGTAAATGCAATCAGCTGTAATGTTGTCTTTTGTGTCTGGCCTCTTTCAGTATAAAGTGTCCAAGCTTCATCCGTGTTGGAGCACTTGTCAGCATGTCACTGCTCTTTATTGCCAAATAACCTTCCGTTGTATGGCTGTCCCACATGCTGTCGATCCACTCATCAGCTGACAAACATTTGGGTTGGTTGATTCCAGTTTGGGGTTCTTGGTATTCATATATTGCCATAAACATCCATGTATACGTTTTTGTGTGGCATATGCTTTCCTTTGTCTTGAGTCTGTGCCTAGGAGAATTGCCGGCTCCCCTGGGAGTTCTGGGCTCTACCTTTTGAGGATCTGAGTGTCTTCCCAGCATCTATACCAGTTTGCATTCTTACCACATCCCCACCCACTGTGGACGAGCACTCTAGTTTCTCCACATCTTCACCAGCGCTTCTCACTACCTGTCTTCTGATTCCAGCCCTTCCGGCAGGTGTGAAATAGCATCTCTTTGTGGTCTTATGTTGGTTTTTGACATTTCTTTGAATGGAAGTAGTTGTAGTCATTATATGATGAGATAGTTGAATGTCTCTAGCTGAAAAGGCTGGTATGATTAATAATATAACTTTTAAAATAACTTCCATGCTTTTATATATCCCTTCTTTAATTCTCCCCCCTTTTTTAAGTAAGCTCTACACCCAGCTTGGGGCTTGAACTCATGGCACTGAGATCAAGAGTTGCATGCTCTTCTGACTAAGCCAGCCAGGTGCCCCCAAATTCTTTCTTACTCTAGTCGTTTCTTGAAGCCAGTTATGCAAAACCAGTGTTGGGTAAAATAATTGTGAGTTTGCATGGCATGGCTTTTACTTCATTACTAAAATTGCCCAAGACCAGGCACCTGGAGCTTCAGAGTTCTCCCCACTGCAGAGTCCATGGTTGGAAGGCCTAGTTAGCAGCCAGTCTTTTGAGGAATGGTAATACATGTCTGGCCTCTTGTAATCTTATTTAAGGGGCCATAGCATTTACTAATGATTCTCCCACGGGTTAGCTGCTGCCTTGCAGATACGGTACTTATTATAAATGGGTACAGCGAGACCCTTTGGGCCAGTACAGATAGACTCTGTGCTGTTTTTACAGACAAGCTATACAGGCTGCGAATTCTCTCGAAGAGAACAAGACGCTGAACAAAAGGCATAGCACCTGTGAAGCCAGAAATGAATGTTGGTTGAATGATGAGCTTTGGCTTTGGAAGGCAGACGCTGTTCTAGCATGGCAGCTGGAGCAAGCCGTTAAGCTCTCAGAGCCCTGGTACCTTATTTGTAAGAGAGATATGGGAGCGCTCTGTGGCTGGGTTCCCACGAAGACGTGAAAGTGCCTGGCACGTGGTAGGCACTCCGCAGATGTTAATTCTCTTTCAAGTCACTCTGCTGTTAGTCTTACATTCTTTTCTGCAGGTTTAGTCCAGCCCCAGATATGACAGATTGTAGGATCAGCTTATCTTTACAGAGAAAGAAAAGGCTTTTTGGCAAAAATTAAGTATTAATGGAATGAATATTGCAAATTGGTAGCTGCTGATTGACATGTTTGCTAAGCAGGTACTCAAATTTAAGGAAGCTTGCCTAGAATTAAAAACAAAAAAAAGGAAGAAATCCTAAGAACAGTTTTACCCCCTTTGCCAGGTACTTATTTACACAATTGTCTTCTATGGAATGTCCCAGCTGAAAAATTTTTATAAAACACTGGCTAGCTTTGTCCCAAGAGTTCAAGTTAGCCTGCATGAAAGCTTAGCCTCAGTGGATGTAAAAGGGTTGGGTCCTTTTTTGGAGCCTCTTTGCTTTGAGGTTTTTTTTTTTTTTTTTTAATAAGAAAGGGCTGTTCTTTTGGTCACTGGGTCTTTTTTTAGATTCGCAGTGAAGTCATAGTAACAGGCTCCATGTCTGACTGGGTTCCATGGCAACAGAGGGTTGTGACTTTATTAGAGAAGAGTCGAGCATGCCAAGAAAGATAAAAATCGGGAGTATGGAAAGTGACCAGATGAATGTGTTTTTTTGGATGGTGTGCCCTGGAACAGAACGGTTCCCCGACTTGGCATCAGTCCCCGTTACAAATTTGAATCCCACTGGGTTATCATTAGGTCATAGGGATCAGCGCTTATTTCCAAAGGATCTGCCTGCATCTTTGCTTTTGTTCGTTCATTCATTCTTTTTTTTTTATATCTTGGTATATTAAAAAAGAAATCAAAACAGTAATCGTAAGAACCTAACCGGAGACGATTCTCTGATTTCAAAGGTAGAAAAGAAATTTAGCTCATTCTTCAGGAAACTGATTACAGCTGTAAATTGTGAGACCATGTGGGAGGGCCAATTAGAGGCAATTATAACTCGATTGAACTCCCTCTGAATTAAAACTTGCTGTGTGCATTCCCGGCTGGGGGTTCTATCCCCCCCCCCCCCCCCCCCCCCCGTTGAGGGGTGTGGAGAGACGGGTTCCAGGATGCCTGGTAGCATCCCTGTAGGAGACGCCCACGGCAAGATGCAGGCTGAGGCTCTAACCCAAAGTGTGTGTTTAATCGGGAGTCCTTTTTGCTTGAGGTCCTCACATTTGGCGAAGAAAGAACAAGATTTTCGAATCCTCCTCACCTGGTTATGAATGTGTAGCGCTGTCTTTACTTTTCTATCCCCTGTGCTGTTTTTCTCTGTCTCCTCCTCCTGATACTGAAAGTGGAGAAACTCCAAAGGGCGGGTGGAGGTTCTGACATGCCTCCTGGGATCAGACGTCGTGAGTCACTCACGTCCAGCCTCGTCATGATGAATCAGAACCTGCACAGGTACTCACGATAAACATTAATAAGTACTGTTGGTCTAAGAGGAAAAGATTAGCTCACCAGATTTTCGGTGTCCCAGCTATCATTAATCAGGTATTAAGTCCTTAGGGAAATTATTTAAGTTTATTGCGCCTTGGTTTCTTTATCTTAAAAATGACCTGAATTGATATGTCCCGGTTTAAACATCCCTGTTTATAGGGATAACTTGGGGCATTGGTTTAACACATGAAACCTTTATTAGAGATTTTTGATTCACTAAGTCTGAGGTGGGGCTGGGTGGCAGGGGCCTGAGGTGATCTTACAATTGGATGTTCAGGCAATACCAGACTGGCTTAGTAGTTATGAAACTTTACTTGGGCATAAGAATAGAGTGGAGGTGGGAGGGAGACGGGAGGCTGTTGAATGCTCATCTGCAGGTTCTGCCCCTGCACCACTGGTCTAGGCAGGGCCCAGGAATAATTTGAAAACACTGTTTGAACTCCCTCCCAGCCCCAAAGATGACTCTTCCCCATATTGCCCCTGACAACCCCAAATGAGCCGGAAGTCTTGGGTGGATGGCCAGGCCTGAAGGGTTCTGCATATACCCAGTGCTAGCTCCAAATTCCGTATCACTTTTTAAAAAGATTTTATTTATTTATTCATGGGAGACAGAGACATAGGCAGAGGGAGAACCAGGCTCCCTGTGGGGAGCCCGATGTGGAACTCGATCCTGGGACCCCGGGATCACATTCTGAGCCAAAGGCAGACGCTCAGCCACTGAGCCACCCAGGTGCCCCCCCTCCATATCACTTTTTTAAAAGGCTATTTGTTTTAGGGGCACCTGGGTGGCTCAGTCAGTTAAGCATCCAACTCTTGATCTCAGCTCAGGTCATGATCTTGGATCATGAGATCCAGCCCCACTTTGGGCTCTGTGCTGAGCATGGAGCCTGCTTGAGGTTCTTTTTCTCCCTCTGCCCTCCCCACCTCCCCCCACCTTCGTGCTCTCTAAATAAATTTAAAAAATCATTTTTAAAAAGTTATTTGTTTTAGAATCTTGGAGTGTGCAATAGCAAACACCTTTGTTCACAGAATTTTTAGTCTGTGCTGCGTTGTTTCCTATGGATAAGACTCAGTATTTGCTAAACATAGTTACTTCCTATGTGCACGAGGCAGTACCAGCAACATAGGGCTTAGCCTGGGGAAGTTGTTTGAAGCACAGAGACTGGACTCCCAAACCCAAAGATTCAGTAAGTCCTATAAAGAGACTGGGCATCAGTCTTTTTTTTTTTTTTTTTTTTTTTAATTTGAGGGTGTGTGTGTATTTTAAGGTTTGACAAAGGTGGGTTTCTCACCCCAATTTTCAGAGTAAAATGGATTTTAAGTGTAAACACATGTTTAGCACAAGGTCCATAGTTAAATCAAGCCATTTAGATTATAGAAGGGTCTGTAACACATATAGCAGGTGCTTGAGGGGAAAAAAAACTGATCTTTTGAGACTTTTAAGAGTTCCTACAGTTTAATGATAAAATCATTAGCTGTTGGAGCAAACACATTTTAATGTGTATCTGCTCTCTTGAGTTTCTATTTGTGCCTTGTTTGTTTTATTTCCTGTTTAACAGAGATTGAATAACACTGTTAAATGAAGAATTTAGTAGCACTTTAAGCCTAAATTATGAAGGTTCACTTTTTTCCCCTATTAGCTAACTTAAAGAATGCAAGTTTATAGGAAAAAGATCCTATAAAGGACATAAGGTAGAAAATGTTCTAACATATGATCTTTATACCCAGAGATAAGCACTGTTACATTTTTTATATATCCTTACAGAAATGTTTTCTGTACAAATGTATATATCCATTATTTATTTAATCAATCTCTTATTGATATACAACTTAAGTTCCTTCTAGGGTGATTTTTTATTTTTACCCATGTTTATTTGCTTTGCAGTACTGTACTGAATATTTTTGTACATCTTTTTTCTGTAACCATATATGGTTAAATTTCTAAAAGCAAAATTGTTGGGTCAAGGAATATGTGTCTTTTAAATAAGGAAAGATGGGAACAGAATGTTTTTTCAAAGTTTGACCAATTTAACTGATAAAATCTGTCTCAGCGCTCAGGGACCAAAGCGCCCTCTCAAACTGATCATGCTTGAACGAACCAAGCCACATGTGCTCATGTGGAAGATATCCAGGAATAAAACAAGTTCCGAAGACTATAGCTCTGAATTGAATCATTCTCTATGTTTAATCCAAATGATTAAACTAAATACTATAGAACCCGGAGGCCATGATCAAGTAATTTTGTATCAGAAACTCGATTAGTAATTTTGAGATATTTATGACACAGACATGAAGTGAGTGTGTAGAGCTGGGCTGTGGCTGAAAGCATGAGTGTCAGAAGCTACCAGGGAAGGACCAGGAAGGAAGGAGGAGGTGGTTGTGAATGTGTTTTAGCAAGTAAGTTGGCAATACCAGAAAATGTCCAGTGACCAACATATATACTCAGACCAGGAAGGCAGCCACAAAAATAGGTAAGACAAATCGGAGCTCAAATTTGAAGGCAAAACCAGAAGAAAACTGAAGGAGCTTGGCTATGTGGAATTGAATTCTGTATGCCTTGGTGGGCAGTCTGATTTTTAAATCATATTGTAGTTTTTAAATGTTCATTCTACAAGTCATAAATAGAATATGTAAAATGAGTCCAGGGAAAATATATTTTTCTTACATAAAAAGTATGGTATTGATTTAACATTTAGTTTAAGGTAAGATCCATTTGCTAGATTTATTTTTAACATTTGTTTAAGACCTTTACCTGAACTGAGCGAGAGGGTAGAGGCTACGTGATATTAACTTTGGCAGACACTCTTCCTCTGAATATTACAGTATAGTTTTACGTAGAGAGTAAAGTTCTGTTACGTGGACTAGGCTTTTTTATACTGACAGCATTCTCTTTTCCAAACCCCAGTGCCCTTTTTGTCTTCCATCACACACACCCCGCAACACAGAATTAAATCGATACCCCTAAAACCACTCAACATTTTTGAAATCTTTGCATTTGTTATTTGACGTGAAGGCAGGAAACCTCAGGTCCTCTGACCGTTCTGGCCTGATTTTTCATGCGACTTATGGCAATTCAAATATTTGAGAATCTGTTCATACAAGGAAGGTCAAAAGGGATTTAAAGACGAATGACTGGCAGCAGGAAAGCTTGTAACCTGTAGCAGGGTTAGTACTTGAATTATCATAACACGAGGCAGTATATAATCACAAAAGGGCAAGAGAGAAATATGAAATACCTTGTGTCTGGTATGACATCAGGGCCTTTTCTGATTTCATTAATTTCTAGGAGGAATTTCCTCAGATGAGACCAAAGTCTCCAAAAGATGAATTTCCTTACCCAAGGTCATATAGCTACTAAATGGCAGCGGGGATTTGATCAGATCTGCCTAACCTTTAAAGTCTGTGTGCATCCCCTCAGTAAGTGGCCAGGCACTATTGCTGGCCGCTCCAGGCCCGTGTCGCCAGCCCCTTCCTGTCTCCGAGGGTTCACCTGGACACCTGTGCTTGGATGTCCCACAGGAACCTCAGATCCACCCAAGTCTGAAGCTGACCCCTCCTCCGTGCCCAGTGTCCTCCTCCTGCCTCTCTCTAGTTTTCTGTCTCGTGAAGGATCTCAGGGGCCACCAGAAGGAACGAGAGTGAATTGGGGTTTTTCGCCCTTTTGGTCTCCTGTCCCGTTGGTGCCTCTTTCTGATGCTGCCCCCTGGGTGTACCCCAGGCCCTGTTCTCTCCTTCCCGTACTGCCCTCTCCGGCCTTTGCCCACTCTTTTTTTTTTTTTTTTTTAATTTTTATTTATTTATGATAGTCACACAGAGAGAGAGAGAGAGAGAGAGAGAGAGAGAGAGAGAGAGGCAGAGACATAGGCAGAAGGAGAAGCAGGCTCCATGCACCGGGAGCCCGACGTGGGATTCGATCCCGGGTCTCCAGGATCGCGCCCTGGGCCAAAGGCAGGCGCCAAACCGCTGCGCCACCCAGGGATCCCATGCCCACTCTTGCCTGAGACTCCTCCAGCAGATGCCACTGTGTCCACCTGGATTGCTCCCTCGGAGGGACTTGTCTGAAACTGGGATCTGGTTCTCCTAATCCCAGTAGCACCTGCCTCGTGGCCTATGGGAGGAGATCTGAACACCCTAGCCCGATTTCATGGGAACCCTTGAGGTCTGATCCCTGTCTTTCGACCCCTTCTGCCT
The DNA here is from genome assembly GCF_003254725.2 of Canis lupus dingo. Classification (NCBI taxonomy): domain Eukaryota; kingdom Metazoa; phylum Chordata; class Mammalia; order Carnivora; family Canidae; genus Canis; species Canis lupus. The sequence continues at coordinate 34,695,614 of NC_064257.1, read as the reverse complement.
TCTTTGCCTCACCCTGAGTCCTCCAAGTCCTTCCCTGCTGTGTGGCTGAACGGCTCAGATTCACCCCGAGTGACAGGTCTCTCTCTTCCAGCTGTGCATCCCCCTCGTCCCCTTGCCCATCCCTCCTCGCTGCTCCCCCCCCCCACCCCGTGCTGCCGTCGGGCACCAGCACACCCCTGGCACTCATCAGAGGCCACCGTTTTTGCCCGGTGACTAGGCTAGTCCGACGGCTGGGGCAGGGGTGCTGAGCCCGCTCGCTGTGCCTGACACGCAGAGGCACCAGGGAGCGTCTGTCCCATGAATGATGCGACAGAGCAGAGTCTCCCGACTCCCCTCACTGCTCCCTTCCCCAGGCCCTGGGCCCATTTGCCGCTGGCGTCACCATCATTCGTGTTGCTGTTTCCTATGCTCGCTTCACCGCTTTGCACGGACTCTGCCCAACCAGAGATAGTCCGATGGAGCTTTCGTCATCGGCGAGCGAGGTGTGCCGGGCTGCGGGTCTTCGGGTGTTTGGGGTCCGCCCCCCTGCAGCGGGCCCTCCCCTGTGCCGCTCCACGCTGTGCGGCCCGGCGCTGGGTTGAACAGGGCGTGTTACTGCCGGCCCTTGTACTGGTTGCCGTGCGGGGCGTGGAACTTCCCCGAGGCGAACCCGGGAATACCCAGAGACCTGTGGGCAGTGTCTCCAAAGTCCACGGTGAGTCACACGACGGGGCCTTCGGAGTACCTGGCCTGCCTGCCGGCCTCACCCGCACACCCCAGGCAGGAAGGTGAGCTGAAAGGTGAGCTGCTCGAGGGCCCTGGGCTGCTGTCTGATTTGTTGTGTGGTGTTGGTAAGTCTCTTCACCCGCTCTCCCACGCCAGCCGGCCTGTGTAAATATGGATTGTAGAGCTTTGTGGTCACTACCAGTTTATGAGGTGCTTGAAAGAAATGCAAATTATTTTTATCCTTGCCCTGAATCCTCCCTAATTGCCTAGTGGGTTTCTAGGTATTTAAATTGCCTAAACTGAACCACCAAAACCTGTATTGCCAGATCCTTTTCAAAATGTAAATGCAGCCCGTGTGATTGAAGAGATGGACAAATACCTGGGTTTGAGTATGCCAGCTGCTGGCTGGAAACGAGCTGGTTCTCCACCCACTTCCCTGGCAATTTGAAAGTAATCCTGGTTCTAACCAGACTGGATTGGATCTAACTTTGCACTAGATCCTTTGACAAGTGGATATCCTTCCCTTTCCTGGAAACTTCAAACTCCGTGAAACAGATTTTGTGGGACAGTGTCAGCCACTGTCAGTCTACGGTGAGAAAGACGGGTGTGGTGGCGGTCTCCTCCGAGCTGTGGGCTGGGAGAGGAAGCGGCAGTGGGGAAGTGTACATCTGCACCACCGGGGCTCCTCCCACCACCCCATGGTGACGAAGGCTGGACTCCCTGTGGGGTGGGAAATGTCCCATCTCAGCAGAGTTCTGCCCCTGGGAGCTGCATGATCGCGTGGGAATTCACATTTGATTTGTGACTTTGTAGGTGTGCCCGTGCCATGGAAAGTTTCTGTACATTGCTACAAAATATATATAATCTTTCTTTCTTTGATTTCCTAGACATTAAAATGCTTGAACACATTTATTCAAGTAATTTTTTTTCCAATTAGTTTGGTATCAAAGGTTGATCTAGAACATTGCAAAGGTGGACTACCTGTTGGTAATGATCCCCAGCCTTTAGAAACAAATAATTGGGGCTAGAAGAGGGGTATGGAAAGTTAGAAGACTTTTCTGCTTATCATTCGATCTTTTACATCTTAGAGATTAAATTTCTGTTACTTAAAAAAAAAAAAGGAGGGCCCATTGTTCTAACAACAGAGCATCTTAGCCTCATAATATTGTGAGTGAAGTGGTCATGTACAGTTTGAGTTGGAATGAAATGGGAAAATTGCCACCTGTACTACAGAGAACTGCTTGTAAAACCACTACTACTGCCTTCTGTGACAGGCTGTTCAAAAGGAGGGGTCTCTTGCCAACTGCTTGTGGACAAGGGTTTTCAGGAGAAGCCTTCTCATGTGGGCAGGCCCCTCCCAGCTCTTCCTCCTCCTGGATCCTGTCCTGCAGCTGGCCCAGGAAGAGTGGGTTGTCTCAAGTGCAAGCAAGGTTAATTTGCAGGCTGCCTCCAAGTTCATCTGTAACCTGTGGGAAATTGAGAGTCTCTCTGCCTTGACTACATCCTTTACACTTTGGGATGTGACCCAGGAAGACCAAGTTGGGCCCCACTGCAGGTGGTGACCCAGAGGCCTTTAAGTCCAGATCACAAGTTAAGTAGGCCCTCAAATTTAGACTTTAACATCATTACCCAGGAATTAAGTACAGAGCCAGAGATAGACCAGTAGGATTAAAAAACAGATGTTAACTTATCAAGTAACTTAAACACAGATGCATACCCACAGTTTATTATACTATGTAACTTACCCCAGGGTTTTTATTTTTAAATGTTTGTAAATTGTGAAATATTACACATAAAAGACAATCCATTTAAAAAATAACATGAAACACTCCTGCACCTAAAAACCCAGGGTAAGAAATTGAACTTGACCCTATGACTTTTTCCCTGATTGCATAACCCTCTATCATAAGCCTCCCCTCCTCCCAAGAGGTCATGCTGTACATGTACGTGTTAACCATTCCCTTACTTTATCATTTCACCACCTATGTGTTTATACCTAAATAGGAGTTGGCCTGCACTTGATCTTTAGAGAGTGGAATTCATATTGTATGTGGTTTTCTTTGATTTGCTTCTTTTAAGATTTATCTTTTTTAATTCTTATAGCTTTGGTTCATCTCATACCACTGTACAAATGCACTTGGTATATATATATTCATTCTATTGCCTGTAGACCTTTGGGTTATTTCTGGGTGGTGGTGGTGGTGGTGGTGTGGGAACATCGCCGCTTTGAACATGTTTAATACACTTTCTCAACATGGGCAGTTCTAGAAATGGATTTCTGAGTCTCTAAGGTACGTGCCAAACAATTTTTGATGTTTTAAGAAGTCATTAAATGTAAACATTTTAAATATATCTTGTAATATAATGTCAGCATTGCTTTGTTTAAATTCTGGAACCATCAAAAAATGTTTTTACATTGAAGTAGTCCTATCCTTTTTTAGCTCCTGAGAAACTTTAACCCTAAGGAGATAGCCTTCCTGTTTTTTTGTAGTTGTTTGCAGAAACCATTTTTGAAGGGCAAAACCAGACTTTAAAATCTGAGAATCACAAAAACAGTCTAGCCCTCAAGAGCCACATGAGCTATATGCAAATAGTCACCACATACTCATTCCGTGACTCTCTTCTGCTTACCAGCCTGAATAGTTAGGCCAGTTATTTTGCTATTTTTTTTAAATGTTATTTTGCTATTAGTAAAATCTTAGGGCCTAAGAGGAGACAAGGAAGTATCTTAAGTGTGCTAATGAAATTTTAAAGGTATTTGCATATTAGTCTCAGTTGGAGGGTACAAACACTGGGAACTTTATTAAGATCTGAAAATTGCAAAGAGAGAAACTCTACCAAAAAAGAATATAAAGCAAAATGTATCTCTGTCCTCAGATTCCCAGCCCTGTTCTCTAGAGATGACTACCATTCACAGTTTCTAAGATTTTTTTTTTTAAAGATTGTATTTATTTATTCATGAGAGACACAGAGAGAGAGGCAGAGACATAGGCAGAGGGAGAAGTAGGCTCCATGCAGGGAGCCTGATGTGGGATTTGATCCTGGGACTCCAGGATCACGCCCTGGGCCGAAGGCAGGTGCCAAACCGCTGAGCCACCCAGGGATCCCCTAGGATTTTCCATACAACTAGAGTACCCTTGTATTTATATATTTAAAACCCCCAACACTGTACTTCTTTTAAAGCACAAACGTTTATAGACCTAGCTCTGCATCTTTCTTTTCTCCCTAACAGTTCAGCTTGGATAGCTTTCTGTGGTAGCCCATTCACATTGACCTCCATTTTAGTGGCTGCATTGTTTTCCATTGTACTAGAATTTTCTTTGGTGGTTCCACATTTGATAGAGGTCTGTGCTGATTCCAGAATTGGAAATAGATCATAGTGGTGGAGGTGGTGCAAGGAGATTCTTCTGTTATCAGCAGCAAAGAATAAGGAAAAGAGGCAAAGATCTGAATTTATTGGATATCACTTCTGTTCTTTAAATCTCTTTATTTATTTGCCTATTTCTTTATTGCCTTTTATACTTCCTTGGAGAACTGTATGGAAGCTCAAAAGAGCTAGGTTCTTTTTCCTCCTTGCCCTTCCTTCCCTGTGGTGACCATTGTGGTGGTAGAGATTGTGATATTTAAGTTTGTGAGAGAAAGGAATGTATTTACAAGTTCCTGCCTAAAAAACTGAGGGATTCCAGCTCTGTTCTCTCCCACCTGTAGTATAGTTGACACCGTATGATAATGGGAGTGTTATACCTGATGAGCAAACTTTTTTAAAGATGTTATTTATTTATTTATTTATTTATTTATTTATTTATTTATTTGAGAGAGAGCACTTGCACATACATGTGAGTGGAGGGAGGGCCAGAGGAAGAGAATCTGAAGCAGACTTCCCACTGCGTGTGGAGCCTGATGCAGGGCTCCATCACATGGCCCTGAGATCATGACCTGAGCCAAATCAAGAGTTGGAGACCCAACTAACTGAACCACTTTGGCATCCCCTGATTAGCAAATTTCTTTTATGATAATTCATCTGTTTGGCTATGGAAGAGTTTCTTTGTATAGAGCTTACCATTGCATTAATATTTGTCTAACAGTAGTGTTTGCAAACACTAGGTTGCCTGTACAAGCACCTTCTCTTTTTGTTTCTCTTTGGCTGGCTGAGCCAGCTCCTACAGTAGAGGCTGAAAATGCCAGATCTTGTTTCCACAGACTAGTGCACGGACATATGACTCAGTCCTGACCAAAGGGACCTAAGAGGAAATCTGCTGAGGAGTTTCTGGAAAATGTTTTCCTCCCTAATAAAATGTGAAAGAAAAAGCATTATAACTTGTCTAGAGCCAGAAATTGTCTACATGTGATTCCTAGAACCACAGTAGCTCTTTTGCCTCCGTGAGGGAACAAGCAGATGTCCTAGGGGTAGTGGAAAGAAAAAATGGATAGAGCTTGGGTCTTTGATAACATATTTAAGCCACTAAAATTTCATCCGATCCTTTTAGTTTGTGAGCTCAGAAGGGCCCTTATTATTGAATTTCTTTTATTCAGCTACTGAAATTATCATACCTGATACGGAATTTCACCCACAGGAAATAGCTAAGTACAAAACAACTCTGTTATAAGACAGCTGAGTGCCTACTATGTTCAAAAGAAATTGTAAGGCTCCAGGACTGCAAGAAAGATGGGGAAAGAATCAGTAATAATATGAGGCAGTAAAGGATTTAGTGCTACAGGAAGAAACCCAGAGCAGCAGGAGTTCTGAGTGAGCGCTGATTTCTAGATTAGAGGTGTTAAGAAGTGACTTTGTGTGGAAAAGGTTAGTCTGAGCCAGACTGAGGGAACCCTGTGGTTTTGGGAGGTAAAAAGTTGAGTTTGGTAGTTGAAGCCCAGGGTTCTAGAACAAATGCAGGCTGTGGACCCCAGAGCTGAGTTGGAACTCTGGCTCATTACTTTCTGGTTTGTGACCTTGTCAAAGTCCTTGACTTCCGTGGTACTCATAATAGACTAAACATAATCTGTAGAATTGAGGTGAGCACTAGAGACAAAATATGTTACATACCTATCCCATTGGTGGGCAGGCACCAAGTAGATGGTAGAGGTGGAAGGTTGCTGACACTGCCTGCCTGGGGTGAGCCTGTAGAAATAACGTGGGCATGTCTTTTTGACCTGATCAAAGTTCGTCTGGATCAGGCCAGTTGGTTGAGTTAAGAGTCCAAATATGAAACCCAGAGAGACAGGTTTGAGGTCAAGACACAGAGGGACTTAATTTCCAATGAAATGAATTTAGGCTGCATCCTGTAGGCATCCTGTGTGACGCTGTGTCCGAGAGGGGCACTCTGAGACAGTCAGATGCTGTAGGAGGTGGGCTCAGTGGTCCAGGGGTGAGGCATTGAAGACCTGCACTAGGTAGCAAGTGTTGGAGAGAAGGGAGGGGCTGGGAGTTGGGTTGATTGTCAAGAAAGAGAGAATTTAGTGATGTGATGGGTAGTGGGGAGGAAAGAATTAGCAAGGAGTTCTAAAGACTGAATGCCAGTCAGTTGCTCAGTGTGACATTCAGAGTAGACTTGTGACGCTTTCAGATAATCATCTCCCCAGGTTTGGACAGGAATACTTGGCAAGGATTATTAAAATGTTTGATGAATGATGTTGTAGAAGTGGAAAATAAGTGATGGTGCCCAAATCTGCTTGTTATTTAATTTTACCTCATTATGTTTGTCACTTTCCCACTGTTTATATATAAAGTTTTGTTCCTTTGAAAAATTTGCCTGTTAATAAGATAAACATACTCTTGCCTCTGATTAGATATGATTGAACACTTTGAGTCAGTCCTGTAATATGAAATGTATATTCACTGATTGTTGACTCCATGTTTATCCAGGATGAAAAGCAGTTGAGCATTTTTTTTCTCTGACACAGGGATTGTGGCACTTACAGATATATATCTACGTTGCCTTCTTAAGAGAACATCGTTCATAATATCTAAAGTAATGAATGACAGAAGCATCATCAAGTTTAGAAATCAAAGACATTTCAGTTCATCAAATTCAGGGTAATGTCTTGGGCTGAATGAGGTTTCATAATGTTCTCAGTTGGCAAATCTTGAACAGATGGTTCTTTAACATTTTGAAATGCTGAATAAGGTAGGTGGACTCAGTTGAATTAATAAAGGACACCACATTGAAATATTGTTACATCGTTAGCAGCCCTTGGAGTCATCAGCTTTCCTAATAGTAGGCAAAAAAAAAAAAAAAAAAAAAAAACTTCATCATTGGTTATCTCAGGGAACCATGAGTAAAGCCTCTTAAGAAAGGCAGTCTTCTGACTGAGCATTAATAAGTTTTCTAGCAGTAATTGCACATAGGCAGTTCTGTAGTAAGCTCAAAACAAGTGTCCTGAGTTCTTGTGGTCTCTTTGGGAAGTTAGGGCTCTGGGCCAGGTATGGACTCAGGATTTGGTTAATTACAGTTGCCAGGGAAGAGAAAAGCATCTGACATTGAAACGTTTCCAGTTAGCTTTCTATCCTTCACATGCCTTCCTCCCCCCCCCCCTCCGCCCGCTTTTACTAATTTGGTTTAAAAAAAATTTTTTTTTTTCCAGATAGAATTTGAGTCATAATAGATCTACAGTGTGCTTAGGTATACTGTGGTGCTTTCCTACTGTCAAAAGAATCTGGGATATTTTCCAACTGTGGCTTAGAGTGAGCAGAATACAACTTGGGCATACATTGAAGGATTTCACTTTTCATTCCACAAATAAAAGACCAAAGGAATCGTAGCCTTCAACGAAGGCTTGAACTCCTGCCTTTTCTTTCATTTTGTTAAAAACTTTGCCCTTTGGGGGCACCTGGGTGGCTCAGTGGTTGAGCATCTGCCTTTGGCTCAGGTAATGAGCCTGCAGTCCCGGGATCAAGTCCCACATCGGGTTCCCTGCAAGGAGCCTGCTTCTCTGCTTACGTCTCTGCCTCTCTCTGTCTCTCATGAATGTAATTAAACTCTAAAAAAAATTTTTTTTTGCCCTTTGTAATCTGTGGAGCCCTCTGATAAAAAGCTCCAGGACTGCAATCACTGGAATGTGTTTGGCCTCTTAAGCCTCCAGAAGAGAGAGAAATAGCGATGGGATAAATTATGTCATGTATTTATGAGGCAAAGTGCCTGATTTCCTCTCATGGGATGGATATTATTATTGTAGGTGAGAACTCAGCTGTCCTTAGCTTCAAATGATTTTTTTTTTTTTAAATAGTGGATTTGGTTATACGATTGCTGCATCTCCTGCGGCCTCTGCCACTTAGTGTTGATATGTGATGACGTGTGAGCATACAGGCATATATTGACCAAATCCTACAGATTAATGGATCCTTCTTATATCAATGTGTACACAGCACTTGAACTGTATCTGAAGTCCCTATGTACAGTATAACCACAGTTCTGTGTTTTTAAAAAGTTAAGAATCTAAACAGTATATATAATGGAGCGTTTTATGGGTGATTTTTTTCTCCCTAAGCTTTTTGATATCTCAAAATTTCTACTTCTCAGTATATATATATATATATATATATATTTTTTTTTTTTAAAGGTTTTATTTGAGAGTGAGAGTGCATGTGGCGCTCACACAAGGGGAGGGTCAGAAGGGGAGGGAGAGACACAAGTAGACTCCCCATTGAACACAGAGCTGATGCGCGGGGCTCCATCTCAGGACCCTGAGATCACAACCTGAGCAGAAACCAAGAGTCAGACCCTCAACTGACTGAGCCACCCAGCACCCCTATTTCTCAATATTTGTATGATTCAAAAAAAATCACCACTTTTAAAACCCTGGCTTTCCCTTGCCTACATGGTAAATTGTCAGGACTAGCACGGCTTACAGAGCCAGCTGTAGGCTGTCTGTATTGTCTCATGCCTCTGCCTTTTAGAAATACTTGCCCTACACCTCTGTTTATTGCCCCAGCCCTCAACTGTACCCTGATTTAGAACAACCCATTCAGTCCTTCTAAATTCCAGACACCTCAAGAAACCGTTTCCCAAATACTCTGCTTCTTGGCGCTATGGACGTGTTGTGCTCCTCGCTAGGTTCTTTGGCTGATTTTTGAGCCTCCTCTTCTGTGTCCAAATCAAGTATCATCCTCTTAGAAGTTGTCTCACCGAAGGCTTCTGGTTACTTATTTCTGCCTTTTTATCCCTTATAGTACTTATTACCTTCTTCCATGTAGTTCTTGCATCAGCCTGTCCAAACAGCTCCTGCGGCAGAGTTTGTTATATTCACCTTTCTGACTCTGGCACTTTTAGCATAGTGCCTGGCTCACAAAAGATATCCAGAAAAACATTTTTTTTGAGTGAAGAATATATATTTTGGGGGCTTGGTTTGGAACCTAAATTAATCAATTCCATTAACTATCAGTTCCATTAACCTGAATTAGTCAATTCCATTGGCTATCATAAAAACATTTGGCTTAAGTAAGTGAATAAGCTCTAATTGTACTTTGTGTGCTTTTAGTTAAATTTGAGAAACATTGGCTTTCTTTTTTTTTTTTATTTTTTAATTTATTTTTATTTATTTATGATAGAGAGAGAGAGAGAGAGAGGCAGAGACACAGGCAGAGGGAGAAGCAGGCTCCATGCACCGGGAGCCCGATGTGGGATTCGATCCCGGGTCTCCAGGATCGCGCCCTGGGCCAAAGACAGGCGCCAAACCGCTGCGCCACCCAGGGATCCCAAACATTGGCTTTCTAAATAACCATTATGTAATGAACCAGGGCATGTGCAATCGGCATCAACAATTGTTTTGGATGTTGCTGCATTTTGCAGAATTTAAGATTAAATATCTTTGTATCTAAATCTGGTATGTTTAGTCATGCAGCAGATATTAGTATTTTGCTAATACGCCATACAGATTTCTCTGTTTTCTCTGTGTTTCGTACATTTGCTCTTTTGTATTCTATAACTAACAATGAGCATTTATTAGATGGTATCTTGAAAGTTTCAGAAACTTTAAAAATGTTAAGGACCTGACAAAATGCAGTATGAATTTGCCGCACTAAGGAAGTTAAAGATTAAGAGCTAGAACTGAGCACTACAGTATGTTCATCACCATTCACTTATTGAGTATCTGCAATGTCTTTGATCCTGCGAAGTTATAGTAATTTTGACAGCCGCTGTATTTTTGTTGTCTGAATTTTTTTTGTATTTTATTTTTTACTGTTTGGGGGAATAACTTGCAGTAAAGTGGGTACATCTTAAATGTACAGTTGGATGATTTTTCCCTGTGTGCACACTGCATGGCCCCCGCCCGCACCAGCGTTGTGTGCTCCCTGTACCACCTCCTGGCACATCATTCTCCCTACCCCTGCTTCCCAGCCAGGGTTACTGACCACGGTTCCGACCTCCAGATCAGAAGAATCCTATAGTGTGGATGTTTTTGCATAGGGTTTCTTTAAGTGTGACCGAGATTCATCTATGCTGCATTAATAGCTGTCATTTTTTAAAAATATTGATTTATTTATTTTAGGGGACTAATGAACAGAGGGAGAGGGAGACTAAGCAGACTCCCTGCCAAGCGGGGCTCAATCCCACCACCCTGAGACAGTGACCTGAGCCAAAGTCGAGAGTCAGATGCTCAACTGACTGAGCCCCCCACCACCAGGTGCTTCAGCTGTTCATTCTTGTTATTTGCTGCATGTAGGTTTTTTTTTGTTTTTTTGTTTTTTTTTTAAGATTTTTATATATTCATGAGAGCCCCAGAGAGAGAGAGGCAGAGACACAGGCAGAGGGAGAAGCAGGCTCCATGCAGGGAGCCTGATGCAGGACTTGATCCCCGGTCTCCAAGATCACACCCTGGGCTGAAGGCAGTGCTAAACCACTGAGCCACCCGGGCTGCCCTGCATGTGGGTTTTAACTGCTTTTTTGCTTCATGTTCATTTTGGTGAGTAAGCTTCATTATAAGGAAGAATCCACACTTGGGCTATTACTTGGTATGTACTGAGGGCTGCCAGCCTCCCAGACCTGCTCATAGCAGAGTTCAGCCACCTTGTTTTCTCAAGTGAGGGACCTACGACTGGAGAGCTATCTAGACCCCCAGATCCCCCGACTGACCAGGGTCAGGAAGAAACCACGGCTGTGCTCTGTCACAGTTCAAACCCGCTCATGTGGATGATCCCGGTCACTAGGAACGTAGTCTTGGGAAGTTAGAGATTTAGAAATCCTTCATCAGCAAGACTTAAAAGTGCTGGCCCTTAAATGGTTAAGAATGTCAATTATCTAAAGATTCAATTCATTCATCTGTGACACTTCCCTGTTAGTATCAGTAACAGATGTTACTGTGTTTATGAAATTTATTCTTTGATAAGAACCAATTTTTAAGGAGGAAGGAAGAGAAGAGTTTTAATCAGTACACATGCTTATTCTGACTTTTGCAGTGTCAGTGCCTTGTCTTGGCCTTTTGCTGTTTGCAGGTGTAGTCCTTTTAAAGCTTCAATGAAAACCCCAGAGCTTTTACCTAGGATGAGAAGTCAAAGGTAAGCACCACTCAGTGATCTTTGCAAGTAAAAAACTGTCCTTGATCAGATACCTCGCTGCTAAGGTAGTAATGATTCATAGAAAGTTTCATAGAGTGTTACAGGAGAGATTAGTAAACTCAGCAATGGAAAATTTATTACCCCACTGGCCAGGAAGTAACCTTTCTTTACTCCACGGGCCCGGAAGTAACCATAAAACATTCTCCGGTATGTTAGAGCCTCCTTAAATATAATTATCAAACGCAGAAACATGTGGCTTATATTTTTCCCCAATTATAAATTATAAAGCACTATTTTTCAAACAGGATTAAATCTCATTTATTGGTCATGGAATGAATTTAATGCATAACAACTATCATTTTATATTTTTATATGGAAAAGTAGAAGGAAGAGTGCAGCAAATACCCATCTTCCTTATCCAGATTCAATACTTAAACTTTTCATTTTTACTTTTTTATAGTGTGTGTGTAATGTTTCAAAGTAAGTTACCTGCAGACATCAAGGTATTTTGTTTCTGACATGTATATAAAAACAAGGAGTTTTTCTACATAATAAAACTAACATACCCTAACAAAATTATGATTTCCAATATGCAGTGGTCCAAAAAATGAGCTACGTCTCTTTTTAAAACTGTGCTTATAGTTGGGTTGCATGTAGTAAAGATAAGTATTATTTCATAAAACCTGTTTCAGTTGCAGATACGTTGTGTATACATGCATACACATATATACGTATGTTTATTGTAGATACATATTAGTGTGGATCTCCTTCAGAAGAGCAGTATAGAGATAGTTACATTAAGTATTCGCTACTGAGTGATACTGCTAGTTCTGAGTATTGTATGACATCTAAAACGAATACTTTCAGTAACCTAAAAATCCAGCAAGAAGGATAAAACAAGTAGGGCCCCTCTCAACAGTATTAATAAGAGCCAGAATGGATCAGGAAGGAGAGAAAGTAACATGGGTAGGGGTTCCTTGGAAAGGCCTCCTGGAAGAATTCTTGAAGGGGTGGTAGGATCTGGATTAGATCAAGGTCTTGGAAAGGGTACGCCCAGAAAGGAATGATGTAAGTATTGAGGTGGAAAGAAAGTGCAGAGATGTGTCGGGCACACTGGTGTTAAGGTCTCTCAGGAAGGTGGTACAAGGAAGGATGGGGACCTAGGATATTTGGAAGAGGAAACATCACTCAGGGATTAAGTGCCAGCAAGAGGAAGAACCCAATTGCTTTATTAGAGGAAGAGCCATTGTACATCCTAGACAGTGTTGTAACAGGAAGAAAGTAGAAGTTTAGAAGATGACTGTAATGACTCTCCATGGCTGGGTTGAAGCCCTGAAACACTGAGTGCAGTGCAGCCTGTTTAAGTGAGGTAGGACATGGGGGATCTGGGGATAGCAAGGAAGGGTCAATCTAGGGAGAAATTATTGGGCAGAGAAGTAACAGGATCTGGTGACAGCTTGAGTCAGGGGTGGAGAGAGAACCTGGGTAGAATTAGAGAATGATGCCACTGATAGGGAAGGTCATGGAATTACCTACAGCCTGGTTCAAAAACAAAACAAAAAACACAGCCCATGCATCTGTGAAAACCAGCTTCTGTGACATAACACTCAAGAATTAGTTTAGGAGTATTTTTACAGGAAGTAGCAAGTTATAGTCATTACATGAGGTTTTCTAATACATTTTTTCCTTATTTTGCTTAGAGACTTAGGGAAATGTCAGACCTCTCTCTTTAGGGCCTTATTTAGTTCTAGTTTCACCAACATAGCAACATAGAAGACTAATGATATGGATTTAAAAACTTAAGGACCAGATTCTGAGGTTTTAAGTTTTAGTCATGTGAGGTCTTGTACCTTTTCAAAAGTTGGATGAAATCACTCAAATACTAGATATTTTTGGGTAAATAGGCATCTTTTGAAAAATTCTCTTTACCGCTCAGTTCAAGTTCATTGAAACTTAATTCTGCAGGGGCCTCCTGTGTGCTTTGAGACCTTGCTTGTCTTTTCTCCCCCTACATCTCCACGTGCATACACAAGCAGATTCCATGAAGCAGGGTAGTGAGGGTATTATCAGCTTCTCCTGAAGACCTTAATCATGGTGAAGGCAGCATTGTGGCTCTTGGCTCTGGACTTTTCTGAGGTATGTCAGAAAAGAGCACCTAACTCTGCACCAAGCCCTGTTCCAAGCACTTCACAAACATTCATTCGTTTAATCTTCACGATCGCCCTGTGAAGTAGGTACTGTTGTCACCATTTTACAGATGAGGAAACTGGGGTGTAGAATAAGCAACTTGCTATGATGATATGTTTAACATGGTAGAGCTGGGATTTGAACCTGCGTGGTCTGGCTCTGAATCTGCTTTTAACCACTAACGGATGCTACCAACATGATAGAATTAACTTCTGTGTAGGTACACATGGCCTTGGAATTGGGCCTTTCCTATGAATCTCAGCTGGCTGGTGGCTTGCAAGTGTTTTGAGTAGGCCCTGGAAGGCTATTGTCAGCCCAAATATAGGTCTAAGAAAGGTCACGGGATAGTGTTTATCTTAAAAATCACAATCCACAATTCAATTACGTTCTTTGTAGTTTTCCTTTTTTCCCCAGATTACAAAACAATGTGTTCCTAGAGGACTATCCTCTAACCGAAATACAGATCTTCAGTGCTTTTAAACCGCTGTGGCTCCTGGAGAAGGAAGCCTCCTCTTGCCTTCATCTTGGTAGCAGAGCCTCTAATGATTATATACCTACCAGGGCTTTAACCAGAAGAGGGACTTTATGTGCAAACTGGCATGTTTCACTGGTGTTGAGAATCATCGTTAGTGGTTAAAACAGAAGCAGCCTACATATTTTGTTCAAGATATCTTGGGATTTAAGCTAGTTTCTTCTCTGACTTATTAATGTCAGATTGAGAACATCTCTAGTAATTGCGTAGTGGCCCCAAAAGCTGCCTAAAACCGTTGGTTACTATTGCTCTTCTGGTTTCTCTCCCATACATATTTTTTTCACTGTGCAGTATTTAATGGAGACATAGTGATTTATGTAAACCAAATCTTAGGGGTTGTAAGGGTGTGGGAGACGTGTTTGTGTCTAGTAAAGGGTCTGCATATCGCAGCAGGCTCTTGGTAAAAGATGGAGATGTTAGAGTGCAGCAGACCTTGGAGCCAGCGGGAGTTACAGCTCTGCTGCTTACTGGCTTTATGACTTCAGACAAGCCACTTGCTTTTTCTGTCTGTAAAGTTGGAGTAATTATCCTAATCTCATATTCTTGAGAGGAAAAATAAAATAATGTATGTGAAGTGTATAGGAAATTATGTAATGCTTCAGTCTTTAACTGGTTTCTTCCGTCTTTAAAATTAATCTGTACTATTTTGCCAGGATCCTGCTTTCTCTTGGACCCGTTCTTCTTGAGGTCTGCTTTTGTCCTTTAAAACAAATCATTGCCTTCTTAGACTTTGTAGGATAAAGGGACTCCTTGATTTTTGTGGGTACCTTCTATTGAATTATGATTTCCAAAGGGACAGGGAATTATACTTGATAATGTTGGTGGGGCAGTAAACATATTTTTTAAGTTTTTCATTTAACGCAGTATAAGACTGCATCCTTATGCCCTCACGAATAATGGATTGAGTTAAAACACGGTGTGTTAGAAGGAGCAGACACGTGGATTCTCAGCCACAGTTCTGATGGTGCCCCAGGGAGGAAGGGAGTACACCTGTGTATTCTGTACCTTGTGGGGGTTAATATTTGTCATTTGCTATTTGGAGCAACAGAAAGCCATGAAACACATCAGTTTTCTGAATGTTTGATCTTTCACATGAATCATGAGACCTGAACTGCATGCAGTCCAGTCTGTCTTGAAAACAGTCCTGAATAACCTCAGTGGCAGGTTCTCCTTGATCTTGTCATCTCCAATAGCTGAGCAAATGTAAACATGAGGGACAACTGGCTACCCCAGTTGGCTGTTTGTCTACCATTGATTGAGCAACAGAGACTAAGGTCCTATTGAGGAAGGAATGTGGGGCAGGACACAATTGGCTTATTAGACATTGTGTCCCTTTGAGGCTTCAGTATAGCGGGGTGCCACATGTTCTACACTTAGATATAGCAGAATAAGCACTGTTAAAGGGGGAAATGCAGATTTTGTGGAGAGCAAAAAAGAAGCAATCGGTTCTAACTGAGCATGGAAGTGGGGGTAGCGTTGTGGAAGAGGCAATATCTGAACTAGTCCTTGAAAAGTAATTTGGGGGATCCCTGGGTGGCGCAGCGGTTTAGCGCCTGCCTTTGGCCCAGGGCACCATCCTGGAGACCCGGGATCGAATCCCACATCGGGCTCCCGGTGCATGGAGCCTGCTTCTCCCTCTGCCTGTGTCTCTGCCTCTCTCTCTCTCTGTGTGTGACTATCATAAATAAATAAAAAAAAAAAAAAAAGGAAAAGTAATTTGGGGTGGAGGCCCCAGAGGCCATGCTAGGGATGGGGAAGTGGCAGGCCCTGAATACACTGTAATAGGAAAGTGCATGAAGCATTCAGGGGCTTATTGGATCAAGGGAATAAGATAAAGACTGAAAGCTTAGACTTTGGTACAAATCCTGGTTCCTTATTAATTAGCTATAACTACAACTTATTTGATGCCTTCCCATTCCAAAGCACAGCTATTGACACCTACTTCATGGAACCCTGGAGGTGAAATGAATGTATATAAAGCTCCCACCTTACCCTGGTACCTTGTGCGTAGATATATTCAAAATATCCTTATGGACAGATCTCCTGGCATATGGCTAAGAGAGTACCCTGATCAGAAGAGTTCTATTACATTCTTTGCTAAGGATTTCACTCTTTAGGGAATTTTTTTTATTACCTTTTTTTTTTTTTAAAGTAGGCTTTAGGGACGGTTGGGTGTCTGCCTTCGGCCGGGAGCATGGCCCTGGAGTCCCGGGATCGGGTCCCGCATCGGGCTCCCTGCGTGGAGCCTGCTTCTGCCTCTGCCTGTGTCTGCCTCTCTCTGTGTGTCTCTCATGAATAAATAAAGTCTAAATAAATAAATAAATAAATAAAGTCGAAAGAAAGAAAGAAAGAAAGAAAGAAAGAAAGAAAGAGAAGAAAGAAAGAAAGAAAGAAAGAAAGAAAGAAAGAAAGAAAGAAAGGAAAGAAAGAAAGAAGAAAGAAAGAAAGAAAGAAAGAAAGAAAGAAAGTAGGCTTTATACCCAACATGGTGGGGCTTGAACTCATGATCCTGAGATCAGGAGTCACATGCTCTACTGACTCAGCCAGCCAGGCACTCCTAGTCTACAGGATTTTAAAGGTTTTGAGAAGGAACAGGATCTGATCTGGTTTATCTTTTAAAAAGGTAGTTTTATTTGGCCCAAGGTGATGAGAGTTTTTATATTGCTTGGCCTCACTTGAAGCTTAACACAGCTTCCATACAAAAAAATAAATCCTAGAATGTTG
The DNA here is from genome assembly GCF_003254725.2 of Canis lupus dingo. Lineage (NCBI taxonomy): Eukaryota > Metazoa > Chordata > Mammalia > Carnivora > Canidae > Canis > Canis lupus. Next base: position 34,678,974 of record NC_064257.1, on the reverse strand, counting down.
ACTGAATGTACTTTTCATGGACATTAAATTTTTTTTCCTGGAATATGATGCTGTTTATGGTTTGGGTTGAACAAAAGGAAGATTTTTATTTCTAGTTGCTATTTAGTGATAGTACTCCTGGCTTACATTAGAAAAAATAAAATTGCACCAAGGAAATAAATGCCATATTGCAAAAGGGAAAGAAACTAATAAGGATCAGGTTTTTTCCTACTACAAAATTAAGTATATTATTTCTAAGCCTTATCTGATGGCTAGTTGTGTTCTGACCTATTTATAACGAAATTCTATACTACAGATTATCTGCTACATATGCAGTATTTTTTATGGTACCCAAAACAAATTAAACCCTGATCTACAGAGAATAATTTAATGATGAGGCTTAGGTTTGCTTAGGTTTCCTTTGGGGCCTGAGGATCAAGTTCTGTTTCCTGGCTCAGTCTTACTAAGCAACTTTTAATAGGACACAAGCCAAGCTGTGACCTTTACTGTGGCTTTCTCTGGGTGTCCCGACAATGGGGGACAGAAGTAGTTATGCCAGTTTATGAGTTGGGTATGTTTGACCACATTCCCCTTATTACATTTGGGAGTGAGAGTATAGCGTTCACCTCCAGGCAGGATGACCTATGTAGCATCCATAAAATAAGGTCCACATCCCTCTTTCTCCTAAGAGGTTATGATAAGGCACATGGAAAATAGAGTAGCAGTAATATCCAAGAACTTAAAAATTAAAAAAAAAAGAGGTGCCTGGGTGGCCCAGTGGTTGAGCATCTGCCTTTGGCTCAGGTCATGATCCCGGGGTCCTGGGATCTAGTCCCGCATCGGGCTCCCTGCAGGGAGCCTGCTTCTCCCTCTGCCTGTGTCTCTGCCTCTGTGTGTGTGTGTGTGTCTCTCATGAATAAATAAATACAGTCTTTAAAAAGCCTGGACACTCGTTGCACCCAAGAACCCCCACCCTCCGCATTTTGGGGATAAGGGAGGCAGTGAGTAGATGCCATGCTTCCTGCTCACTGGCTCAGGGGTTGCAGACCCATTTTTCTCTCCTTCAGAGCTGCTTCTCCTGCCTCGGTTCCTGGGGTGGGTCTCTTGGAGTATCATGTGCTATTTCCAGCTCTCCCCTGGCCCTCAAGGCAAGCACTCAGTCCTTTCCCCGGGAAGGTTTTACTGACACCCACTACCCGAAACTGGTGGGGAGTAATTTCCCTGGTGGGAAGGACTCCAGCCCCCCCGGAAGAGGTCAGCTCGGTGCCCAGGGGTTCTCACAGCCCTGTTTCTTCTAAGTGTAAACTAAAAGCCACTGTGATGTTTATTGTGCATTTAGTCCTAAAATTGGGGTTTCCTGCTTCCCCTTCTTCTGAAGGCACCATCCCACATCTCCCCACTGGAAGGAACCGTTAGCCCTTCCTTGTGGAAGGCTGCATTCTTACTACTCAGTCTGCAGAGGTCAGGGGCCCATGTGGGTACTCACTTCCCTTTCTCAAACTTACCTGGCTTTGAGGTCCAGGTGATGCCCAGTGACTCCTTTCTCCTAGGAATAGCCCTATTCTGGTGTCATAGCACATGCCAGTGAGGCCCCTGCCCCAGGGGACTGTGGCTGTCCTTCACCTACCGTTGGTATTCAGCGTAGGTTCTGGTGTCATAGCACATACCAGTGAGGTCCCTGCCCCAGGGGACCGTGGCTGTCCTTCACCTGCTGTTGGTATTCAGCGTTGGTTGCTTGATTTGCATTACCCTGGCCTTCCCTATCTGGTCTCCCCCACCCCCCTTTGATTTCATTCATCTATAGATTATACAGCGTCCAGGAAATCTTTACCAGGTCAGACTAATTTTGTAAGGGGTTAGTTTGTGTTAATCAAAAGTGTGAGTTATAAGCTATTTTGAAGACCATCTACATTTTCTGGTGCACATAACTCAAAGTAGGTTACCACTGCTGCCTGGTAGAGGCTTAATGAAAAGATAATTATTTCTAATTACAGTATCAAGTGTTTGTAAGTGCTTGAAGATGCTTGAAGAATTTGTTTTTGAGAACCTTAAACACTTTGTCTAATCTCCTTTCTTCCATCAATTTGCACTATCTGGATAAAGGGTTGGCCCAGCACAGGAACGTGTATTCCACCCCCTGTTCTCAACCATCCTTAATCCCAGAATAATGAGCTGAATTTCACGTGCAAGCAAGAACTAGAATTTCTGATGCTGTCGAGTTTCTTTTGTCAGTGATGCTGAGAGAGGAAGGGCGGGGGGTGGGGGACATGACATAAAACCTTTATGGTAAAACCGGTGACTCAGTTCCTGATCTGGACACCATGAACTTTAAAAGAGGTTCAGTCCTTTTCCTGGAAAGGTTTTATTAACACATTAACACTTTAAAGAAGTTTATGGTGTCCTATTGACAGACTTGAACTACAGTAGGAAGTGTTCTTTGTCAAAAATAAATTAGTATAAACATTTTATGAAGACACTTTACCAATAAGATATCCTTTTGGATACTATATGGAGCCCTCTATCGTTTTTCATTTCTAGCATGCAGTGGGAAAGAAAGTATTAATGAATATTGAGTATTCTGTATAGGTATCCACGTGAATGTGTTCATTATGGCCTGATAAAGGATGCTTAGCAAGCCTTCAGAGTTACTTCTCCACTGCAGGTTAGCTCAGTTAGCAAGAAAACCAGGTGTCGGGTGCTGGGGTCCAGTGGTTCATTGGCTTCCCTGGGTTCCATGTTTATTGATTGGTGAGATATCTTGCAGGTACATGTCAGCAGCGGGAGGAAGGATGGCTCCCTTGTGTCATATGTATTATTAGAAGCAAAGTGACAGAAAGCTCGCATTTTTTTTGGTAGAATGTAAAAAAGGTATCCCCTAAAGGGCCATGCTGGGCAGCGGCCTTGTGCTCCCTGCCATTACACCCAGCATAGGGAAGGGCGATCTTTCCTTTTCTCCAGGCAGATTCATGACTTATCTGCTGAGTGGCCTCTGCACCCACGTGCATCCGGAACTGAACCCCTCAGTTGTTAGGCCCTTAGACGTGGCTTGCCTCTTCTCCATAGGTCTCTCATCTCACTTCTCTGATTTTTACCTTGTTTCTCTAATTGCCTTTCTTGTCTCAGTGATCCTAAATGCTCGCACATGGTTTTGATAAAAGCGGTAAGCTTTTTTTTTTTAATCTTCAAAATTACTTTGCCTAAAAGCTATGCCTATTTTAAAGCATGGATGAGGAAGAATGAATTCACAGGCCGAATCAAACCTGAGATGGATGTGGTTTCACAGCAGCCCCAGGGCTGCGGGGAAGCAGTGGCATGGATGAGGATTTAGAGTTTAGCCTGCGGGAGGGAGGGTTTGACGACAGAGAGGTCTAAACCCAACCCCGAGTGTTCACACGGCCTGGGTGCCCATGTTAGGGACACGAGTGGGTTTTCACACAGTTGGTGGCTGAGCTTAGGTCTCTTGAAGTCTTGCTATTTATTATCTATGGAGGACCTCAAGAAACCTATATACTTTTTATAAGCCTTACTTTCCTCATCAAATAGAATGAATGTGAAGAACATATGAATACTAAAAAAATTATTTAGCACGATGCCTGACTCATCGTAAAAGTACCCAGTCATTAGAGAGGCAGGCTCTGGAGACAGACCACTTGGATTTCGGTCCCCACTCAGCCATTTCCTAGTGGTGTGCCTGTAGGCAACTTAGCTTCTCTGTGCCTAGTTGTCTCATTTGTTAAATAGTGATAACAGTAGAACATATCTCAGAATTTTTAACAAATGAGAGGACACGCATGTCCCTAACATGGCACTTTTCCTCCTGGGCATGTGGTAGGATTTTACTTCCCTGTCCTGTACTTGCCTTGAAATGCACTAACGCCCAGTGCAGCGAGCAGGGGAAGCCACAGGCATCTCTTCTGGTGGGTGTCTTTAAGCCCCGGGGAATGATTTCACCTGCCACGGCCACCAACAACATCACAGCAGGTCAGAGAGGCTTCCTCATAGCCCAGGTCCCTCAGCTGATTGCCGGCAGTCTTGTTAGCATGAGCAAGAAATGAACCTTTTCTTCTTTTCTATCCTTTTTTTAAAAAGCCACTGCGATGTTGGCATTATTGCCACAGCAAAGCCTAGCACATTCTGATTGACAAACCAAGGAAAAGCCCTGCCTCTGGATTTGAAGTTAGATTCCAGCCAAAATGAGTAAGAGGGCAGAATGTCAGCTATGTTGGCCTGGACACCTGGCCACAAGGACTTGTGAGTGCCTCTGGATACTTGGCAGCTCCTTAGTGGGCCTCTGAAAGCACCCTCATGTGCGCCGGGAGGTACCTGTTGCCTGGGAGATGACAGCCAGTTTGAAGGACCGACTCTTTCGTTGGGTGACAGGGATCAAGAGCTTTTCTTAACATGAAAGCTGCATTGTATGGCTTGGGCAGTTATCCCTCCCTAGTTCCCATCTCTGCGTGCATCTGCATGATCAGGCCCCTCTGTGACCCCCAGAGCCTCAGCCCATGCCCTCCAGGCACCCACGCTGGCCTCTCCCTGCCCTTCACTTGCCCTTTCCCACTTCTCTTAGGTGCAGTTTTGGGTGATGTGCCTCTGCATTGGCTGTCCTTCCCTTTTGTTCGTTTTCCTCTGGAGCTTTCAGGGGTTAAATGTGAAACGTCATGGAGAGAGCCGTCTTTGGAAGGCTGAACAGTGTGTTCAAGCAGCACTGTAATTGATGGAGCTGTGCCCGGCTTCTCGGTGAGCAAGGTGAGCTCACTTACGCTGTGTTGGAAGCTTGGGTTGCTGCAGAGATGACTCAGTGTCCGTTTTTGATGTTAGTCCAAGGCTAGGCTTTTCTGTTAGCCTTTGTTCCAGAACATTGAGGTGACAAGAGAAATGTTCTGCTGCCGGAAGGAAAGCATTATTAGGAATGGCTTTTCACTAGGATGTTGGTGGTCTGCCTTTCACGTAAACTAATAATAACCAAGTGATTCCAAGAGTACTGAAAGGGGCTAGCAGTCATTTTTAAAAATAGCATCTATTCTGCCAAAATGGTAATTCATGTTCATTTTTTTTTTTAGTTGGAAAATACGAAAACATAAAAAGAATGACTTCTCTTAACCCCACTGTGCAAAAGATAACCATTGTTTGGAGCTTGTTTTCCTTTCCATTTTTACATAGAGGTATATTTAAAAAGGAAATTGGAATGACAACAATAGCAAACCTTTTTTGAAACCATTCTCTGTGCCAGGAACTCTGTAAGTACTTCATTTACGTGCACTATCTCATTTATTCCTCACAACTCTTTGAAGAAGGATTATCTCCATTTTACAGACGAGGAAACTGAGACACAAAGAGGCAAAGTCATTTTTCCAAAGCTGCACAGCTCATACAAGTGGCGCCGAGATGGAAACCAAAAGCACTCTTTTCCAGAGCCCAGGGTTCATGCTAATGTCTCACAGTAAAGATAGCTCAGATTAAATTTCATGGAATTTTGCCATGTTAGCTCTGAGTTGTCTGGCTTGATCTCTTGAGAGATTAGCTACAGAAGTGACTTGACAGCTAAGAACACATAACCAATTAATGTCTGTGCCCAAACCACAGCATGTGTCTCCTGATGCGCATGGTCCGCGCACACGTTGGCTCCAGGCGATCCGTGAGCTCTGTCCTCCCCAGGTCCCACCCTGAAGCAGCTGCTCCATGCGGTTGCCCTCAGGGTGGGCTCCACGTTAAATGGAGGACAGCCCCAACTCTCTCCCCAGCACCCACATGAGATTTCACTGTGAGTTTAGGGGATGTATGGGTATCTAGTAATGAAGTGTACATTATTGGCTCTTGATTATCCTGCAGAGCGAGGGTTATAAAAGGCTATAAAAAGGTGCGGCCCAACACTAGCTTCAACCTTTCACCCTCATCAAACATGTGTAACTGAGATTTGCTGACGAGCAGTAAGATCAATTGACCTGAGTTTTGAATGCTCTTGCTTTCCCCAGCCTGGACTCTTGAGGACCTGCCTTAAGCATGGTTTAGAGTGAGCCATAAGTCAGCCAGCTCTCCGTGTGCACACGTTCCTGAGTGTTCGAGGCTGTCCTAGTGCAGAGTCTCTAGGGACGTTGCGACGCCAGCACTAGATGGCCACCTGCGGTGGGTTGCAGGTTAGAGGACGACCAGGTGGTAACCTATGGTGGCATCTGGGAAGGTAAAGGGTAAAAACCTCTGCATCTTCCGATGTGGTGGACTTTTCAGTACCGAGCAGGTTTGGGTGTTTTTTTTTTAAAAAAACAACTTCATCTGATCTTTGAACTCCAGAGGGTAAAAACAGGGTCTTAGGAGCCTCACAGACAAAGTGGAGCAAAAAGACAAGAAGAGTGAGTGATAACTAGTCAAAACGAATGCATGCTGTTAGAGGTGAGGCTTGTGGTCACTGTGGTTACCCTCGGAGGTGGAGGTGATGTACTGATGATTGAAGGGGGGGGTACAGGGAACTTCAGTTTTGTTTTATGGAGTTTTTGTTTTTGTTTTGTTTTCTTGACGGGGGAAAGGGGAGAGGCAGAGGGAGAGAGAGTCATAAGCAGGCTCCATGCACAGCGCAAAGCCTGGTGCAGGGCTCAATCTCACAACCCTGAGATCACAACCTGAACTAAAATCAGGAGTTAGAGTCTTAACTGACTAAGCCACCCAGGCACCCCTTTGTTGTCTGTTTTTTTTACTGGGTCCTGGTTATACAGTATGTCCAGTCTGTGAATGTTCATTGAGTTTTATTCTTATTAAATGTGTGCTCTTTTCTGTGTGTAAATTATACTTCAGTTAAAGTTTAAAAGTCTTTATTTGTATTTGTGTCATTTTGTTGTAGCTTTCTGATAGACTAAGAACAGCTTCATGGTATATGTGCGATTTTGATAAGCAGAAACAGATGGGTGGCAAGCATTGTGAATATCCTTCTTATGAGAGCATCCATAGGAAATTCACACACATTCTGGGAACTTTGGGTTGTATGGTTCACTTAGGATGAATGGCATCAATCAGATGCAGGGTGAGGCCTGAAAGGTTAGCTAGGACCTTATAGTGGCCAGGTTGTATTATTTAATCTTAGAGGCTTGGGGGCGGGGAGCCAAAGAAAGTTTCTGAGAAGTAGAATAGCATAATCAGATCAGGGAATATCTCCAGTGAAATAAAATTCGTAGCCTCATGATTGTACGGTCACCATGGATTACCCTGTCTGCCCCAAATAAACAATTTCTAGATTTAGTGCATTCTGTGTTACTGTACTTTGTACCCATTCCTGTTAGGGCTCACCAGTGAGCCACAGGTGCATAGTTTCCTTGAGCCCACTGTGGTTGTCTCTCCAGAACTTGAAGATGATTATCATGCACCTCCTTTAATTCCCTACAACCATCCTTCCATCTTGACCAGGTGATGCCACAATTTTTTTAGCCTTTTTTTCTAGTCTTACAAGTGCTGTGGCATTTATTTCCTTCCAGCCTTTCCTACATGATGCTTTTCTGTGCAATAAAAACACCCGATGTTTTTTATTCATAGCAAAACTGTGTTGGAAGAGGGGCCAAGAATAATGTTAACAGACTTTTGTTGTGTAGGAGGACTGACTCACCAACCTGGGATTGGGTCCCACTATGCCATTGGGCTCCCTTCTCTGGGAAAAAGCACTGGGTAGGATCTTCCGCGGGACAAAGTGTTGATACTTCATTTTTGAAAGTGAATGCACTTGAGTCTAGGTCACTTGAGCAGGGTGAAGCATGTTAGTATTTGATTAATATTTTGCTATTTCTGGGGCCCCCGGGTGGCTCAGTTGGTTGAGCATTTGCCTTCAGCTCAGGTCATGATCCGAGGGTCCTGAGATCGAGTCCCACATCAGGCTCCCTGCTCAGCGTGTTTCTGTCACATAAATAAATAAATAAAATATTTAAAAAGTTATACTCATTTAAAAACATTTTTGCTGTTTCTTCCCCCTAAAACACAGGATAACTTATGCCACATATGGTCTCCTCTTTGGTTCCCGTTGAGACTCTGTGTCAGGACATTATTCTAATAGGGTTGTTAACTGGGCAAAAAAAGATGCTTTTTAGATGTTACAAATCTTTGTTTAGAAATTGTATTCAGGCCCTACAAAGGCTTGTATTTAGTCCTTTGGGGACAACTTGGTAGGGTGTCCTGATGTAGAAGGAGAACCCAGTTAGGGTGACTTGGGTTCAAATCCTGCATCTTGTTGTCTCAGTTTGTATGCATATGGATTTAATGTAGTCTTTGCCTGGTGTGGTAATGAAGATCAAACAGGACGACGCATTCAAACATCCACAGTACCTGGCACCCAGATTTACCTTTGTCTTTCTTTATTTTATTAATTTTTTAAAGATTTTATTTATTTGACAGAATGAGAGCATGAGCAGGGAAAACAGCAGGCAGAGGGAGAAGTAGGCGCCCCACTGAGCAGGGAGCCCAATGTGGACCCCAGGTCATGACCTGAGCCAAAGGCTGACACTTGACCAGCTGGGCCACCCAAGCACTCCATCTTTCCCTTTTAGAGCGCAAACTAGTTATCCTCCTCACTGCGGTGCTCAGTGATACTTTGCACTTCTTCCCCAGGTGGCCCTTGAGTGAGAAAGCCATTTCTCTGGGTATTACCACTTGTTCTTATTTTTTAATCCCTTGGGTCATGATTTGGTGTTGCTCATTTCCACATCTCAGTACAGTTCTATTACTCAGTAAAATTAATGTTTAATGATTTCATTAAGAAAATTATTTCCTGTGTTAATGAATATACCTGCTGGAACTTTTTTCTCTTTCTTTTTGTTACATGATTGGGTTCTGAATTGGACACATTTCCCACAGTGCTGCACTTCACAGGGAATGGGGTGTGGGAGGCACCCCAGTTACCTGGGTGTTTTGGGAAATGAGGACTCATTGGTAACCTCATGCCATTATGCATTCATTTTCTACCCTGGCAACTGGCAGTTATCATGTAATCAGACAAAACATTGGACACCCTGGGAGAATGGAATCTCACAGTTAGTAAACATGGATGCAAAAAAGAGTTGGACTGTCCTCTCTATTCAGTGGAAGACGGTAGTAGGGAGATTTATCTTATGAATACTTGCAGTTTAAAGATTTATTTATTTGAGAGGGAGACCGAGTATGTGAGTGGGGAGAGGGAGAGGGAAACTCAAGCAGACTCCCTGCTGATTGTGGAGCCTGACATGGGGCTTGATCTCAGGACCCTGAGATCATGACCTGAACTGAGACCTAGAGTTGGACGTTCAACCATCAGAGCCATCCAGGTGGCCCTAAATACCTACAGCTTAAAAATCTGGGACCTAAGGTATATCTGTGGTGTATGCAAAGAGTCTATCACAAAAACTACATCTTTGACTTCAAATCTTAAAGTGCTTCTTGCCTTCATCCTTCAGGTAGAACGTCATGACATGAATACCCTAAGCCTGCCCCTGAACATTCGCCGAGGGGGGTCTGACACCAACCTCAACTTCGATGTACCAGATGGCATCCTGGACTTCCACAAGGTCAAACTCAGTGCAGACAGCCTGAAACAAAAAATTCTGAAGGTGACAGAGCAGATAAAAATTGAGCAGACGTCCCGCGATGGGAATGTTGCAGAGTATCTGAAACTCGTCAGCAGCGCAGACAAGCAGCAGGCTGGCCGTATCAAACAAGTCTTTGAGAAGAAGAATCAGAAGTCCGCTCACTCCATTGCCCAGCTACAGAAGAAGTTAGAACAGTATCATAGAAAGCTCAGAGAGATCGAACAGAATGGAGCCTCCAGAAACTCGAAGGACATTTCCAAAGACAACCTGAAGGATCTGCAGCACTCCCTGAAAGATGCCCACGCCAAGTCCCGAACTGCTCCACACAGCACGGAGTGCAGTAAATCAAGCATGCCCGGAGTGTCCCTCACTCCGCCTGTGTTCGTCTTCAGTAAGTCCAGAGAGTTCGCCAACCTGATCCGGAATAAGTTTGGCAGCGCCGATAACATCGCACACTTGAAAAATTCCTTAGAGGAGTTCAGGCCCGAGGGGAGTCCCCGGGCCTACGGGGGCAGCGCGACCATTGTGAACAAACCCAAGTATGGCAGCGATGATGAGTGCTCGAGTGGCACATCAGGCTCTGCTGACAGTAACGGGAACCAGTCCTTTGGAGCCAGTGGAGCCGGCACGCTGGACAGCCAGGGCAAGCTCACCATGATCCTGGAGGAGCTGAGAGAGATCAAGGACACCCAGGCACAGCTGGCCGAGGACATCGAAGCGCTCAAAGTGCAATTTAAGAGAGAATACGGTTTCATTTCACAGACCCTGCAAGAGGAAAGATACAGGTATTTCAGATTATTCTCTTGGAATTCTTTTAGAGGCATGACTTCAGAGAGATTGCCTTCTTGAAAGTGGTATGCTGATAGTTATATTTTCCATAAATGTGGATATGGATGAAAAAAGTTAAGAATCGACAGTTTTTTCCCATACTTCATAGTTCTACATTTTATAATTTGTGACTTACAGTTTGACACTTTAGAGAAAGTTGTGTCTTTTAACATATCCCTATATAGTCTAGGACTTGTGCAGACTAAGCTCCTGATTCAGTAGACTCCTGTTACAAAGTTTCATTACACTAATTCACCAATCTTTTCATCTATTTTCTTTTCCTCCCTAATAGCTATGTCAAGTAAAAAAAAATTACTGCATTGTTCAACAAGGTAGATTTTCTTTGATACTTCAATCTGAAAGTCTTTACATAATATACAGTTTTTTATATATACTGTATCTTGCCCAATAAACTTTTCAACTTAGGAGTTTTCAAAAGAAATCTTAAGAGTAAAGTATAAATTCAAATCTTGTGAATTTTTTTTAGCTAACTTTTTACTTTATTTATTTGAGAGAGAGAAGGAGAGAGCCCAAGGAGGGGAGGGGCAAAGGGAGAAGCAGGCTCCCCACTGAGCAGAGAGCCTAATGCAGGGCTCTATCCTGGACCCTGAGATCGTGACCTGAGCCAAAGGTAGACACTTAACCGACTGAACTACCTAGGCCATTCCTAAGTTAGCTAATTTTATTTTATTTTCTTAAGATTGTATTTATTTATTCTTAAGAGGCAGAGACATAGGCAGAGGGAGAAGCAGGCTCCCCACGGGAAGCCCGAAGTGGGACTCAATCCCAGGACTCTGGGATCATGACTTGAGCCAAAGGCAGATGCCCAACTACTGGTGGCATGAGTCACCCACATGCCCTGTTAGCTAATTTTAAAAGGTGTTTTATATGCTGACTTTTATGTACTTATAACTTATTAATAAAAATATTAATCAAAAGTGACTTCCCACCATTTTCCCAGTAAAAAGATTCTCCAGAGTTTTAGGTTTTTTAAAGATTTTATTTCTTTTTTAAGTAATCTCTATACCAACATGGGCCTTGAACCCACACTCTGAAATCAAGAGTCTCACACTCCACTGACCAAGCCATTCAGGTGCCCCCCAAAAGATGTTTTTTTGTTTTTGTTGTTGTTTTTTTGGTCAAAGTTAATATCTTGACTTATAAAACTGTAGATTAAAAAATTCAATACCCATTACATATTGTAAGATTAAACTTTAAATTTTGCTTACATATTTTATATCTCCTACATGGTTTTAAATGTATTAATTTAGAAATGTGGCTTTTTTTTAGCTCTTATATTTAATGAAACAACTTTTTTAAACTTTCAGCATACATCTTTGACTTTAGTTTCTTTATCACACAACTATTTTGGGGTCACAGGTTTTCCAGCAAACACTGACTTTAATTCCTTCTGAATAGTTTGGGATACAGTACTCTTTGGATCCAGATTTTATCTCAAGTCACAAATACTCATTTACATAAATGTAGGACAGTTTTTGTTCTCATTTGTCATATAGTTACATTTGTGATCTTCAAGAGTTAGCCACTGACTGTATTGCTTGCAATAAAAGATCTTTTAAAAGGCTTTTACACCAAAATTTGGATACCTATGAAGTCACATCTGAGAAGAATCCTTAAATCTGCATTAATTTTTTTTTTGACTCACTTTTTTCTTGAGGTATAATTGACATATAATGTCTCAATCTCCGTCCCTCCCTCCCTCTTTCTCTCTCTCTCCTTGTAATGATCCTATCCGGTGACCTATTTAAGCATCTAACACTGACATTAATAGAAGTCATTTCAGATTAATGCATTCCCCCCAAATGCTTCCTGATTTCAAATAAACATTATTAGTTTTTGAATATAAGACAAATCCCTAAAAAAAAAAAAAAAGACAAATCCCTCTTCTTTGAGGGAAATGGGAGATAGGAACAGGAATCTTTGTTCTTATGTTACTTAAGATTTGGACTTTTGGAAATGCCACCCAATAAGCCATTTATAATTTGTAATGAGCTTTAATTTTTTTAGCAACATTTAAGTTTCAAGAGCTGAAGCATGTTTTCAGAACTAGAGTATGTTTTGGGAAATGGTGGAACTGGTGGTAGTGTAGAAGTTGGCTCTTTCCTCAATGGGCTCTCTGGCGTGTGAGAGCTGTACCGGTGGACCAGAAGACACTGTGCAGGCAGGAGAGGGGGGCCGCACTGGGGTGCCAGCAACTCTTGGTCTTGAGCGGGATCCCAGACAGCCCTGTCTCTTGACCAGCCCTGCTGAATGCGTCAGGTGTGTCCTGTTGTGTCATCACCTCAGCCTCTGAAGCTGCTCGTCCCATGTGGGGGGGATAAGCCAAATCTGGTGTGTGTGGGACCTCAGGAGTGAGGACAGAGAAGTTCAGATGGTAGAAACCAGTGTTACCCAAAAGCATGTTCCCTGTAGCTAGATGTACTCTTTTGGAAACCTAGTCTTCCAGGGAATGAGAACAAGGAGACCTTTGAAGTGTCACTCTCAGAATCAGTCCTCTCTTTGCAAAGGTACGAGCGGCTAGAAGACCAGCTGCATGACCTGACAGACCTGCACCAGCACGAGACTGCCAACCTGAAACAGGAGCTGGCCAGCATCGAGGAGAAGGTGGCCTACCAGGCCTATGAGCGCTCACGGGACATCCAGGTACTGCCCCTCTCATCATCAGCCACTCACTCGGGCTCTTCCCAGCCTTTACTTCATTTACCAAACTGTAAACACATGACCTGCAAGCCCTAAAGGATTTCTGGCACGTGAAGCAAGATGTTTTCTCTGCACAAACATTGTCCACCTCATTAACCCCATTAGCCCGTGTTATAGATGTTACTGACTACAGAGGCTATTCTCTGTAGCCTCAAAACTTTTTTTTTTTTTTTTTGTTAACAAATATTTATTATCTACCCAAGCCCATCACCTATAACCTCTTTTCCTCCCCCGCTCCCATCACCAAAATCACTAAAAATTTTTAAACAGAGGCAAACCTTGCCTTCAAGAAGCTTACGGAGTGAGTGGGGAATCAGGATCAGGTCAACTGCCAAACCACTCAAGAAAACACGAGCAGGGGCCAAATTACATCGCAGACAGTGAAAGCCACAGGATTCAGGCACAGTGTCCAACAAGCTCGGAACTGCTGGGGCAGTTGGTCATTTCATGGTCAAACATTGGATTTCAGTCTCAGGTCTGCCACTTACCAGTGGTGTAACCCTGAGCCTTGAGTCAGTTTGCTTGTCTGTAGAATAATAGCTTCAATACCTGGAAGAATTTCAAGGACTTGAGTGCATACCATGTGCCATTCGCTAGCAAAGCACTTTACAAGGCTCTTTTTCCTCCCCATCGACTCCTTGGAGCAACCCTCTAAAGCAGTTCCTACTATTTTTCCCCTTTCTCAGATGTGGAGACAAAGGCAGGGAGGTTAAGTGCCTTGGACCTGGTCTCTCTTGCAAACAGTCCTTGAGTAACGAACATGAATGAACGTCCAGAGAGGGTGGGACCTGAGGGATGAGTAGGTTCTGGATGGATGTAAGGAAGGGTTTGCTGAGTCACTGTTAGCAAAGGCATGTTTCAGTGTGAATGTGCTGGGAGCATTGTAGTGGGACAGCCCTAGGCTTCTTGAGCGCTTTTTTTCCCTGCTACCATAGGGTCTCTTTCTTTTCTTTTCTCACAGTTTTACTGAGGTATAATTAATGTATAACCTCACATTAAAGGGTACAACGTAATGATTTGATATATTGCACAATGATCACCACGGTAAGTTTAATTAATAACATCCATCACCTCACCTAGTTAATACATTTTTTTCTTGTTACAAAAAAGTACTTTTAAAACCTACTCTCAAGACACCTGGGTGGCTCAGTGGTTGAGCATCTGCCTTGGGCTCAGGTCATGATCCCAGAGTCCTGGGATCAAGACCTGCATTGGGCTCCCCACAGGGAGCCTGCTTCTCCCTATGCCTATGTCTCTGCCTATCTCTTTCTCTCTGTATCTCATGAATACATAAGTTTAAAAAAAAAAAAAAACCTAAAAAAAAAAAAAAGACCTACTCTCCTGGCAGCTGTCAAATATGTAATACAAAATTGTTAACTATAGTCGCCAAGCTGCACATTACATCCTCAGGAGTTTTTTCTCTTATAACTAGAAGTTTGTACATTTTGACCACTGTCACCCATTTCCCTAACCTTTCACTCCGTGCTTCTGGCAACCACCAGTCTGTTCTTTGTTTCTGTGAGTTTGGTTTGTTTGTTGTTTTTTTTTTTTAGATTCTGCATATAAGTGAGATCAAAGAGCATATTTGTCTTCCTCTGCTCGACTCGTTGCACTTAGCATCATGTCCTCACAGTCTGTCCATATTGTTGCAGATAACAGGATTGCCTTCGTTCTCGTGGCCACATAATAATCCATTGTGTATATGTATATCTCATTTTCTTTATTCATCTATTGATGGGCCCTTGGGTTGTTTCCATGTCTTGGCTATTGTAAATAATGCTGCAGTGAACATGGGGGTGGGGATATCTTTTCTAGAAACTGATTTCATTTCCTTTAGATTTATACTCAGAAGTGGAATTGCTGAATTTGTATAGTAGTTCTATTTTTAATTTTTTTAAGACTGTGTATTTATTTATTTATTCATGAGAGACACAGAGACAGAACCAGAGACATAGGCAGGGGCGGGGGAGCAGACTCTACACAGGGAGCCTGATGTGGAACTCAAGTCCAGGACCCCCAGGATCACGCCCTGAGCCAAAGGCAGATGCTCAACCACTGAGCCACATGGGCCTCCCACTATTTTTAATTTTTTAAAGAACTTCCATATGTTTTCCATAGTGACTGCTGCAGTTTACATTGCCATTGATCTTCTTTTTTAAAACAAAAATGTAGACTTTTCAAGTAGTGCTCAGTTTTATTTTTACAATGTTTCTTTGTAGGCAGTGGTTATTTTCTCCAGCCCCACTTTATGAGGGAGAAAACTGAAACATGAAGGGAGATTTTTTTTCCCCCACAATGTGTGAGCTGGAGTTTCAGCTGCCCACGTTCTGTTCTGCTCGTTGTCGTGGGCTGGGAGTGTGTGCCAGTCCCAGGCATCTACATGGACAGTTCTGGGAGCCAGAGCATCAGAGCTGGTAGGAAACACTTGCCTGTGAGATCTGGGGCATGGGTGACCCTTGAGGGACTTGTGTCCCTGCTCTGGTTTAGGAGACTCATCTTCACCGCTGACTGGTTTAGGATTTGACCCACTTAAATGTTAAGTGTTGCAAGGTGAAAACGGCGCAGTCAGTTTTATTAGAATATTCTGTTTGTAGAACATGTCCAGGATGCCACTGGATTATGTCTAAATATATGGTTTTCTTCTTTAGGCGAGAGTTTGGGTTAATATTGTTCTTCCTTTGTCAAGGAAACCTACTTTAGGGCTAACAGGTAAGATAAAGGGAGGGACTTCACCAGAGGCAGCTTCACAGTTTAGAAGAGTTCACTTGAACATCTTTCAGGTTTTGTCTCTAACTCAGAAGCAGAGAGGGAACGTCCGCGTGAGTGACTGGAGAGTCGTCTTAGTTAAGATCGTGAGAATCCTGGCTCTGCCGCTCACTGTGTGACCCTGGACGAGCTAGCTCCCTGTGCCTCAGTTTCCCCATCTATAAAATGGAAATATCAGTGAGCTTCACCTCAAAAGGTCGTCAGGAGAATTAGGTGGGATAATACAGAGTACTCAAATCTTTGCCTGACGCATAACAGGCAGTCAGGAAATCAAGGCCGGCCGTTTATTTTATCATATTGGTGAGTGACTGTTCCTCGGGGCTTTTAGCGATCAGGCCTGCTCGGCTTCATCTTCATCCTCAGTTCTTGTTTTGTTCGTGCAGGCTGGGCTCCATGGGGCACAGGCTGGTACAGGTGGTGAGGGTGGCTATTGCTCACAGAGATGCCACGGTTTTATGAAATTGAGATTTTTTTTTCTATCAGCCTTGAATTCCTAATTTTAAAAAGGCTTACGGATAATTCAGTCTGTTCTCTGTCCTTATCCCCTGTAAGTTAAACACTGGATTCGAGCAGATACTAAATAAAGATCGTGGGGCCGAATGTCTCTTAGCGGGTGCTACAACAAAAATTCCTTGCAATTCACTCCTTCATTTTATTGGATTTTTTGAGGGGGGGTTGGGGATTAAAAACGACAGTTCTAAGGCAATTCACTCCTCGGATCACTCTTTATATATATAATTCATGTACTCAATTAAAGATGAATGAATTTGCCAAAATGCTGCTCTTTTGTCTTGTTCTGTCACCTTTTCCATGACGTGTCTGAAACGGGGAGAAATGGTGGGCTCAAGCATTTGAAAAGAATGCACGGTTTCTGGGATGCGTGCCTGCCGTCATAGAAAGCCAACACTGCCTAGAACGTGAAGATCTGAGGAAGTTGTACCTCCCCTGTTGGTGACTCATGTAATGGAAGCCACTGTGACAGAGACCCCCGATCTTGGGCACGGAGAGTATATTCAGAAGAAGAAAAGCGAATCAGTGTCCCAGCTGTTATGGTGGGTTAGAACCTGAGAAGATGGCTGTGTTGGAGCTGAGCGAACACGTACTGGCAGGGGAGTCAGACGGCAGGCTAGTGAGCTCAGAGAGGCTCATCGTGCCACCTCTGGTTAGTCCTTTCTTCCCAGGACACACAGGGTCCTTCTCTCCCGAGCCTCACCCCTGTCCCTGGTTCGAGGTCTGCGCCCGGCTTGTGGCTGCCCTGTGCTGGGGAGACAGCAGGATGGCCCAGTCCCCATCCTCCCGCAGCTCTGGACTGTCGCTTGGGTTGGAAAGGTGGGGGAGACTTCACCTCCTCTGACGGGGCTGGGAGGGCTGCCCCTGGACATGATAGTGGAGGAGATGGGACCTGAAGGGGGAGGGAGAGCCACCGGTGAAGGGGGGAGTGGGGAGGCAGACATTTCAGACACAGTACAGAGGCCCCAAACATGCTGCTTTTCCGAACTTTAAAAAGCCTATATGGCTGAAGCGTGGTGAGCCAGGCAGGGGCTGGCATCATGTGAGGCAGGAGATGGTGGGGGGAGGACAGAGGGGAAAGAAGCGGACCCCCAGAGATAGACACTGGTGGTTGCATCGATGGGGCTGGTGACAGGGGAGAGGAGAGGGGTGTCTGATAGAAGGAACTGGGTGGGCAGGGTGCTGTGCTGAGGAGAGGAACAGCAGAAAGGAAGCAGTGCTGATGGCAGGTACAGGAGAAGGTGCAGTACATGAAGCCACATTTGGACATGTTGCAGCTGAGGTGCTTTTAAGAGGCTCAAATGAGGAGGGGTGCCCGGGTGGCCCAGTTCATTAAGCATCTGCCTTTGGCTCAGGTCATAATCTCAGGGTCCTGGGATGGAGCCCTGTTCCGCGGGAGTCTGCTTCTCCCTCTCCCTCTGCTCCTCCTCTCCCCTACTCCTGCTTTCTCTCTCTCTCTCTCAAGTAAATAAATAAAATGTTTTTGTTTTTAAAAAAAAGGAAGCTCAAATGGAGATAGCAGGGACGCATCGTAGATACGTGAGTCAATCTTGCAAGAGATCACTGGGCCAGAGAAATACTTGGAATCAGCTGTGACTTAGTAATTGAAGTCTTAGAAAGAACAAGAGGTAGGGACAATGTGTAGGAATGTGTCGCCTTGGACGTTGTTCTGAGTAACAGCATTCAAAGAGCAGGTGAAAGCCGAGTTGCCCCATCAGCCCTGTCCCCGTCCCTTCTCCTTCCTCCTCCAGAGCCCGTGGATGGCTGCCCGGAGTCTGAGCGGTGGACGGAAGGACTGCAGTTGGAGATACCACCTACTCTGTGGCTGGAGGCCGTCACCTCCAAAGTGGAACCCCACCGCTCCTCTCGTTTGTCCCTGATGATAGCAGCACATGCCTGTGTTTTATGTCCTTTATTCCAAATACAAATAGACTCAAAATACTCACCTGTGAGCCCCCACATACGGTATTTTATGGCTGTATACACATGCTCATGTGGTCAGGAATAACAATAAGTGAGCCTCGGGGTTCTCGTATTCTTTGTCTTCGTCATCGTCGTCATCGTCATCGTCAGCTTGGCTGTTTGAAGCTGCCTTGGCATGGAGCATCCTGAGCTGGGGGGCTTTCATTCGTGCATGTCTAAGCACGTGCTCACACGTTGCCCATGATCTCAACAGCGTTTGACCCTCGCTCTCCCTCTTGCCCACAGGAAGCCTTGGAATCCTGCCAGACACGCATTTCTAAGCTGGAGCTCCACCAGCAAGAGCAGCAAGCTCTGCAGACGGACACCGTGAACGCCAAAGTTCTCCTGGGGAAGTGCATAAACGTGATCCTGGCCTTCATGACCGTCATCCTCGTGTGTGTGTCTACCATCGCCAAGTTCATCTCGCCCATGATGAAGAGCCGTTTCCACATCCTTGGCACCTTCTTTGCCGTGACGCTCCTTGCAATATTTTGCAAAAACTGGGACCATATTGTGTGTGCCATAGAAAGGATCATAATACCCAGATGAAGCCACTGGTCCCTGTCTCCAAGTGCTTTCACGTTTCTGTTTTAAAGAAAACTCTGTGCATACTACCAAATTTTAAAATGAACAGTTATGCTGACTAGAGACCACCAGGCCCGGGCTGTGCCTTGTAAATAACTCCCATTCTCTTCACTTAGTAGCAACTGCCACTCAGCCCCTGTACTTGGTGGACATGAATCCATTGCAGAGCCTTGCCCGCGTTGCTCACTGCCTTAATCAGACCAGATTTCCTGCCCACCTGACTAGCCCAGCATGGTAAACCTCTGTTTACCTAGCATTTGGCATAATCAGTGTGACCCATGAGAAAAAGGGTTTGAAGCCTCTGTCTCTCTCCCCTAAGTCTCTATCAAAATTGAGCTTCATGGTTGCTCATGGTTGCATTTTCCCTGAGTCCCGTAAGCAGCAAGGCTATGACAGGACTTGCGGGAGGGAAGGAGTACGGGCATTGGCCATGGGAGCGCTTGTGGCCTCCAGAAGCACAGCACATCCTGTGTAATCCATTCTGCTTGGGCACAGGTGACACGAGGTACCCTGCATTCCGAGTGGTCAGGTGCGCGTGGTCCATCATAACATAGACATCTCACAACACACCCGTTTATCCTTCGGAAGTTGAGCTTAGATGTTCTCTTGCACTTTAAAGGGTAAGACACGAAGATTTAGGGGTAGGGCTTTTGCCTTCTTGCACCCAGGGAACCGCACACCTAATTTTGTTCTAAGGGGCTATGGAATGGCTTTCCTACAAGCATGTAGAAGTGCTTCCAAATCCCACCCCAAACTGTGGCCTAAACATTACTGTAGGGTCCTGTAAGCACTACTCTGGAGGTTTGCATTTCAGCAAATCTTAATTGTGATAAACCCCCTGTGAGGATGTGATTCTGCTTTATTCACTGGCCTTGGGAGGGTTATAAAGCTTACTGCACAAGTGAAAACAAATGATACTCATGTCTTGGGTTTCTTCTTCTTCTTTCTTCTTTCTTCTTCTTTCTTCTTTCTTCTTTCTTCTTTCTTCTTTCTTCTTTCTTCTTCTTTCTTCTTTCCTCCTCTTCTTACAATAGAATTGTACTTTATAAAGTGAAAGTGCCCTGAGGTAGGAGCGCGCAGGAGGAAGACAGGACGTGTGGTCTGATGGGGTGGCAGTCGAATCAGTGGGAGCAGTTCACCTGGGTCAAGACTGAGAAGATCCTCAGAGGACCTGTAAGACCAGCCAGGATCAAATCAATTAGATCCCGTGTCCGCACCACAGTTGTCCGTTGTCTTTCTGGGTCTCCCTGACGGGCCTCAGTAATGGAGTGGCCACGCTCTCCCCCGGAGGCGAAAGCACGCAAGAGTTCACATCTCTCACCTGTGTGGGCGAACGAGGCTCCTCACTAATTTCAGCCCAGATGCTACTTCTCTTGAAATCTTTTTCTCTCTGTACCTAATGGAGACGAAGATAGAAGATTTTAATGGAAACTGCTGTTCAGTCCCTCCTTCCACCATCCACTCTGTTATCTGAAGGCGTAAAGATGTATGTTAGTGTACATTTTCTTCCAGAAAACATCGAATCGCCTGGATTTAAATTAAGTGCAATATTTTGCGAACAGCTGCTCTTAGGGAAATCTCCTGAAAAAATGTGACAGTGTGCCATGGTTTGAGAGAATGGAATAGTCGAGCATTTGGTACAAGTCCAGTGTGTGTGAGACTCAGACTCAAGCTTTCTTCTTCTTTTTTTAACCATACACTGAGTTCCGTGGTTTTACTAAATTCACAAACTTAGGCGACTATCCCCACTATCTAATTCTGGACTCGAGCTTTTTAAAGCAGTCACCATCATTTCACGACATCTCTGGCTGTTCGTATTTTGGATTCAGGAAAGAAGGAGCTACCAGCCCCACCCCGCCCCCATCCCATGGCTGTGTCCCCTTGCACTGTCAGACTCTCCCTTGTTCTGCCAAGTTGGCGGTAAATACACTGTGATCCATCAAATCCAGGGGACAGAAAAAGAGCTCCAGATCCAGGGAAGAAAGGGAGAAAGAATGGTGTGCTTGCTTTTGCTTCTGTATTTTAATGGCCAGCATTCCCCTTTGTCAGTCTCCCTTTTGCTGAGGGCCCTTGGATCAAGTTGGGTTCTGGTGGGTGCCTCTCGGGTTCTGTGAATCTTTCTGAGGCCCTTTGGATGTGCCGGTGGTTGCAGTGGACGAAGATGCTGCCGTTAGTTTAGAGAGTAAGTGACATGGCCAGCCCTTGAGATTAAGGCTGCGGGAGGACCCAGGACGTGGACCTGCCCCACAGGCCACTGTGCTCCACTCAGCATTGGCTTTGACACTTCCCAGACATGCAGGTCAGTGTGTCTCCTCCCCACGGAGAGAAGTGGGAAAAATGGAAAGCAGCGCACTCCGCCCTCTCCAGTCTGGAGCGGTTACAGAAACTGCTAGAAACTGGCTCTGTTGTGAAATAGCCTAGGGTCTAAATCACCCCACCTGATCATGACTTCTTTGCACAGAATTTATATTTCCGGTGATTCTCATTAGATATCAGATAACCTTATTTTCACTTGGGTAGGCCCATCCTACGTGGCTTATTTATTTTAGAGTCTTGTTGAAAGTTTATTAATCTTTTTAATAAGCTGATCTACTCCAAGGAGACCTTTATTCTCTGCAGAGTCTATTGTTCTCTTCTTAAGGAATAAATCCTGCCATTGTATGTTTTCTTTCCTGTGTAAGGGGACTCAATAAAATTTTACAAATTATTCAATTAAAACTTGTAATCCAGCTAGGACATTTCCTGGAATTGGCTATCTACGCTTACGTCAACTAATCCTTCCCCCCCCCCCCCACCTTTTCATGGGTTGTAAACATCTCGTACGTACCTAAACCTAAAGATAAAATCAGTCGTGTGGTGGGCAGGCACCTGCTCACTTAGCGAATTTAGTGATGATTAAAGGTATCAGACATTGCATTTTATCACAGGATTTTGTGGTGACATACTATTTTCATGATCACCATGACTATGATAGTTTGCTGAGGACAAAACAAGAACCTAAAAATACTCTCCTGTGGGTTTTGAACTGCTTATCCCAGCTTATGTTTTGAGTATGATCAAGCCCGAACAAAACATCCTCCTCCTCCCACCCCCCAAAATTCCAACCACAATGAAACAGCAAATAAAAGTACTCCATTGCTGATTTTGTACAGAGAATAGGATCAGTCCCAAGTTTCTAGCATGTACCATCAGTGGCTTTGCTTCTTTGATCACCATGAACTACAGAAAGACTAAGATCTTCTGAAAATCCCACCCCTTCTCCCATAAGGCAGTTATCCCTTTCCGTCAGTTAGCATCATTCTGCTTTGTCACTCTTGTTTTCATTGAAATATCTCCCTGCTAGGTATGTTTATTGCCCTGCCATTTCTCCAGCATATTAGGTTTAATTATGGGATCAATAACAGTGATGGGAATTGGATTCCCTCAGGCCACCTAATTATTTTTATCCTTTGGGGTTGGAATTTAAATACCAAATGGTTTTGCATCAAACAGGAACATCTTTTTGTTGAATCTAAGTATAGTTGTATTGGTTTGGAAGAGCATTTCACTATGCTTATTAAGATGAACATGTGTGATTAGACCTATTTTGCATATTTCTATAATTGTGAGGAGTGAGCCAGAGGTAGAGCAAAATGGCATTTAAAATTCAGAGCTTTATCTGGAGAGAAGTGTTTCAAAAAGTTTAGCCCATGTGC
Source organism: Canis lupus dingo (assembly GCF_003254725.2). Taxonomy (NCBI): domain Eukaryota; kingdom Metazoa; phylum Chordata; class Mammalia; order Carnivora; family Canidae; genus Canis; species Canis lupus. Next base: position 34,656,392 of record NC_064257.1, on the reverse strand, counting down.
TAAGGAAGGAGTTGGTCTAAAAAGATAAGTCACTGAAAAGAATGATATTGGCCTATTTACATCAAAGGTAGTTAAGAAGCCAAAAGATACAGTAAATGCAAAGTTTGGTAACCCAGAAGATACAAAGCAAAACTAACCTATAATTTTCTAAAGTCAGTGCAATTATCTGTTTATAAGAAGCTGGAAAGGAATGTACCTTGATTGTTTTAGGAATAATTTGTGTGTTGCAATTTTAATTTATTTAAAACCTGTCTCCTGTGTTTGTCCTAAGAGAAATGTTTCAACAAAACGTGCTCTGTGTTTAAGGTATGTTTAGGCAGTAGTTAGCAGTTCTGAAAATGGAAACTAGAAATGTTTATTGTGAGGTGTTTTGCAGAATTTCTGTTTTGTGAGATACTATGTAGTTCCACGTCAGCCTAAAATTGTAAATTCTCTGTAGATTGTCATCCTATTCAAAGCAGGTGCCATTATTTTTTTAAATAAACATTTGATGTTAGCTTTGATGTTAAATAAAGAGTTAGGTTTCTTAAATTTTCATATTTGTCAGAGCACATCTCAGTAGCAAGTATGTGCGTGTGTATGTGTGTCTGTAAAATCAATTTTTAAATGGATTTTATTTTTTACAACAGTTTTAGCTTCACAGCTAACTTGATCAGAAGGTACAGAAATTTCTGGGGGTGCCTGAGTGGCTCAGTTGGTTAAGCATCTTACTCATGATTTCTGCTCAGGCCATGATCTCAGGGTTGTGAGATCAAGCCCCTGTGTTGGGCTCCATGCTCAACAAGGAGTCTGCTCAAGATTGTCTCTCACTCTCTCCTCTTCCATCCTTCCCACCTTCTGTCTTTCTGAAATAAATCTTAAAAAAAAAAAAAACCGGTCTAGAAGGTACAAAATTTCTCAAATACCCTGTCTATATACCTACATAACCTCCCCCTATCAATACCTTCCCCCCCATACACAGGGTACATTGTTAAAGTGATGACTTAAAGCCTATGCTGACACATAATCTCCCAAAGTCCATAGTTTATATAAGGGTTCACTCTAGTACATTCTATGGGATTGGACAAATGTAGAATGGCATATATTCACCATGCCATTAGTATCACACAATAGTTTCACTGCTCTAAAATTCTGTGATTCCCCAATTCATCCCTCCCCACTGGCCCCACTGCCCTGTAATCAATTTTTAAACTAACTTCAAGTCTGTTCCATAGGAAGTTATTGGTGTGTGATGTATGGCTCATTCCTCAATCCCTGGGTGGGAGGAAGAAGGGTGATTTCTTCACAGTCCCTGGAATGCCAGGAAATGTATCCATTGTCATGGAAAGGGGGAATGTGGATGAATGCTGAGGACAAAGCAGAAGCCATCGTGAGCCAGGACATCATCAAGAGTGAGAGGGCAGTGTGAAGACAGGTGTGTAGACAAGCAGGTGGTTGAGCAAGTAGACCCCTCTGGTGAAGCAGCCTGGTTAGTGGGGTTTCTCATTTGTGTGGTGCTTTGGTATTGACAAAGCATTTTATCAGACAGTAACTCCTCTGAACCAGTCCTATGACGCGAGCACCATCATCCCCATTATATCGATGAAATTGAAGCTCAGACACATGCACTTTGCCCAAGGTCACAGCTGGGGCAGGAGATTCTCGGTGCTTTTGTTTCTGATCCCGTCTGGTTACCCTTTGCTTCTAGTCCACTCTAGGCGTGGAGCAGTTTTCTTCTGGTCATCCAGTACCTACCTTCTACAAACAGAATTTTCGATGATGGAAAAACCCCATTATGGATCAGCCCATTCCCTGCCCTAGAAAGGAGCACATTTGAATCTTTGGAAATCTTACAGGATCCACTGTTCTTTTGTACACCTGTTGTTTTTTGATATCTGAAGATGTAAAGACAGGAAATGGAGGTGATTGCGTTGAATGTGTGTGTGGCCCAGCGTATTCCCAAATGTTGCTTTAGGGAAAAACACCTCACCAAGTCTGTATTTTCTTAAAAAAGAGATGGAGAAAACAATTAGTGGATCCTAGCTAATAATGAGTAAAAATAATGCTGTGGAATAAAGCAGTGCTTTCTCATTTTGAGTAACATATGGACTAACAAAAAGTCTGCTGGGGCTCAGAGTCACAACTTGACCAGTGACTTAAAGCCTAGTAACATTTCATAATAGCTTTTCTTTTCTGAAAGTCCTACTTACAGTTACTTTTTAAAAAAAAATTTATTTATTTGAAAGAGAGAAAGTGTGCAGAGGGAGAGAGAGAGAGAATCTCAAGCAGACTCTGCTGAGCCTGGAGCCCAACATGGGGGCTCGATCCCACACCCCTGAGATCATGACCTGAGCTGAAACCAAGTGTTGGACGCTTGATGGACTGAGCTACACAGGCGCCCAACAGAGTTGCTTTCTGCTAGGTATGACCATGAGATGTAGACATGTACAGGACGCACATGGTGAGACCAAACAGCACCTTTCTGGGCTTTCAAAGACCTGGGAGGACAGCTCGCGTTCTCTGAGCATTTACTGTGTGCAGCACCATGTGCCGAATGCTTTGCATGTAATCGCACATGTAATTTTTCCAACACCCAATAAATTAAGCACTAGTATCCCTGCTTAACAGACGGGGAAAGAGGTTCAGGAGGGTAAATAACCAGCAGCATCATGCAGCAGGCAACAGCAGAACCATCTATTCAGCCCCATGCTCGCTTGACTCTAGCGCCTGTCCTGGGAGCCGCTGCCCACGCTCCAACGGAAGGGATCAGGCCGTTGGCCTCTCGTACTCACCAGCTGGGAGTCACTTGTAACCCTAGGACTGGACCGTCTACACTGCAGTCGCAGATCGCGCATTTACACGCTCGCGCTGTTGGCCTACCGTGGTGAGGGCGGCCAGCAGGAGCTCCCAAGAGACGTGGGCTGACGAATTTGTGGGCCGAGAGAACGGAAGACTGTTAATTAAAGAAACTTCTTCACCTCTCTGGTTTCTGAGCTGCTTTAGGTGTAGGATGGGCAGTTGGCTTGGCTGAGTATTCATCAGCTCTTTTGGCTTAGCTTTGGGACGGTGGAGTCCCTGGTAGCTTGTGCTCCTGCTCCGTGACATCTGCTGCCGTCTTCGGTGACTACCTCTGAAATGTTTTTCCTCGTAGAACCAGCCAGAATTTCTCTCCCGCCAGTCCTTTACCTGAACTAAAGCAGTTAATGGAAGTGAGCGTCAGCCGTGTTAACAGCTGTTGTGCTTAGTGGCCCTTCTGCTCTGGCCCAGGCACTGGGGATTGAGTGGATTTTTTTTTTCCTCTGTTGTGATGAAATATACGCTACTGGGTAGTAGAGAAAAAAAGGCAAGTTACTACCTTGGTTGGTACTAATAGCTAAGGGACTCCAGTTACCAAAGAAACGGTCAGACACCTGGATTCTTCTCTGATTCTTGGCCTGAGCCTTCCACTGGGCGTTTCCTCCCCAAAGTGGTTTTGACTGCCGTTTGCTCATCGTACATCCCCCGAGGTTTGAAGCCGAAGCCATCTAGCTGTGGGCAACAGAAGTCTAACAGGGACACCTAAAATTTAGGTCATAGGCAGGACCTACCCGTCCCCCCTACGCAGTGGCTCAAGCCAGCAGCGCCCCCAACACAGGCCCGGATTCACAGAGAGGTGGCCTCCCCAGACACCGGGGGCAGAACTGCTGCAAGGCCACCTCCTGCTGTGTGTAGGGTTGCCCTTGGCCCACAGACACAGTGACCTGAGGGAGTTGAGGAAAACTGGGTGTGGGCTTGCAGCGAAGGAGCCCCATGCGCTCGCTCCAGCATCTCTCCTTCAGGGCAGGGCTGGGAGGACACGAGGGGCTGCAGGCAGGCGGCTGGCTCTCCCGGGCAGCTGGACAGCAGGCCGCAGCGTGTCGTTGGTCCCGCTGGAGGCAGGGTCTGCCGTGTGTCCGGCCCGTGGAGCTGCTGCACGGGCTCCCGGAGAGTTCCCGACTCTGCTTGGGCTCCTGGCTTCCTTAGCAGGCCTGTCCTACCGGGGCCCACTGAGCTCTCCGGCTGCTCAGGGCGGTCAGCTCCTCGGAAGCTAGGTGGGGTTGAGTGGAAATCAGTGCTTGTCCTTGTCAGGGATGTCCTTGTCGGGTCGGGCTGGCACGAAGGGGTTTCGCGGGAAGAGTCACCTACTCAACTAGCGAGTGGCTTCTGAACAACTGCACGATGACGCGTGGGAGGTCCCGCCTGAAAGCGTGGTGTGACTAACCCAGGGGAGTGCTCACCCTCTCCGGATCCCCGTCTCCTAAACCGTGGAGTGCCCAGGGCTGTGGGGTTCAGAGAGTGCGTGGAAGGGGACCTGCGTCATTTCATGTGTCCGTCAGGCCCCTGCTGTGTGTCAGGCTCCGTTCTAGGCACAGGCATGCCCAGCGGTGGCCCTGTCCTCCTGGGGGTTACGTTCCGGTGGGAGGAGGTGGACGATTAAGAGAAAATACATAATATTTGATGGTAGGAAGGCCCGTGCTCGGAGCTCTTAACCTAAAATTAAAATCTACCTCCATGTTCTTAGGATACAAACTTCCTAAGTGGATTTTTTGGGTTTTTTTGTTTTCCTCAGCTCAATTTCACAGACAGCCCCGTGGGCACAGCTGAATAGAGCCCTTTAAAAAGGCAATAGGTCTAAGTCAGACTCCGCGCCACAGCAGGGGCCCTCAGAAGCTCTGGGGTGGTGCTGCTTGGAAAGGGGATGAGATGCTCCCAGTATTCCTGCTCCTTTTGGCTTGAAATGAATAACATGCAAATGAGCACCTGGCTCTGAGTCAGCAGTGAGTAACCCCGCTGCGGGACGCTGAGCCTCAGCACCGGCCTCCCTGCCGGCTCCTCTGATCCCTGAGGAGCTGCTGCATCCCCGCCCCTGCACCCTGCACCCCACCCCTGCCCCCCCGCCCCTGAGCCCAGGCCTCCTCAGGCCTCCAGGCCCCAAGTGCCAAGGGCAGCATCCCTTCTGGAGCTCCCTTCCCCACTGGCTGTCCCTCCACAGAGGCCGGGAGCCCCCCTCCTGGGCCCCAGCCTCTCTCTCACTCCCCTTCTGCACAACCATCATCCAGGACCCTCTGCCTGCCTCTTGCTGCTGAATCATCAAGTCGGGGTGCCCCCCGCAGGCACCCGGAGCCACTGGAATCCTGCCTTTCTTCATCTCCCCCTCCTCGTCCCCCTCACCACCACTTAGTCTCCACCCTTTTCTGCCAGGACGTCTTCATCCACCGAAACCTCTTATCGGCCCCAGAACTCACCCAGAACTTGTGTCGGGGGTCACCAGTGACCTGTTCCCTGCTCTGGCAGCCACACCACGGCCTGTATCTTTATTTACTGCCTGTGCCTCTGGCCTTTGCCTCTCTCCCTCCAGCCTGGAGCCTTCTGCTCCCGTTGGGTCTCTCCCTGCTGCCACGCTTCGGGTTCCCCCACCACCTCTTGACCACTGTGCACATGGTGTCCAGTCACCTCCTATCTACAGACCCCTGTGCGTCAGCTGGCATCCCTGGAATGAATAATCTCCGTCTTGTGCAGTGAGCAGCTGCCTCTATGTTCAGCCACAGACCCGTATTTCCAATATTTACCTGGCCTTCCTTTCTACACTGATTGCTGCGGGGCACCTCAAAATATAACACCAAAACCACTGTTTTGCCCTTGTGTCCACTCTGCTCCTTCTGTGCTGCCATTGAAGGCACCACCACCACCCACTCTCCTACCCAAACTCGAAACCTCAGAGCCGTCCGTCCTGCTCACCGGCATCGCCAAGTCATGTCAGTTCCCTCTTCCAAATGAGCCCCAGAGCGCCCACCTCACTGTACCCCACCTGCCACTACCATGCTTCAGGGCATCACTATTCCTCCTCGGGACAGTTGTAACAGCTGGTTTTGCCCCCACCTGATCCGTCCCCAACGTGTCTACCAGTGAGATCTTTCTAAAATACAAGTCAGACCACCCTGCTCCACCGCACAAACCTCCAGTGGTTCCCCATCACCCACGAGGCCAAGTCTGAGTTTCTGAGTGGGGCCCACAAGGTCCTCGAGGTGCCAGAGCCGGTCCAGCTCCCCAGCCTCACCCAATCCTCCTGCCCCATGCTCCCCGTAAGCCGCCTGGACCCAGCTCGCAGTGTCACTCCCTGGAGGGCCGGATGAGTGCCTCCTTCCCTCTGTGATGACACTTCTCCCGATTATCAGTCTTCCAGACCCTCTCAGGGTTTCCCCCCTCATGGTTTCCTTTATCCTAATGCTCACGAGGTGTCTGTGTTCTGTCTCTCTCCTGTGGCAGGTAAACTGTGAGTTCCCAGTGGCCGAGCCACATCCTGCCCATCGGGTTCTCCCCTCAGGACCTCACCAGGTGCCAGGCACATGGGATGGGTGGATTCAAAGATGCAATAAGCACAGGAGCCAGACTGTAAGAATGGAACCCCTAGTGGGGCTACCTTCCTTCCCATGAAGGTAGTAGTGTGAGCACTTGGGCTGGGACTGCATCTCTTTCTTCTTTATCTGCTATTCCCAGACAGTTGGTGGAAGCTGTATGTTTACGATGTAGTATATTCCTGTGCTATTGAATATGGACTGGGTTTACTCAGACTTTCTACCAGAAACTCTTCCATTGCAAAGGGTAAGGTTATCTAACTAGAACAGTGATGCTTTTTTCTTTTTTTTAAAGATTTATTTTAAGCACAACATCTCCAAAGAAACGAGAGCTTTAAATGATACACTGGACCAGATGGATTTCACAGATATCTACAGAACTTTACATCCAAACTCAACTGAGTACACATTCTTCTCAAGCGCACATGGAACTTTCTCCAGAATAGACCACATATTGGGTCACAAATCGGGTCTGAACCGATACCAAAAGATTGGGATTGTCCCCTGCATATTCTCGGACCATAATGCCTTGAAATTAGAACTAAATCACAGCAAGAAGTTTGGAAGGACCTCAAACACGTGGAGGTTAAGGACCATCCTGCTAAAAGATAAAAGGGTCAACCAGAAAATTAAGGAAGAATTAAAAAGATTCATGGAAACTAATGAGAATGAAGATACAACCGTTCAAAATCTTTGGGATGCAGCAAAAGCAGTCCTAAGGGGGAAATACATCGCAATACAAGCATCCATTCAAAAACTGGAAAGAACTCAAATACAAAAGCTAACCTTACACATAAAGGAGCTAGAGAAAAAACAGCAAATAGATCCTACACCCAAGAGAAGAAGGGAGTTAATAAAGATTCGAGCAGAACTCAACGAAATCGAGACCAGAAGAACTGTGGAACAGATCAACAGAACCAGGAGTTGGTTCTTTGAAAGAATTAATAAGATAGATAAACCATTAGCCAGCCTCATTAAAAAGAAGAGAGAGAAGACTCAAATTAATAAAATCATGAATGAGAAAGGAGAGATCACTACCAACACCAAGGAAATACAAACGATTTTAAAAACATATTATGAACAGCTATACGCCAATAAATTAGGCAATCTAGAAGAAATGGACGCATTCCTGGAAAGCCACAAACTACCAAAACTGGAACAGGAAGAAATAGAAAATCTGAACAGGCCAATAACCAGGGAGGAAATTGAAGCAGTCATCAAAAACCTCCCAAGACACAAGAGTCCAGGGCCAGATGGCTTCCCAGGGGAATTTTATCAAACGTTTAAAGAAGAAACCATGCCTATTCTCCTAAAGCTGTTTGGAAAGATAGAAAGAGATGGAGTACTTCCAAATTCGTTCTATGAAGCCAGCGTCACCTTAATTCCAAAGCCAGACAAAGACCCCACCAAAAAGGAGAATTACAGACCAATATCCCTGATGAACATGGATGCAAAAATTCTCAACAAGATACTGGCCAATAGGATCCAACAGTACATTAAGAAAATTATTCACCATGACCAAGTAGGATTTATCCCCGGGACACAAGGCTGGTTCAACACCCGTAAAACAATCAATGTGATTCATCATATCAGCAAGAGAAAAACCAAGAACCATATGATCCTCTCATTGGATGCAGAGAAAGCATTTGACAAAATACAGCATCCATTCCTGATCAAAACTCTTCAGAGTGTAGGGATAGAGGGAACATTCCTCGACATCTTAAAAGCCATCTATGAAAAGCCCACAGCAAATATCATTCTCAATGGGGAAGCACTAGGAGCCTTTCCCCTAAGATCAGGAACAAGACAGGGATGTCCACTCTCACCACTGCTGTTCAACATAGTACTGGAAGTCCTAGCCTCAGCAATCAGACAACAAAAAGACATTAAAGGCATTCAAATTGGCAAAGAAGAAGTCAAACTCTCCCTCTTCGCCGATGACATGATACTCTACATAGAAAACCCAAAAGTCTCCACCCCAAGATTGCTAGAACTCATACAGCAATTCGGTAGCGTGGCAGGATACAAAATCAATGCCCAGAAGTCAGTGGCATTTCTATACACTAACAATGAGACTGAAGAAAGAGAAATTAAGGAGTCAATCCCATTTACAATTGCACCCAAAAGCATAAGATACCTAGGAATAAACCTAACCAAAGATGTAAAGGATCTATACCCTCAAAACTATAGAACACTTCTGAAAGAAATTGAGGAAGACACAAAGAGATGGAAAAATATTCCATGCTCATGGATTGGCAGAATTAATATTGTGAAAATGTCAATGTTACCCAGGGCAATATACACGTTTAATGCAATCCCTATCAAAATACCATGGACTTTCTTCAGAGAGTTAGAACAAATAATTTTAAGATTTGTGTGGAATCAGAAAAGACCCCAAATAGCCAGGGGAATTTTAAAAAAGAAAACCATAGCTGGGGGCATCACAATGCCAGATTTCAGGTTGTACTACAAAGCTGTGGTCATCAAGACAGTGTGGTACTGGCACAAAAACAGACACATAGATCAGTGGAACAGAATAGAGAATCCAGAAATGGACCCTGAACTTTATGGGCAACTAATATTCGATAAAGGAGGAAAGACTATCCATTGGAAGAAAGACAGTCTCTTCCATAAATGGTGCTGGGAAAATTGGACATCCACATGCAGAAGAATGAAACTAGACCACTCTCTTTCACCATACACAAAGATAAACTCAAAATGGATGAAAGATCTAAATGTGAGACAAGATTCCATCAAAATCCTAGAGAAGAACACAGGCAACACCCTTTTTGAACTCGGCCACAGTAACTTCTTGCAAGATACATCCACGAAGGCAAAAGAAACAAAAGCAAAAATGAACTATTGGGACTTCATCAAGATAAGAAGCTTTTGCACAGCAAAGGATACAGTCAACAAAACTAGAAGACAACCTACAGAATGGGAGAAGATATTTGCAAATGACATATCAGATAAAGGGCTAGTTTCCAAGATCTATAAAGAACTTATTAAACTCAACAGCAAAGAAACAAACAATCCAATCATGAAATGGGCAAAAGACATGAACAGAAATCTCACAGAGGAAGACATAGACATGGCCAACATGCACATGAGAAAATGCTCTGCATCACTTGCCATCAGGGAAATACAAATCAAAACCACAATGAGATACCACCTCACACCAGTGAGAATGGGGAAAATTAACAAGGCAGGAAACAACAAATGTTGGAGAGGATGCGGAGAAAAGGGAACCCTCTTACACTGTTGGTGGGAATGTGAACTGGTGCAGCCACTCTGGAAAACTGTGTGGAGGTTCCTCAAAGAGTTAAAAATAGACCTGCCCTACGACCCAGCAATTGCACTGTTGGGGATTTACCCCAAAGATACAAATGCAATGAAACGCCGGGACACCTGCACCCCGATGTTTATAGCAGCAATGGCCACGATAGCCAAACTGTGGAAGGAGCCTCGGTGTCCAACGAAAGATGAATGGATAAAGAAGATGTGGTTTATGTATACAATGGAATATTACTCAGCTATTAGAAATGACAAATACCCACCATTTGCTTCAACGTGGATGGAACTGGAGGGTATTATGCTGAGTGAAGTAAGTCAGTCGGAGAAGGACAAACATTATATATTCTCATTCATTTGGGGAATATAAATAATAGTGAAAGGGAATATAAGGGAAGGGAGAAGAAATGAGTGGGAAATATCAGAAAGGGAGACAGAACGTAAAGACTGCTAACTCTGGGAAACGAACTAGGGGTGGTAGAAGGGGAGGAGGGCGGGGGGTGGGAGTGAATGGGTGACGGGCACTGGGGGTTATTCTGTATGTTAGTAAATTGAACACCAATAAAAAATAAATTAAAAAAAAAAAGATTTATTTATTTATCCTAGAGACAGATAGACAGAGCAGGGTGGGCAGAGGGAGAAGGAGAGAATCTCAAGCAGACTCCCCACCACGTACAGAGCCTGATACACGGGGCTCGATCCCATGACCCTGAGATCATGACCTGAGCTGAAACCAGGAGTTGGCCGCCCAACTGACCAAGTTACCCGGGCACTCCAGAACAGTGACGCTTCTTAAAAGCTTGCCTTCAGCTTCACTTTCCCTGATACTGACCTTTACCTCACCCTGCCTGGACCTCGCCCAGTCCCAGAAGAAAGTCTGGGACCATAAAGCAGGCCTCATAAAAACTTGCTGGAGTCCGAAGTTGACCCTGGCTGGAAGGAGAACACACCTGTGAGCCTAGCCCCAGGCTTTTCACTTTTATATAACTGGTGAACCATATTTCTGAGCCTAAAACAAGGAGACATGAGCTTTTAACTGATAAAGAAAGCCAGTTCCTGTTCATTGGCCTCGCCATTTACCAGGCTCCGGGCGTGGGGGCCTCATGTTGCATCACTTCATCCCTACCACGGGCCCTGGGAGAAGCAGCTGCACTTAGATGTGAAGGGACCAGCGTGGCGGAGCTGAACTCAACACCTCAGGCCACCATAGGAGCATGGGGCTGCCTATGTCATGAGTTGGGGATCCTAAAATAGGAGAACCTCTGGGATTTCAATGATTTCTGAGGACAGTGGGACAGAATGTTGGAAATTTTGAGTTTCTGATAGTTCTGAGGATTTTTGGAAGCCTTGATCTCAGCAGGGGGCAGCTAGATGTTACAGGAGGGGCCCAGATGCCAGCTGCAATCACACAGCCTCCCGAGGCCAGCCCATCTTTCTAGAACTTTGGAACTGCAGGAGCCTGCAGCCTCTATTTTGACACAAGGAGGTCCAGATCTGCGTTCAGGCCCAGAAATATATGTTTACACATGTAATATATTCATATGCTGTTAGTGCCATATGTTGCATATTTAGGGACATTCAATTCATATATGTGAATAGATTCACTGCTTTTTAAAAAATACTTTTAAATTTTGAAAGGATCATGAATTTAGAGAAAAGTTGGATATTTAATACAAAGAATTTATTTTTCTAAACCACTTGAGAATATGTTGCCAACCTGATGTCCACTCACCTGCAAATACTTTAGTGTGTTGTTCCTAAGGATAAAGACATTCTTCTACATACGTGTAGTATAACCATCAAGAATCAGGAGATAGATACGTAAAGTACTGACATCCAATCCTCAGACCTCATTCAAGTTCTTCCAGTTGTCCCAATGATGTCTCTTGTAGCCAAAAGGTCCCATTCAGAATTAGGAATTGCTTTTCATTGTCACTTTTTTTTTTTAAAGATTGATTGATTGATTTATAATAGAGAGAGAGGCAGAGACACAGAAGGAGAGAGAAGCAGGCTCTATGCCGGGAGCCCGACGCGGGACCCGATCCTGGGACTCCAGGATCACGCCCCAGGCCAAAGGCAGGCGCTAAACCGCTGAGCCACGTTGTCACTTTTGTGTCCTTCTATCTGAAACGGTTCCTCTGCCTGTCCTTGACTTTTGTGACCTTGGCACTTTTGAAGATTTCAGGCCAATTATTTTGTGTAATATCCCTTCAGGTGGTGGGTCCTTACAATCAGATTCAGGTTATCCATCACAATGTTATTGGACCCTCTCATACAGGCCCCAGCTTTGGTTTGTCCCATTACCATGATTTTGCTTCAATCGCTGCATTTAGATGATGTCTGCTTCTTCATTGTAAAGACATTTTCCCCCCTGGTGATGAATAACTATGTGAGTGGAGGTACCATGTTCCTCCTAGTGTTTATCAAACTTTCAATGGATTCGTTTATTACATCGGTATGACATCATGACTTCCTCTTTTATTCAAAGGTTTAAAACACATGATTATTGGTCTTTGTTACAATGACCTGTTGTCCCCTGTTTAGCGAGTGGGAACTCACTCAAGTTGTCTTTTGTGTCCTCTGACAGTCCTTTTGACCACACCTTGCTTTCTTCCAGGCTCATTTTGTGCTCTCCCTTCCTAGAGCTGGAAATGGCCATTGTTTGCAAGGAATGTGAGTTTCTTTTAGTGGAAAATAAGTATGTAAAGCCAAGATTTGGGTATTAGCTTTGCACTTTGCTATTGAGGTGTCACCCCTCTAAGGCCTGCTCAGTGGCTTGGAGGTAAGGAATCCATGTAGTGTTTGTATATGGATTTATGCATGTGTGTATAATGTGTAATGTGATATATGTTCATACCTATACTTCTGTTATGGACTGAATGTTTGTATCCCTCTAAATTCATATGTTGAAGCCCTCACCTCCAAGGTGATGGTGTTTGGAGATGAGACCTTTGGGAGGTGACTAGGGTTAGATGAGATCATAGAGTGAGCCCTAAGGATGGGATTAGTGGCCTTATCAAAAGAGGACACATATGGATGTGCTGAGGAAAGGGAGGTGAGAAGGCGGCTGTCTGCACCCCGGGAAGAGCACCCTTACCAGGAGTCATGTCTGCCACACCTTGCTCTTGGACTTCCCAGCCTCTGGAACTGAGAAGTAAGCGCCTGTCGTTTAAGTCACCTAGTGTGTGATATTTTATCATAGCACCCCAAGCTAAGACAATACCTCTTTTTGCTTAACCACAAGTTCATACAGATACACATTCAGCTCTAAGCTTGTTTCTGCACCTATCTGTATACAGAAACCCACGAGTGCACACCCATACCTCCGATACCAATGCAACACCCCTGAATTCATTCTCCTTTTCTTCCTTTTCCTACTTGCAACTTCCTTCTCCAACAGTGAGACACTGGCTTCCATTGCCTCTACTATACTGGGTCATTTGGCCACCTCGCTGTTTCCAGCACCCCAACCTGGGTGGTTTTGGGTGCTGACGTTCACGGCCAGGCTGCCTCTCATCTGGCTCACCCTCCCGTCCGATGGCACTCTAAGACACCTCTTCGCCCCTCTGGACTCTCATTACCTCCACCAGTCTCTCCCCAGGCTGTATGCTCATCACCCTGCTTGGGCCTTGCCGCTCCACTCTGAGCCATCCACCCCGCCCCAGGGAGCCCCACCTTGCTGTGCTCTTTCTTCATGGCTTTAGAATTCAGTTGTTGGGGCACCTGGGTGGCTCAGTGGTTGAACATCTGCCTTTGACTCGGGGCGTGATCCTGGGGTCTTGAGATCAAGTCCCACATCAGGCTCCTTGCAGGGAGCTTGCTTCTCCCTCTGCTTATGTCTCTGCCTCTCTGTCTGTGTCTGTCTGTGTCTCTCATGAATAAATAAATAAAATTTTCTTTAAAAAAACTCAGCTGTTCAGAAAGGGAACAGGGAGGGCGGAGCAGTTTTTGTGTGTGTGTGTGTGTGTGTGTGTGTGTGTGTATTTTAGTAATATATAATGATTTGGAAATACAGAAGAAACAAAAAGATTTTTTTAATGCCCAGTAATTCTTCCACTGAAAAAAAAGTTATTATCCTTTCCTTCCAAAAATGTCAAATTAAAAAAAATCCGGGGCAGCCCGGGGGGCTCAGCAGTTTAGCGCCGCCTTCCTCCCAGGGCCTGATCCTGGAGTCCCGGGATCGAGTCCTACGTCAGGCTCCCTGCGTGGAACCTGCTTCTCCCTCTGCCTGTGTCTCTGCTTCTCTCTCTCTCTGTGTCTCTCATGAATACATAAATAAAATCTTTAAAAATAATAATAATAATAATAATAAAAACCCCAAACCCAAACTACTGGTTTCTTTAGTTGAAAAAGGAATCCTTGTCCATGGTTGACTTGGGAGGTAGCAGCCCCTCCCAGCCGGACCCCTCCCCGAGGCCTGGGCTGCCCTGGGGGGGCGAGCGCCCACCCGCTCCTCTCTGCACGTATAACCCACCTGGGGTACATTTTTCAACCAAACTGGACTTTGACCTTTTTATTTTGTAACATATTTCCTGTTAGTCTTTTCCCTGCGCGCGTGTAATTTAACAGAACGTGAGCACTGTCTATGCCGCCGCATTCGGATACAGCCCAAGTGCTGCTTTAAGTGGCTGCATGATGGTCTATCCCATCCACGGGCCGCTTGTTTCATCTCTTGCCGTGGGACACTTACAGTTGTGACCTCTCCCAAGCTACCGGCTTCGGCTTGACCGTGTCGGGAGGGTCGTGGAGGCCTCTGGCCACATTGCCCGCCGCCCGGGAATAGGTTGGCGCTAAGACAAGACACGTGCATTTTTGTCCCTAGTAAGCATCTCAGGGGTGGGTGGTTAAACCAAAGTTTTGAGGAAGACTCCAGAACACAGAGGGTCAAATCCCCAAGCCAGGCTGCCCTGTGCAGAGCTGCCTGGAAGAGGGTGATTGCGAACCTCTTCCAGAAGCTCTTGAACCACGGCCAGGACCAAGAGCTCCAGGGACTGAGGGGGGAGACACAGAACATTCGTGAACGGTTTTTCCTTCGGATTTCCTCTGCGGAGGGTGGGGCCGGGGTTCCGCCACTCCTCTCACCTTACAGCAGGGTCTCGGAGGGACTCTTTCGACCCACTCGTGAGAAAGCTCAAGAGGCCAGTGGCTGGCAGGGAGGGGAGGTTGTGTTGGGGTCAGCCGCAGGATGCAGGCGCTTCCCTCCCTCTGACGTGGGCGAGGTCGGCGTGGTATGTGGTATGGACGGGATGGGCCAGGCTGTGGGGCGGGGGCAGTCACAGCAGGAGGGGGCTACACGGGGCACGGCCTCCCTGTGGGGCTGAGGAAGGACACCCCGGACAGATGCATCTCCTCAGGCCAAGGGAACTGCGGAGAGGAGCCCTCAGAGATGAGAATAGTCTAGGAGCCCACAGAGGCACCTGCCAGAAAGTCAGCTGTAACATCTGCCTTGACCAGAGTCTCAGCCGGCTGAGGACCCGCTTGAGAAGGACCTTCCCAGACCCTAAGGGATCAGATGCACCCGAGAAGGCTGGTAGAGGAAGAGTTGGTGCAAAGAGGAGAAACATGAGGTAGAAAAAGAGAGGAGAGCTATGTACTCCCACCCTCCTTTAAAGATTTTATTTATTTATTCATGAGAGAGACAGAGAGGGAGGCAGAGACACAAGCAGAGGGAAAAGCAGGCTCCCCACCAGGAGCCCGATGCGGGACTCGATCCCAGGACCCCGGGATCACGACCTGAGCCGAAGGCAGACGGTCATCCGCTGAGCCACCCAGGCGCTCCTACGTACCTCTTTCCACCTCAGGCTTCGGGCCTGACACAGGCCTGGTGGTGGAGGGGAGACTTGACGCAAAATCAGATTCAGGGTTTTTTATTTTATTATTAATCTTGGACCATGTAAATTTCAGAATTGTGACTGAATTTGCTATTGAAGGTGACTTCAGCCTGTCTGTCACCTAAGGGCGAGGACAAAACTCTGAGTCTGCCGGAGGTTTCACCTAGGCGTATGAAGATATGATTCCCCCTGAGTAGTTTCCAAGGATGGTGACAAACAGCTGTAAAGTTCATTTTTATCACATCTCATGAACAGCACACTCAACAACCATTTATAAGCGGACTAAAAGGGGCTTAAGCAACAAAGACTTATTTTTCTCACTTAAAAAGAACTTGGGGGATCCCTGGGTGGCGCAGCGGTTTGGCGCCTGCCTTTGGCCCAGGGCGCGATCCTGGAGACCCGGGATCGAATCCCACATCGGGCTCCCGGTGCATGGAGCCTGCTTCTCCCTCTGCCTGTGTCTCTGCCTCTCTCTCTCTCTCTCTCTCTCTCTCTCTCTCTCTGTGACTATCATAAATAAATAAAAATTAAAAAAAAAATTAAAAAAAAAAAAAAAAAGAACTTGGGAGGTAGGTGGCTGCAGAGTTACTTATTCAGCTCAGTGAGGACCAAGGACCGAGCTCATGCCATGCTTCTGCTCTGCCAGCCTCAGCGTGTCAATGATGTCTCCCCTCCCGGCCACAAGATCGCTGCCCCAGACCAGCCATCACATCCCCACACGGAAAAGCACAGTGGGACACGCAGGCTCTCCTTACTCCTTGCCTTTTGCAGAGAGGAAGATGCTTCCACAAGACCCTCGAGGTCGACCTTACCACCCCTGGGCCAGAGTGACTCACGTGACCACACCCCTCGTGTTCACTGCCTCATTTCATAAGACGCCTCAAACCTCCATAAAGTAGAATCAGTGCCTCCCTCCCGTAAGCTGCCTTCAGTGATGTCATCTGTGATCTAAGTGCCAAAACCGGGGCCTGTATTTCGTAGCCCTGGTGTTCCTTGGTCTTGAGATCGCTCAGCACCACACATCTCTCCTGCCTGTGGAATCTTGTCCTCCCCCAGGGGGTTCCCTGAGCCTCTGTTCCTGGGTCAGGGGTCTATGGCTCCGTGATCCCCATCCCGCCTCCTTCCTGCACGCTCCGCGTGGCTTCAGCTCTCACCCAGCACGTAGTTGGTGCCTACCACTTTTCTGAATTATGGATTTGATTTTCAGGGTTCTATGAAATATACAGATATTTCTCACATTGATGTGAGAGCCCCTCGAACTAAAAAACCAACTAAGAAACTAAAGATCATTGTTTTCCCCTTACAGCAGATCTGTTCTTTTCAGACCCTATTTCCATTAAAGCCGCCATGACCACCACAACCACCACCACCATCGACCTTGTCACCCGAGCTAGAAACCTCAGATCTGTCTTCCTCATCCTTCCCGCCATCCAACGATGATGCCAATTCTACCTTCTAAGTAGATCTTGAATTTGTCACCTTTCCATCTCAACCACCCCAGCCTGGTTCTGGTTCAGCTCGTCCCAGGGCAGGTGTAACAGCCTCTTAGCTACTACTCCTTTCCCTTGGTTGCCCCCCTGCCTTGTATGAAGAGATGATGCCTGGAACTGTGGCAGCTGTCTTGTAGCCCTGAGGTGACAAGAGCGAGAGCTAACAGCAAATGTGCTCAGGATGCAGCAGAAAAATGGAGAGAGGCTGGGAGCCTGTCAGTTAGCCCTGCAGGAATCGTCCACCTGCAGACTTCATGTGATGTGAGGTCATCAATGTCTGTCCTGCTTGGGCTCCTGTCGGTGGCCACTAATTAAATCATAAGGCGTTTCTAACCGACTCAAGGAGTGGGAAAGCTAGAGGATCCAGTAGGAGTAAACTTGTGACATGCGAATTTGGCAATCTTGAAGCAGTTATTGTGACATGAAGGTTATTTTTAGGTAGCTGGCGGGGGGGGGGGCAAATGATTAAATATTAATTTCTTATTGTTGAGTAATGTGTTCAAGAGATAACATATCCGTCTCTACAAACCTTCACCCAATCCCTCATTTGTCCCTTTCACTTAGAACTGCTTTTAAGCTTTAAGATAAAGGAGCCTTTTGAGTAATTCTGTAGAGTATTTTACGGTGGTCACATGACACATCTCCTGGGTCAGAGGGTTGCACGGAGGCCTCCATCAAATATGCATTTGGGGTAAAGACGTGCAGAGGCAGAGACATGCGGAGAGGGTTAAGGCTGTCGCAAGCCAGTGTAGGGTAAGGTGGGTGTGGGTGAACGCAGAGGATGGGTCAGTAGGCTGGGAATAAACTAATGTGGAACGCTGGGCTTGGGGAGGGTAGATCCCTTCTTTCCCCAGTAGGGCACATTCGTGGGCTCCAGCTCCTGTGGCCTCACCCTTCTCTAGCTCTAAGGTGACTTCTCTCAACGTCACCCATGTGCCATCCATAACACGCCTTGGCCCTCTCCTGTCTCCAGGTCTGAAGTCTGGCTTGGCGTGTAGAGTGGGATCTGCTTGGAAGCCAGGCCTGAGGAGACTTGTCTTGAAGCTATAGATGTTTCTGGTGGCTGCTGCTGGTTGCTTAGGACAAGCATCAAGCTGGATCCTTATTGTGCCACAGGCAGAGATGTCAGGATGAGGCTTGGCACAGGGAGCGCTCAGGAGGAGCAGGGGCCAGTGGGGCCAGTGCAGAACCCTGGGCTCCCGAGGCAGCACCCCTGCTCATATTCAGACCTGCAGGTTGACTTGAGTGTGTGTTCTGATGACGGTGGGCCGTCCTGACGTCTCTACCAATGGTCAAGACTGGGAAGGGAGAGTGAAGCCTCCATGCCAAAGTACAAAACCCCTGGGGCCAGCAGTCCAGCAGACACCTGGTTCCTAATCACGAGGCCTCCAAAGACCCTGGTCCTGTCCCTGCACGTCACCACTCCCCGAACTGCCCCCTCCACGTGGCTCTTCTAGCCACAGAATTTTTCCAGGCTTTATGAGGCACTGCTAATTGTGGCTGGTTAGTTATCTCTGAAGAAACTATTTCAAGTCCCAATGTTGAAGAACTGCCCTCGAGCAAACTGAGAGGAATACACTTAATAAATGTTCAGTTATTAAACGTCGTACAGTTAATAAATGTTGGCCCCTGGGGAAGTATCATATTTGTTCATATCATTTCTTCTAATATTTACCTTCCCCTCGGAGAATGATGTTTGGGGAAAGGGCACTTCCCCCTTCGGACCTTGTCAGCTGGAGAATTCCACACATGCCTAGACTGTTCCTCATCTTGTCCACAGCTCAGCCATTCTGTGTCTGGGGAGCCGGCTGTTGTGGGGAACAGTCATCGTCATAGCTGAGCTTGTAGCAGCCTCTAGGGGTTGCCACGGGTTACTGAGTGCTTGGCACTGGTGTCTTGGATCAGTTTAGAGCAAGAGCCCTCAGTGAATATTGCTTCCAGGTTTCCCCAGGGGGTAGAGATGACCGGATGGCTGGACCACAGCACCACCTCCATGGCCTGACCAGGCCTGGAGCTGGTTGGCAAAGGTATGAAGGGAGGACATAGGCAGGACTTGGATGGTCAGCTCGCCAAGAGCCACCTAAGAATTACTCCAGCTCTACAGACACGCGCCACCCACCCCACTGGGGCGCACATGCACATACACACGCATGCACGAGCACACACGTATACACACATGCACACACATGAGTGGGTGCACACACACAGGCAAACATACACACACCTGCACACACAGCAACCTGGTCTGAACGGGGAGGACATTCAAGTATCACGCCCGTCATTGGGGCCCCTCGGGCTTTTCCAGTTCTCCCCGCAGGGTCCCAACTTCCTCGTTCTCCAAACACAAGCAGGAGAGGCTCTGGAGAGGCTCTGGAGAGCCAGAGCTCAGGGGCGTTGAGCTGTTTCTGAGCTTCGGTTCCAGGCTCTGCTTTTTATGGTTTATCTCAAAATCAAATCTGGCCCTGTCACTCCCTGCTTCAGGGCCTCCAGGGCTGTCCCCTCCCCCTGGGATGGCCGTCAGGGCCCACCTTCCTGACTCACCTACCCTCTGGACCTCACCTCTCCTAACACCATCTCCACATCCTAGTGGGAGGGATGTCCTCTTGGTGCTTCCAAGGCTGTGCCCTCTCCACGCCTGAGCTTCTACAACGCAGCTCCTTTGGTCACAGCTCCATGTACTGCACTACTTTATGATAATTAGGTGTGTGTATGAGTGTGTGTATGTGTGTGTGTGTGTGTGTGATCAAGTATTTGGCAGGGCACCCATGATTTGCCCACTACAGAGCCCTGTGCACCTGCTCTGGTTAATATGAAAGGAGTTTAAGAAAGGGGTGCCTGGGTGGCTCAGCCGGTTAAGTGACTGCCATTGGCTCAGGTCATGATCCCAGAATCCTGGGATTGAGCCCCATGTCGCCTTCTCAGGGGGGATACTGCTTCCCCCTCTGCCCCTTCCCCTGCTGGTGCGCATGCTCTCTCTCTCTAACGTACTCTCTCTCTGAAATAAATAGAATCTTTAAAAAAAATACGCAGCTCCTACTCCCATAGAATTTCACCTTCTAGTTGGATAAATAAAACATGAACACATGAAACAACTAGAAAAAATTAAGTGTTAAACCAGAGACAGCAAACTGGTAGCCTATGGGCTGAATCCAGCCCTTAAACGTGTCTTGTTTGGCAATAACAACTGTAGCCAGCAAAGGTCCCCCCCAGCCTGATTTTTTAAATTCTAATAAAATATACATACCATAAAATTTACTATCTTAACCATTGTTAAGTATACACTTCAGTGCTATTAAGTACATCCATAATGTGCAGCCATCACCACCATCCCTCTCCAGAACTTTTCTCATCTTGCGCAACGATAACTCTGTCCCATTAAACATGAGCTCCCCATCCTTCCCTCCCTGCCCCAGCCCCTGGCCACCGGCATTCTGCTTTCCACCTCTGTAATTTTGACTACTCTAGGGATCTCGTATAAACTGAATCACGTAGTATTTGTCTTTTTGTGAAATAACCTAACAGGCCTGGCTTATATCACTTAGTGTAATGTCTTCTAGGTTCACGTGTGCCGTATTCATCCACACGGATGTCTTCATCCGTCTCCTCCCTCTTTAAGGCTGAAGAATGTTCCATTGCACATATGTGCTACACTTTGCTTATCCATTCATCTGTCAGTGGACACTGGGTGGCTTCCACCTCTTGGCTTTGAACATGGGTCTACAAATATCTCTTTGAGCCCCTGCTCTCAGTTCTTTCGAGTATAAACCCAGAAGTGGGATTGCTGTATTATACAGCAGCCTTATTTGTACTGTATGAGGAAGCTCCACACTCCTTTCCTCAGTGGCCGCACCACTTTACATTCCCACCAAAAATGCACCAGAGTCCTGAATTCTCCACACCTTTGTCAACACTTTTGGTTTCTGGTAGTAGCCATCCTAATGTGTAGGAAGCAGCCAATTTTTAAAATTTTCTGAATAAGGGCAGCCCCGGTGGCCCAGCAGTTTAGCGCCACCTTTGGCCCAGGGCGTGATCCTGGAGGCCCCGGGATCGAGTCCCATGTCGGGCTCCCTGCATGGAGCCTGCTTCTCCCTCTGCCTGTGTCTCTGCCTCTCTCTCTCTCTCTCTGTGTCTCTCATGAATAAATAAATAAATCTTAAAGAAAATTTTCTGAATAAGTTGTCCATATTTTAAAAATCAAATTTCCTGTTTGTTTTTTTTTTTTTATTTTTTTTTTATTTTTATTTTTTTTTTTTAAATTTTTTTATTTATTTATGATAGTCACACACACAGAGAGAGAGAGAGGCAGAGACACAGGCAGAGGGAGAAGCAGGCTCCATGCACCGGGAGCCCGACGTGGGATTCGATCCCGGGTCTCCAGGATCGCGCCCTGGGCCAAAGGCAGGCGCTAAACCGCTGCGCCACCCAGGGATCCCTGTTTTTTTTTTTTTTTAATGGATATTTCCAACTTCCTTTGAAAAACTGGGAAATCCTAGTGGCCCTGGTGCCTGTATGGCCGCTGGTGACAAGTGGCCTGCGCTGAGCAGCGGCCGCCCCTGTGCCCGGGCAGGCCCGTGTGCCAGCTGCCTCGGCCCTCCCACGGGCCCCTGCACCCGGAGGGTGACAGCAGCTACCTGCCCCCTGCCACTGCCGCTCTGACCCACAGCACTGCCAGGAGGACAGAGGCTATTCCTTGTGTCCGTCCTCAGTGGCAGATGAGAAAGCGAAAGGCAGGCAGGCTGACGGGCTTGAGCTACTTTCTCTGACAGTGTATGTTGGCTCCGTGTCCGGGCGGTTTGCAGGCACCCTGTTTCTTGCACTGGGCCACCCTGTCAGTTCTCAGAGGCTCTAGGGTCTGTGGCCCTTGTGTTAGATGCGGGTTGGCCCTCAGCCACCCGGCTTTCTGAGACCACGGTGGCACTGTGGGCTGGGCTCACCACAGGCAGCTTGAGAAAGGAGCTAGGATCTCACTGCTGCCATGACAGATGCCACAGACCGGGTGTCTTCGACAACAGAAGTGTCACTTCTCGCAGTTCTGGAGGCCAGGAGTCAGAGATCAAGGTGTCTGCAGGGCTGGCTTGGTCTGAAGCCTCTCTCCTCAGCTCACAGACGGCTGTCTTCCACCTGCATCTTTGTGTCACCTTCCCTTTGCACTTGTCTGTGTCCCAATCTCCTCTCCTCGCAAGGACACCAGGCATCTGGCATGAGGGACCACCCATCTGACTTCATTTTACCTTCATTACCTTGTAGAAGATCCTATCTCCAGATATAATCCAAATGCAACATTCTGAGGGACCGAGGGTTGGGACTGTCTCCCATGAGTTTGGGGGACACAGTTCAGCCCATCGCAGTGGGTAGGACGGGGGTGGGGGGAGGAGGGAAGAGGCTCAGTGGGCATGCGTCTTGTCATCTGCTCAGCACCTGTATTCGTTTCCTTCTGCTGCTTTAACAAATCGCCACAAACTTACTAGCTTAAGTGACATGCTTTCATTTTCTTACAGTTCTGGAAATCATAAAACCAAATTTTGGCAGGGCCACAATCCTGGAGGCATCAGGGAGTCTCTGTTCCCTGGCTTTTTCCAGGTCATGGAGGCTGCCAGCCTTCCTTGGCTCGTGGCCGCGTTACTCTGACGTCTGCCCACATCAGCACATTTCCTTCTCTTTCTCTGACTCTCCCGCCTCCTTCGGACAAAGACCTTCTCATGATATTGGGCCCATCTGGATAACCCAGGATGAGCTCTCCATTTTGAGATCCTTAACTTAATCACATTCACAAAGTACCTCTGCCACATAGGGTAACACATTCTCAGTTCCAGGGAAAATTTTGGAACATGGGGGCTTGGACATCTTCGGGGAGCTATTCTGTCTGCCGCAGCACCCCTGCCTTCCTCCCTATTCCAACCTTGAACATCTAGTGGGGAGCTACCCCTCACCATGCCAGGGTGGCCACGTGCCCCAAGCCAGTCCAGCCTGAGCCCCTTGAGGGTCTCCCTTGAGTGGCCACACGATGCTGTTTGAGTCTGGAGTTGCCGAGATCAAGCCTCCTATTAGGGGAAGCATTCGTCTGTGCTTTTCCGAGGTTGGCAGTTTAGGAATCAGTATATCCTCCACTTGGTTAGCTTTCTGTCCCTGGAAACCAGAACCATCTTGACATGTGCCAGAGATCTTTTGAATGAGGGCCAGACGGTGCCGGGGTGGTGGAGGGGGGAGGTGGGGACCGCAGTGGATCTGTGTTGAAGCTAATGAAGTGTAAGCTGCAAGGCCACTCATGTGAGACCCTCCGTGGCCCCTGCTGGGACTCAAATTCATAGGTTTCTTTCTTTCTTTCTTTCTTTCTTTCTTTCTTTCTTTCTTTCTTTCTTTCTTTCTTTCTTTCTTTCTAATTCATAAGTTTCTGCACAATTTTTAGGGGATACATTAGCTGCAGTTACGAGGATCATGTTAATCTTTTTCCAGTTCAACATCCCCTCATGTAAATCCTCTCTCTCCCTAGCTTCGCTGTGATCATGGGCATTTTTGAAAACCCACGAAGGGGAAAGTGAGACGAGGACCCATTTCCTGTGTGCTAAATGCAATACACTCATCTCGCCTCCAGTTGTTCTGTTACATTTGCTTGTCAGCCAGGTGTAGAAATGGCTTTTGGGAATTTTCTCACGGCCCTGCCCCACCAGCCTGCTGACAACGGGGAGCAGGGCTAGTGGTGGTATCATGGTATCAATGTGTCCCATAGCAACTGCCACCAGAAATACATGGGGAGTGGAGGGGAAACGAGTTGGAAACAAACAGAATCATACAGGGCCAAATGCCGGTCTGCTGGAAGATGCTTCCAGTCATGAGACGTGTAGAATGGTGAAGTGGGGGATTGAATTATTGACCTCCAGCCAAAATGTAAATTCTCGCCTATCAGGAATATACCAGCTACAGCTACATAAACATCCTTTATATACATGCTTTCCTTCTTTGATGGAAAATGTGGAAAAATGAAATTTATCTAGATTCCTGTGGATTTAATCCTGTAAGATTAAAACAACAGTGAGGGGACGCCTGGGTTGCTCTGCAGTTGAGCATCTGCCTTCTGCTCAGGGCATGATCCTGGGGTCCTGGGCTCGAGTCCCACGTGAGGCTCCCCACAGGGAGCCTGCTTCTCCCTCTGCCTGTGTCTCTGCCTCTCTCTCTGTGTCTCTCATGAATAAATAAAATCTTTTTTAAATAAATAAATAAAACAACAGTGAGTATGTGTGCATGTGAAGCTGTATGACTCATGCATTCTAACGTATGGGGCTATGTCTTAGCAAGACATTACTAATGACAGGTCATGAAGCTAAATATGCTTTTCTAAATGACCAACCATGGGCAGCCCCAGTGGTGCAGCGGTTTAGCGCTGCCTGCAGCCCAGGGCGTGATCCTGGAGACCTGAGATTGAGTCCTACGTCGGGCTCCCTGCATGGAGCCTGCTTCTGTCTCTGCCTCTCTTTCTGTGTCTCTATAAATAAAAAAACAAAAACAAAAAACTTAAAAAAAAAGAAAGTGCTTGCTTTTAAAAAAATAAAAATAAAAAATAAATGACCAACCATGCTAGAAAAAAGCCGAAAGTCTCTTTCTATGTTTCCTATGGATAATGGTATCTCAAACTTATTGTCGTTGTGATATGAAGAGACGAGTCTGCAGCCAAAAAGGAGGGAGAGAAGTATTTAGAAGCAACAATGAACACAAACTGTATTTGATGTTTTCCAGCTTTCAAAACTTTATAGTCTTTGTTATATTCTCCATCTATGTATTTTCATACTTAATTTTATACTGGTAATTTTGTATTCATCTTCTTTAAAAGATTGAACATGATTCAGGCCCCAGTAAACCTGGGTGAGCCCCCATGCACAGGCTACAGTGAAGAGATGGGAGTGGCCAGCCTGCCCAGAGCAGAGGCTGAGAGATGAGGGGACACCGCAGGGAGAGAGGGAGAGAGTGGGGGACGTTGATGATAGGGTACGTGGAAAGCCAGGTGTGGGAAGGGCACACCCACTGAGTTGACAGTGGGTGTGTGGTGTGTGCCTCGTGTGGTGTGTCAAGGAGAGGGACGTGAGGGAGGGGATCCTTTTCTCTGGGAACAGATGCTCTCCAGCTGCTTCAACCTTCTGCACCTGTAATGAGTGGAGAGATGATTAAAGACCCAAACAGGTAGTACATTCTGGAACCCTGAAAAAGAATAAAAAAAATGTCACAATCTGAAACAGAGATTTATAAAAGCCAACATCAAACAGATGAGGGTTATTATCACAGTTTGGGTACTTCCCCCAAACTACCTAAGATTCTTCAAGGTATAGGGGAGCCTCTCAATTCGTCATGAGTTTAGAGTGTATCCTAAAACCCCATCCAGGAAGCACTGATTTAAATGTAACTAGTAAAAGATGCAGCTCCCAAGAATACTGCTAAACACAGAATGACATACGATCAAGTATTTAAAGGGTGGCAGCCTCGCACACACACATATGAACACGTTAGACCACAGACACTCTGTAAGGCAGAAAACAATGGTTTTATCAGAAGAAAAATGGCATAGAGGGGAAAATATTTGTGTCTTATATCACAGCCAAGATTAATTTTTCTAATATGTCAGCGTTCCTATTGATCGACTGTTTTTTTTTTCAAAGACCAGCCGTCTAATAGAAAAATGGGAAGCTCATGAGAAAGGAAATTCAGATGCTTCACAGACAGATGGGGAAATAGTGACCCTTACTCCCAAAAAGGAAATGCAAAATGAGATCACACTGCAATATCTCTCTTCAACTCTCCGATTGGCAGAGATAAAAGAAAGTTGGGTAAAGATGTGGGGAAATAAGCTCACTCGTAAATTGTTGGCAGGAGTGTAGATACAGTTTCTGTAGAAAGCAGTTTGGTAGTATCTACCCAAATTATAAGTGCACATACCGTTTGACTCAGCAATCTGAGTCCTAAGGATTTCTCCTATAGATGTGAGCACATAGGCACAATATATCGTATACACAAGATTATTGACAACACTCCTCAGCAACCAAAGATGAGAGGCAACCTGCATATCCATCTGTGGGGGACCAAATAAGTAAATTCCCCAAGCATCAGAATATTCCACACATTGGAATATTGCTCAGCCATGGGAAAAAAAATGAGGAAGCTTTATTTGAACCGATACAAAATGATCTCGGAGTTATCCAAAGCAAAAAAAGCAAGATGTAGAAGAAATATAAAGTACTCTTACTGTCTTGTAAAGGACAGTTGAGACGATTCTAGCTCTGGACGCATATTTGTTTGAATAAACAGAAAATATCCTAAAAGATACACCAGAAACTTGGACGTCAGCTTCTCCAGAGAGAAGCTCGGGGTGCCTGGGGGTGCAGGTGTTAGAGCCTCCCGCCGTCGCGGACCACAAGGGACTCCCGGTGATCCTGACTGACTCCGCAGATATTGGCTGCGGGCTGGCTGCGCCGCAGGTACCGTGGCAGGTGTCGGGGTGCAGCGGTTAGTAAAGCAGACAGGTGTCCTGCCCTTCGGAGCTTACGCCTTAGAAAATGAGGCAGGCAGTAAACAAAATATGGGTGGACAGACAGATGGACAGAGAGAGAGAGAGAGAGGAAAGGAAGGAAGAAGGAAAGAAGGAAAACTCAGAGACTTTGAAGAATATTAAAAATGGCATGTGGAGAGAGTAAGTGGGGGTGGCCAATCTATTATTTTAGACCGGGTGGGGTCAGAAAAGGTCTCATGTCATCCAGATATCTGGGGTAGGGGCACCTAGTGCAGAGGCCTGATGTGGGGAGTTTTGAGGAACATAAGGAGGCCAGGGTGACGCCAGCAGAGCAAGGGGACCGCGACAGGTGGCTGAACTGTGTCCCCACATCGGCCGTGCTCCAGGAGCAGCACAGGCGGCCGGGCCTGCTGGGGCCTGGATTACTGAGGGGGTAGTGCCAGCTGTCCAGGGGGCTCCAAGGAAGACGACCCCACTTTCTGAGCTGCAGCCATTTGACCAGGCCGGCTTCTGGACTGTGGAACAGGAGTGGGTTGGTACAGTCCACATTCGGGGTGACTATCTATCTTTTCAGTCAATGCTTGGAATGACTTTTTCCTGCAAGGCAGCCCTTCGACAGCTCCAGGACCACATCCCAAACCTAGGACACGCCCTCGCAGCGCAGCAGCAGTCCTCCGTCCTGCTCCAGGGCCTGTGTGCCTTGGAAGGAAAGAGAAGCGAACACCTCTTGGAGCACCGGCTGTTCTGGGGTCCACGTGATGCCAGAGGCAGAGCCTTCTGCGCTTCTCCCCCGAAGGATGCCTGGGCCCCCTAGGACCACAGCCTCCCCGGTGGGAGCATCTTCTCTGTAGGACACGTGCTCTGTAAACACTCTGGTCACACTGGGTCCTTGCTCTTTCAGAAACAAATCCCCAGAGGGAGAGGCTTACATCTTAGCCTAATTGGACAGTTGGCTGTATCCAGAGAGAAGTGTTTGCAGAGCACATTGAGAGCTAGCCCGGGGACCCACATGTTTGCTCAGCATCCACATGGCAAACAGCAAGAGCCTTCCTTGAATGCAGGGGTCAGAAAGGGATTTGCCTCAAATCTGAGCTGGCCTCTGGGGTGATGGCTCATTCAAAAGGCCGTAGTACAGGGAAGAGTGTTCTGGAAGATTGGTGCCAAGCTTTCCTCCCGTCTGAGATGGACACAAAGGATCTTTTCTCATTTTTCTCTCTTGCAGCAGAGTCGCCCCTGGATTACCGAGGGGGTCCTGGGCCTATTTCAAGGTCCAAGTGTCTGGAATCAGAGCCCAAAGGCCAGCTGTGGGGAGCAGGGGGTGGGAGAAGGCGGGAGGCCCACTAGCTGTGCAGAAAACGAAGACCTAGGGCTTTTATGCACATGATTAGTGATGAGGAGCTAGTTGCCTGGCAACAGCAGCCCCTTCCCCCTCTATCTGTACCCCTCGGGCTGCATGTAATGTTTGGTGACATTTTTCTTTTCATAGCAGAGACAGGGAGTCGCCCCCTTAATTAGCTGAAGATGTCCTCCCCCCCCAACTGGCTTATTGATCAGACTCCTGTTTAGAAATCATCCCCCCCAAGCACTTAATTATTAATTGCACATTAATAATTGGTGTGCCAAGATAACTCTACAGATAGCTGTTCGTGTAAGTGAAGAGCTGAGACCGAGACCTGACACACAGAAGTGCTTGTAAAAAATTAGCTGCTCGAATAATTAACATTGTCTCTTTCTTCAAGGAGGTTCTAGTAGTAAAAGACCTACCTTGGGCAGATTGTACTGATTTCAGAGAGCTTTGCTGTTTTCTCGCAGACTCTCAGAATGCTAGTGTCCTCAGAGAATCTTCCACCACCACCACCCCCCCCCCGCCCCCGGCCTAGCCACCGCCTTTTACAGTTGGGGAAACCGAGGCCCAGTGAGGTGAAGTGACTTTGCCAAAGTCACACAACTGATGATGCCACAGAGACTGCATCCAGGCCTCCTCGTCCTCAGGCCCGTTCGGCTACTCCTCCGGCCTGGGAAGCTCGTGGAACCTTGCCAGGAGCCCATCACGGGAGCAAGTGTGTGGGTACACACTTCCCTGGCCTGCACTGGCAGGACCCCGAATCTGCAGCAGGTCCCTGGACCTCGGGGTGCGGGTGGCACTGCAGACGCACTCAGCCTTCCCCAGTAAGTGATGCGACCACCAGAGCAAGGTCATTGTTTCCATTTACAGGATGGGAAGCTCAAGTCTGAGAAGTGTGAATTCCTAGTCCAAGAGTGGGACTCGAAAGCCACATCCCTCTTCCCACCACCACCTGCTTCTCCTGCGCCATAGATGTCATCCCCTCCTCTTACACTTCAGGAAACCAAGCCTCAGAAGGGGCTGAGCGGCCTCCTCAGGGCTCTGCTTCCTGGTTACAGTGGGTGGGGGGGGGGAGGTCCAGCAGAGATCACCCACCGCCTTCGCTTTCCCCCATGGAGGTTTATTCTAACCAATCTGCTGAGAAACACTTTTTAACGCATAATAAAATGGATGTGCTAAATTAATTTCAAATACACGGACAGAAACAACATCTGAGCCTTTGGGTTGATTATCTACCCAGAAGAGGCTGATGAGGGTTAGTGGCTGGAAAAGACGGGGTGTGGGGACGACAAGCCTTCTCTGTTCATGTCCTCTGAGAAAAAAATAACAAAGGAGACTCTTGATCGCTGGTGCCCGCGTGTGTGAGTGAGCACCAGGGGGCAGAGTGAGTCCAGGAATGGGGAGCCAAAGCCATTTTCCTTTGGTATTAAGGGTGGTTTTAAGAGAGCAAGCTTGTAGCGTAAAGGGTCATTGCTTTTAGTACAGCCTTAGTCAATAGGTTTCTAATTGGGCTATTAATCTGGAAATAAGTAAAATAAGAAACCCAGAGGGTGGGTTGAGAGTGGATGCAACGTGAATAATGAACATCCCATGGATGATTTTTTTAAAGGGTCGATAGTCTCATAACCTTTGTTCTTCTTTTAATGTGAATTGACTCCTGACCACCACTTGGCAATTTCTCATAAAGCAGTAGGTCTAGGTATTAAGAATCATGGAATAATATTTTAAGAGTTTTCTAGTGCATGGTCTCTGCAAGTGGAAAACATAAACAATGATTGTATTTTGGCAAATTAATGCAATTGTGCAAACGTATCAGTGCGCAGCCACTCCTCCTCGCACAAGCTCCCACCCTGTCTCACTGCCTGCTTGGGGCCATCCCCCAACCCCGCAGAGGTGGAAGGGCAACAGCCGCACACCGTGTCCCCTGTGCGGGAGTTAATCCCGGGAATGTATGACTCAACCATCTGCAAGGCAGTGACATTGGGACATATGTGAATTTAGCAGTGGCCTGAGACGTTTTCTTATTTAGAATTACAATAACTACCATATGACTATGGTTGATAATACCTTATTGCATATTTGAAAGTTGCTTAATAGAGTATATCATTTTTTTAAGATTTTTATTTATTGATTTGAAAGAGAGAGTGAGTGGGGGTGGGGGCAGAGGGCGAAGTAGAAGCAGAGTCGCCACTGGGCAGGGAGCCTGACACGGGGCTCGATCCCGGGACCGTGGGAGCACGACCCGAGCCAAAGGCAGACACTCAACCGACTGACCCTCCCAGGAACCTCAAGAGTAAATTGGGAGGATTAAATTGTAACTGTGTATGGTGACAGATGTTACTGTGATGACCGTTTGGCAGTATATACAAATATCTAATCATTAAGTTGTACACCTGAAACGAATGCCATGTTATGTGTCAATTATGCCACAATAAAAACAGAACAAAATCAAAAGCCAAAATGAAACAGCTACCACAAGTGAGAACTCATTAGGTGCCAGGCCCTGGGCTTTGCATTCACGATCTCATTTAAGCAATATAAACCTATAAGATAGATACTGTTACTGTTCTTCTGATTTTAGAGTTGAGGAAATGGAAACTAAGCTAACTAAATTGGCCAATATTGCCCAGCTAGGCAGGAGTTCATCCCAGACTCAGGCTGAGATCTGACAGCAAAGCCCTGGTTCTCCGTTCTTGTCTTTCTGGAAGCCTGACCAATC
The DNA here is from genome assembly GCF_003254725.2 of Canis lupus dingo. Lineage (NCBI taxonomy): Eukaryota > Metazoa > Chordata > Mammalia > Carnivora > Canidae > Canis > Canis lupus. Next base: position 34,625,870 of record NC_064257.1, on the reverse strand, counting down.
CTATCCTGATGGAAAAAGCCTGGGTCCTATACTCTGACACTAAATACTTTTTTTTAACTTAAAATTATTTATTTACTTATTTTAGAAACAGAGAGAGGGGGAGAGGGAAGGAGAGCGTGGGGGGGGGGCGGACAGAGGGAGGGGGCAAACCCACTCCACACGCTGAGACGGGGTGTTGGGGGGGGCTCAATCTCAGGACCCTGAGATCATGACCTGAGTAGAAACAAAGAGTCAGTTAATCAACTGAGTCACTGAGGCAAAGTGCCCCCCGCCCACTCTCCTTTAAAGATTATTTATTTGAGAGAGAGGGAGAGAGCGAGCAAGAGCAGTGATACTACATTCTCATCTGAGCGTGCTGCTGATTTGAGGGGTGGTCTTAGGAAAGTGACTCCATCTCTGTCAAATCTTATGATCTTGTAGTAAGTTACTTAATGATGCAAGTCACCAAAATAAATGTAATGCTACCTCTATGTCAGAGACTTTTAGGGCATCAAGGGCCCAGACTGATGTATAGTCCAGGGCTACCCCAGCTCTGGGATCTGCAGGACCCTGGCACAGGGTCAGAGGGAAGTTGTTATAGGACGAAAATGTAGCAGGATGGTGTGCAGCGAGTGGGATCATCCTCTCAAGCTCCCGGCTTAAGAATAAGATGGATCTCTGCCCACAAGCCCTGGAGTTTGGGGGCTGCAGACATGTAGGAAGGTGGGTGGCCACACGTTGGGCAGAGGGCTGTGCATTGGAGCAATGCTGCACAGCGCTGCCAGCGGGGGGCAAGCAACAAGAGGAAGCCATGTGGCTCAAAGGGACCAGCCAAAGCTGCCAGGCACTGAGTGCCAGGGGAGGCTGGAGGGCCACTTGGTCAGCCATGAGGACCAACGGTCCCACCACAGATCATGAAAAGGCATATTCATCTTTGCTCCTTTTCTTCTTCTTCCCTAGAAGCGGGGGGCGGGGGGGGAATAGGGGGAGAGGAGTGGGGGAGGGTAGGCCCTGTCTTCACGCCTCTCCTCCCCCCCCAGCCCAAAGCTGTGGCCTCACCTGCATTCGAGGCAAGGGGGAGAGCTTTGAATCAAATATAAGACTGAAATTTTAAATTGAACAGAGCTGAATCTCAATAATCAGGGAGAAACCATTATGATCAGTAAAATGATGAAAAGTTACAGAATCGGGCTGGGATATATGTGTGGAGATATATATATATAGCAAATGGAGCTTGCTACCCAGTGGGAAAGAGAGGTTTCACAGAGCATAATTGATAGATTTTGGGGGGAAAATCTATTTCATGTTTATCCCCCCAGAGAATTGACAATCTTCACTAAACCTGTTACTCAGAGGAAAATCAATAAATATTATATATTCGGCCACAGGTGAAAGCCTGCAGGCTGCCGTTTCACATCGTGCAGTTAGATGCTGTGCGTGCACTGGTCACACGGCTCTCCGGGACTCCAGTCTTGCAGGGGCATCCCGGGTGCCCCATCATGGTGGGAAAAGCCAAGCATTTCTCTTATCAGGACTGTAATTATAGCTCTTTCTTCTGTTCCCACAACAACCGCTAGGTCAGGATGCTCACCTTTTTTTTTTTTTTTTTAATTTTTTTTATTTATTTATGATAGTCACACACACAGAGAGAGAGAGAGAGAGAGAGAGGCAGAGACACAGGCAGAGGGAGAAGCAGGCTCCATGCACCGGGAGCCCGACGTGGGATTCGATCCCGGGTCTCCAGGATCGCGCCCTGGGCCAAAGGCAGGTGCCAAACCGCTGCGCCACCCAGGGATCCCAGGATGCTCACCTTTTTAAGTTGCCCTCCCTCTGCTCAAAGGCTTCTGCCCTCTAAGAGGTCCAGATTGATCCCCGCCACCATCCACCCACCCAGCCCCGTGACTACCTCCTGAACTTTCAGAGCTCATCTTGATCCTGGGCTTCAGAAAGGCTATGCAGTACGAACCTAGTCTGCAGACATAATGGTGATAATCTCACCAAACCCTGAGTTCCTTGCACCCATTGCCTATGTAGATTTGGACAGTGCAAGAGCCCACAGACAGACACATCAGTGGATCAGAGGCAAGAACCCAGAACCAGACCCAAGGACTGTATCACCATCCACTCTGTGATAAAAGGTGATTTGCCAGTGCATGGGAAAAGGAAAGAATATTCCATTAATAGTGCTTGGATAATTGGTTAACTAAATGTGGGGAAACAACCATTTAAATTCTTACTTCAGGGGCTCCTGGGTGGCTCAGTCGGTTGGGCATCTGCCTTCAGCTCAGGTCATGATCTTGGGGTCCTGGGATGGAGCCCTGCTTTAGGCTGCCTTTTCAGCTGGGAGCCTGCTTCTCCCTCTCCCTCTGCCCATCCCCCAACCCCTCCCCCTTGCTCTCTCGTGCTCTCTCTCAAATAAATAAATAAATAAAGTAAAAAAAATTTACTTACTTCACATTCATCCATTCCAGTGGATTAAAGACTTAATAATAAATGCAAGAGCAGAAATGTAGACGCAAACCTAAGCGAATATTTATCAGACCCTGGAACTGGAGAATAACTTTAACAGCATGACAAATAATAAAGAAATCACATGGGAAAAAATGATAGCTTTGAATATATAAAAAATTTAAATACATACCAAAAAACAATATAAATACAGTCCACAGGTATGGTAGTAGTAACATTACCCAGTAATCCCTGTTGTGCCAGCTGGCAGTGAGCCAACAGCCAATATGTGAGTAAGACCATCCCTAGGTCATCTGTGCCCTAACCATGCCACCAGCTGAATAGGAGATACCCAGGATGAGATCGGCCATGCCTGGCCCAGGTCATCAAATATATCCTGCTGACACAGATTCATAGGCAATAATGCATGTTTCTTTGGTTTAGAACACTAAGTTTTAAGATAATTTGTTATGCAGAATTAGATAAATGATATAAAAAGGAAATGATGAATTGGAACAAATATGTGTAACAAATATGAAAGATAAAGATTAAAATCTTTAATATGTAATGAGCTCTTATAAATCAACAAGAGAAACAAGATCTGCCTTAGAGAAATAGATAGAGGACACAAGCAGACAAGTCATTAAGAAAGAGAAATGGCTAATATACTAAAAAAGAAAATATTAAGCCTCACAGAAGTAAAAGAAGTGTAATGCAAACATTAAACCACACATATGTTTTTTACTCACTGAATTAATAGCAATGTAAAAATATTCAGTAAAGATGAAGGGGGTGGTGTGATGGGCTCTCTCAGATCTGGGGATGGAAGTCAAAGGAACAAACCATTTCTGGAAAGCCATTTAGCAAGATTTAGAAAAAGCCTTTGGGGCAGATGCTGTTGGTGTGGAATATTGCAATATAGCTCCCAATTCTCCATCATGTTCTTTGTGTCATTTTGTGGTTCCTTCACCTAGACACAACGTGTATTTCCTTGCATATTGATGCTGTGCTTGGCTTCATGGCTGTTTGGGGCCAAAGGAATGTTAACAAATGTGTACTGCAAGCAGAGGCTTAAGCATCCTCTGGTTTCCAGTTTGTTTTCTCGCGTTTCTCCTTTTACCACAAAAGCTTCTCCGGTTGATTCCCACACACTCAGCCTGGGCCCCAAGGTGGACTTGGGAAGATGAAGTGGTAGTGGTAGAGTGTTGAGAACTTGACTGATCTCCACATGAAAGTAGAACGATTAAATAGCAAAACAGAAATCCACAGGTATGTACAACAAAACCAGGTGAGAAGGCATCCTCATGAACTCTAAAATACTAGCAGGTGAGGATAAGTCATTGCTGGTCACAAGACGTGCATGGTATCAGCCTCTGTGCAAGAGGAGAGAAGCAGAGGGAAGCAGGGGGGCATCTAACAAACCTGCCCACAAACTCCCCCTAAAATATCCAAGAGGCATTCCCTGGAAAGCTCATCAGACTAATTTTAGAACAACTGCTGAAACTATTTTGCCTATTCCAATTAGCAGGTGAATGCGGGGTTAGGGGGGCAGGGCTACAGTGAGTTGGAAAAGTCTGGAGCTGTCCAGCCAGCCATTAGGAACTCTAAACACTCACCAGCTAAGACTCCCTTTCAGGACAGGGAGCTTCCCCGAGGATGCTGCTGGGAGCAGAAAAGTCAGTGTAGAGCCTAAGGACAAAAGGTCCAGGTGAAAGTAGATGAGGGGAATATAACCAGGAAATCTTACAAATCTTACACTACGTGAAAAACAACAGAACTGGTAACTTCATGAAGTTAGAAAACTTCTCCTGAACAAAGCCTCCTTCTAAAAGTTCATACTTCTTAAGTCAATCAGAGAAGGACAAACATTATATGGTTTTATTCATTCGGGGAATATAAAAAAGAGTAAAAGGGAATAAAGGGGAAAGGAGAGAAAACAAGTGGGAAATATCAGAGAGGGTGACAAAACATGAGAGACTCCTAACTCTGAGAAACGAACAAGGGGTAGTGGAAGGGGAGGTGGGCAGGAGGATGGGGTGACTGGGTGACGGGTACTGAGGAGGGCACTTGACGTGATGAGCACTGGGTGTTATGCTGTATGTTGGCAAATCAAACTCCAATAACAAAAATTTACAAAAAAATAAATAAATAAAAGTTCATACTTCTTTCATACAAAACAGATCGACAGACATGTATGAGACTAAATCTCATATCAAGTTATTGCAAGAAAAATGAGAATAAGGAGAATCATGTCCCCACAGATCATGAAAACAGGTATAAAGACTTGCTTTAAAAAAATGAGACAGAAAAGGGAAAAAAATGAAACTAGTGAGCTATTTAAATTAGCTAAAAGACATTAAGGGATGTCATTAAGAAAATGATATAAAACCTGAAAGAAAAAATGAATGAGAAATAGAGAAACTCAGAAGTGAAGGGAGAGAGATCAAGAAAAATACAGAAATAAAATAAATGCAGACTAACCTCTGAAGAATCCAATGAATAAACACACAGGTATTGCCTGAAGAGAAATATAAGGTGAAAAGAAGGGGAATTTAAAAATAAAAGATAAATTAGAAAGAGATTTGAAAACAATACAACTATTGAATGAATATAGGAAAAGAAGATCCAACATATGGTGGGCAGAAGTTCCTGAAGAAGGAAACAGAAGCAAGAGAATTGAACAAATACTAGGTGATAATTTGAGAAAATTTTTCTGAAAGAAAATAGATTTCAATGTACATATTAAAAGAGTGCACTATGCATATGAACATATTGAATTGAATGGCCAACACTGGTTGGTTGAGTATGGTAAGACATACTCTGGTGAAATTTCTGGACTTTAAAGAAAAAGAAAAAATCTCTTTAGGTATCTAGGCCTAAGGATTATGTCGCCTATGAAGGAAGGAAGGAAGGAAGGAATGAAGGAAGGAAGGAAGGAAGGTAGGTTATCATTAGACTTAAACATTTTAAAATTTTTAATTCAATTTAGTTAACATATACTGTATTATTAGTTTCAGGGGTAGAATTCAGTGATTCATCAGTTGCATATAATACCCGGTGCTCATCACATTAAGTGCCCTCGTTAATGTTCATCACCCAGATACCCCATCTCCCACTCCCCTTCCCTCCAGCAACCCTCAGTTTGTTTCCTAGAGTTAAAAGTTTCTTATGATTTGCCTCCCTCTCCGTTTTTATCTAATTTTATTTTTCCTTCCCTTCCCTTATGTTCATATGTTTTGTTTCTTCAATTCCACATGAGTGAGATCATATGGTATTTGTCTTTCTCTGACTGACTTATTTCACTTATCGTATACACTCTAGTTCCATCCATGTCATTACAAATGGCGAGATTTCATTCTTTTTGATGGCTGAGTAAAATTCCATTTTATATATATACCACATCTTCTTTATCCATTCATCTGTTGATGAACATATGGGCTCTTTCCATATTTTGGCTGTTGTGTACATTGCTACCATAAACAATGGGGTGCATGTGCCCCTTTGGATCACTACATGTGTATCTTTGGGCTAAATACCTACTAGTGCAATTGCTGGGTTGTAGGGAATTATTAGACTTTTTGATGTGACACTTTGTCAGAAAAAAAATATTTGGATACTTAAGAAAATGTGACATTCAAATATAAAGGACACAGATAAGTTGTTATGAATAGCAGACACTTAGGGAATATTATTCCTATGAGTACTTCCTGAGGAATCTATTAAAGAACAAGCTTTAGGTAACCAGAATGACTAGAGAGAGTTGTGGTTTTTTTTGTTTAAAGTAGGCTCTACACCCAACATGGGGCTTGAACTCATGACCCTGAGATCAAGAGTCACATGCTCTACTGATGGAGCCAGCCAGGCACCCCTAGAGAGAGTTTGATAGAAGGAATTGAACTGGCAATGTTCTATTTCTTAACCTGGGGTGTTTGTTTTATAATAATTCACTAAGATGTACATTTTGTTTGCATTATTTTCTTTATATTTTATTAGGTTTTTAAAAGGTAAAAACAAAAACAAACAAAATGGCCACACACAGAACCGACCTGAGCCCAACTGTGGGCAAGTCTACCTAAACCCAGCCTAGTTCAGCCAGTTTTCAATTGTTCCAAGATGTAAGAAAAAAATACTTATTGTTCCTTAACTCTAGTTTGAGGTGATTTGTTACCCAGCACTGTTGTGAGTTTTGCTATCTAATACAGTTGACTCTCCAGTCGCTATATCAAATCTCTTATTTCATTGTTGAATCTGGAAAAGGCCAGGTCCTTGTTTTCCTAGATACCCTAACAGGTAATGAAGGTTATGTGACAAATATTGGAAATAACCCAGTAAGGGATTTTACTAGGTTTGTAGGAAAGGTTTTCTTTCCTAATTAAGGATAGTGGCATATAAGGAGTCTCTCTCACTGTCTTGTCTTTGTACACTTCTACTTTCCTGAATTTTGCTTATGTGACAATAGGAGACTTGGAGCCATCTTGCTACCATAAGCAACATTCTGAGGATTTTGGAGCAAAAAAATATGAGACGCTGGTTTCTTGACTACTTCATTGAGTTCCTCTACCTTCTTTCAGACTTCTTGGTTATATAAATAATAAATATCCCAGTTGTTAGTTAGCTTTTCTGTTATTTGCAGCTAACTTTCTATTATTTTCTAACTTATAGACAGCCTTAAAAATGTTTGTCATCACCAGTATTCCCAGATCCATCAACTTAGATAAAGAAAAGATTCCAAGATGTAGTAAAAAAAATATTTATCAAAGCATTATCTATAGAGAGGCAAAATAGAAAATAATCTAAAAGTTCAATATAAAAGAATGATTAAATAAGTAAAATATCAATAAGATGATACATTATGCATGTTAACATTCATATTTTTGGAGAATACTTAAGGATATGAAAAATGGTTATTCATAATAAAATATTAATATTTAAAGCTGTATGGGTAAGGGGTGCCTGGCTGGCTCAGTCAGTCAAGCATGTAGCTCTTGATCTTCGGTTTGTGAGTTTGAGCCCCACATTGGGCATAGAGTTTACTTAGAAAAAAATAATAAAACTGTATGGTGATATCAGAGAAAATGGCAGAGTAAAGATGTCCAAAATCCTCTCTTCCATAAAAGCAATGAGAAAACTGTCAAAACTGTCAAAATCACCTAGAGAATGTTAATTCAAGAAAAATGATTGGATTGCAGTAAAAAACAGTGAGCTTTGTGGCATTTTAATTTGCCCTGTTCTCATCCTCCTCTTCCCAGTTCCGCAGTTGCCTTGAAAATGAACACCCCACAATCATGTTGAAAACCAGTAGACTGGCAGCCACCAAAGGGAGCAGAACAGGACTGGAGCTCCTTCATAGACTCATGCCCAGAGAAATGTCATTATTTGTCCTGTCTGGTGGTTCCCTGGAAGATTCTACTTACAAGGCTGTGTCATTATTTGCTTGGCCCAGAGGTCTCCCATCATGAACGGTTTTTTCCAGGGGCATTTATCAAGAACAATCAGGGATAATTGCTTAACATTGATGGGTGCTTTAGTTGGTGGATAACATTGGGCAAATGATAAGCTAACCAAAAAGCTTAAAAAGAAAATCTAGAGAACAAGATGACCATAATTGGGCTTTGAAAATCTCCAAATATTTCTGGGACTCTAGAAGGCTGTGTTCATGCATATGGCTGTGCATATGACCGGGGCTTTGTGCATGTTCAGGAAGGCATGAGAAAGGCCTAAGCTCTCACCTCTGGCTAACATTAACGCTCTGTGCAAGCAGGAAGTGAAAGCTGAAGCAGAACTGTAAATTGCCTTTCCACTGTTTGAGTATTGAAAACATTCCTCCAATATACACACAGAGCCCCTCAACAAAAACTGGGCAACGTGTTGGTTTCAGGCTTTTTTTTTTTTTTTTGGAAAGGTTATTTATTTATTTGAGAGGGAGAGAGAGCAGGAGCAGGGGGGAAGAGCAGATGGAGAGGGAGAAGCAGACTGAGCAGGAAGCCCAACATGGGGATTGATCCCAAGACCCTGAGTTCATGATCTGAGCTGAAGGCAGATTTTTGGCTGAACCACCCAGGTGCCCCTTTCAGGCATTTAAAGAAATTGACCGTTAAGCGAAGTAGACATTGCAGTGTTCACACACAACGAGGAATACAGACATTATAGAATTAGATCATAAAGCCACTAGGCAAACAAACACCAATAGTCAGAAGCAATGACACCAACAAAACCTGAGGCTTCCAGAATTATCTCATTGTATTATTTTAAATGTTTGGTTTTCAATAAAAAGAAAAACATGCAAAAAACAAACCTAAGAAAATATGGCACTCAAGATATATACTCAAGAGAAATGAAAATCATATGACCATATAAAAACCTGTTTATGAGTGTTCATAGCAGTATTATTCCAAAAAGTGGAACAACCCAAATTTTCACCAACTGATGAATGGACAAATGAAATGTAGTGTATCCTTACAATAGAATACTATCCAACCATAAAAGAGAATGAAGTACTGATAAATGTACAGCATGGATGAACCTGGAAAATATTATCCCAAGGGAAAGAAACCAGATACAAAAGGCCACATATTGTATGATTCCATTTATAGAAAATGTCCAGAATGGGCAAATCCATAAAGACAAAAATGTTGATTAGTGTTTTCTGGAGATTAGAGGCAAGGGAGAATGAGGTGTGATTGCTGATAGATAATGGGAGTTCTTCAAATTGATGAAAATGTTCTGGAATTAGATAGTGGATCTGGTTGTACAACGTTGTGAATAAAGACCACAGAATTGTATACTTTAAAAGGGTGAATTTTATGGTATGTGAATTATATCTCGATGATAAAAGTAACCTGTGTGGTATGGTCCCAATTTTGTCTAAAATACGTTTTTGATACAAATTTTGTGCAACTTCTGAAAATATCTCCTCTCTGCCTTCTTTCTCTTTGTTGGTTGGCGCTTGACACTAAGTGGCCTCTTCACTTCCAGACTCTGTTGAAATGTCACACCATGAGACATGGGATCTAGTTTAATGTATAACCACGAAGGGGTTGTTTGATGTAGCTTGGAAGTTGTGGAGAAAATTAGTTCCACATGAGTGAAGCCTGATCAATAGGAATTAGGAGACAGAAAGGAGTGAGGCAGTAATTTCCAGTATTTCTCCATTTCCCTGGACTGACGTGCAAACCTTTGCAAACCTCCCAGAGTCCCTTATGCCATGTGAACACATCTACTGAGTGGCATGCTGGGGGACTCTATCATGGCTTGTCATGAAATGGTGGCCAGCATGATAATGCCTCACGTGGAATTACTTTACATCTCCCCTTGCCTCACTCATGTTCCCTTTTCTCTTCACCCTGCAGCCCTTCCAAATAAAATGTTAGCACTTCAATACTTGTTTCTGCTTTTCAGAGCACCCAGGCTAAGAAAAAATGTATACATACGTTAAAAAAACTTTGAATGAATTTTTTTTAAAGTAGGCTCCGCACCCAATGTGAGGCTTGAATTCATTACCCTGAGACCAAGAGTCACACGCTCTACCAACTGGGCCAGACAGGCACCCCTATTTTTTTTTTTACATTTATTTATTTAAGTAATCTCTACACCCAATGTAGGGTTCGAACTCATGACCCCAAGATCAAGAGTCACATTCTTCTCCACCTGAGCCAGCCAGGCACCCCTCAAATGAAACTTTTTAATATCAGTAGTAGTAAATGGGAATTAGTGGCTTTTATTTTCTTCTTTACTTTTTGGTGTGATCCAAAGTTTCAATAATGAATGTGTTTTTCACTATTAGAAAAATAAAGTAAAAACAAACCCCACGGAACAACTGGGTTTGACATACCTCCTCTAAAGAGAATCCCTTTTACTTATCAGGAAATTAGTCATTTAAATAATCTCTTAGTTTACTATCTTTTTTCAAAAAAAGATTTTATTTATTTATTCATGAGAGGCACACACATTATTCATGAGAGAGAGAGAGGCAGAGACACAGGCAGAGGGAGAAGCAGGCTCCATGCAGGGAGCCTGATGTGGGACTCGATCCCGGGTCTCCAGGATCACACCCAGGGCTGAAGGTGGCGCTAAACCTCTGAGCCACTGGGGCTGCCCTTAGTTTATTATCTTTTGGCACTTGCTGAGCATGGGTAAAATTCATTCATTTATTCATCCAACAAATGTATTTTGAGTGCCTACTATATGTCAGGCACTGTTCTAGGAACCTGGGATCTATCAGTGGGCAAACTTCCATACTCTAATGAGGACAGTCTGACAATACCTGAAAAAAAATAAGAAAATACGCGTCAGTTTTGATTAGTGCTTTAAAGAATAAAGCTGGATGGGGGGTTGTGAACAATGGAGATGGGGGGGTGGTGGTGGTACTTTTGTGATGAACTGCTGCTCCAAAGGTGACATTTGAATAGGGAACAGAATGAAGTAAAAGAGTTAACCATGTGGACCTCTGGATGGAGAGAATATTCGAGGCAGAAAGAATAGGAAATAGGAAATGCAAAGGTCCTGATGCTGGACAGTGCTTGGCATGTTTGAGTTGGGAGTGTCAGTGTCTTGACTGAGAAATAGCAAGGAGGTTGATGTGGGACAGAGAGTGGTAACTGAAGAGATCAGAGTGGTGGCATGGACCGGAGGTATGACTTCCTAGGCCTTAGTAGGGACTTTGATTTGACTGTGAGTGAGATAGGAAGCCATTAGAGGCTTTAGAATTTCTTTGATAACATTTACCATTTTAACCATTTTACGTATATAGTTCAGTGGACTAAGTACATTCATATTATTGTGCAACCATCATTCCTATTCATCTCTAGAACATTTTCATCATCCCAAAATGAAACTTTGTAGCCATTAAGTAATAACTTTCCATTTCCTTTCCGCCTCCAGTCCCTGGTAATCACTGTTCTACTTCCTGTCTCTATGAATTTGACAATTCTAGCTACCTCCTATAAGTGGGGTCCTACGGTATTTGTCCTGTATAGCTGGCTTATTTCACTAGGCATAATGTCCTTAAGGTTCATACTTGTTGTGGCATAGGTCAGAATTTCACTGGAGGGTTGTGAGCTGAGGAGTGATAGGGCTTTATTTACATATCAGAAGGGTAACTCTAGATGCTTTGCAGGAAGAGACTATAGGCAACAAAGGTGGAAACACAAAGACCAGTTACAAGACTGTTGTAATCATCTCGATGATAAAGGATGGTGGACTGGCCTTGGGTGGTAGTGGCAGAGAGGACGAAACATTTCAGAATCAAGCTATATTTTGAAGGCAGAGCTACCCAGATTTGCTGTTGGATTGGATGTCAGGTATGAGAAAGAGTACAGGCGAGGATGACCCAAGGAGTTGTGCCTGACAACTGGTACCATGGAGTAGTAATGAACAGAAATGGCCAAGGATGCAGGTGAAGTAGGACTTGGTGGTGGTGTGTGTGAAAACTTAATTCTGAACATACCAAGTTTGGAATGATTATTAGACCTCCACGGGGAAATGTGGAATAGACAATGGATATACAAGTCTAAAAGTCAAGGGAGGGAAGAGAGAAAAGTGAGGGCTTGAAATACATAATTTGGTGTCATCAGTTCATAAAAGCCCTGAATCTGGAAAAGATCATTTGGGACCTGAGAACAAATCTAAATAAGAAGAGACTTAAGGATGAAGGCCTAGGGCCCTCTGGTTGCTCAGAGCCACGAAGATAAAAATGGAGATGACCCAGCAAATGAGGTTGAGAGGGAAGGGCAATCTGTTAGGAGCACAACCATGAGACAGAGGGTCAATGAAGAAAATGTCTCAGCAAAAGGAAGTCATAGGGCAGGTGAGAATTACAATGGGGAAGTCTTCTGGGACCTTATTGAGAATGGTTATTCGTGGCTATTCCACATTCCTCGTGAAGCTCTTTTTGGGAGATTTCCTTCATTCTCCTATAGCGTCTTGGAGAGAGTCAGAGAGTGTGAGAAAGTGTCCTAAATCTAATGAGTGCTACTTCCAAGGGTTCTCCCACCTGGTACCCACTCTGAGTTGCTCGAGACTCTGCTGCTGAACTCAGTGGTTGCACTGGGTTACTCAGCTTCTCCTTGGGCTTCCCATCACCCTGTGGACCACAGACCGTCCAGTGTTCAGAACTGGTCCTCGTGGCCCCTGCACTGGGCTTGGGGTTTATCTCCTTGCCTGGTCAAGTTTGACTTCTAACAACTCTGTCTTCATGGCTATTCACATCCATTAAATGTTTTCTCCTCCCTTGCCCCTGACCGCATGTCTTCACGTCATTTAACTTGTACTTTTACATTCATCTCCATTTCCTGCCACCCACTGCCAAACTGGGAAATGTCTATTAGTCATTCCGTGAAAATGTTTGAGTGTGTGCTGTGCAGAACCCTGTCATAAAAGCTACACACTAGACCAATAGTTTTGACGCAGTCTTTGTCTTCAACTTCCTTCCAAACTAATTTGGAAGAGGAAAAAAGTAATATGTAAAATGAGAGGTTAATAAAACTAGACAATAAATCCTGTTTTCTAAAAATTGCCATCAATTCATATTGATACCAAATGAGAGTTGGGGAAGACAGCATTTGAACTGGGACGTTGAAAGATAAGAAGGATTTGAAGAGTAGGAAGGAAGAGGGTGGGCAACCCTGGAGGAGGAAAGATAAGTAAAGCCTTGAGGACAAGAAGGTGAAAGGAAAGGTGGATCTGATCCACATTGTGGGGTAGGAAGCGTTAGGTGCAAGGAATTTAATGATGGGTGCTGAAAAGTTTTTGAATAATGTGAAAGCAGCACTGAGGAGAACAGCCTGGAAACTGGTGAGCACAAAGAATCAGGGGACCAGGAAAAGGACTAGTGAGGTGGTCCAGCTCTGGGATTTGAACTGGTATAGACCCAGAGAACCTCTTTCCTCAGAGCTCTAGTAGCTGATTTCTCACTGGCTGGGGTTTGGTCATGATCCCATCCCTAAATAAACCTCTGTGGCTGTAGATATGGGGTGATCTGATTGGCGAGGCTCTGGATCTGGAGGTGGGGCCAGCTCCACTCAAGCAGGATCTGAGAGAGGGGTGGGGTGGTCTCAAAGAAAAATCAAGATGGTGGGAGGTTAGATGCTGAGAATTTAAAACCAGCCCTCCTCACCATCTTCCATTCATTCTTCCACCTACCACAGGCTAGCCCACTGAAACTGTTCTCATCAAGATCACTCCTGATTTACAAAGCTGAAGACCTTTCCAGGCCTTATCACAATCTGAGTGCTCTGCTACATTTGACACTGTTCGGCCCTCTAAATATTCGTATTTTCCAAAGTTCCATTTTCTGCTCTATCTGCTTGTACTCTCCCCATTTTCTCCTTGCTTGGCTCCCTTGGAAGAGTCAGGACACGCTCTCCTGCCATGTTGGGTATGCCTCTGTTGATGCACATCGTCCGCAGCGTTGTGATTATCTGGTACGTGCATCATGTATCTTTGTAGCTCCAGCTCCTGGCACCTAGTAGGGGTAGAGTTAATGACTAAATAGAAATGGGACATGCTAGCAACAGGGTGAAGCAAAAGACAAAGACAATGTCACAGTTTTGAGCCTGGGATTCACTCATTCAGAAATGAGGAAGTCAGTTTTGGAGACAAGAGAGTGAATCTGACTTTAGAAATGTTGTGTCAGGGGGATCCCTGGGTAGCTCAGCGGTTTAGTGCCTGCTTTTGGTTCAGGGCGTGATCCTGGTGTCCCGGGATCGAGTCCCACATCGGGCTCTCTGCATTGAGCCTGCTTCTCCCTCTGCCTGTGTCTTTGTCTCTCTCTCTCTCTCTTTCTCTGTGTCTCTCATGAATAAATAAATGAAATCTTAAAAAAAAAAAAAGGAAAAGAAAAGAAATGTGTCAGGGATGGTGGGCCCAAGAAACAGAAACAAACAGAATGGAGACCTTCATTGAAGATACTGTGCCAGGAGTGGAGGCCTTGTCCGTCTTGTTCTAGCTTCTAGCTGGTACAGCACAAAGTTAAGTGCTTAAGAAACATTTGTCAAGTTACCAAAGTAACCAGGGAAGCCATGTGAGTGACTGAGATTTATGACAATGGGCACAGAGCCAGGCCTGGCCCTGGGCAAGGGCCCTGCATTTAAATGAGGGAGTGAAGACAAGATGCCCCCAAGACATCCCCTGCCGGTAGACACATGTCCAACACGTGAGGGGAGAGGCCTTTCTTTCCTTTTTCCATCAGGAAAGAAACCTCTGCTTAGACGCCCTCCATCCCATCTCACCGCGTTCCATTGCCTGCAATCAGGTCACCTGTCCACGCTCGGCTGCAAGAGAGGCTGAGGAAGTAAAGGCACACGTAGCACCTTCAGACTCTATGAAGACTCCATAGTTTGATTTTGATAAGCAGGAGAAAAAGAGGAGGTGCCTAAAAGATGCCTAAAGCATTGGATCTGCCTCCCAGAGAGAAGGAAATGTTTAATGAGGAAGGGGAGGAAGAAGTACAGAGTTTTTAAAAACACAGACCGACTTGGGGGGACATCCTTGCAGGTTCAAAGAGTTCCTCCAAGTTACGTTTTCTCCTCTAGTGGACGATGTGCAAATGACCTGGGGGGAGAGACAACTCCCCTCCCAGCCCCTGCTATTTACATCCTTCTCGTGGGCAGCATCAGGGACTTCGCTGGACACTTAAAGCAACACTCGGATGTTTGTTTTCCTCCAGGTCAGAGAGAAAGTGGAATTTAAATACCTCCAGCTTGGAGCAGCGGTACACTCTAGGAGGGTTGACTTAGAGATTTGCCAGATGGGTCAGGCCTATTTGCAGCCTTGAAAAGGCCTGAGATCACAGCTCTGACACAAAGCTGCAGGGGAGTAGAAAGTACAGGCTCCCCCCTCCTAAAAACCAGCATCAAGTAAAATGTTACCACAAAAGAATTCATTTTCCTATTGCTTATCCCAGCCTGCAGTTGGGCCGAGACTTCTGTTCCTGGGGGACACATTACAGCTGTGGAAGATGGGAAAGGGAGGGGAGCCGATGATTTTTTAATGCTGCATTTATGAACTGAAGAAGAATATGAGAATAGCTAGAAAAAAGAAAAAGTGCTGGCAGCAGGAGGGAACCAGGAGCACAGCTGGCAGGGCTCAGGCTGGGGAGAAGCCACTCTAGAGTGACAGCGGGACAGGAAAAGGCCAATGATAGAGGCAGGGGAGGGAGAGACGGCTGCTGAGGTCAAGGGCAAGGGCAAGGGCAAGGGTGGCTCTTGCTCCGGTGTATGTGGAATCTTAGAAAAAGGTGAACTCATGGAGACAGAAAGTAGAGTGGAGGTTCCCAGTGGCTTGTGAGCCAGGGGGCGAGAGGGAAACGGGGAGATGGGTTAAAGGTACAAACTTCTTAGGTATGAGATTAGTAGGTTCTAGGGCTCTAATGTACAGCATGGTGACGCTAATCCTGAGTATGTGCTTGAAAGTTGCTAAGAGATGGGACCCCTGGGTGGCTCAGCAGTTGGGCGTCTGCCTTTGGCTCAGGGTGTGATCCCAGGGTCCCGGGATCGAGTCCCACGTCGGGCTCCCTGCATGGAGCCTGCTTCTCCCTCTGCCTGTGTCTCTGCCTCTCTCTCTGTGTCTTTCATGAATAAATAAATAAAATCTTAAAGAAAAAAAAAGAAAGTTGCTAAGAGTAGGTCTTAAATTTTCTTTTTTTATAATAAATTTATTTTTTATTGGTGTTCAATTTGTCAACATACAGAATAACACCCAGTGCTCATCCTGTCAAGTGCCTACCTCAGTGCCTGCCACCCAGTCACCCCCACCCCCCGCCCACCTCTCCTTCCACCACCCCATCTTAAATTTTTTCTCTCTCACACACATATAAAGTAATTATGTGATGGGATGGAGGTGTCAGCTGCTGCTATGTCAGTCACTTTGCAGTGTATTAGTGAACCAAATCAGCACGTTGTATACCTCCAGGTTACACCATGCTGTCTATCAACTATATCTCAGTTAAGCGGGGAGGGGGAGAGAAGCCGGCCTTCACGATGTCAGGATTACGGGGGGACGTGTCTGCAAATAGCAACAGTCTTCCTGTAAAAGCAGATTGGGGGCACTGACTGTGCCTGGTACCTATGTACGTTCTTGCTTGTCTTCTTTCTCTGACTCAGTAGGTAGGTTTATGTCTCTTCTGTTGCAGATAAAGAAGCAGAAGCAGAGAGAGGTTAAGAAGTCACTTGCTCCGGGTTTCCTAGTTACGAAGGAGAAGCCTATCTGACTCCCATCAGCAGGGCGCACAGCCCTGCAAAAGTGCTCCCAGCTTGGTGACTGGGCTCCCTTATCACTTGACAGAGACTTGGTGGTCAAGTGGGAGGTGGGCTGGGGGCTGGTGTGAACTTCAGGGGAGAAATGAGCAGTTCCTGGGCTGTTTTGCCCTCCTTGCTTACAGCTGTGGAAGAGCTAGACCAGGAAGCAGAAGGCGGTGTCCCCGTCCACGCAGCAGGTGCACAGCCAGGGCTCTGACTGCAGGATCTCACTTGGCCAGAGCATTGTGTGCGGAGAGGGGCTGGGCTCTGGACCCACATTGCTCACACTGTGCTCTGGCTCCACCCTCACTAATTTTGTGCCCCCAGCAAGTTCCTTGAGCAGCTGTTCTCCGGTTTCCCATCTGTAAAATGAGGTTGGTAACAAAATCACCTGCCTCATAGTAGCTGCTCTGAGGATGTATTCTTTGAAACGTATATATGAGATCTAGGATACAGATTTTACATATCAAACATATTCATATGGAGCTATAATTATATTAAATTATATTTTATGTATGTTTCTATATATAAAAATTCAGAACAGGAATAGCACATAGCAAGTGCAGTGTAAGCATTAGCTTTTATCGTCAGTGGGTCATTCTTTCTTACCCTGAAGGGACAAACATGCAGGAGGTTTGGGAGTCCCTGCATCACCCAAGGATCCTACATCCCTGAACCTTTCCTTCAGCAGAAACCATGTGACTGTCACGTCGTTACATGGTAGGTCAGACTGAGTGACTCTGAGAATTTTCATCGGTGGGTGTCTCTGGCGGAGGTGCTGATGGTGAATGTGTAGTAATATGATTCTCTGTTATATTTCCTCCCATGAATTTGTGTCTAGAAATTAGTTCTTCAGGATGGTAACTTCGCAGGTATTCACTTGTCCAGGCCTGGCCTCGATATGGACATTTCCTTAAAGCTGTCCTGATTCTCACTTGGAAATAAAATTTCCGTATTCTGTGCTTCATCCTTACATCCCTCGTGGCACCTGTTATCATTTTAAAGTAAGCTTTGAGCATTTGTATATATCTTTCTAGGTTTATGGAGGCATACTTGGTGACCAGTTCAAACTCATCCTTTTTAGTGTTCAGTTCTGAGTTTTGACAAATGCAGTCCATTGCCACCAGAAGCAGAGTCACGTCATATAATGTATCCCATGCCACAGAATTCCTTTGCAGGATGTTGAATATAATTTCTTTGGTAGTCCAGCCCTCCTGCCACCCCCAGCCCCAGACAGCCAGCGATCCGTCCTCTGTCATTGAAGCTCTGCCTTCCCCAGCAGGTCAGATAAACAGAATCATCTAGAGAGTGGCCCTCTGAGTTTGAATTCTTTCACTTAGCAGAACGCCAGAGGCCCATTGGAGCGGGGGCAGGCTCCTTTTCAGCGCTGAGTGCAGCAGTAGGCAGTAGGACTGAGTGATGTGGAGGGACCACGGCGCACTTACTCGTGCGCCTGCTGAAGGACATCTAAGTCCTTTCGGTCTTCCCAAGCTAGTGAGTAAAGCTGCTCATCTGCACACGGGTTTTTGTGTGGATACGTGTTCCTTTCTTTTGAGTGGCTCCTGGGAGTGGGATTGCCGGATGACGTGGTAAGTATATGTCTAGCTTGGTGGGAAGCTGTCAGGCTGTCCTGATCCAGAGTGCTTGTACCATTTTGCAAGCCTGTCCAGCAGAGAATTCCGGTTACTCCGCATCCTTGCCAGCTCTTAGTGTGCGTCGCCCCCCTTCCCCCACTCCCCTTACCCCTCTTCTCCCCCTCTCCCTTTCACTCTTTCCTTCTTTCTTTCATTGGCCCTGTAGTAGGTATGTAGGGGAGGAAATCCTAACTCCAAGGTGATGGAAGCCCTTTGGGAAGGGACTGGCTCATGAGGGTGGAGCCCTCATGAATGGGACGAATGCCTTATAAGAAGAGACCCTCGAGAGCTTGCCGCCTCTCCCTCTGCTCTGTGCCAAAGGCAACCTTACTCAGGCTTCCATCACCATAGATTGTTTTTGAACCCAATAAACTCATACTCTATGTACCCCTTTGTGTGGCTTCTCTTGCTCAATATTATGCTTGAGAGATTCATCCACATTGTCACGTGTGGTGGTACTTTTGTTTACTTTCTTGCTGTAGAGTATTCCACTGTATGAACGTCCCACAGCTTATTTATATATTCTACTCTGGTGGTCATTTGGGTTGTCCCCAAAGCTTCTAGGAACATTCTTGTTGCTGTCTGGGAGGTATCCTAGACCATCCTCAGGTTCAACGCTCACTGGTAGGGCTCACAGAATTTGGAAAAAAAGCTGTTATATGTACAGTTATGGTTTATTATAATGAAAGAATAAAGACTAAAATCAGCGATGGGAAAAGGTTTATCTGGAATGCTCCTGGACTGGCCAGGTAGGAGCTTCTAGTCGTCCTTTCCCAGCACTTCCTTCTCTCAGCAGTGATGTATAACAATAGGTGTGGAATACTGCCAACCAGGGAAGCCCACCCCCACCCCAGGCTTTGTGTTCAGGGACTTTTGGAGAGATAGGTTAGGTGGCTGTCCTTAGTCTATAGCTCTTCCAGAGGTCAAGATACCACGTGGCCCAAGGCCCTAGCCATAAGTCACATTGCTGGCATAGACAATTTGCTGTAACCCAAAGCTCCCAGGAAGGTAAAGATACTCTTATCAGGCAGGACATTCCAAGGGCTTAGAGGCTACCTCTTAGGAGATGGTCAAGGACCAAACCGTTCCTTGGGCAAGGTTAATCCTTCCTTGCACACTTATTTGTATGTGTCTTTTGGTGAACACATGTAATATTTCTGTTGGATTTATACCTAAGAATAGAGTGTGTGTCATAGCTTATGCATCTGTTCCACTTTAGTGGTTATTATCAACAGTTTTCCAAAGGGGCTGCATCGATCTACAGTCTCAGCAGCAGGATGTGAGAGCTTCAGGGGCACCGTGTCTTCTCTAACACTTGCTGTTGCCAGATATTCACTTGATTTATTTTAGCCATCCCGGTAGGTGGGTAGTGAATTCTCACCGTGCTTTTAATTCACATGTCCCTGCAGAATAATGATGATAAGCATGTTTCTGTGTGTTTTTTAGTCATTTGGACAATAAGTCCTTGGCACTTATTATCAATTTCCTGTATTGCAATTTATTTTTTAAGATATTTTATTTTTTTAAGTAATCTCTACACCCGCCATGGAGCTCCAACCCACAGCCCCGAGATCAAGAGTCATACGCTCCACTGACCAAGCCAGCCAGGCGCCTCTCCTACATTGTAATTTAATTCAAGTCATTTCAACAATTTTATAAAGCTCCTGCTATGTGCCAGACCCTTGGTGAGGCAACGAGGAGTGTGATAATGAACAAAGTATAGTTCGTGCCCCGCCCCCCTGCCCACAAGCACACACACAGAAGCAGTTCCTTATGTGTTGATATAGAAAGATCTCTGAGGGGTGCTGGGGTGGCTCAGTTGGTTACGCGACCAAGTCTTGGCTTCCACCCAGGTCATGATCTCGAGGTCGGGGATCAAGGCCCATGTCAGGCTCCAAGCTAAACAGGAAGTCTGCTTCTCTCCGTCTTTCTCTCCCCCTGCTCCTCCCCTCACTCTCTCTCTTTCTCTCTCTCTCTCTAAAAATAAATGTATATATAAAAAAAATCCCTAAGACATTCTAAGTGAAAAAAGATACAGAAAAATGTGTATAGCATGTTACCATTTGTGTGAAATATTTGTAGCAGAAATGCATATACACACGTATTCTTGAATATGCATAAACATTTTCCAGGAGGAAAAACAGAAACTATAATAGCTACTTGTAGAAGAAAACTAAGTGAATGGGGAATGGTGGGAGGAGGGGAGAGAGACTTCTTGGGTATACAGTTTTATACTCTGACGTGTGAGCCATGTCAGTCTTTTTACCTTATAAAATCACTGTATAGAAATATTTAAGAAAAAAAAACAAATATTGCTTGTGTTTGGTTTCTATACAGTTTTATACTCTGACGTGTGAGCCATGTCAGTCTTTTTACCTTATAAAATCACTGTATAGAAATATTTAAGAAAAAAAAACAAATATTGCTTGTGTTTGGTTTCTAGTACAGTTGGAAATGGTTTATAGCTGGAAGGAGGGATTGTGGCAGAGTTATGGATGCTAGTGTGCTGAGTCCTGTGAAGGGGAGAGTTCAGGATCCTTTGGGGGAAACATACAAGGGCCACTGAATCTGGGATTTTTTTGAGGAAAAATGTTCCCAAAGGAGTTTGTGTCTACGTTGAGGCTGAGGGGCCAGTGGCACTGAGTCTGGGAATGGAAGTGGGAAGTGGAAAGGATGCTGTTGATGGAGGCCTCCTGCTGGGTCTGAAGGTGGAGTGCATGCTGTGAGCCCCAGGCTGGGGCAGGTCCACGCCAGTGGGGGAGGGATGGCAATGGGAAACTGAGGCCCACAGCTCGGTGGGCTCTGGATGCCTGAGACTTGGGGAGCCACTTCAGGGTGTTTAAGCAGGAGAATGACAAGAACAGGCCTGCATTTCAGAAAGATCACTTTGGCTGCAGAGAGCACGGGTTGTAGGACAACAGGTTGGAGAGGCTGCGGGGAGCGTGGCTTCACAGGGAAGTACCTGGGCTTTGGAGCCAAACCTACTTACCCTGCTTCTGTAGGTGGGAAAAAAATAGCATCTCCCTCATAGAGTCATTAGGAACGTAGAATGGGAAAATGCTTCCAGGGCCTTTATCACAGTGCCTAATACAGAGTAAACTTACAACAAATATTAGATATTTTTGTGCTATTATCCTGAGTCTGACCCCTTGAGGCCATCCCAATCCTCATTTCTAACCCCCACCACCATCCTCTTTGACCTGGAGCTTTAGAATGGCCTGCAATCAGGTCACTGGGTGCCTGGTGCCCCCATCAGCCTGCTCTTTCCAGTAGCTAGAGGGATTCTTTCAACATGGGATTTAATCACAGACAAAAGCCTAGTTTTCCTAGTAGGTAAGAAATGCAGAAAAGACTGACAACCCAGCAGAAAAATAGGCAAGTCAAAAAAAGAAACACCATTGGCTCTGAACTATATGGATAATTGCTCAACCTCACTCATAATAAGAAAAAGGCAAATGAAAACCATCTTTTCACCTATCAGACTGGCAAAGACATCTTGAAAATACTCTGCTAATCGCAAGTAACATATCACCAGCGGGATGGTAACTTGTTCTGATCTTAATAAGAGGCAATTTGGTAATACCTACCCAAACACCAAAGCCCAAGCCCTATGTAGGATACAACAGATCCCCAGCCACCTCTTTGACTTAATTTCTTGTTGCTCTTTGCCCTGGAAGGCTAAACTCTAGCTACTCTGACAAACGTACTGTCACTACACTTGCCAAACATTCTGCCTCAAAGCTACTCATGTGCTGTTCCCTCTGCCTGGAATGCTATTCCCTCCACCTGAAACTCTGTCCCCTCAGATAGCCAAATGGTTTAATCCCTTTCTTTGTGCAGCTCTCTGTTCAAATGTTATCTCTTCAAAGAGGCCTTCTCTGACTTCTCATCACTCTCTATTCTGTTGCAGTGCTCTCACAGGTAGCTTTTGCCATGTAACAAAACATACCCACACCTACTGGCTTTGAACAACAAATGTTTATTATTTTTTTGACCAGCCTGTGGTTTGGCTGGCAGTTCTTCTAGCTGGGGCTGGCTTGCTTGGGGCTGATTCATCTAAGTGGCCCTATTCACATGTGTGAGATCTTAGGACTGCTGAAATGGCTGGGACAGTTGGGCCTTGTTGACATGGTGGCAAAAGTGTTCTCAGAAATGGGGCACCCGGATGGCTCCATGGTCGAGCATCTGCCTTTGTCTCAGATCATGATCCCAGGGTCCTGGGATCAAGTCCTGCATCAGGCTCCCCACAGGGAGCCTGCTTCTCCCTCTGCCTCTCTCTGCCTCTCTCTGTGTCTTTCATGAATAAATAAATAAATAAAATCTTTTAAAAAAAAAGTGTTGTCAGAAGCAAGAGAAAGCAAGTCCAATATACAAGCACATTTTAAGCTCCTGCTTTCACCACCTTTGGTAATGTCCCATTGGCTAAACCTTGTCCTCTAGTTAAGCCACAGTCATTGTGGGAGAGGAATACTAAGGGCATGATTGAGGACCGTTACTGCAATATTGAGCCATTGATTGTTCATAGCAGTAATCACTGTTAGACATTATATTGTACATTTGTTTGTATAGTAACTGTATCCTTCTATGACAGTAGAGTCTTAGTGAGAGAAGGGGCTTTGTTTTGTTCACTGTTTATCATTCTAGCACTTAAAAAAGTGCTTTGTATGTGCTTGGTGCTCAGTACCTATTTATTGAATAACTGAATTAATGAAGAGAGAGAGGAGACTAGAACATTCTAGTAGTTGTATCTTTAAAAAAAAAAAAAGAAACAACAGCTTTATTGTCTTTTAACACATGTCTTTTGTAAGAACAAAATAACCAACATAGTAAAGTGAAACAATGAGCAGAGCCCATCCAACTCCAACCGCTAGGTGATAATAATGTACAACACATTAGTCTGGTTCGCAGACATCTTTATATGTTGTTTGTATGCAAAAAAAGGTATAGTTTTATATAAATAAAATCATTCTATTTATGTTGACTAATGACTGGTTTCTGGATTTTTAAGTTCTTTAACTTCTTTTTATAAACCATCGACTAGATATAAAAAATATGGGTAAAGTAAAAAGAAGCCCTTTTATCACCAAACACCCTTAACTTACCACCAAGGAGAAATAAACATTTTTGTTACCTTTAGATGCTCCCCCACCCCCCACCACCCCTCCATGTGCCTCTCTTCACCCTCCTCTTCCCTCTCCTCCTTCAGGGGAAACCACTACCCTGAGTTTATGTCTCTCACTACCTATGTCCCAGTTTCACCACATACATATTTCTCTAAACAACATATGAATCAGTTTTGCATGTTTCTGAACTTTATACAAGTGGAATCATGCATGCAGTGTACATTATTCCGCAAGTTGCTCTTTCCCCACAACAAAATGTTCCTGAGATCACCCTTGTCATCCCCACTGGGTGTAATTCACTCATATTCACTGCTGCATGTATGTCTGTATTGCATTGTTGATTGACAGTTGGGATTGTTTCCGTTTTCTTGGCCTTATGGTGGGGACATGGTGGGAGGTTCACCTCACATGGCAGGTGTGAGGAACACGTGTACAAAGGTTTCTCTTGACTGCCTGCCCAGGAGTGAAACTGCTCAGTCGTGAGAGATGCACGATTTCAACCTTATCAGATAATGTTCCAAAGTGCTCTTGCCAGCTTATGTTCCAGCCAGTGGTGTAAAAGTGTTCCAGTGACTTTGCATTCTCAGTGACACTTGATATTGTATGTTTGTAACTTGACGAAACACCTTGCTGTTTAAAAAAAATTAGAAAGGTGTGATCGGTATCGCTAAATTGCTCCTCAACAAGGTCTTGCCAGTCTATACTCCCATTAGTATTATATGAAAATCTCTTTCCTCACACCTTGGCCAATGATGAAAACTATAATTTTTTAAATATTTGCCAAATGGCGAGGTGAGAAATTCATTTAATTTTAGTTTGCATTCTTTGCTGACTAGAGAAATTGTGTAGTTTTAATGTTTTTGATGTCCGTATTTCTTGTGATATGAAATACCTTTTCATATAAAATTATGTTTATAGACCCAAGGTCAGGAGCATGAGAATAGAACCCTCCGAGTAATGAGAACTTTTCCAACAGAGAGTTAAGAGGCATGGTTTTGTGCAGCAGAAAAAGACACAAAATTAACTCTGGAGATTTTATTATTTCAATTTTCCTATGGCTCTTTCACCCTAATTGAAAGGAAACTAGAGATATTAGATTTTGACAAACTATCAAATTAAATTTTGTTTTCACTGTATGAAACTTATAAATCATAGAGTGCAGAATTAGAAAGATATTTAAAAATAGCATTTACATAATTGGATTTGATATGAGTACATCTACAAATAATCTAGACTCGTCCATTTTCTCCAATGATCCCCAAATAAAATCCACGTTATTTTTTATGTTTTTATAATGAAACAACTGAAACCACAGGAAGATAAATGACCTTTTCAAGGTCACAGCAAATCAATATCAAGCTCAAGGATAAAATTAATTTTCGGTCAATCATTATGCCCAAACTCTTCCAACCCCCTGCAATTTTTTTTACTTATTAAGAATTTAAGTGCTTTGAAGATGAAAGACTTCAGCCAAAGAATTGTTAGTTAAAATACAAAACAAAAACATTAGCATTGAGAGTTTCTAAAGTGTTGAAAGCTAAGTGTTTTAATGCTAAAATCCTTGACATTTAAGAGGCTCAGGAGCCAAGCTTCCTGAAAGCCAACTAACATGCAAATTATAACAAATTATTTCTCTCAGGTCTTGGCATGCTTCTTTTTGGTGCTAGAAGTAGAATGAGGTATTTGAGATCCAAATTCTATGGAAACTCGTGTAAATTAGAGCTGTATTCTGTGTTGAAGAGCATCCTATTTCCTACTCCCTCTTCTAACAGACTGGCTGGAGGTTACAATAATTTTGGGTCACAGAGGGCTCAGCAGTGAGAAACATCCATGATGATGTCTAGAACGTGCTAGTGTAAAATATGGCGCCTTGGCTCATTGACTATTTTAAGCTGCAAAAATTTGAGAAGCAGCCTGGGCAGGAAGGACTTTCTAACCTTCTCCAAAAGCAGGTCATAAAACCCTTATGTGGGAGGTACTCTCTCCATCCTCCTAAGGAAAGAACCATCCTCCTCTCTGAAGACAAAGGGATGCAAGGAATCTGAATGTACCGCCCCTGCCAAGTCTCCCTCGCTCATACCCTCTGTCTTGTCACACCTTTCCTCCAATCTCCACACTTCATCAAACCTAACTTGAAAACACAAGTTTAATTGTTTGTTGGGTCTTTATTTCCTTATGAAGGCTCCTGTATCATGAAAAACTTACTTAATTTACATCAATGTGCCTTACTTTTGTTAATCTGTCTTGTTACAAGCCACCATCCCTACCCCCTCCTCCCCCAAGTATTTAGAAGAGCACTGGAAAAAAATGTTCTTCTTGCCCCCCTCCATCTAACTGTTTTCCTCAGGCTACCCTCCTAATGCTTCTTCAGGTTTGGGTATCTTGTGCTTCCTTCTGCCCTCCTTTCTCGGAAGTAATTTAGATCTAATTTTAGTGCTAGTAGTTACTAAGTGACAAAGAGAGGCAATGTCAAGTCTACCCCCGAAGTTAACATTGTGGAATAGTGTTTGCTCTAAAACAACTTCCTGAACACTTTGGGAATTTGGTGGGGAAGGGTGTGTTGGGGAACATGTTTTTCTTCTTTCAAGGAGTTTAACCACCACTCTTGAGGGATTAACACTGAGCTGCAGTGGTCTCTATCTTTTTGTTCTCTCTGCAAAGCTAAAGGAGTTGGCAGGAGAGGGGTAGGTTGGCAGTTGTTCAGGGACCCTTCCAATTCCATTCGATCCCAGCCCATCTCCTCTCCCATCATCTCAAGCTTAGGGTTTGGGGGAGTTCTGGCAGCAGTCTAGGGTCAGAACGAAATAACATAACTGGAAGTCACCTTGCAAGGCTAAAAATAGGGAGGTAGTTAAAAGAAGTTTTGGGGGCTGCCTGGGAGGCTCAGTGGGTTAAGTGTCTGCCTTCGGCTCAGGTTCTGGGATCGAGCCCTGCATCGGGGATCTGAAAGTCTTTTGTTTGGTTCAGCTCCTTGGAGTCCCTTCCAGATGCTCCGATGGGATGCTGCCTGAGTTGTGCCTGAAAACAGCCACTAAGTTCTGTAAAATTCACCCAACTGAGTCTTGTTTTTAACAGGGGGAAGGAAAGGATATTGTGACTGACGCAGAATGATGGAGGAGCCAGGCAGGATGGGGGAGCTGAGCCACACAGGGCCTTCCAGGCTCGGGCCGGAGTTCAGGTTGCGTTCGAAGCGATGGGAAACCTGTGAAGGCTTTGAAGCTACCACGATCCAGTGTATGGCTCCCAAAGCTCATTCTGGCTGTTCTGTGGAGAACAGGAGCAGGGGCCTTGGTTGGAAAGACACTGTTCGGGAGTCAAAGGAAAAGAGAGCGGCCTTCATTATAGTGGTGGCAGTGGAGTTGAAAAGAAGTAGCTTTAAGATAGATTTTTGGGGGGATCCCTGGGTGGCGCAGCGGTTTGGCGCCTGCCTTTGGCCCAGGGCGCGATCCTGGAGACCTGGGATCAAGTCCCACGTCGGGCTCCCGGGGCATGGAGCCTGCTTCTCCCTCTGCCTGTGTCTCTGCCTCTCTCTCTCTCTCTCTCTCTGTGACTATCATAAATTAAAAAAAAAAAAAAAAAAAAAGATAGATTTTTGGGTATAAAGGTGACTAACTTGTTTCTATGTTAGCAGTGGTGGGGGGGGCGGGGGTGAAGGAAGAGGAGAAATCAAGGTCCTCAGAGGACCTTGAGGGATTTGGGTTTGAGTGTCTGCATGGACAATCTGTCATTTACCGAGACAGGAAAGACTGAAGGACAGGAGTTGTGCAAGATTTATTAGCTTTCAAGTATTTATCAGATATCCAAGTGTCAAGCAAGCAGTTGCACTCAGGAGTCCATGGAATGCACGTGAGATGTCTGGGGTGGGATATGTGCGTTTGGGAATTGCCAACACACGGAAGGCATTTTAAGCTGCCACACCAGATGAGATCATGAGGATAAGGAGTGCCCAGGTCTTAATCCTGGTCGGGCTGGCATTTACAGACCACACAGAAACAAAAGAGGCAGCAGAGCATTGGGTCAGTAAGGTGGGAGGAAATCCAGAAAACTAGAGAATGTCCTAGCAAGTGGTCAACTGTGTTGAGGGCTATATGTTTGAGCACTTCTTATGTGGCTTTGGGCAAATTGCTCCATCTCTCTCCCTAAACTCAATTTCCTCATCGGGAAAACGTGGACAAAAATAGTAGCACACTTACAGTGTTGTTGGGAGTATTAAAAAAAACAACCCCGATGTATGTAATGTTCTGTGTGTCTGGCATATAATAAATGATAAATGGTAGCTATTATTAGTCTACTGCTGTTGAGTTCTGAAATCTAGCAGGGGACATCTATATCAGGGAGAAACGTACATATATTTAGTGGGAAAGTTCCAAATAACAGATAGCCAGTTTCTTCACATCTTGCAAATCATTCTTTCATGTTCCTTCTAGTCTTTGTGTCTTTTTAGCTCTTCTGGAGTCAGGGCTTAAGATGTGAGAATTCCTTCTTCTCTGGATAGTCAAAAGTTGCTATGACAACTGCCTGGCAATGAAAAGTCCTGTGCTTTATTTACTTATCTGAGGGTGATGGGCTGCAGAAAGCGGGAAACGAGATTGCCACAAACATTGCCTCACAACCTATAGAAAGAGGACATGCAAGGACTGTGCTCTCCCATGTGCTGTCAGCATCCTTTATTATTTATGTGAGATTTCCTGTCTTCCTTTCTTTCCACAAAAGATTTGAGGTCGTCGATGATATTGAGATCTAAGTTGAGGCAGTTTAAAAAAGATAAATCAAGAAGATGAAGTACTATTTGGTGGAGACATAATCTGTAACAAACCTACAGAAACCAAACCTAACTCCAAGTATTCTGGAAATCAAAAATGGAAAACATGGTGGTTTAAGGAACTGTCAATCAAAAATCTGCTGTAAGGTCACAAGCGGGTTCATTGGAAGAGAGAAACTTCTCAACTCATACATGTTGCTACTCTGCCATAATAACGGCTGACACTTGCATACTACTTTCATGCTTTACAGAAGCTGGGGTTGCAGTAATCTTTTTTTTTTTTTTTTTTTGGCCCCAAAACCGTATAACAGGTTAATACAGATAAGAGAACTTGGATCATGAACTTTTATTTCCTAAGCCGGGCTCTTTCTACCAAACAAGGAGGCAGCTTCCTTAATAGCAATTTAAAAAATTATGAAACAGGGGATCCCTGGGTGGCTCAGCGGTGTAGCATCCGCCTTCCGGCCAGGGTGTGATCTTGGAGCCCCAGGATCAAGTCCCATGTCGGGCTCCCTGCATGGAGCCTGCTTCTCCCTCTGCCTGTGTCTCTGTCTCTGTCTCTCTCTCTCTCTGTCTCTCATGAATAAATAAAATCTTTAAAAAATAAAATAAAATAAAAAATAAAAAATTATGAAACAGGGCAGCCCCGGTGGCCCAGCGGTTTGGCGCTGCCTTCGGCCTGGGGTGTGATCCTGGAGACCCGGGATCGAGTCCCGCGTCGGGCTCCCTGCATGGAGCCTGCTTCTCTCCCTCTCTCTCTACCTGTGTCTCTGCCTCTCTCTCTCTGTCATGAATAAATAAAAAAAATCTTAAAAAAAATAAAAATAAAAAATCATGAAACATAACGTTCACAAAAGTACATAAGATTATTATACAAATTGTAAGAAATAACTGCAAAACAAACATCCATGGAGCCTCATAAAGTTAAGATATAGAACACTCCTGGAACCCTAGAACATTCTCAACATATTTGGTCTCCAGACCCCCTTAAGCTTTTAAAAATCATTGAGTGCCTCAATGAGCTTATGCTTATGTGGCCTATATCTGGTAGTATTTATATTATTAGAAATTAAAATTGAGAATTTACAAAAATATTCATTAAATCACTTTAATATAATAATAAAATTACTAAATCAAACTTTATGAAAATTAAATATTTGCCAAAGCAAAAAGAAGTTAGAAGAGTGACATTATTTCACTTTTTTTTCCCAGATCTTTTTAATATCCAGTTTATTTATTTTTAAGTGAGCTCTATGATCAACATGGGGCTCAAGCCCATGACCCCAAGATCAAAAGTCAGATGCTCTACCAACTGAGCCAGCCAAACACCACCTACTGTCCAGATTAATAGGAGACAACTGGGATTCTCATACCTGATTCTGCATTTATTCTACTGTGATACGTTGAGTTGGGTTTGAGGGAGCTCAGGGGAGGCTGCCCTAGAATGTGCTACTTTGGCCTGTGGACTATTTAGACCCAAAAGCAGACTCAAGAAGAGTTTTTGACTTCCTCCTTAACTGCCTAAAAGAATTTAGATAGGGGATCTGTACCAGGGAGACAGCTCTTACCAAAAATAATGTATTAGATCGGAAGACTTATCTGCATGGCCTGGCAGACATTTGTTTACCAAACATCTGCTCTTTTCATTTCCTGTGAATTGTCTTCCTCCCCTTTGAGATCCCCTTCTCCTGAGCTCAGAATGGTATGTAAACCTCAATTACCTGACTGCTGGAGGGCCTTGTGGGCTCCTATAAGCACAAAATTAAATTTGTTTTTCTCCTGTTGTTTTTCTTCTGTCAATTTAATTATTAGGTCAGTCAGGGAACCTGGAAGGGAAAAGGGGGCAAGTTTCCCAGCCCTACAGGCTAAGGTATATGAAGAAAATCTGACCCCACACATATACGTAGTTGTAAAAGCAGTGGAGTGTTTCAGTGGCCTTTTCAGCTGTGGATATTCTTTGTGCTACCCCAGAACTCCACAGGTAGTAGTGGGTTCTTTATTGTTTTTTTTTTTTTAAGATTTTATTTATTTACTTGAGACAGAGTGAGCATGAGCTAATACACGGAGCATGACATGGGGCTCGATCCCAGGACCCCAGGGTTAATGACCTGAGCTGAAGGCAGACGCTTAACCAGACTGGGCCACCCAGGTGCCCCCCTGGGTAGTAGTTTTAAAGGTTAGTTGCAGTGTGGAGTCTGAAACCGTATGGTACTCTGTTACATTAAAATCAGTTGGTCTAACTTGTTCTTTGAATGGTTCTGTCACCCATACATGATTTCATAACATTATACACTGTTCACGTGGAAAATACTGGTTCACTGAGTTATACAGATTCTCCAAATGTTGACAGATTTCATCATGCCATATCCCCAAATCACATCCATTAATATCACTACCAATTTTACCATAGAAATCTGCAAATATTGGTATGGAGTCAAGCTCTTTATGGTAGGTTCAAGTTTTGCAGATTTCAATTTTCACTTGAAAACTCAAGATTTCGTCATTGGCAGCTAATATTGTCACTTGTTTTCCTTGAAGTGACTGGTTTACTTTATTTTTGAGAAAATGTCTCCCAAATACCCAAGTCGAAATAAGCCACTGTGTCAGCATCCTTTCAAGTAAAAATGGTGTTCTATAAAAAAAAGTGACAAGTTTAGCAATTCGTTTGCGCGAGTGCTTTTCCTTGAGAGAACCATTGTGCTTAGGGTATGCAGCAGAGTGCTCTCCTTTCTCCAAGTGCGGTCTCTGGAGCAGCAGCAGCAGCAGCAGCATCGCCTGGGAACAGGTTCAGAAATACAAATGACCGACCCCCACTCCTGACCTACAACCCCCCAGATGATCCCGATCCCCTCTAAAGTTTCAGAAACACTCCTTTAGCCTTATAGCACTGGTTCTCAGTCTTGCTCTCATATTAGAATCCCTTTGGTAGCTTAAACTTCCTAATGCCTAGTTACCCTTGATCATTTTTTTTAGATTTTTAAAAAAAGATTTTATTTATTTATTTGACAGAGAGAGAGAGAGAGAGAGAGAGAGAGCAAGAGAATACAAGCAGGAGACAGGGCAGAGAGAGAGAAGTAGGGCTCCCCACTGAGCAGGGAGCCCCACCTGGGGCTCAATCCCAGGACCTTGGGATCATGACCTGAGCCAAAAGCAGACTGTCAACTGACTGAGCCACCTAGGCGTCCCCTACTCTTGATCATTAAATCAGAATGATGGGGGGGGGGGGGAGACCCAGACTATCAGTATTTTGTTCAGTTCCTCTCTTGAGTGCAGCCACTCCCTGAGGCCTTATTTCTCAAACAGTTCTGGGCTGTGTCCTTGTCTGGTGCTGGACAGCAGGTTAGTGAAAATGGAGCTGGCAGGCAAGTTCCTGGAGTGCTAATAACTAGCCTACTGCTGGTCGGAGAAAAATCAATGTGTTTTCAGACTCATTTTCCCATCTTGAATTGTCAGAAAATCCCAAATGCTGAACAAGAACGGTGTCCTAGGAGGACTCAGGAAAACTTCAGATTAGTTAAGCCTCTCTATTAGGGAAGTGCAATCCTGGCGAGTCGTTTTGCTTCCCACTGAAGCCCCTGCTTCAGCCACCAGGGCTTGCTTTTCTCCAGAGCCCTCATTTTCCCACAGACTGTCTAAGAAGAGCAGTTTTCACCCTTATTGGACTCAACATTTCCACTTTATAATAAATATTTGTAATACTCCTTTACCATCCTCAAATGAAACATGTATATATATAATGTAACCTACTTGTATATCATTAATATAGATATAATATATATAATACCCTAACCGCATTATAAAGGATAAATAAAATATGGTTAATTTGTAATTAAGATTCATATTGCAATATATAAATTCTTGGGAGAAGTTGGCAGACATAAGGAATTGTCAGATGTTGGCATGTGAATTTTATAAAAGAAGTCATGAAAAATGTTAAACATATTGTAAAGTAGGAAGAATAGTATTGTGATACTGTGAGATATATATGTATGTATATATATATATGGTTTCTACCATAGAGTTCCTAAAACGCTTGGGATTTCTTAAGGGAGGAGAGCAGCAAACGCATCTTTTGTTAATATTAATGAGGTGACTTTGGCAAAGCACCTGAGGGGTGGCTGGTCACCAGAGGAACTATGTGATCAGAGAGTTGGAACTTCTTTCAATCCCACTGTTCCCTCCTCCCCTTCTCTGGGAGGGAAGAGGTGCTGGAGGTGGAATCGACTGCCAATGGCCAGTGATTGAATCAGTCACATCTATGTCATAAAGCCTCCATAAAAAGGTTGGGGCTTGGAGAGCTTGTATGTCAGTTGAAGGGTTGAACATGCGGAGATCCGAGCAGAGTAGTGCACCCAGAGAGTGCGTGGAAGCTCTATGCCCCTTTCCTGTAACTTGCTCTGTGCACCTCTTCCATCTGGCTATCCCTGAGTTATATCTTTTTATGATGAACCAGTAATCTAGTAAGTAAAAACTTTCTCTGAGCTCTGTGAGCCACTCTTGCAAATTAATCAAATCTGAGGAGGGAGTCATGGGAACCTCTAATCGATAGCCTGTTAGATGATAACCTAGGCTTGTGATTGGCATCTAAAGGGGATGGGGTTGGGGACTCAGTTCTGTGGGACTGATCCCTTCACCTGTGGAATCTGATGCTGTCCCCACATAGTGTCAGAATTGAATTGGGTTGTAGGCTGCCCAGTTAGTGTCTGGAGAATTGCTTGGTGTGAGGACCCTGCCCACCCTCACCATATACATGTTGGAAATTGAGTTCAGAATCATATTAAGTATAATGAATTGAACTATGTGCTTGGGGTGCCTGGCTGGCTGTGGGTAGAGCATGTGACTCTTCATCTCAGGGTCATAAGTTGGAGCACCACATTGGGCACAGTTTACTTAAAAAAAAAAAAGAAAATGAACCATGTGTTTAATACCCAGCTTTATCAGTGATCACTTATCATATAAGTCTTTTTTATCCTTACCAATGAAATGTGACCCTGGGAGAAGCAGCATCAGTGTCACCTGGGAGATTGTTAGAAATGCAAATTCATTGGCCTCACCTTGGACTACTGAATCAAAATCTCTGAGGCAGGCCCAGGAATCTGTTTTAACCATCTCTACAGTTGGATTTGTAGGTCCACTAAGGTTTGAGAACCATTGATCTATATGATATCCTGACGTTCTCAGATTATTTTAAGGCAAATCTTAGATAGCACCTAGATGTATTATTTCATTCATAAATTATTATTTTAATTTAAAAAACAATCACACACCACTATGTCACTTATCAAAAGTTTTTTTTTACTTACTTATCAAAAGTTTAACTATAATTCCTGAATATGTTCAGAGTTTAAAATTTGCTCAGATTTTCATGTGTTTTTCTTTTTTTTTTTTTTTACAGCTGATTTGTTTGAATCAGCTTAAACATTGCCTTGGTTGATATATCTCTTAAATCTCTCAAACTGTAATGATTCTTCTATTTCCTACCATGTATTTATGAAGAAACTGGGTCATTTGTCACATAATTTCTCACATTCAGGATTTTGCTTATTATGTTACTATGTTGTCATTTTGTTATGTTCCTTTTAACTCTGTAATACTTACTATAATCTGGCTGTTAGATCTAGAGGCTTGAGGATATTCAAGTTTGATTTTTTAGGGGCAGGATTATTTCACAGGTGATGCTATGCCCTTCTCATTGCATCATAGCAGATCAATATCTCACTGTTTCTCTTTTTCCGATGTCTTAGCAGGCACCAATAATCATTGCTTTGGTCCATTGGTTCATTAAGAATTGCAAAATGGTGATAGCCTAAATTTTATAATTTTTTCTGCATTTATTATTTGAAATCTAAAGAAATTTCTTTGGGGTGCCTGGCTGGCTTAGTGAGTAGAGCACGTGACTCTTGATCTTGGGGTTGTGAGTTTGAGCCCCATGTTGGGTGTAGAGATTACTTAAAAAAGAAAATATTTTCTAAAGAGTTCAAATGTATTTAAAAAAAATTATTTTAGAGAGTGGGGGGAGAGGAAGACAAAGAGGAAGAGAGAAACCTAAGTAGACTCCAAGCTGAGCACAGAGCCTGAAGTGGGACTGGATGATACAACCCTGAGATCACAGCCTGAGCAGAAACCAAGAGTTGGATGCTTAACCAACTGTACCACCATGAATCTGTCTTCAAATATTTATGTAGGGAATACAATTTTCAAGGAAAGGCAGTGTAAGTGCTCAGTTCATAAACTAGTCTTAAAATAAGCTTGTACCACAAATTTTTACTTTTGAATACCATTATGTGCTTCTGTATTAATATATTTGATATTTTTAATTTACTTCAGTCATTATTCATTATGATGTGCTTAAATTGGCTCATTTTTTGGTCAGATGGAGCCTCTTCAAGTTGGCTCCTTATTTCTTCTGACACAACTTTAACAGTCTTTACTGCCTCCCTGCTTTGGGGTATGAAAAGATATTTCAGGCTCATCTTATATTTCCTGCCTCAACCCTAGAGTCAACTATTCCTCAAAAGAGCCTTGGTTCTATAGGGAACGGTTTGCCTTGACTGATCTCAGGTTTATTGGCTGAGGCCTTGCAAATTTATTGGCTGAGGCCCTGCAAATTTAGACAAAAGATAGATTAACAGAGTAAGACAGAAGAATTTATTAACACATGCATCACACATCCATCCTCAATGGGAGTGCTGTGATGAGAAACTCAAAAGGATTGATTAGAATTTGAGTTTATATATAACATCTTAGCAA
The DNA here is from genome assembly GCF_003254725.2 of Canis lupus dingo. Taxonomy (NCBI): domain Eukaryota; kingdom Metazoa; phylum Chordata; class Mammalia; order Carnivora; family Canidae; genus Canis; species Canis lupus. The sequence goes on along the minus strand of NC_064257.1, from coordinate 34,590,940 downwards.
AGAACAATAATTTATAGAGAAGTGACAAGACAAAGGAAAAGGACTTTGAGCTTCTAAAAGTGAAAAATTAAAAAAAATAAAAGTGGGAAATTGTAGGAAAGTGTTAATGGGGAAGCTAATGGTAGATCAGGGCTAGTTTTAGCAGGGATTGTTCTATGTGATACTCTGGTGCCTTCTTTGGGCTGCTGAGGGTCTGGAGTTGTCTCTCATGAATAACTAACTGATGCCTTTCTTGGTAGAGAGGGGAAGGAGGGGACGCTTTTACAAGTTTATGTCCTGATTTCAGGCAAATAGGCCAAGAGCAGAGAGCTTTTCTTATATCTCCTATTTCTCAGTTGTCTTCAGCTAAAAATTATCCTTATTCTTTTTTTTTTTTTAAATTATCCTTATTCTTAAGTGGCATATTTTGGAGTGACATATTCTGCTATTCTTCAGTTCCTTTTACAGGGAAATAGTTTTTAAGTCATAACCTGAGTGTTGGGAGTGCTCATTGCAATAGGATTGTTTTACTTAGGCTTAACAATACATAGTTACTTTTTATAGCTGTATAATATTCCACTATGTGGATGTATTACAATGTATTTAAACCAATCCTCCACTGATGAACATTTGGCCTAAAAGAAGTTTTAGACTATAAACAAATATTGCTGTAATTAATATTACTGCATTTTCATAATTTGATATTTTTGTCATATTTTCTTTGGGATAGATTCCTAGAAGTAGGATTCTACACTTGATCTTTGCCAAAAGGCTGGGAAGTGATTAGAAGTCAGATTCTGGGTCAAAGGTAAATGAACTGTTAATTTTGCTAGATTTTGCCAAATACCTACTATAGAAATTATACCATTTGTATTCCCACCAACAACGTGTGAGAATTCCACATGCTTAAAATAATTTTAGATTTTAGAGAAAACAAATTTCAAAGGAGTATGATAGCAATTTTATTTACATTTATATTTTGAAATAAAGGTTAAAAAGCATATTCATATATATATACATATATACATATATATGTATATATGGCACAAATTCAGATGCAGGTATATTGTATTGGTGATTCAAATATCAAGTCAGTGTTGCCGCTGCTGATGTAATTTTTCAAAATGGCAAAAACAATTGGTAAAGGGCAAACAAAACAAATTACAGTTTTCTCCCAATGTGGGGAGCATCCTTGCCTGTATAATGGTTCAGGTGTCTGAAAGACATGGGGAGAGCAATGCCTAGAAAGACAGTGGAGTTAGCTAGTTATTAAGTCATATTGATGCCCTGCAGAAAGAGAATGAGAAATTAAGGCCTGTTTATGAACAGTTAAAGCCTAAGTGTGAGAGCAAGAGTACCTCTCTTGGAACTTACAAAAAACTGGGACAAATTGTTCACCTTACCTTAGGGGTAAAATAGATAAGCAGCTAATAAGGGTGCAGCTTAACATCTATGATCAGAAGCAGGGAAGAATAGAGGGGAAGTTATCTCACTAAAAAGTCATATGTTGCTCAATTCTTGAATTTGAGCCAATTTTCAGATCTGGAGTCCACAACTAAATAAGTGGCTGAATCCCTAGGAGAAGGACTCTGCAACACTGTGGAAAGTATATATTATGATTTTTCCCCATTCCTCAAAGGGACCCAGGACATTTACTTGAGTAGGACACTTACCATGGGGGGAAAGGGAGATGCCCAGTCATTTCAAGGAGCTGTTTGGACCCAGGTTATAAGCAGAGTTTGATAACTGGAGACTCAGAGTATCATCATCATGCCATGGGTTCCTGGGTTCTATAAGCCGGGGCTTACAGAAGCAACTTTTTAGTCCTAATTAAAGTCAGGCTTACAGAGAATTCACATAGGTCTGCAGGCCTACTTGCTGGTCATTTCCCTGATACCTAAATATATAGTTGCAATAGATGTAATTGGCAGCTGAAGTATTGGGTCCTTAGGCTGTTAGATAAGAGCTAACATAGTCAGGAAGGCTAACTGGGAGCCTTTGAAATTGTTGGCCACCCCGGTTAACATAATAAAAAATGATAGTGTCCCGGGGTTGATGGGGGTGATTAGTGCCACTGTGCATCCTACAGTGTGAACATAGACTACCACAGCTAGCTTAACCAACTAGTAGTCCAATTCGAGCTGTGTTGGACATGCTATAATTGATTGCTAGGGCAGATTAATAAGGATTCAGGTACTTGATATGTGGCCACATATTTGTTGAATGTGCTCTTTTATATTCCAACCAGAAATAAGGATAAGAAGCAATTAACATTCATGTAGAAGAGGTCATATTTATTTCCACTTTTGTCCAAGGACTATGTTAATTCGTCTGCCCTCTATTATAATACAGTCTGAAGAGATCTGGACTGTCTGGACATTCCGTAGAACATTACACTGAAATATTATACCAATAATATACTGATGGGTAGAATGAGTAAGACATGACGTGCATGCTAGAGGCCTTGGTAAGATACATGTATCCAGAGGGTGAGAGATAAACTCTAAGAAGATTCAGTAAAATTTTGAGGCCCAATAGTCAGTGACATGTGAAGACATCCCCTCCAGAGTAAAAGACAAACTTCTGTATCTTGCATTTCCTACTAATGAAGCACAATGTCTGGTGGGCCTCTTTGGATTCCAAAAGCACAAATTTCACACCTAGGAATACCATTCTGGCTCATATCCTGGGGTATATGGAAGGTTGCCAGTTCTAAGTAGTCAGAAACAGCAATGGGCTCTGCAGCAGGCAGTGTGGAATTTAAAGCAAGTCCCAATAGGAGATCACAATATAGTCTTCTGGGATTTTGGAGCAAGGTCAGGCCATCTGTAGCAGAAGATTTTACTCCTTTCAAGGAACAGCCGCTGGCATAGTCCTGGGCCCCATTAGAGGCAGAAAGCTTGACCATGAGGCACCAAGTTACTATGTGTCTAGAACTGCCATCATGAGCTGAATTCTGTGAGACTTTCCTAGTCATAAAGTTGATGGGCCTAGCAGCAGTTCATCGTAATATGGAAATGATGCATTCAAAATAAAATCCCAAGGCATGAGTTAACCGCATAAGCTAGTAGCCCCACCCCCATATGACCCACTAGCACCCCTTCCTCTGGCTGTCTGGCCAGCTAAGGGAGGAGAAAAAAAGCTCAAGCTTGGTTATGAATGGGTTGGCTTGGTGTATGGGTGGAAACTATAAAGTGGATGGCAGCACATTACAGCCATATTCAGTGGTGTCCCTAAAAGACAATAGAGAGGGAAAATCTTCCTAGTGGGCAGAGCTTCAAGCAGTATAGTTGGTCATGAAAGACTTTCTTGTATGAAAGAATAAGTACCCCTGATGGGAATTTATATAGTTGACTGGGCAGTGGCCATGGCCTGGCTAGCTGGTCAGGGTTTTAAAGGAAAAGCCTGGAAGATTGGAGACATGGAAGTCTGGAGTAGAGGCATGTGGACAGACATAATAGAGTGGTCACAAAAGGTGAAGATGTTTGTATCACGTTTATTCCAACATTGGAAAGGGTATGAAACAATCAAGTAGATAAAAAGATTCTCCAGTTGATGTTAGCCAAGCTTTGTCATGGCCTCCCCCAAACTGGCACAATGCGCACCTGAATGGAATGGCCACATTTGCAGAGATAGAGGCTACACATGAGCCCAACAGCGTGAATTCCCCTTCCAAGACCAATCTAATTGCTTCTATCTCTGGAGGTCTAACTTGCTAGCAACAGAGACTAACACTGAGTCCCTGATAAGGCATTTTACTTGAGATAAACGAGCCATTTGGTGGCAAGTCAACAACACTGAGGCCCTTCCGTTCTGTAGTGACCAATACTTCATCCTAACATGGATAGATACCTATTCTGGGTATGGATTTGCCTATTTTGCCTGCAGAGCCTCAGCCTATACTACTATCTAGGAGCTTACAGAAGGCCCTATCCGCTGGCATGGGATTTAACTCAACAGTACATCCAAACAGCGGAACTACTGCACAGTAAAGGTGATGTGGGTGTAAAGCTTGTGACCAATGCATCTACTGGTTTTATCACCCACTGCACTACCCAGAAGCAGCCAGCCTGTTAAGAGCGCTAGACAACCTACTGAAAGCACAGCTGAAGTGTCAGTTTAGAGGCAATATTCTGTAAGGATTGCATATCATCCTTCAGGATGCAGTATGTCCACTAAATCGGAGACATCTGATTGGCATTGCCCCTAACAGGAAGAATATGTGGGTCCAGGAACAAAGTGGGGGGAGCAGAAGTGGCCCCACTTAATATCTCAACGAGTCATTGTGCTTCCTGTTCTCACAACTCTGGGCTTTGCAAGTTTAGGATTCCTGGTCCCCAAAGGAAGTGCATTTTTGTCAAGGAACACAATTAGAGTCCCACTGAACTATACACTATGGCTACTGTTTGCGCACTTTGGACTTTTTGTGTCTGGCCCCCAGCAGGCAAGAAGAGGAGTCCCCAACTTGGTAGGGGCAAGTGACCTAGATCAACAGGAAGAGGAAGGGCTGCTTTCATATAATGGATGGGGAAAAATATATGTGGATCCTAGGTGATTCCCTTGGAACCCTTGGAAGTCTCTTAATATGTAATTGGAGATGTGGGAGGACATGTGCAGGAATCCCTGCCTGAAAAGGATACAGTTGCCAATAACCACGCATTCTCTTTAGGAATAAGGATTTGGGTCACACCTAGGTAAGCTACTACTGGTAAAACAGTAGGATTTGGAATGGGTACTAGAGGAGGAGGATGAATAGCAGTTGCAGCCCTGAGACCAACTGAGTGATGGGGGTGTAGTCTGTCCTAGTAATCTCCTTCTTCTAAGGTTTAGCTCAGGAAGAGAAGTCTAGAGGAATTGTAGAAGAGCTGCACCCAGAACATAAGTGGAGAAAATGGATCAGTGAGGGGCAAGGGGTATTTAGGTGGTCATGGGATACACTGCTCAGATCTTCGAGAGAGAATCTGCTGGAAAGACTGGAAAGAAAAAATAGGATTGAGGAAATTATGAAGAGGATGAGAAATAATAGATGCAAATTCTTCTAAAGCTACAGAAATATCAGGAAATGATACTTATAAAGAAGATGAAGCAGATGACGAAGATGAAGGAACCAAAAAGGAATCCTTCAACAAAATGCCTCCGGCAGCAATTAAAAATGACAAATTTACCTCCAAAAATCAAGATACAAATTAAAAATATGCCAAGAAAATTCCTCCCAAACTGGCCTATTCTGAAGCACCTGATGGCCAAATAAAGAAACTAGTAAAGCATTTGTTAATGATGATATGAAGATTCTCGTCCCCCCCCAACCCCCCACCAAAGTGCCTGCCTATAGCTCAGGCAAAGGGTTGCAGATCATCAACTAAAAAAATAGTTAGCTGTAATGCTAAAACTGTGAATGCGAACGAAATTGACAGTAAAGTGGGAGCCTCAGTGGATCTATGATAAGATTATTGATACTGTATGCCAGATGCTGCCACTTTTCTAAAAATATTTTGATGCTATTTCACTTAGTGATGATAAGGAAAACCTAAAGAATGCCATATAGTTTTCCCTAAGTTCCTCAATGCATTTTGAGGTCATAAGAAGAAACAAACCCATTGCAAATGAGAAATGTGAATACTCATGCAGCCTGGGAAGTCAATTCATCTTATTTTCCATGTTGGATCTCGATTCTCAAGGCTTGTCTCCCCAAATTTATTGTGACCAACTTTAACCTAGGGGAGAAAAAAGAAAGGAAAAGCATCAAACTCATCACTTTGGCATGTCTCAGATGATCTTGTTTATATCCTCTTGTTCTCTTGCTTTATATAGGCAAAGGTTTCTGGGTAAAGTGTTATTTTTGTTTTCTTTATAAAGGGGAGAGAGAGAGAAATAGCAAGAGTGAGCCCCCTTGAGCACCTGCTGTGAGGCTTGTAGTTAGCGAACAGTCTTCTAGTGCCATACTTTGGGAATTCACCACAGCATATATGCTACAACCTTACCTTCCTTGAACATTTCCCCACCAATGGCTGAGCACAGTAAGGGTACTAGAGCCAGACTGTGCCTGCCCAAATTGAGACCCCTCAAACGGGGGTCAGTTTTTGCTCCAAGGCTCCCTGTTGGCCTGGCCAAGACTTTGTCAGAGCTATACCGCATCCTAAGGCTCTCCCTGCCTAACCTTGCTTGTTTCCCTCTCTCCTGAGTGTCAGAGCTACATCAGTGTGAAGGCACTCCTGGCCTACTTCTTCCTTTCTCCTGTATTCTTAACAGCCATTCTCCCCAATAAATGTCTTGCTCATCTGATTTTTTAAAAAAGATTTTATTTTTTTATTTGAGAGAGAGAGAGCATAAGCAGGGGGAGGGGCAGAGGGACAGGGATAAGCAGACTCCCTACCAAGCAGGGAGCTGGACATGGGGCTCGATTCCAGGGCCCTGGGCTCATGACCTGAGCCAAACGCAAACACTTAACAAACTGAGTCACCCGACTCATCTGATTCTGTCCTGGTGTCCTCTTTTCCTTTGATCAAAGTCCTATGTGTTGGAGGATATTTAGCATCCCTGGCCTTACCCACAAATGCTGGTAGCACTGTCTCCCTAATCTTTTTTGTTTTTTAAAGATTTATTCATGAGAGAGAGAGAGAGAGAGAGAGAGAGAGGCAGAGACATAGGCAGAGGGAGAAGCAGGCTCCATTTAGGGAGCCAGATGGGGACTGGATCCTGGGACTCCAGGATCACGCCCTGGGCCAAAGGCGGGTGCTAAACCACTGAGCCACCCAGGGTTCTCCTGTCTCCCTAACCTTGAGGCAACTAACATCTCCACAGATTGCTACATGCTTTTCTTGTGAACCACTCAAGGTGTAACCATCAAGACCACAAAGTTTTATAGCTAGGGGAGCTCTTACAGATAAAAAAGAAACAGAAACGTTTAATGACCTCTATTTCTTTTCTCCCTCTCCTACAGTGCCTTCACTTTCTTTTCATTCTCTCTAATAATTCTTGCACCTCAACTGAAACTGATAAACTTGAATAATGGGATATAAGTACCAAAGAGGCTCTATAGCATCAGAGGTTAGTGAAAAAATTAGGAAGTGATCAGTGTCTGAAACTGAAGCTAGGGAAAAAAAACTTCAGTTATGATAGATGAAATTAGCTGTATAAGTAATCCAAACTCAGAAAAGGCTGCAAACGCACTGCTTTTGTGATTAAGTGCTTTCCAGGTTTGATCAAAGCACAAGGATATAATCTCAGGAAGACATTCCTGGAATGTGGAGGTATTGTTCAGTAATCAATAGTAGGTAGCATTGTCTAAAAAACACCCAAGAATAGTAGTTTAGTTGGCTTATAAGTTTATATCAGAGATTGTTTTTCACTTTAAAAAAAATATTTTGACAGAGACAGTGAGTGAGGGCATAAGCAGTGGAGAGCAGGAGTGGGTGAAGCTGGCTTCCTGCTCTGCAGGAAGTCTGATGCGGGGCTCAATCCCAGGACCCTGGGACCATGACCTGAGCCCAAGGCAGGTGTCCAACTGAGCCACCAAGGTGCCCCCATTTTTCACTTTTCACCCGATGAGTATTCAATCAATTATATTTATTGATTCCCTGCTATATCCCAAGAATTTTATTAAGTGCAAAAGTATACAGTGATAAACCAAACATGATCTTCCCTCAAAGAGCTTATTACATGGAGCATGCATTCTTGATGGGCAAAAACCCTGAGATATTACAATGGTTTGTGGCCCTCCAAAGAGCCACAGGATGTAACAGATATATGGGATATCTGTAATTTAAGATCTCATAGGTGTAAGAGAAAGCAATTAGGAAAACTGGCTCCTTAAGGGACTCAGAAAGGAAACTAAGGTTGAGAAAACTGATTTTGAGGAAAAAGACAAATGAAGACGATGAAAGGGATTAAGAAGAAAAAGGAGAATGGTAAGAGAAATAGGAAAGGAGGAGAGATAAGGAGAAAGTATGTGAAATTTTAAGAGACAAAAATAGTTTTTGTCTGCCACTGAGCCATATGACATATAACTTTTTTTCCTTGACATTCTGAAGTATAAGCATATTTCTCTACATTAGTTCTGGCTCTGGCAACAAAGTATTAAATGTAAAAAGCAATACTGGAATGCCTGCTCTTTATTAAAAGAATTCCCATATCCTAGAGCATTCTTTTCTTGCTCAGATACTCCAAATGTCCTCACTTTTTCTCATTGGAACTTGTGCACAATTTCCTCTTAGGTTCTAAGGACCCCATTATCCCAATTACTGTTATGTGAACTTTGTTAACTCCATAATAGCAAAGCCTTCAGTTTTATAGCAATTTCTTTCATTTATCTGCCCTAGTAGACAAACCCATTGTTGTTTGATAGCTTATGAAGCTTTTCTGCAGTTTGGATTTATCCCTCAGGATCATATATCTGCCTTTGCTTTGAATATGGGTGCACTTAGTGCCTTTCTGATTCCTAGTTGGATTTCCAATACTATTTTGAATAAAAGTGGTGAGAGTGGGCAACTTTGTATTGTTCCTGATCTTAAGAGGAAAATCTTGCAGCTTTTCACTGTTGAGTATGATGTTAGCTGTGGACTTGTCATATATAGTCTTTATTATGTTGAGGCACATTTTTTCTATACCTACTCAGTTGAGATATTAACTTCAGTGTGTTATTGTTCATAACTTAATTGTTATTAACTTGTAGGACTTCTTTATATATTCTTGATACAAGTCCTTTGCTTGATACATATGTGGTGCATACTTCCCAGTCTGTAGTGTAATGCTGTCTTTGAAGAACAGAAATTTAAATTTTGATGAAGTCCAGCTTGACTTCAAGGTTTGAAGTCCAAGTCAATTTTTGCTTTTATGAGTAGTGCCTCTTGTGTCCCATGCAAGAAATATTTGCCTACTCCAAAGTTATAAAGATGATCTTCTATGTTTTCTTCTAGAAGTTTTATGGTTCTGTGAACCATCTTTAATTTTATATATGGAGTTAAATACATATAAACAAATAGATATCCTTTTTAAAAAAAAACAAATAGATATCCAATTGTTTTAGCAACATTTTTTTTTTAAAACAACAGTAACAACTTTCTTTCACATTTAATTGCTTTAGTGCCTTAGTCAAAAATGAAATGACTGTATATGGGGGGTTCTATTTGTAGACTTGAATCTGTTTATTTACTAGCCTATCCTTATATAGTAACATACTATCTTGCCTACTATAACTTTACAGAAACCTTGTAATCAGGTTGTATAAGACTTCCAACATTGTTCTTTTTACATATTGTTTTAGCTAGTCTAGGTCCTTCAGCTTTTAGGATAAATTTTAGAATTACTTCATCTATGTCTAAAAAAAACCCCAAACAAACCCAAAGAGAGCTTGCTGGAATTTTGATAGGGATTGGGTTGAATTTACAAATCAAAGGAAAAATGGAAAATGGATAGAGTTTTACTGTCTTAATGATAGGATTTTACCATCCATGAATATGACATATTTAAGACTTTAAAAATTTCCATCAGGGCAGCCCCGGTGGCTCAGCGGTTTAGCGCCGCCTTCAGCCCAGGGCGTGATCCTAGAGACCCAGGATCGAGTCCCACGTCGGGCTCTCTGTATGGAGCCTGCTTCTCCCTTTGCCTGTGTCTCTGCCTCTCTCTCTGTCTCTATGAATAAATAAATAAAATATTAAAAAAAATTTCCATCAGCTATGTTTTATGGTTTTCAATACAGAGATCTTGTACATATTTTGTCATGTTTATTCCTAGGTTTCTGATATTTCTAGATACATTATACAAATGGTATTGTTTTCAGTTTCATTTCCCAATTGTTTGTTGCTGGTGTACAGAAGTAGAATTGATTTTTGTGTATTGACCCTATATCTTGTGACTTCTAGTAGCTCCTTTGTGTATTACATAGGCTTTTCTATATATACAATCATGTGGTCTGTGACTGCAGTTTTACTTACTTATTCCTAATTTTTTTATATAATCCATATACTATAAAACCCACTTTTCAAATGTATAATTCAGTGGTTTTAATATATTTGCAAAGTTGTGCAACCTCATCACTATTTAATTCCAAAATATGTAGCTTTTGCTTAGTATATCATGTGTTCAAGGTTCATCCAGGTGGTAGCATGTCAGCACATCATTTTTATGGCTGAGTAATATTCCATTGCATAGATATACCAATTTGTTTATTTATTCATTAGTTGATGGGGATTTGGGTTGTTTCTACCTTTTAGTTATGAATAGGGTTGCTATGAATATTTGTATACAAATTTTTGTGTGATCATATGTTTCCAATTCACTTGGGTATATACCTAGGAGTAGAAATGCTGAGTCATATGGTAACTTTATGTTTTAAACTCTTGAGGAACGGCCAAGCTATTCCCAAAGCACCATTTTACATTACCTACCACTGGGGTGTGAGGGTTTCTATTTCTCCAAATCCTAACTAATGGTTGTTATTATCCATGCCATCCTAGTGAGTATAAGATGATATCTCATCATGGTTTTGATTTACATTTCCCTAATGACAAATGACGTTGATCATCTTCTCATGTGCTTTATTGGCTGTTTGTTTATCTTCTTTTTTTTTTTTTTTGTTTATCTTCTTTAGAGAACTCTCTATTCAAATCCTTTGTCCATTTTAAATTGGCTTGTCGTTTTATTGTTGAATTGTAAGAATTCTTTATATATTTTTGAATACAAGTTCCTATCAGATATGATTTTCAAATAGTTTCCCCTATTCTGTAGGTTATCTCTTCACTTTATTTTTTTCCCCTCACGCTCTTCCTGTTTATTCTGTATCAGTTACTGTGAAGGATGAAATCTGATTGTGAATAGATTGAAAGAAAATAATGTACAATTTTTTAAAACAGTTTTTATTTAAGTAGTCTCTACACTCAATGTGGGGCTTGAACTCATGACCCCAAGATGAAGAGTCTCATGCTCATCCAGCTGAGCCAGCCAAGTGCCCTAAAAATATACAATTTCACACAATATCTAGCTATCAACTCGGTAAGTATACGGGTACAATATGATACAGAATACGATGAAGGAAACTGAGCCTGCTAAGGGTTTAGAGCATGGAGAGCTTAAGAACATCATCACTCATGTTAACAAAACCCAAGTGCTTTGAAAAACAAACTCCAGGCCATTCTCAGCTGTCTTTCATTTCAAAAACGAGTTCTGATGTAGAGTGCCATGATTCTGTAGATTTCTGGTTGCTTTCTCTTTGTTTGTGGATAAACCACTTTCTCTCTTACTTCTTAAGATGTGCTCACAGGAACAGTGCAGGCTGCAGAATGAGAGTCCCTCAAGAAGCACAGGTCCCAGGGAGGCAGGACCACAGCAGGATCAGGAGGGTCTTCTGCTATTAACCCACTGCGGAGGGATTAAGGTAGTTGCCTCCTGAACACACAGCCTGGCCTAAGTGGGGCAGCCCATCTCCATCCTCCTTTCTGTCTGTAACACTTGCCATTCTTGCCAGACCTCCCCTGCCCTCAAGGTGAGTTCAGCTTAAAGGCTGAATTGTAAAAGTGTGAGTTTGGGGTTTAAGCCACCAGCACACACAGGGTCACACAGTTGGAGGTCTGGTCCTAGGAGGAGGCTACTACTGCACTCTGGCAACCACAGCACTGAAGAACGTGACCCACTGTTGCCAGAAAAGCTGGAAATCCAGATTTGTATATGAGCCCGATTCCAAAATGTTGCAATTTATTCATATTCTAGCAAAAATATTTTCAATAACATAATTGATTAAAAATAAGAGCCTAATCAGGCAGACTGTGGACTGTAGCACCACTAAACCTGCAACCTGGTTGCATCTTGTCTTAATTTCCACATCAAATCTTTCTGAGGCACATGAATCTGGACTTCTGGGGTCTTAGCTCTTCACAGGACATTTTTTGGATTTTTTTTAGGCCTAAAAGATAGTAATCTGTTTTCATTTTTGTTCTTCGGGATGTTTTTCAGTCTTAAGCTAAAAGGATACTTAACATGGGGCAGTGCTTCTCTTATGTTAAATTATTCCAGTCACGTATTATTACAAAGATAGCACCATATCAAACTGAATGAGGGAGCCATGAACAAATAGGGTATGGAGAATTCTGAAAAACCAAAGTAATAACTGAGAAGCTGAGCGGTTTTCCTCCACTGTCTGTGATGCTCACACTCAGCTGCTCTTCTCTCTTCGGGCAGCTAATAGGACCTGCCTCCCAGCCTTCTTGACCTTTACCACTTGATGTCTCAGCTGATGGCAGGAAGCGCTGGGCCCTGGTACATTGTGCACAACTTCTTGGAGTCTGGGGCAGTTGGTTTTGTTTATCCACTCCTGGTATAGCTCCTGTATGTGGGCACTGGTCTAGGGGGCTGCATGGGGATATCAGTGTGTATGCCTTCCATCTGCCATGGCAGCACCTTGTCTGCATGCCCATCCTTGGTCTGGGCTTGGCCTCCGTCATTTAAACATCCTCTGGTCCAGGCAAGCACTGCTACCAAGTGGTATGACAAATTGCCCTTCTTCAGTTTCAGAACCATCCTGGATGTTTTGAAAGCAGTACACAGCAGCAAAGCATAACAGAACCTACCCATTCTTTTCAAAGTTAACCTCCTGCAAGTCTTTGTTCCTCGGGATGTGGCAGGTAACTTCCCTCATATCCTCATTAAACAGCTGGTTGGCTGCATGCCTGAAGATGTGTGCCAGGTACCTGCTGGAGCTGGCTCCATCATGGTGCCTCATCTTTTCCTTCAGGCCTCCAAGCAGAGTGTACATGGCAGTGTCTTTTCACCAAGAGGTCACTTTCCTCCATTATCTGAAAAAATTTCACCTGAGGTTAATATGCAGTCAGCACCCAGGAAACCATGTGAAGCTGTGGGAAAATCTTCTCAGAGGACCTCCAGTTTATTGTTGTAGCAAGGGGCCACAATAACGTGGAAAATCTTGTCTGGGGATAGGTTCTGCTATCTGGCGAAGTAATCCATCACCAGGGAGCCCATGATCTGCTGGGGAGAGTGGGTGGTGTAGAGTTGGAAGGGTGACAAGGGTAGCCCAGCCTATGTTCCGAATATGGGGCCCAGCCTGGACAGGTGGAGGTGAGCTTGGGTAACACTGGCTCTTCCTCATTGTGCTGGTGGCATCAAGGCACAGATCCTTCTGACTTTCCAGGGTGCTGAAATCTACAGTTATTGCTGTATCAGAGACAGTGCACACCCCCAAGACTTTTGAGGAAGCCACAGTCTTCTGGAAGCATCAGTCACACTGAGGCGGAATTTAGCAGCAAAATAAGGCAGAGACTGTGGACACACCAACACTGCTAGAACCTTGTGCGGTGAGGTATCAGAGTTCTTAAGGTTCAGAACTCAAAAGTAGTCCTTGGTGTTCTGCTCGGAAACCTAGATCCCTTTCTCCACAGTCACACAACTGTCATGCACCAGTTACTCAGAAATGCCTTGGCATCAGCTAACTTACGGGATTTTCTCTTCTTCCACATGTAGTGCACTCACTTCATCTGAAATGGGGAAGGTTGGGGGCCAAGGTTTGGCCTGAGAGGAGCACCAGGAAATGCAGTCTTTTCACTTTCTTGATAGTGTTCTTTGAAGCACAAAATTTTTAAATTTTGGTGAGGCATTGCCATGCCATGAAGATTTATGGCTATGTTTTCTTCTGAGTTTTTAGCTCTTACATTTAGGTCTTTGACGTATCATAACATTTGTATATGTATAGGGATTCAAGTTCATTCTTCTCCATGTTTTCCCAACATCATCACTTTTTGAAAAGACCATTCTTTCCCCTATTGAATTATCTTGGCACCTTTGTCAAAAGTCAATAGACCATAAATATAAAGGTATTATTTCTGGACTCTGAATTACATCTCACTGATACATGTTTTTGGCAGTACATCTGTGTTAATTACTGTAGTTTTGTTGTAAGTTTTGAAATCAGGAAGTCCAAGTTTTTCTGATCTTTATGCATTTTCTTATTATTACAGTAATTGGGACCTTCAACATAACCCTGAATAGAAGTGGTGAGAGCAAACATTATGTTCTCCTAATGTTAGGAGAAAAAAATTTAATATTTCACCATTACATTTTTTAAAAGATGATTGTTGTTACACTGAGGAAGTTCCCTTCTATACTTGCTTTAAGTATTTTAACATGAATGGGTTTGGATTGTCAGATTTTTCTGCATTTACAGAGATCAATATTTTTTCTTTTCCATTCTGTTAATGTGGTGAATTACACTGACTTTTCAATGTTAAACCACATCTTCCTTGGGATTTTATCCTTTATATTGCAAGGTTCAATTTGCCAATATTTCATTAAGAATTTTAAAGTCTATATTCATGAGGTTTGTAATTTTCTTGTAAAATGTCCTGGTCAAGTTTTGATATCAGGATTATATTGGCATCATAAAATGAGTTTCGAAGTGTTCATTCTTGCTCTATTCTCTGAAATATTTAGGGTTAGTATTTTATCTTCTTTAAAAGTCTGATAAAATTTACTGGTGAACCCATCTGGCCCTGGAATTTTCTTTGTGGGAAAGTTTATTAGAAATTCCGTTTCTTTGATACTCATCTAATTTAGCTTTTCTTTTTCTTCTTGTGTCAGTTTTTTTGTATTCTTTTCAGGAATTTGTCCATTTCATTTGAGTTGTCAAATTATTGGCATAGAATTGTTGAACTATCCCTGTAATATCTGTATAATTCATTATTTTGACTGCATTAAAATTAAAATTTCTGCATACAAAAATAAAGTAGATGACAATGAATCAGGGCAAAATAAATATATAACATATGGAAGAAAAGGATATATTGAAGGAGCATACAGTCTAGTGACAGAAAGAGGGAATTCTAATTCAGTGTGACAAATACCATGAGAGGTAAACAGCAAACAACAGGAAAGATACACTGTCCAATTTAAGAAGTCAGAATCATGATGTCCAAGTGATGAGTTACATTTGGCTAACTTGAGGTAAATTAATATAATCAAATTTATGGACACTTAAAAAGCTGAGAATTTAGATCTCAGATATAATTATTTCACATTGGTCCTCTACCTATGGGCATCTACAGTCAACTGGCTGCCGTTTCACTAACATATCTTTAATTAAAAATAAAACAAGTTTTGGTAAAAATGATATGTACTTTATTTTAAAAATTCAAATGATTGGGGAATATAAAAATTAGTGAAAGGAGGGTCCCTGGGTGGTGCAGCGGTTTGGCGCCTGCCTTTGGCCCAGGGTACGATCCTGGAGACCCGGGATCGAGTCCCACATCGGGCTCCCGGTGCATGGAGCCTGCTTCTCCCTCTGCCTGTGTCTCTGTGCCTCTTTCTCTCTCTCTGTGACTATCATAAATAAAAATTAAAAAAAATTTTTTTTTAAAAATTAGTGAAAGGGAATAAAGGGAAAGGAGAGAAAACAAGTGAAAATATCAGTGAGGGTGACAAAACATGAGAGACACCTAATTCTGGGAAACGAACAAGGGGCAGTGGAAGGGGAAGTGGGTGACGGGTTGGGATGACTGGGTGATGGGCACTGAGGGGGGCACTTCGCAGGATGAGCACTGGGTGTTATGCTATATGTTGGCAAATTGAACTCCAATAAATAAAAAAAATAAAAAATAAATAAAAAAATTCAAATGATAAAAAAGTCCAAGAGACAAAATAAAAACCATCTGCATTTTGGGCAACATCCTTCTAGATCTTTTTTGTACATTTATATCCACATATATATTTGTGCCAAGATGACACTGCTCCTGCTAATTTATATTCTTTTATGGGGGGGGGGGACCCATATGCTATTAATGTATTTCATATGAATATTTTCATCATTGTTTCTGATGGCTTAAAGGTATTCTATGTCCACATGCACTGTAACTTAAATAGCATCCTAGTGATGGCACTTCTTTTTGTTTTGTTTTGTTTCTAAAAACACCAATTACAAAAAGGGAGTGAGAAATATCCATGTGAACGTTTACTTTGCTTTTTTCCTTAGAATGAATGGACTGGGAAATGAGATTTTGGGGCAAAGACTAATGAAATTTTGGTAAGTAAGATTGTCCCAATTTCAACCTTACCATCAATAGTGCACAATAGCAATAGTAACCACGTATCTCTATGTACCCTGATGGACAAAAAGGATGTGTTTGGAATGTTGAGCATCTTTTCATTTAATTAGATGTTTGTTTTTCTTAGTTTAAAAATGTCCTATTGATTTCCTTGGATAATTTGTTTTTAAAAATTGATACTTTAAAAAAATTGAAGATTGATTTGAGAGAGAAGAGAGCACACAGCATGTACACAAACCCACTAGCATAGGGGAGAGGGGCAGAGGAAAAGGGGGGAAAGTCTTACCAGACTGCACTGAGCACAGAGCAGGATGCAGGGGTGGGTTTCACAATCCTAAGATCATTATGAGCCAAAATAGTCTAAGTTGGATGCTTAACTGACTGAGCAACCCAGGCGCCCCTTAAAATTGACATTCTATGAGCTCTTTGTATAGCAGGAATATTTTTCCTTCTCTTTCCACATGATACAAATGTATCTTCCACTGGTTCATTTTTTGTGTGCAGATTACAATTTGTATAAGATTACAATTTTCATGAGGTTAATTTTTATCAGTTTTTTGTCCATTATGGCTTCTCTCATTTCATACTTAGCAAAGGCCTTTCTCAGCTCAAGATTATAAAGATATTCACCTTGGGCAGCTCCGGTGGCGCAGCGGTTTAGGCCCGGGGCGTGATCCTGGGGGCCCTGGATCGAGTCCCACGTTGGGCTCTCTGTATGGTGCCTGCTTCTCCCTCTGCCTGTGCCTCTGCCTCTCTCTCTCTCTGTCTCTGTCTCTATGAATAAATAGAAATAAATAAAGATATTCACCTTGATTTTCTTGTAGTATTTTTATGGCTTCATTCTTTACATTTAAGTTTTTGATTCATATGGTATTTATTTGAGAAAGGAGCTAAAAAATAAAAAGCCTGTCTCCGTTATTTCTCAGCTAACCTTTTTTTTTTTTTTTTAAAGATTTTATTTACTCATGAGAGACAGAGAGAGGGAGAGAGAGAGAGAGAGAGAAGCAGGCTCCATGCAGGGAGCCCAACGTGGGACTCGATCCCGGGTCCCCAGGATCACGCCCCGGGCCGAAGGCAGGTGCTAAACCGCTGAGCCACCTGGGCTGCCCCGAGATAACCTTTTTTCCCACTTGGCAGTGATTTGTAGCATACAGTTTACTGATTACCACCAAGACTTCTGGAGTCCCGACTTCCTGGCTTCAATACTTACCAGTAAAGGCTCTGGGTAAAGTGGTGAAGTTGAGAAAATAATAAGAACCCTGCTTTAGGGTTAAATAACATGACATGAAAAAGGGCTCTGGTACTTGACAGCCGAGCGCTCAGCAAATGCGAGCTACTTGGCCCAGCAGCTGGGCTCTGGATTCTACCTTCCATTCACTGATCCTGCCTCCCCACGCCTTTGTCAGCCATGCGTTGACACTCCACATGACCCAACTTACAGTCCCATCCAAATGGCTTCTCCTTCCTCCTTTCAACAAAAGAGGTGCCAACCCAGTTGCCTTTCTAATTGTAACTAGAGCCCGGGTGAGAACTAAGCTGTGCTTCACAGAGCAGGGAGAACCCAAACCCCGAACCAGGACCCTGGAACAAAGGCGGCAAAGAGAGCGCGCTTGTCTTTTACGACGGATCCTTAACGGCTGAACACCCGACCTCATTTCAGCCCTTGGCATGTTAAGGGATGCTTTCAAGAAACTGCTACCTTCTCCTCCAGCTCTGCTGCACGCCCTCAGGACCACCAGCTCGCAAAGCCCCCCCGAGCGGGCCCTGGCCTGCGGCAACCAGGTGAGCCGTGTGGGGTGTGGGGCGGCCACGTCCGCCGGGCCTGCGGAGCCGACTGCGCCGCGGGGCGGAGGCCGCAAGGCTGACGGGGCAGCAGGCGCCTCGCGGCCCTTAAGTGTGCGCGATCGGGGACGAGGGCGGGACGGCGGCGGCAGGGCCTCCCCGGAGCCCTCGAGGGGGGAAGAGTGCGACGGGGGGCCCTAGAAACGCAGCGCTGCCCGGAGGCGAGGGGGACCGGCCGCCCGCTCCCCCGCGCCCGTCACTCTGCTCGCTGAAGCCAGCGCCGGGGTCCCTCGGGCTCGGGGGAGTCTGCGCGCCCCAAGCGCTCCGTCGTGGCGCCCCCGCCGCTCCCGCCGCGGCTCGGCTCGCCTCCTCCCTCTAACGGTCGCTGGTCGCGCCCGGCGTCCGCGGCGTCGGTGACGTCGGCGTGGGGGCGGGACTTCCTGCCTGGCGCGCTCTTAGGACTCGGGACCCGGTGCGCTCCCTGGGCTGGAGGGGCGGCGGGCGGGCCTGGCGGCGGCTCCTGCCTGCCTCGCTGCCCCGAGAAGGCCCGTCCGCCGAGGCGGCGCGAAGCTGCTCTCCGCCGCCGCCCTTTCCGCCCCCGGAGCTCTCCCGGGATACCCCCGATTTCCCTGGAGTCGCGAGCCCCGGGGCGCGCTCGGCCCTCCTCCAGCCCGCGCCGCAGCGGCCGCCGGCGGGGCCCGCACCCCGCGGGGGCGCCGCGTCCCTCCCCGCAGTGCCCGCGGGCGGAGCCGGGCAGGTGTTCCGCGGCGGCAGGCGCGGCCCCGGCCCCGGGCGCCCTGAAGCTTCACGCGTGTGAGTCTGGTACGTGACCTCCTTGGAGGCGGGCGCGGGCTTGTCTGTAGTTTTGGTAAAGCTCCGTCTTCACCTCTTGCCCTGAATTGTTTTGTTGTTACTTTTCCTGTAGAGGAATTGGAGGGAGAGTTAGAGACGTAGGTCGTGAAACCTCTTCTGTGGCCAATTAAGTGCACGTGAAACTCTTTATGGAGGTTAAAAAAAATTTTTTTTTTGAAGTTTATGTGTATGTAAGTTATCTCTACCCCCCAGTGTGGGGCTGGAACTCCCCACCCGCAGATGAAGAGGACATCAAGAGTGCGCGCTCCTCCTGAGCCAGCCAGGCGCCCCTTTCGGGAGCTTTGGGATGGACCCCGGCGTGATGCTCGTGCAGACACTTTACTAACTGGTTGCACGCGTGGTGGTACCACCAGTTTAATCTGTGATGGAAAACTGTGCTACCGTTTTCCATAACCCCGCAGACATTGGCAGTCATCTCAGAGATAACGTCTAGACTGTGTAAATGAATGCCTGGTTTATTTATTTTATTTTTTAAAAAGAATTATTTATTTATTTATGATAGACCTAGAGAGAGAGAGAGGCAGAGTGTGTCACAGGCAGAGGGAGAAGCAGGCTCCGTGCTGGGAGCCCGACGCGGGACTCGATCCCGGGACTCCAGGATCGCGCCCTGGGCCAAAGGAGGCGCTAAACCGCTGAGCCACCCAGGGATCCCTGAGTACCTGGTTTAAATGGACATATTTTAATGAATCCTTATTGACTAGCTTTTGACCACAATGAATGGGCCCTTAGCTCTTAAAAATGCCAAGTATTTTTAGAGTCTTCAGTTACAGTTATATTAGTTGTGATTATGAAGCTGTTTCAGTAAAATCTCAGAGGTGTCTAGGACGGCAAGAAACTTGTTCTTGATTTCTTATATATGTTATAGTTGAAAGTGTTTAAGCTAGGAGCACAAAATGCTTCAGTAGGTCTAAAACCAAGTAGGTTGTTAAAGCACTGCTTCTGTTACCAAGCAACATCTCCGTAAACAAGTCGAATACTCAACTAGAATATAATTAAACGTATCTATCCTACAATTATCTGGATTCAGAATTCTGTAAATTCATGGGTTTAGCCTGTAGGTGGTTACAGTTAATACACACCTTCTGTACTGCGGTTTGATTTCAAATTCATTTCGTGTGGAATTACTAGAATGTTTTGAATATCAGTGTCATACAGGAGTCTCCAGAGAGTTGCAAATGGATTTGAGTTACCCTCAAATAACTTGTTACTTGGGACACTGCTTGTCCGATGTTCTTTTTTTTTGAATATTTTCTAACCAGATGATGTGCAGGTTATATTCAGGAATTTTTCTGATAATAGAATAATACTAATTTAGGATTACATAGCACATTGGGAGGTTGAAACACTATATCTGCAAGTGGTTTTTAAAGCCCCGGTAGAGCCAATAACCTCACTCTTTTCTCCACCCATTGAACCCTTAATGATATAATTTGTGTGACTATATGGCATGTAGTTTTCACAGCATAATTTCATGATTTTTTTTGAGTGCTATAACATATTAAGTATGTAAGAAAAGAGGTGAGAACATTTGAGACACTATGAGACTGAAAGACTTCTCTGAAATCAAGCTATTGGTAATGAGAATTGGAACTTGAAGTTTAATGTTCTTTACATCATGTCTAACTACTTTGCAAAAATCCATTGACTTCATTTTAGTCCCCTCCCCCTTTTTCTTTTCCACATGCTAATATTGAAGTAATGAAATATTCAAGAGTTGGACAAGACAAGAAGAGAAGAAAAATCAAGAATGGCTCATGTTGTGTGATAAATTCTTAGTAATCCAAAGTCAGCATTTTGTCATGGAAAGTTCTAATTCAAGAAGCTTAGAAGAATGAATGAAATGAATTAAGTCTTTTTTTTTTTTTAAGATTTATTTATTAAGATTTTATTTATTTACTCATGAGAGACAAACAGAAGCAGAGACGCAGGCAGAGGGAGAGCCTGACGCGGGATTTGATTCCAGGACCCCGGGATCATGACCTGAGCCAAAGGCAGACAGACGCTCAACTACTGAGCCACCCAGGTGCCCGAAATGAAGGACATCTTAACAGAAAGATTAGTTTATTGTCAGAATCCTTTTGTGTGTGTGTGTGCGCGCGCGCGCGCGTTTTCTCTAGGTACTGCCTCTGCCTAAAGTAAATGAGTTTTATTTTAACTTTGTCATCCATAATATATTACGTTAGTGATTTTTTCAAATTGTCTAATCTTTGTGTACTTTTAGAGAATGTGTGCATGTATCTGTAAAAAGTTTCCTGAGGTACTCTTCCCTTCGGACTAGAGTTCACATTTCTTAATCAGAGCTCTTCAAAATCTCCTCTCTGCCTTTACCTGTTCGTGTTCTTCGTAGGAAAACTATACTGTGTCCAGGCTGATTTCCTCACTATCCTTTAAACCTATTCATGCTGTCACCCTTTCTTCTAAGTCTTCATGTCATTCTCCCTACCTGATTTTTCCCTTCTTTCCTAAAATCTGAATTGTACCTTTTCCATAAAGTTTAACTCCACCATAATCTCTGTAAGGGAGGAAGAGTTCTCTACTCTCTGAGTGTCTAGTTGGCCTACGAATTAAATGACATAGGACACATTGACAGAGAAAAGCACACAATTAAAAAAAAATTTTTTTTTTACATGCGCTTGGGGGCCTTCACAGGAGAATGAAGACTCCTGAATGAGAATGAAGTGATGAGAGCAGAAAGCTTTTATACCTTTTAGATAAAGAAACAATAAATTTGTGAAAAAGACAAAGAGATTTCTGCTGAGTAGTAAATTGTGGAGAAGTGACTAGGAAGATAAAGGTTAGTTTAATAAGGCTTGTTTGTACAGATTTCTCAGCTTTGATTCCCCATCTCTGGTGATAAGAATGTTTTCTTTACTCCTGGTACAGGGTTTTTTTTTTTTTTTTTTTTTTTTTTTCCTCCTTCTGGGATTTTTATCTTCTGGTTTTCAGGAGGAACAAGGAAGGACAGAATGCCCCTTTTGCACCTGTTGTTTCTCAAGTGTCTTTAACTCAATCAGTACACCAAAATGGCATATTTTAGGGTAGTATGTTCTGAACTTCTTCATCTCTGAAATCCTATAGAATGTTTTTATTCGTCATACTCCTCTGATACTTACACTTCATATTGCATTTTATCATTTTTGTGTATATGCTTCACCTTCCTAAGTAGATTGTAAGCTCCTTAGGGTCAGAACACCAGATCTCAATGAGCTGTATCCTTAGTATCTTCCAAATGGAAGTTGCTGAATAAATGTTTCTTAGAGATGAGGAATGTGCATTTGCCCTTTCCCCCTTCCATAGTGTAGTAGAAGTAAATGAAAATCTTTTGAGAGAGTAACAGAGAGGAAGGGCAACTGTAAACCATAAGGAAGGGGATTATAGAGTGGGAATTCATTGGAATTGGAAGGAAGGATTGTATTCCTAGAAAGTGTGATATTTGAGAATTTCCCGTGACAATATTAGCAGTAAGGACTCCCTCAGGAATGCTGGCACTACTCTCAAGTGGGCATGGGGAGTTTGATCAGTTTCCTGGTTCTTCCTTAGTAGAATCTTAATTTTAAAGAAACTTCCTCCAACTCTCTCCTCTACCTCCCTTGTATAATTTTTCTCTCCCTATCTTCCCATTTTACTTACCCCTTTCCATTTTACTTTTTTTCTAGTCAAGACTTATTTATGAATTATGTCAGTACTTTGATTTGTCCCTAATAAAGTAGCAGTTGTCTTGAGTTTTATTTTTCCATTGGGGCTGCCTCTGTGTGTCACGGAGAGATCACAGACTGTGTAGTCAAACTAGTCTAGCTTTTTTTTTTCTTTTTTAAGTTTAACAGAGATGTAATCCAGTAGTAAAGAAATTAAGCAAGAAGTGCCCAGTTAATTAGTTTCCGTATATTATAACTTCAAATTTTTCTTTTTCTTTTTTTAAGATCTTATTTATTTATTCATGAGAGATACACAGAGAGAGAGGCAGAGACAGGCAGAGGGAAAAGCAGGCTCCCTGCAGGAAGCCTGGTGTAGGACTTGATTCCAGTACCCCAGGATCACAACCTGAGCCAAAGGCAGATGCTCAACCACTAAGCCACCCAGGTGCTTCATAACTTCAAATTTCTTTTGCATTAAAATTCATAGAGTTGGGAAGAACCTAAACCTATCCATTTCCTTTTGGAAAGTGCCTATCACTATGAAAATATGTCTTTAAATAAATTCTAGATAATTTTTGTAGTCTTGCTGTAAATTATGTATCTGATGCTTATGACAAAATTGCTTCATTTAAAGCTATAAAAAAGAGTCCCAGTATTTTTATAAATCTTGGTTTGAATCATTTGTTTTTTAGTAAGCTTGCTGTCCTAGCTTCTGAGTTGTTGCCCAGTAACACATTTGCAGGATAACATAGCAACCACTGAAAACATTAGCAATGGACTATGGGGATTATGATAAAGTTGAAGTGCTTGTCTTTAGTGTTCATATTCAGTGTTTTTTCTCATCTGAATCATATTTTTATTGTTAACTTATAGAGCATACAATATAATTACGTACTTTTGGAGTGCTGACAAATTATTACTTGCACATTATTTTTCACATACAGGTGTGTGATATATATGAAGGATATGTGAAAAGATTGGTTCAGTTAAAGATTAGCCTATTTGGGGCAGAAAAACTATTAAGTAAAAATTAGCATCAGAGTTCTCTACAACTGATATAGCTAGCAAGAGCTGGGGAGGATGCAATTCTTCTCTAAATAGTTTTTTTTTTTTTTTCTTAAAAGATTCCATTCGGGGATCCCTGGGTGGCTCAGTGGTTTGGCGCCTGCTTTTGGCCCAGGGCGCGATCCTGGAGTCCCGGAATCGAGTCCCACGTCGGGCTCCCGGCATGGAGCCTGCTTCTCCCTCTGCCTGTGTCTGCCTCTCTCTCTCTCTCTCTGTGTCTATCTATGTTAAATAAATAAATCTTTTAAAAAAATAAAGATTCCGTTCATTTATTCATGAGAGACAGACAGAGAGATAGTGTGAGAAAAGAGGCAGAGACACAGGCGGAGGGATAAGTAGGCTCCATATAGGAAGCCCAGTGTGGGACTCGATCCCGGGACCCTGGGAACACGCCCTGAGTCAAAGGCAGACCCACAATGTTGAGCCACCCAGGCATCCCTCTAAAAAAATTTTTTTTAAATAGTATTTTTATGTTCCTTCTGGAGGTTCATTGGAAACTTAGATCAGTAAGCACGACCAATAGACATTATGATTTTGAGGGATGAGAACTATGATTCAGGAGACGAAGAATTGACTGAGTTAGTCACTTAATCTTTCTTGGCCTGTTTTCTCCTTTCAAAAAATAAATTCCTGAAAGTTTTTTTCAGAGTTGTATGTTTACAATTTATTTTTCATCTATTTTTAAAATATTTATTTATTTTAGAGTGCCCATGTATGTGTGCATTGGGGGTGGGGTGGCAGAGGGTGAGGGAAAGAGTCTTAAGTAGACTTTGCAATGAGTGCAGAACCTGACATGGGGCTTAATCTCGTGACTCTGAGATCACAACCTGAGCTGAAACCAAGAGTCGGACACTTAACTGACTGTGCCCCTCAGGTGCCCTGCATGTTTACAATTTAAAGCACATTTTGTTTCTTCTGCTTATTTTAGAGTGCCTGTCATGGGTCTTGCACTATATTAGGTACTGAGAAGATTGTGAATAAGAAGTAGTGCCAAGTCTCAAGCAGTGCCTGTGAGAGAAAATGAATGGTTATTTATAATTTACATATAATTATTTGTTGTTGTTTTTTTGTATATATAATTATTTGTAATACAAATTGGAAAGCGCTATAAAGATAAATGACTGTGTGTTTGGTGGCATATCCGAAGGATACCTGACCTAGAACTGCAGAGAATACATTATAATTAAATGCCAGATTAGAATTATGTAAATGTAATCTAGGAGTAAACAGAAGTATTAAAGCTAGCCTGGAGGGAGTTAATCAGTCAAGTAAAACTAGGGAGAGGTTTCTCTGAATTAGAGAGTCAGAGGTCATCAGCAATAGTGGGAGTTCAGATCTTGGGTGTAGATGGGATTTCTAGGGACAATATGTGGAATCAGAAGAAGGCTGGTGGATATCTGCATGTAATGAGTAAGTGGAGAAAGAGTAGGGAGGAAAACCAGAGAAGGGTAGAATCTTGGAAGCCAAGGGAGGAATGCTTATCACATTTAGTTATTGATTAAATGGAAATTGTCAAGAAACATTGTACAGAACTATAAATGCAAACCCATCTATACAAAGATGCTCTCTGCAAAGATCTGAACTCGCAAATGGGGCAAGGTCAAATCTTTGCTTAGCGTCATAACAGAGAAAGTATATGGTTGACCTTTGAACAACATAGGGGATGTGGGGTCCCAAAATTCTATGTCTGATTTTAATTTGCATTTCCCAAAATACAATGATGTTGAGTTTTTCCTGTGCTTCTTAGCTTTTTATAGGTCATCTTTGGTGGAATTCTATTCAAACCTTTTGCCCATTTTTTTTTTTTTTTTTTTTGGTTAGGCTTTTTTTGTTTTATTATTGAGTTGTAAAAGTTCTTTATATATTCTGGGCTAACCTCTTTTATTATAGACATATTTACAAAGATTTTCTCCCAGTCTGTGGCTTACTTTTTCTTATACTTGTGTTTTTGAAGTACAGAGATTTTTAATGAAGTCAAGTTTATAATTTTTTCGTTTTACAGTTTATGATTTTGATATGTTTAAGAACTTTTTGCTTTATCCAAGATCACAAAGATTTTCTCCTCTGTTTACTTTTAGCTCCTTCATTTAGATCTAGGGTCCATATTGAATTAACATTTGTGTATGGTTTAAGTTTTTAAATTTTTCTGATGCCAAATGGATGCCAAGTTGCCCTAGCACCATTTGTTAAAAAGGCTGTTCTTTTTCCTTTGAATTATATTGGCACCTTTGTTTAAAAAAAAAAAAAAATCAGTTGCTTTTAACATAAGGATTTATTTCTAGAGTCTCATTCCAATTCTAACCATCTATATTCCTATCTTTACTCCAGTACTACACTGTCTTGATAACTGTAGTATTACAGTAAGTTACAAAATGGGTAGTG
Organism: Canis lupus dingo; assembly: GCF_003254725.2. Taxonomy (NCBI): domain Eukaryota; kingdom Metazoa; phylum Chordata; class Mammalia; order Carnivora; family Canidae; genus Canis; species Canis lupus. Next base: position 34,565,184 of record NC_064257.1, on the reverse strand, counting down.
TAGGGGTGCCTGGCTGGCTCAGTGAAGCATGCAACTCTTGATCATGGGGTCGTGAGTTTGAGCCCCACATTTACTCAAGAAAAAGAAATACAAATAAAACTTCAAAGAAAAAACCAAAATGGGTAGTGTAAATCTTTCCAACTTTTTCAAAAAGGATTCTAGATTCTTTCTATTTACATACAAAATTTAGGACCCACTTGTAAATTTCTACAAAAAACATTTGTTGTGATTTGATGATTTGCTTTGAACCCATAGAGCAGTGTGGGAAAGATTGCTAATTTAAGAGTCTTCCAATCCATGAATATGTGATGTCTCTCTGTTTTTTAGTTTTTTAATTTTTTCAACAATGTTTTTTTAGTTTTCAATTTATGTGTCTTATACTGTCATTAAATTTATTCTGAAGAATTTAGAATTTTTGATATTGGGAGTAGAATTTCTGTAATTTGACTTAAATTATTCATTGTATAGAAATGCAATTTTTTTTTTCCAGAGTCTGTGAAGGGACACGGGGATGCAGTGGGCCGGGATGCAGTGGGCCGGCAGGGTGAGGCAGGGGGGCCGGGTGAGGCGGGGGGGGAGGGTGAGACAGGGGCAGCGGGGGGGGGGGGGGGGGGAAGAAGAGGAAATCTCAAGCAGGCTTCCCACACAACACAGAGCCTAAGGTTGGATTTCACAACCCTAAGATCATGATCTGAGCAGAAATCAAGAGTTGGTCACTGAACTGACTGAGCTACCCAGGCGTCGCACAATTAATTTTTAATATTGTCTCAACATATATATATCTATATATTTTTAAGATTTTATTTATTTATTCATGAGGGGGGAGCGCAGAGACACAGGCACAGGGAGAAGCAGGCTTCATGCAGGGAGCCCAATGTGGGAGTCGATCCTGGGTCTCCAGGATCAGGGCGGCACTAAACCACTGAGCCACCTGGGCTGCTCAACATACAGGTTTAATAAGATCAGATCTTTGCAATCTGGATGTTAATACATTCATTTTTACTTTGTTGTATGGGCTAGATCCTTCAGTAAGATGTTAGATAAGCATTGGGAATGCATTGCATTGCTCCTGGTCTTCAGGGGGAAGCATGTAAGATTTTCACTATTATGTGTAATGTTAAGTGTAGGTTCTCTGTGGATGCCCTTTATTAGATTGAGGAAGTTCCATTTTGTTTTAGTTTGTTGAGTTTTTAATTGTGAATGTGTGTTGGATTTTGTCAGATTTTCCCTGCTGCATCCAATGAGATGATCATAATGGATTTTGTCTTTTATTCTGTTAATACGGTGTATTACAATAATTGATTTTCAGAGATTGACTCAACTCTGTATTCCTGGGATAAGTTTCACTCAGTTGTGCTATATACATACACATAACATGTATCTTTTATATGTTGCTAAATTTGGTTTGCCTAGATTCTATTAAGGAATTTTGTGTTTATATTTATGAGGAATATTAGTCTTTCAGTTTCTTGTGATGCCTTTATCCAACTTGGTATAAGGACAGCAGTGGTCTCATTGAAGGATAGTGTTTTCCCCTTCTATATTTTCTGAAATAGTTTCCTAAGGATTGCTATTTAACTATTTGATAGCATTTACCTATAGAGCTGTATGGGCCTGGGCTTTTCTTTGTGGGAAGATTTTTAATTACTAATTCAGTTAACTTGCTCGTTTACAGTTCCATTTGATTTTCTGTTTCTTTTTGAGTTTTGATAATGTGTGCTTTTTAGGAACTAGTTCATTTCATATTAATTATTTAATATGTTGATAAAAATTTTGTATTTTTAAAATAGTCTTTTAAGTTACTATAAGGTTGGTGATGTTCTCTCATTCCTTATTTTGGTAATTTACATCCTTTCTCTATTTTCTGGTAAATCTAGTGTGTCTGGTAAAATCTGGTAAATCTAAGTGTGTCAATTCCGTTGATCTTTTTAATGAGCCAACTTTTGGGGTGCCTGGCTGGCACAGTTGGTTGAGTGTCCAACCCTTGGTGTCAGCTCAGGTCGTTGGGCTCTGAGCTCAGCGCAGTCTGCTTAAGATTCCACTTAAGATTCTCTCACCCTCTGCTCCCCATCCTTTATCAAAAAAATAAATTAAAAAAGTAACTTTTATTTGATTACTTCTATTCTTTCTATTTTCTGTTTGATTTCCACTCTAACATTTTTTTTTTTGTCTTTTTGTTCTGCTTGCTTTAGGCTTAGTGTGTTCTTTCCACCCACTTGTTTCCTAAGGTAGAAGCTTAGATTGTTGATTTGTGACCTTCTTCTTTTCCGATAGTTGTTTAAAGCTATAAATTTCTCTCTGAGCAGTGCTTTAATTACATTCCATACATTTTGATACACTTTTTGTTTTTATTCAATTCAAATATATTTAATTTTTCCATGTGATTTCTTTGACCTATGGGTTATTTAGAAGTTTGTTGTTGAATTTACCAGTATTTGGGAGTATTCCCAGATTTCTTTCTGTTGTGGGTCTCTGATTCTATTGGGATCAAATAAGGTACTTTTCATGATTTCAGTATTTTTAAATTTACAGAGATTTATTTTGTGGCCCAGCATATGGTGTATTAGATGGAATGTTTTATGTGTATTTGAAGAGAATACGTATTCTGCAGTTTATACTGTCAGTTATTTAAAGTTCATTGATAGTGTTTGTCAGGTCTTCTGTATCCTTGCAGATTTTCTTTTTCTATCATTCATTATACTCTGCAACTAATTTTGTTGCATTGTCTATTTCTCTCTCTCTTTTAAAAAGAGTTTATTTATTAGAGAGGGAGAGAGAGAAAAAGCCATGAGCAGGGGAAGGGGCATAGGGAGAGGGAGAAGCAGACTCCTCACTGAGCAGGGAGGCTGATGTGGAGCTCAATCCCAGGACCCTAAGATCCTAACTTGAGCCAAAGGCAGATGCTTACCTGACTGAGCCACCCAGGCACCCCCCCTCCTTTCTCTCTTTTTAATTTATTTATTAGCAAGTGAGTGAGCGTGGGGAGGAAGGGCAGAGAAGAAGAGAGAGAATCCCAAGCTGACTCCACGCTGAGCACAGAACTGGATGTGGATCTCTATCTCAAGACCCTGAGATCATGACCTGAGCTTGAAACCAAGAGTCAGACGCTTAACCAACTCTGCCACCCAGGTGCCCCCTCTGTTTTTCTTTTTAGTTTTACTTTTTTGCTTCCATGTATTTTGGAGTTTTGTTGTTAGATGTGTATGACTTATAATTATTATGTCTCCATGTTGTCATGACTGTTCCATCGTTATGAAAAAATCCTCTTTGCCTTAAGTAACATTTCTTGTATTAAATTCGGTTTTGTCTTTTTAGTTTTATAGCCACTCTAGCTTTCTTACAGTTACTGTTTACATAGTATATATTTTTTCTGTTTTTTAATTTTAACATTTTTATGTCTTTGAACCTAAGATATATCTCTTGTAGACTGCATACAGTTGGGTCTTGTTTTTGTTAATTCAGTCTTATGTTGTCTGCCTTTTGCATGGGGGTGTATAGTCCATTCACATTTAATGTAATTGTTGATGTTGGATTTATATCTGCTGTTTTGTGATTTTCTGTTTGTTATCATGTTTCCCCCCCCTTTTCCTCCTTTACTGACTTTGTGTTAAATATTTTTTAGTGAGACATTTTTTTCTGTTCATTTCATTCAATATGTTATTTTCATATTGGTTGCTCTCGTGATAAACACTTATGGTCCCCTTCAGAATGATACTAACTTAATTCTGGTGAATTATAGAAACTTGACTTTAGTGTATCTTTTTCCTCTTTCTTTATTCTGTTATTGTCATGCATATTATGCAGTTATGCATATTATAAACCCAGCCAAACAGTACTTTATTTTTTATTTTATTATTTTTTTTAGCACTTTATTGCTTTATATAATCTAATTTTTTAAAAGAAGTGAAGAAAAGTAATGGGAACAATTATATATCTAGAATTTTTGTATTTACCTATATAATTTTTAACAGGCTTTATTTTTCTTTTTCCTATGTATTTGTTACTTTCTGGTGTAGTCTCCAGGCTTCCTTTAGTATTTCTCCTAAATCATGTTGGACAGCAGCAGATTCTCTCAAACTTCATTTATCTTTATTTCACTGTCATTTTTGAAGGACTGTTTTGCTGAATACAGAATTCTTAGTTGAGAGCTTTTTTGTTTAAATTACATTGTTTCTTTTTCTGGCCTCATTGTTTCTGATGGGATGCCAGCTGTTATATCATTGTTCCTTTGATGTGATGAGTCATTTTTCTCTTGCTCCTTTTAAGGTTTGTTGTCTTTTGTTGTTTATTTAAAATTTTTTTTTTGTCTATCAGCAGTTTGTTTTGGTGTTGATCTGTTTGTGTTGGATTTGCTGGGCTTCTTGAATAGTTAAATTAATATTTTTCTTCAAATTTGGGATGTTCTTTTTCTTTATCTCTCTCCCTCTTCCTTCCCCCCTTCCTCCTTCCTTCCCTCTCTTTCTTTCTTTTTTCTTTTATTCATTCATTCATTCATTCATTCATTCATGACAGACACAGAGAAGAGGGGCAGAGGGAGAAGCAGGCTTCTTGCAGGGAGCCCCATGCTGGATTTGATTGATCCCAGATCCTAGAATCACTCCCTGAGCCACCCAGGCGTCCCTTAACCATTATTTCTTAACTTTTTTTTTTTTTTCTTGCCCCTGTTGCTTTCTTCCTCTTTTGGAACTCTCATTACATGTGTGTTGATACACTTTATATACAGAATCTGATATTCTGTTCATTTCTCTTTATTATTTTTCTTCTCTGTGTTCTTCAGAATGGATACTTTCTGTTGATTTTCTAGTTCATTACTTCTGTCTTCTGTCATCTCAGATCTACTGTGGAGCCTCTCTTGTGAGTTTATTTCAATAAGTAAACTTTCAACCTCAGAATTTCCATTTTAAAAAGCAATTCTCTTTCTGAGATTTTTAGTCATCTGAGTCATTGCCATCATACTTTCTTTGAGTTCTTTAAAGATGCTTTCTTTTGTTTCTTTGAATGTATTTATTACAGCTTCTTTGAAGTTTTTGTGTGCCAAAATGGATATCTGGAGACACTCAGAGACATCTTTTGTTTGCTGTTTTTCTTCCTGAGAAGACTTGTATTCTATTTTTTTGTTGAATACTGGATTTTAAGGTAATATTTTGAAGCAGCTCTATGTTTTGAGTTTTTTCTTGGAGGTTGGTTTTTTTTGTTTGTTGAGTAATTTGGTCTAAATTTATGAAGTCTTTCCCCTACATTATGTTGTTTTTAATTTTTTTAAAGTATTTTATTTATTTGTGTGTGTGAGAGCGAGAGAGAGGGAAAGAGAGCATGTGCACAAGCTGGGGGTCTGGGCAGAGGCAGAGGGAGGAGCAGATTTCCCATTGAGCAAGGAGCCTGATGCAGACTTGATCCCAGGACCCTAGGATCATGACTATATCTGAAGGCAGACACTTAACTGACTGAACTACCCAGGTGCCCCTGTATTATGTTATTCTTGATGTCTACTGGGTTTATATATATGTTTTCAAACCTGGCTTCCTGTGTCTGCATACCTCAGTGTTCAACCAAAGATTGGTCAGAAGTTGTGTTCAAAAGGCCTAACCGATGGGCGGGGTCCCTGGGTGGCTCAGCCGTTTAGCTCCTGCCTTCGGCCCAGGGCATGATCCTGGAGACCTGGGATTGAGCTCCACATCGGGCTCCCTGCATGGGGCCTGCTTCTCCCTCTCTCTGTGTCTCTGTCTCTCTCTCTCTGTGTCTCTCATGAATAAATAAATAAAATATTAAAAAACAAAAAAACCCAAGCTTGACAAAATATAGTTAATGCTTAATACTAATATGGCTAGTACTGCTGACAGATCTGTATGAGGATAAGGGAGTGCCTTCAGACATAGATCATTTTCAAGTTTGCCTGGCTTTTACTTTGCATCAGCCTTTCTTGCCATATGCATAGCTTTATTGGCTCAGGATGTGTAAATGGCATGGACCTGCGTCAGTCTCCAGTACACAGTCTTAGTTTAACCTACACTAATAAACAGTTTATCAAGCTCCCTAGCCCCCACCCTCCAGGCAGTCTCAACTTCCAGAACTCTTGTGAAATCCCCAGCTAGTCTGTGAGTTTGTTGCTTGCCACATAGAGTCTTGCAGCCTCAGGCTAAAGGTGCCACTGGCCCTCACTGTTAGGTTACCATAGAGATCTCAGCTCTAACTGATAGTGCTTCAAATCAAGTAGTGGTGGTGATCCTGCTCTTCATAGTTTGCCTTATGCTTGTTAAACTCCTACACTGACAGGTGGAGGGAGATGGGAGTAGCCAAAGGTAAGTATGCTGTAGACTCATGTTCTTCTTAAGCAGAGTTCAGTTGTTTTCATGAATAAACACTTTTCAGTTTGTTGAATGCCTTTGAGTGAATTCCAGATCACTGAACTGGTTGTTTGGCTCTTTTGTGAAAAGGATTTATCAACCTGCTCATTCTCTCATGCTGGAAGTAGGAGATCTGTTTTTCTCTTCTTTTCTTTTCTTTCCTTTTTTTTTTTTTTTTCATGATGTATTTATTCTACAGAAAGAGGGGAGAGAGTGAACGAGAGTGGGAGGAGGGGCAGAAAGAAGAGGAGAGAGTGAGAGACTCAAGCAGACTCCCCTCTGAGCATGGAGCCTGATTGGCTCCATCTCATGACCTGAGCTGAAATCACAAGTGGGACACTTAACTGACAGAGCCACCCAGGCACCCTAGGAAATCAGTTTTTATACTTCTGTGTGAAATTATTCTTTCAGGAGCAGGAGGATGAAATTTGACCCATACTTTTTATTCTTTTCTTTTCTCCTTTTTTCTTTTCTTTCTCTTTCTTTCTCCCTTTCCTTTCCTTTCCTTTTCTTTCTTTTCTTTTGAAAGAAAGACATAAATGGTAGAGAGAAGGAGAAGTAAACTTGCTGAGCAGGAAGCCCACCATGGGGCTTTATCCCAGGACCTGGAGATCATGACTTGAGCTAAAGCTAGATGCTCAACCAACAGCTAGCCAGGCCACCCTTCTCTTGTATCACTCATAATCCTTTGCACAATATTAGGCATTTATTAGTTACTCCAGATGTGCTTTTTGACTTAAATTCCATCATTTTCATCAAGCATCAAATTATAAAGCATTTGTGGTTGTAGAATCTCAAGACCTATGCAGTTTCTTGCTTTTCCTGTCCTTTTGATAAGTGGAAGAAACTGCTTACTATTCCTTCAACAAGTGTTTATTGACTACCGGCCATGTTCTAGCTATTATGTAAGGTTTGGGGAGTAGTAAGATGACCAAAACATAATTGATCTCAAGGAGGGCTTAGCCTAGTGCAGGAGATTGGAATACAAATAGCTGATTATGATACAGTAAAATAAATCCATGTGTATAAATACTTGGCATTATGGAAAAGTTCACAATGACTCAGAATGGATTAGAGGAAAAGAAAAAGAGAAACATTTAGAAAAGACTTTCAGAAGGAAGTAGTGATTGTGTTGAATATAAAAATGAGTGAAAAGTAAGATTAGGAGATTATATTCCAGGGCAGCCCCGGTGGCTCAGTGGTTTAGAGCCGCCTTCAGCTCAGGGTGTGATTCTGGAGATCCGGGATCAAGTTCCACGTTGGGTTCCCTGCATGGAGTCTGTTTCTCCCTCTGCCCATGTCTCTGCCTCTCTCTCTCTCTCATGAATAAATAACATCTTTATTAAAAAAAGATTACATTTATGTAATGTAATCTTTATTACATTCGAGGCAGAGGGGTCAAAACGAGGTGAGCAAATGTGTGTGTTCAATGATCTACAAGCAGTTTAGTTTTGTTAGGGCATAAGTATATATCAGAGTAGTGAGAGAGGAGAATGGAAGGGTAAAGAGAGCCCACATTGTAAAGGGTGTTGTATACTATATTAATAAGCTTGAATTGACCTTTATTGACCAATTTTGCAAAACTATTGAGTGGGATATACTTCAGAATTCTACCAAGGGTTTGTTTGAATGTTGCTTAACTACATCTTCAACTATTGTAAAAGTCACAATAAAAGATAAATATATCTAAATGTGCTCTAAACTGAGTTTAAAAACATTAGAGACCTCTAGCATATTAACTGAAATGGAAATAAAGATCTGATATGTGTCTTTATAAAATATTCTGAATTAAAACATGAATAAAATGACATTCTGTTCTAAATATTGGAGTTCTGTAAGATTTAATTTGAAGATCATTTGCCAAAATTGAATACTGCTGTTTTAGATAAAAATCATATTGATAAGAGACTTTTAAGTGATGTCATAGATGGTAATTCTATAGAGAATGGGTTTGGGGCTGACAGCAACTAGTTTTTTTTTAATATATTTTTGAGTATTGTATAAACTTGCATGGAAAGGAATGGAATTTGAGGACTTTTGGGTTATTTCTTGAAGTGAAGGCTTTAACTTCAAGTCTCATTTTTATTTATTTTTTTATTATTATTTTAAAAAGATTTTATTTAATCATGAGAGGCAGAGAGAGAGAGAGAGAGAGAGAGGCAGAGGCAAAGACACAGGCAGAGGGAGAAGCAGCTCCATGCAGGGAGCTGATGTGGGACTTGATTCTGGGTCTCCAGGATCACACCCCGGGCTGAAGACAGCACTAAACCGCTGAGCTACTGGGGCTGCCCAAGTCTCATTTTAAAAAATATTTAGTCACTATTTTCTGATGTGCAAAGGGCAGACTTTTTTCTTCCTCCTTGGTCTTCAAGTGGACTTTGAGGTTTTCCTCCTTTTTTTCCATTGATATTTCCCTTCTGGTTATAAATATAGTTTATGTTTGTCATAAAATAAACATGAGGGAAATGTGCACAGTCACTCCTATGATCCACAGATAATATTTTTGTGCTCATCTTTTTTGTGTTTTTTTTTTTCTATGCATGTATAGGCATGTAAATAGGCTTTTTACAAAATAAGGATTATATAACAAGAGTAATTTGTAGTCTCTGTTTTTCTACTTTTGTTTTTTAAGTAGGCTTCACCCCCAGCATACAGCCCAATGTGGAGCTTCAATTTAGGACCCTGAGATTAAGACCTGAGCTGAAATCCAGAGTCAGTCACGTAGCCCACTGAACCACTTCTATAACAAATGTTTCCTTATAATCTTAAATAGTCTTCAATAGGGCAGCCCGGGTGGCTCTGGTTTAGCGTCACCTTCGGCCCAGGGCATGATCCTGGAGACCTGGGATCGAGTCCCACGTCAGGCTCCCTGCATGGAGCCTGCTTCTGCCTGTGTCTCTGCCTCTCTCTCTCTCTCTCTCTCTCTCTCTCTCTGTCTCCCCCTCCTCTCTGTGTTTCTCATGAATAAATAAAATCTTTAAAAACAATAGTCTTCCATAACTTTTTTTTTTTTTTAAAGAAAAATTTAACTGTGACATTTAGACCTAGAATTCACTTTCAGGAAAGTTTTTTTTTTTTTTTTTTTTTTTTTTTTTTAATAGTTCATGTTTATTTTTAAAAACATCTTTATTGAGGATCCCTGGATGGCTCAGCAGTTTAGCGCCTGCCTTTGGCCCAGGGCCTGATCCTGGAGACCCAGGATCGAGTCCCACATCAGGCTTCCTGCCTGGAGCCTGCTTCTCCCTTTGCCTGTGTCTCCGCCTCTCTCTCTCTCTCATGAATAAATAAATAAAATCTTTAAAAAAACCAGCTTTATTGAATATAACTGATCAATAACAAATTGTACATTTTTTAAATTGAAGTTTTGATATATATATATACACCTGTGAAACCATCACCACAGTCAAGATGGATAAATATATCCATCACCTCTAAAAGTTTGTGATCCTTCCCTTTTGCTTCTATTCTCCAACTGCTTATTCTTTCCCATTTTTCAGGCAACCATTCATCTGCTTTCTGGCTTTATAATTGGTTTGCATTTTCTGGAATTTTATGTAAATCAAATAACATGTATTCTTTTTGTTTCGATTTTTTTTTTTTCACTCAGCATAATTATTTTGAGATTCATTCATGGTGAGGAGTTCATGTTTATTGAATAGTGTTCTATTTTATGGATATATCACAATTTGTTTATTCATTCACTTCTTGATTAATCTGTGTTTGAGACTCACAAATAAAGCTGCTATAAACATTTATGTAGAAGTCTTCATGTGGATGTACTCTGATTTCTCTTACATGAATACTTATATGTGAAATGGCTGGATTATGTGGTATCTGGCGGTTTCTTAAAAAGTAAAGGATTTTCTCAGATGATTTTCTCATTTTACATTTCCACCCATAGTTTATAACAGTTTTAATTCCTCTACATTCTAGTCTATATTTGTAAAATCAGCCTTTTCAATTTTAATCATTTTAATAGGTGTATAGTAGTATTACACTGTGTTTTTAGTTCGTATTTCACCAATAACTAATGATATTTAACATCTTTTCAAGTGTTTATACATTTTTGTATTTTCTTTGGCAAAGTGTTCAGATATTTTGGCCATTTTTTTTGTTATTAAATTGAGTTATTGGGTTTTTAGAATTCTTCATGTATTCTAATGTAAGTCCCTTTTCAATATATGATTTATAAATTATTCCTCCAATCTTACTTATCTTCACTTATATTCTGCTGTCTTTTAAATATGTAAGTTCTTAATTTTGATGTAAAATTAACTTGTTAATTTTAATAATAACCAATTTAAAGAAATCTTTAACTCATTATTAAAATGATTTTGTTATTTTTTCCTCTAAGAGTTTTAATGTTTTATGCTTAGATACACATTTTGAGTCCATTTTTGTATTTGGTGTGATGTACAACTTGAAATTCATTTTTTGCACATGGAAAGGCAGTTGTCCCAGGACCATTTATTGAAAAGACTGCCTGGTTTCATTGAATTGACTTCGCATTTTTGCCAAAAATCAGTTGGCCACATATGTTTGAATCTGTTTCTGAACTTTACTCTTAATGGATTTATGTGTCTGAGTTGACATTAATGTCACGCAATTTTGATTTTTGTTGCATTTAGTAAGTTGTGAAACCAGGTAGTTTAAGTTCTCCAGTTTGTTCTTTTGGCTATTCCAGGTCCTTTTTGTTTCCATATGAATTTTAGAATTAGGTTGTTAATTTTTATAATTTGCTGGGATTTTAAATGGCATTGCATTGAATTTGGGAGAAATTAGCATCTTAATGTCTTAATTGGATTACTATCTGATCCATGAATATGGCATAACTTACTATTAAACATGCTTTAAAAAAATTGCCTGTTTTTCCATAATAAATAGCACTATGATGCAAACATGGTGAAGGTTGGGTGCCTTCTACTTCTACCTGGCCCTTGGGACATACTCAGTAAATATTCACTGAATGATAAATGAAGGTGATCCCTGAACCCAAATGTTGGTATACATCTCTGATTAATTTCTTAGAATTAATTCCTAATGTGGAATTGCTAGGTCAAAGGATATGTTTGATATTTGATTACCAGACTGTCCTCAGAATTTTTTTTCCAGACAGAAATGTCTTGATGGATAACTGTTATAAAGCACACATTGTTGATTAGCAAACAGTGTTCTTGGTGGCATCCGTCACCATCTCTGAAATTACACTGTAAGCCTGTGGGAAAGTAGGATTCATATCACAGAAATTTTGAGGTTCACTTTTGTCATTAACTAATTTTACTGGAATTGGGAGTTAGGAAGATGACCCAAGAAGTAGAAGATTATGGTTTTTCCTTTGAGGAACTTAGAGTTTCTTTAGAAAGATAGTTTCCATAATTATATAAAGCACTAGAGGGAAAAAGTACAGATGTGATAAAACATAGAATAAATATTCAGAGGTTAAGCATAAGTCAGAAACAACTAGAGCAGAAAGATAGGCAAAAGCTATTTATGTTTACCTTTAAAGTAACTATAAGCTCTGAAAGTAGTTTCATGATTGTTTCGATTATAGGGTTTTAGGTTTGACTCTGACCTTGATTTGTAGATTAATTGAAGAGATTTAAGCAGGTATTTTAATTTGATATAACTTTATGAACACAGTTGTGAAGGCAAGAATAAGCGTATGAGGGACTGTAAAGCAAACTCGGTTGACTCTAGCAAAGGAGCCTTGTGAAGCAGCAGAATGAAATGTTTGCATGAGCCAACTCCCTATACAAATGCAGGGTTTTTGGAGTTTGAGAAGTTCAGATTTGATCCAGTGAACAATAAGAAGGATTATAAAAGTGTAGTTATAGTGATGAATATGGTGTATGAGAAAGATTATCCCGGTAGATATTTGTAGGTTATGTAAGGATGAAGAAAGACCAAAATCTGGCATATGTTTAGGAGATTCTCTTAGAGTAAACCACCAAGTGTAAAATACTTGTGGTTTTACCCTAGAGGGTGATGGTTCTAGAAATGAAGAAGAATGATTAAAACCAAGAGGTAGATGAAGAAGAATCAACAAGATTAATAATTTATTACTAATGGGAGTGGGGGAACGAGTTGTGTACTAAGAAGTAAGGGGAGGATAGTGGTATTTTTTTTTTTTTTTAAAGGAGGCAGATGGAAAATTGAAGTTAATGAGTTTAATTCTTATCTTGAACTTCCGTTGTGGATGGGACATGTGATTAGAGTAGGAGTTATGAGCTGCTTTAGGAATGTGGGTGTAAATTTGAGTGTCATTCAAATAGGTGTAAAAAAACGAAGCAGTGAGAGAAGCAACTTGACTTTCAGAGGTTCTCATGGTGACTGGGAGAACGGGAACAAATAAGAGAGAGAGAGAGGTCGGAAGGTGATCATAGTACTGTAGATGGTAAGGGAGAAGAATATTTCAGAGATTCATAAAGGTGATTGTATACAAAGTGCATTATTAACTTTTATATTTACTAGTGTTTAGCATAGTTTAGGAAACAAACTCTTGATGACAAGATAATTATAAGTTTTGTAAATTATTGGGTCAATCAAGATTGAAATTTTTAATGTAATACCTATTTAATTGAGAAAGGAGTAATGACAAAATTAGTTTCATAGTCCATAATCCATGTGTCCGTATTCTCATGTAAAGGGATTGCCATTGTTACAAATTTTGCCCCAGATTTCAAAAGTAGGTTGTTTTTGAGTCGTTTAATTTTCTTTCTTTTTTTTTTTTTTAAGATATATATTTTTTAAGTAGTCTGTACACCTCACGTGGGGCTTGAATTCACAACCTTGAGGTCAAGAGTCATGCTCCACCAACTGAGCCAGCCAGGCCCTTCTTCTTTTCTATTTTTAAAATACAATTTATTTAAACCGTAAAAACAGGTCATTCATTTTTTCCCACCCCTCATCTCCTGCCTCTGGCAACCACCACTCTATAAGCTTGGGGTGTTTGTGTGTGTGTGTATCTGTGGGGCAGGGGCACTTATTTTACTTATTCACTTATTTATCTCTGCCTGAGTTATTTCACTTAGCATATTGCCCTTGAGGTCCACCCGTGTTATCACATATGACAAGATTTCATTATTTTTTTAATGGCTGAATAATATTCCATTGTGTGTTTGTGTGTGTTTGTCGCAATTTTCTTATCCATTCAAACACTGATAGGTATTTAGGTTGTTCCTGTATCTTGGGCATTGTAAATGCTGCAGCACATGTGTGGGTGCATATATCTTTTCAGGTTAGTATTTTCATTTTCTTCCAATAAATGGCAAGAATGGAACTGCTAGATCATATAGTAGTTCTATTTTTAATTTTTGAAGAGCCTCGCTTATTTTTCCAAATGGATCGTTGTACATGTTCATTCCACTTCAACATATGACTGTGGACATTCCTATTTTCTAAGCCAGTTTTCTTATATTTCTGGTGTAAAAATATTTTCCAAGGTAAGTTATATTGTCTAAAAAGCCTTACCACAAGGTGTCATTGTAACCTATAAAAAGAATTTCCATATAAGCATGTGCAATACCAATTTTTTCATTTCCTTGTATTTTAAAGTCTATTTTTTTGTTGTTGTTGTTCCATACATTGCAGTTATCTTTCAGGGTGTACTGTGAATCTCTTATATTAAAGGGAAAAATAGAGTAGTCGTGTTCTTGAGTTCTCATATTTTTTGCAAAAACATATGCTTTCCACCCACGAATTTCTTAAGAGTATGTTGCTATAGAGATGATTGTTTGAAGGAAAGAATGAGGAGGAGTTACAGAAGGTGGACATTTAGAGAACAAAATACTTATTTTATGTCTTTGTTCCTGACAGAGCAAGGTTTAGTGTTTACCCTTCTGCTGATGAAATCCCTATGGAAGAAAGGTGGATATTTTGAGTGTTGTACTATGATGGTATTTGCATTTACTAAGATGCTTTTGCCAGAGGTTGCTGTGCTTAATTTTTTTTCATATGGAAGATTAGTGCTTGTAATCTTTGAAACAACCTTTCTTCTATTTTAACTGGATTCCATTTTGCTTTTTTTTTCTTTCCTGTATTTCTGGTTGACCTTTTAACTAATATCAAAATAATTCTTTTTTTTTTTTTTTTTTTTTTTGCAGGAGAGAGGTGTCAATATCTAACTACTAATTCTGTGACTTCTACCTCAATATTTGTTTTCAAGACCATTTCCTATTGACTACTTGCTGCCACTATTTTTGTTCAGATCTTTATCATAACTCTCGTAGCCTTTTCATCTTTTTTTCTAGGATCTCCCTCACTCCAGTCTACCCCAGTTTATTCTACACATGTTGGGTAACCTAGTAATTTTTCTTAAATACAAATCTGAAACCACCCTGTACTGTCCTTCATCTACCCACAAGCTTAAAACCTTTCATTGGCTCTTCTAGACTCCAGGATAAACTCCAGTGTCTTGCACATTTCCTTCAAGGCCCTGCCATGCCCCTGCAGGCTCATCTGCTCCCTACCTGGTATCCCCTACCCACAAAGTTGTCTTCCATCTCTGCCTTCCAACCGCATGTTTTTTCTCTGCTTCTTTATCTTAGGATTACCTTCTTTGTGAAGTTTTCCCTGACAGCTTCTCTAGCAGAATTAAGTCTCTCTTCCCTGTGTACCCATACTACCTACTGATACATTACACTGTTTTTTTTTTTTTTTACATTGTTTTATATGTTTAGAACTTTCTGATTTCATTTATTACTTGCAATTGGTAATAATATATGGACAGGGCAAAAAAATTTAAGTACAAAAAGGATTTAATACCTAATAAATTTTTTGTTATCCTTGTTTAGTCAGCAGTTGTTGGTTAACCTGTGTTTCACTGACCAACATGAACTTATTTGAGGGCAATATTTTCATTTATTACTATATCCCTATACTCAGCAACATCTAGCATATAACAGATACTTAGAAAATGTCTGTAATACTCTTGTTATGGGCAAAACTCTTCCTTGCTAGAAGTCTGCTTGTCTTGACGGTCTGCATAGTTTTGTATCCCTCTCAGAGATCTCTTAGTATAAGTGGACCACTCAGTAAATATGGTGTGGTAGCCTTAAATACTGATTGTTTACTTGCCTTTTGTTTTAAAGCTATAGTTTTAAAACTATCCTATATGTCTTGAGGATTTTATTTACCTTTTCTGGCTCTGAAAATTTTATACTTTTCGTTCTTTCTGGTAGATCCTCAAAGATGGAAAAGAGAATGTTTATGTTAACTTGATCAAAAATATCAGTTGAACTCATCAGTTTTTTTCTTCTTTCAATTTTTTCATTTCATTTAACTTTTCATGCTAAGGCATAAATCTCATGGAGATAACTCGAATTTATTTTAGAAGCAAATAATTTCCAGGATATATTGTCAGATCAGTAGACAGTCTTCATATTGTATTTACAAGCTATAGGTAGCTTTATCTATTTCAGGTGTTTGGGGCTGTGAGCAAAGAAGCCACTACAATACACACAAAGGCATTAAGTACTCATAAATCTTTTGGAAAGTCCCATGTTATATGCAAGAGAGCCTACACTAAGAAACAAAATGAATTTGAAGCATGGTTAAGACAACAGTCACTTTTGGTTTTCAGAACACAACTTTTCAGAGATTTTTGTAACATTTCTAAGTATTTGAGGTTGACTGGTTACTATATCCTATTTTCTAGAATTCTTTTGTGTGAATTAAGCTGTGTGGAGGCAGACAGTACAATTATTAGAGTAACATTTTAATTCAGAGTGCTTGGTGGTTGATTGCTAACCACACTAATACATATCTTCTTCCCTTCCTCTTTCCTTGCCCTCCCGTCTCATTCTAAGTCACAATTATGGGGCCTGGCACCTTCCCAGGGTTTTGAAGGGTCTGTTCCCAGCTGCACTTCAGGTTTTGGCAGGGTGTCAAGTTGTGACACTTTTTTGTATACAAGACACCCTGGGATGGCTATCCAAAGGCTGTTTGGGTGACTGGTGTAGTGTTCTCTCTGGATTTTAAAGACATTAATTTCTAATGTTTTGTTATAAGTGAAGTAATGCCTGTTGTAGTTCTCCTTACACTTTTAGTGTTTTTAAAAAAACAGCATTCACTTCAGGGGCATGCAGTATTTAAACCATTGTTTTGAAATGTTCAAAGGCATAGCATGTTCTTTTTAATGGAATGTGTTTTGGAAGCTTTCCATGAGCATCAGCAGCTGTGCTTTTAGAATATTTTGAATTTCCATCCTTTTGGTCAGACATTGTACCATTGCTTAAGAAATACAGCTCCTGTGCAAAAGAAAATGTCATAGGTAGGTTTGTAGAGCTGGGATTAATCAAAAGAAGTGATAAGAAGGACCTGTGGGCATAGTTATATGATAGAGCTGCAAGGAGGGAAAGATGAGGTATTTGGAGAGGGATTGTGTTGCATCTTTAAAAACTGCCTTTTACAGAGACTATTTCATGTAATAAGTGCTCCCTGATTAACAGACTGGTAAGAGTAATCTGTTTTAACTTTTCTTTTTTAAAAGTTTTTTTTCAACCATGTACTTCTAGAAAAATTTGTGTTTTGAGTTTATTTAGTAAATATACAATAAGAATAATTTATTTTATAGTTTGAGTGCCTAATGACACTTATATATTCCGTGAGTATTTGATACCTATATATTGATTGGTTGAAATCAGAAAAACCTGAGTATGGTAGGAATTTAAAATTGTGGTAGAAATTTTGCATTAGGGTAATATTTATGATGAATAATAGACTGAAGAGAAAGCCAGTGTGCTAGTTATCTGTAGCTATTGGAGCAAATTACCACATACTGGCAGGGCTTAGAACAACAAAGATTTATTCTTTTACAACTTGGAGACCAGAAGACTGAAATCAAGGGCTGCACTGTCTACAAAGTCTCTGAGGAAGAATCCTTTCCTTCTTCCAGCTTCTTCTGGCTCTAGGCATGCCTTAGTTTGGGGCAGTATCTCTGACTTTTGGTGACCCTGCCACCTCCTCTTCAGTCTCAAAACTTCTCTGCCTCACTCTTACAAGGATACATGTGATTGCATTTAGGGCCCATCCATATAATCCAGAATAAACTCCTCCTATTAAAACCCTTAATTTAATCACAATTTTTTTTTTTTTTTTTTTTTTTTTTTTTTGCTATATAAGGTAATATTCTTAAATTATAGAGATTAGGAAGTGACATATCTTTCTTTGGGCCAGCATTCAGCCCAATACAGTCCGAAAGCCTCAGTTACAGAAGTGGATGTTAAAGTGAATGGAGCCTAAAGCAGCATTAGAATGATGAACACAATTATTTGATATTTTTGAGCTAATATGTGCCTGTTTTTTTTTTTTTTTTTTTTTTTAGGTATGGGGTTATAATGAGTAGGAGTTATTTCTTGCCCTGAAGGAAGTTACACAGCATGTGTTACATATACTAAAATATCAGATAGAAGACAGAATAGTGACCTAATTATGTTTGTGAAAGTCAGGAAGTACTTCATGGAAGAAGTGATAAAATCCTGAACAGGATTTTGAAGGCTGATGAGGAATTCGCTGGTATGGAGGGATAGAAAAAGCCTTCAGGGCAAGGAAGTTAGTATTTATTTGCAAAGACGTGGAGGTAAGAAACAGCAGTGTGTGCTCAGGAAGCTACAAGTAATTAGTACATGAGATTTTTAAATTTATATTTGTTTCTAATATACAAATCGCTCCCATTTTACTAGTTGCAAAGTAAACATTCTTTGTTGCAAACATTTTTAAAGCATGGGTTCAGAAGATCTTGGGCCATTAAATATGGGGAGGGGAAGTGCTTCAGGGAAATGCAAATTAAAACCACAATGAGGTATCACTTTCCATTCCTTAGAATGGCTAAAATTAAAAAGACCATGTTAAAGTAATTAAACCAAGGAGCTTTTAGACTGAGGTGACCCTAATGCCCTGTTAGCCTGTGTAAGCAAACCAGAGCCTAAGCCAAAATCCATGTACTTGAATCCAAGAAAATGAAACTTAAGAACAACCAATCACAGCCAACTAGGCTTTTCTGATTAAGTCAACTTTTTAAGCTATATCCGTCACGTAATTTCCTTCCTTTCCTTCCATATTTTCCGTGTAAAAACCACTCCACTTACTCCTGTTGGTGATGTGCTTTAAGCATTTTGACTTTGGCACTTTCTGACTGGAATTGATGGGTACTCCCAAATAAACTTTTGAAAATTTTGATTGTCTTAGGGATGCCCACTCTCACCACTTTTATTCAACATAGTACTGGAAGTTCTAGCCACAGCAATCAACAAAAAGAAAAGGCATCTGAATTGGCAAGGAAGTAGTAAAACTTTCACTATTTGCAGATGACAGATACTTTATAGAGAAAATCCAAAAGACTTTATAGAGAAAATCCAAAAGACTTCATCAAAAAACTGCTAGAACTGATAAATGAATTTAGTAAAGTTGCATGAGACAAAATCAATGTACAGAAATCTGCATTTCTATACATCAATAGTGAAGCAGCAGAAAGAGAAATTAAGGAATCAATCTCATTTACAATTGTACAAAAACAGTAAGATATCTAAGAGTAAACCCAACCAAAGAGGTGAAAGACCTGTACTCTGAAAATTATAGAGCACTGATGAAAGAAATTAAAGATGACACAAAAAAAATGAAAAAAATAATCCATGCTCATGAATTAGAAGAACAAATATTGTTAAAATGTCAATACTACACAGAGCAATCTACACATTTAATGTGATCCCTATCAAAATACCAGTAGCATTTTTCACAGAGCTAGGAGAAACAATCCTAAAATTTATATAGAACCACAAAAGACCCTGAATAGCCAAAGCAACATTGTAAAAGAAAAAGCTGGAGGCTTTCCAATTCTGGACTTCAAGTTATATTACAGAGCTGTAGTGATCAAAACAATATGGTACTGGCACAAAAGTAGACACAGAACAATGGGACAGAATAGAAACCCTAGAAATGTACTCAAAATTAAATGGTCAATTAATCCTTGACAAAGCAGGAAAACATACAATGGGAAAAAAAGGACTGTCTCTTCAATGAATGGTGTTGGGAAACCTGGAAAATTACATGCAAAAGAATGAAACTAAACCACTTTGTTACACCATCCACAAAAATACACTTAAAATGGGTTAAGGACCTAAATGTGAGACTTGGAACCATAAAAACCCTAGAAGAGAGCATAGGCAATAATTTCTCTGACATTGACTGTAGCAACATTTTCTAGATGGTCTCCTAAGGCAGGGAAAAAAAAAAGCAAAAAATGAACTATTGGACTACATCAAAAAGCTTCTGCAAGGAAAAAAAAAAAAAAACTAAACTAAATGACAGTCTTCTGAATGGGAGAAGGTATTTGCAAGTGACCTATCTGATGAAGGGTTAGTATCCAAAATATATAAAGAACTTATATAACTAAAGACAAACCCCACAAATAATCCAATTAAAAACGAAGACCCACAGATGGCCAATAGACAAATGAAAAGATGCTTAATTAACATCACTCATCAATAGGGAAATAAAAATCAAAACCTGTGAGATATCACTTCATACCTGTCAGAATGATTAAAAGACACAAGAAACAACAGATGTTATGAGGATGTGGAGAAAAAGGAACCTTGTGCACTCTTGATGGGAATGTCCATGTATTTTTTTGATTTCCTCTTTGATTTCTTGGTTAATCCATTAATTGTTTAGTACTATGTTATTAATATCTATGTATTTGTGCTTTTTCCAGATTTTTTTCTTGTAGTTGTTTTCTGCTTTCATAACATTGTGGTCAGAAAAGATGCCTGGTATGACTTTGATCTTTTTTAATTTATTGAGATTGTTTTATCTAATATGTGACCTGTTCTGGAAAATATTCCATTTTGGAGTATTACACTTGGAAAGGATATGTATTCTGCTGTTTTAGGGTGGCATGTTCTGAGTATATCTGTTAAATCCATCTGGCCCAGTGTGTCATTCAAAGCCACTATTTCCTTGTTGATTTTCTGTTTAGATGATCTGACCATTGATGTAACTAGATTATTAAAGTCCCCTACTATTATTGTGTTACTATCAATTAGTTAGTTCCTTTGTGTTGTCAAGTGTTTTTAGGTATTTGAGTGCTCCCATGTTGGGCTCATAAATATTTATAATTATATCCTCTTGTTGAGTGTTTCCCTTTATGGTTATATAGTGTTTCTCGTTGTCTCTTGTTACAGTCTTTGTTTTAAAATATGCTTTGTCTGATATAATAAATATTTCTCCTCTTGTATTTCTTTTCACATCCATTTACATAATGCTTCTCCATCCTTTCACTTTCAATCTGCTGGTTTCTTTAGGTCTGAAATGAATCTCTTGTAGGCAGCATATAGATGGGTCTTGTTTTTAATTCATTTCATTACCTTATATCTTTTGATTGGAGAATTTAGTCCATATACATATAAAGTAATCATTGTTAGGTGTGTACTTATTGCCAATTTGTTACTTGTTTTATGATTGTTTTTGTATCTATGGGATGAGGTGACCTATGGATCCTCCTACTTGGTCATCTTACCCAGATATCTTATTGTTTGTTTGTTGACAAGTGACAACACCACAATTTGGCAAAAATGTGGAGCAAACGACTCTCATGTTTTTGATTGAAACAGAAAATAGTATAACTACTATAGAAAAATATTTGTCAGTTCCTTTTATTTTTTATATTTTTATTTTTTAAAGATTTTGTTTGTTTGTTTGTTTGTTTATTTATTTATTTATTTATTTATTTGGGGGGGGGGCACAGGCACAGGCAGAGGGAGACGCAAGCTCCATTCCATGCAGGGAGCCTGATGTGGGATCGATCCTGGGTCTCCAGGACCATACCCTGGGCTGAAGGTGGCGTTAAACGGTTGAGCCACCAGGGCTGCCCTGTCAGTTTCTTTTAAAGTTAAACATATATTCGATGATCCAGCAATTACTTATACTCATATATTTACTGCTCTCTCACCAACTGAAAACATGTCCACAAAATGTCTTGTAGAAGAACGCTCGTACCAAGGCCCTTGGGTGGCTCAGTGGTTGAGCATCTGCCTTTGGCTCATGTTGTGATCCCGGGGTCCTGGGATTGAGTTCTGCATCAGCCTCCCTGCAGGGAGCCTGCGTCTCCATCTGCTTGTGTCTCTGCCTCTCTGTCTCTCTCATGATAAATAAATAAAGCTAGTATGAGCATTCTTTTTTTAAGATTTTATTCATAATTAATATTCATAACCAGCAGCATTCTAAGTGCCCATCAGTAAGAAAATGGGTAAACAAAATACAATACCTAAATGATAGTCTACTTTTTGGATTCTTCCTTTGTGAGCTCATGGAATTGTATTCTTGTACACTTTATTATATGTAAATATTAACTTGAAAACAAAAAGACTAAACCTAACAGAACTAGTGGGTCTTGTTTTCTGTGTCCATGCGATATCTGAAGTTGTAGCCTCACCACCATAAGGATAATTAAGCCAACAGGATATATTGGCAGAAGTATGGTGTCAACATTAAACATAAAATCTCTAGTTATTTCACTAGCAAAAAGAGTTTACTCAGGAATAGCAGAGGAAATACCCCCAAATACAGGTTGAGACCTACAAAGTATGGCAAAACATAAGCAAATACTGAGAAAGAGAGGAGGAGTATTCTTTTATACTGGGAAGGAGGAACTTGGGAGGGGTTGTTTTGAAAGAAAGTCCATTGAAGAGGAGAGTTTGGGGTTGTGGCAGCTTTTCATTGGCTGCGTTGTGGTAGTTCTCATTGGTTAGTTTATTGCTGCGCAAGGAGAAAATCTTGTTTCCTTCTGGTGTAGTAGTAAAGTAAGCCCCTTCCTATTGGGGTTTGCAAACAGCAGTGAATGGTGGTGTATGAGATCTCCCTCTTCAAGGCCTCCTATTTCCCTTTTTCGATGAAAAAGACCAGGATCGATGATGATACTGAGCCCAGTTTTTGAATGAAAATTTAAAACTTTGAATCTTAGAATTCAAAATTCTGATTTTTTTTTTTAAAAACTGAATTCAAAAAGGCAGAAAAGTGCACAAAAACTGTCCTTTTGAGTGATTTGCAAAGCAAAACCCCCATATAACCACAACAAAGATCAAGAAGCAGACACTACCCTCCTTTTCTCAGGTAACACTATCCTGACTTTTATGTTAATCACTTCCTCTCTTTATAGTGTTATAACTTAAATAAACCTAACCATGTATCCACTAAATACTAGAGTTTTATCTGTTTTTAACTTTATGTTTAGAATAATCTTGTGTGCTTTTGTGTCTGGCTTCTTCCATTGGCACAAAGTGTTTGATATTCACCTATGTAGAGTGTATCTGTAGGTTATTTTCATTGCCACAGAAGTGCAGTTTCATTATGCCACGATTTGTGTCTTCAGCTGTTAATGGATTTTTGGTTTGTTTCTAGGTTTCATTTGGGAATACTACTGTTACGAACAGTAATATTACAATAGAAATCTCTTGATGTACCTGTACTCAAATTTCAGTTGGGTATATTTCAAGTAGAGGAATTGTTGAGTCATAGTATATATATACATCTTTAACTTAAGTAGATATGCTCATTTTTTTCTAACATAGATATGCCAGTTTACACCACAACTTGTTGCTTCCCGTCTTCTTCAAATGTGTTATGGTCAGTCTTTCTGATTTTCTCATTGTGATTTTAATCTTATAAAGAAATCTCACACATGAATATGTAAAAAGACAATTCAATAAAAATAATTGGGCAAAAGATTCAAATAAACATTTTACAAAGGAGGATATCCAAATGACCCATCAACAAAGAAAAGTTGCACAGTCTCTTTTTTCAGGGAATTGCCTTTTAGCTTTCTTTGGTATGTTTTTTTTCTGCCCTGAGTTATTGAAAATACTCTCTAACAACTTGTTCTTTGCTTTTTTTGCATTTAAAGCTTCAGTCCAACTGCATTTAACTTAAGTGTATATTGCAAGGTTTGGGTCCCCTTTTTTAAATGTAAGGTGATCTGGTTATCCCAGTACCTTTTATTGCAGACTTCTGTTTCCACACTGATTAGCAAAACCACCTTTGTTCTTAAATGTCTTACATGGGTGGGTGTATTCTGATCTGTTGATCTCTGTCTATAATTAATTCAATGCCATACCAGCTTAATTAGAGTGGATTTAAAATGTCTTAATATCCAGTAGCTAAAGTCCTCCTGTCTTGTTTTTTAAAATTGTTTCTGCTTTTGTTTAAAAAATGTTTCTTACCTTTGTATTTCCATGTAAATTTCACATGCTAAACTTCACATATGTACACACACACACACACACACACCTACTTGCCTAGGATATTGATTGGTGTTGCATCTGTAGATTAGTTTGGGGAGAATTTATGTCTTAAAGACAGTGTTTTCCAATGTATGGTACGTATCTCTATTTACTTAGGTCTTTTTTAGTTGTTCTGATAGGTATCTGAATAAATAGCACATCTTTTTGCCTTGGCGTTTGATATTTTTTGATGCCATTGTTAAGAATGTCTTTAAAGTATTTTGTTGCTGATTCATAGGATGCAATTAATTTTTATATATTCATCTACCTAGCAATCATATGAACCTCTAATGATTGCTCTGTGAATTCTTTTGGATTTTCTACATACAAAATTAACACATCTGTATATAAAGAAAGTTTTACTTTTCCTTTTCTAATTTTTTTTTAACCTTTGTTCCACATTTTTTGTACAGTGTTAAATAAAATTGGTGATAATGGACATCTTTGTTTTCCTCACATTTTGAAAGGAAGTCATTGAAGATTTTAGAATCAAGCAGTGTTTACTGTATTTTTTTTTAAGATTTATTTATTTGAGAGAGAGATTGAGCATGGGGTTGTTGGGGTGGAGGGAGCCAGATGCAGGGCTCAATCTCATGACCCTGCGATCACCACCCGAGCTGAAACCAAGAGTTGGACACTCAGCCCAACTGTGCCACCCAGGCACCCCTACTGTATTCTTTTTGTATACATCTTTTGCTAAATTGATCTGCCTTTCAGTTCCTAGTTTGCCAAGTTTCTTTTTTTATATTGTGGTAAAATTCATATAACATGAAATTGTTTTAAAGTGTGCAGTTCAGTAGCATTTTGTATGTTCAGAGTGTTGTATGTCTACCAACTCTATCTAGTTCCATAACATTTTTACCTCCAAAGATAATTCTGTGTCCATTAAGCAGTCGCTCTTTCTCCCTCCCCCCCAGTCCCAGGTAGCTCACCAGTGTATTTTCTATTTCTGTGGATTTACCTATTTTGGATAATACCTATAAATGGAATCATACTCTGATGTCATAAATGGTAGGTGTTTTATTTTAGTTTCATAAGTTCCTGATCATCTGTTACTTACATTTTATGTTTATTTTCTATTGTTCAGGTTGAGTAATCTCTGTTCTGTCTTCCAGTTCATTCTTTTTCTTCTGTATTTCTGCTGTTGAGTTCATAGTTAGATTTTTATTTTGGCCATTATATTTTTCAGTTTTGTAGTTTCCACTTGGTTTTTCTTTATATCTTCTATTCTTTTCTGACATCTGTTTTTCTTTGGTTGCTTGTTTGCTTTTTTTTTTTTTTTTTTGGTTTATTTCAAGCTTGTTTACAATTACTCATTGAAATACTAATAGAATGACTTGTTTAAAATCTATGTTAGATGACTTTAATATATCTGTTGTCTCAGTGTTGACATACATTCAATTTGAGATCTTCCTCATTTTTTTTTTTTTTTTTTTTTTTTTTTTTATGATAGGCACACAGTGAGAGAGAGAGAGGCAGAGACACAGGCAGAGGGAGAAGCAGGCTCCATGCACCGGGAGCCCGATGTGGGACTCGATCCCGGGTCTCCAGGATCGCGCTCTGGGC
The DNA here is from genome assembly GCF_003254725.2 of Canis lupus dingo. NCBI lineage: Eukaryota > Metazoa > Chordata > Mammalia > Carnivora > Canidae > Canis > Canis lupus. The sequence continues at coordinate 34,540,004 of NC_064257.1, read as the reverse complement.
CAAAGGCAGGCGCCAAACCGCTGCGCCACCCAGGGATCCCCTCTTCCTCATTTTTTAAATAAGATTTATTTATTTATTTGAGAAAGAGAGGGAGAGGAGAGGGCACGTGCATGCAAGTTGGGGGAAGGGCAGAAGGAGAGAAATCTTCAAGCAGACTTTTTGCTGAGTGGAGCCCAGCATGGGGCTCCATCTCATGACCCATGAGATCATGACCTGAGCCAAAATCAAGAGTCTAGCACTTAACCAGCTGAGCTACCCAGGTACCCCAAGATCCTCCTCATTCTTGGTGTGACTAGTAATTTTCTCTTGAAACCTGGACAGTTTGGTGTATTGTGTTATGAAACTGTGTTTCCTATTTCTGGCTTTTCCTGACACCTCTCTGGCACAGGAAAGGGGGGAAATGTTATCTCATTATTGCCATTTGAGGGTAGAAGTCTAAGTTCCCTAGTTGGCTTCTGTTGACACCTGAGTTGTGGCAGATCATCATTGCTGGATGGTAGTGCCAGACCTATTTCTCTAGTAGTGCTTATCTGATGGCACTTCAGCAGGGTAAGGTAGGTGTTCTTCCTTACTGTTGATAGGGGTGAAAGTTTAGGTGCCCCATGTAGTCACCCTGATATTGCAAAACATGGGGTTTTATTATTGCTCAGCAGGGATAAAAGTCCCAGCTTTCTAGTTGGACTTGCTGTATATCATCCAACCAGGGTATTAGCGTACCTTATTAAAATCTGGCTTTTGTTGCCATATTTGGTGGTGGAGTCATAGTTTTTTCTGTAGTATTTTCCTGGAGGAGATTGTTATGGTCTAGAACATTTTTGTCTTGCTAGGCTTCCCCTTTCTTATTACTTTGGCTAGAGAGTAGGCTTAACCCTGGGAACCCAGCCGAGTGTCAGTTCTTCTATCCTAAGGTTTTTAGGTCTCCATTTTTCAGAGTTGTGTTATGTGTTAGGTACACATATCATCCCCCCCATTCAAGATTTTTATTTGTGTTACTGAGATTAATATGGAAATGTACATTTATTCCATCATCCCAGAGGTAGAAGTCTTATTCCAAAAGTTTTAAGATATATTACCAGTTTTCATTTACTTCTGGATATTTTCTGATTTTGATTGTGACCTTTTCTTTAATTCATGTTATTTAGAAATGTCTTCTTTCTAAGCATATGTAGCTTTTTCAGTTACCTTTTTGTATTAAAAGTATCCTATCTTTCTGGTGTATTGAACCTTTTATCTTCACAAATGTCTGTCTTCATCTCTAGGACTAGTTCTATTTGGCTGTTTTTTGGCCTTAAAATCTACTTTATCTAATATTAATGTAGTTTTGTCATCTGTCTTTAATGTTTGTTTTTGCTTTTTATTCTTTCAGCCTATGTACCCTGAGGTTTTAAAAATGTATTACAAAAAATTATATAGTTGAGTTATATTTTTTCTCTTAAATTTCTCACTTACTTGAAGCATTAATCTATAGAATTACTGATATGTATCTAAGTCTACTGTTTTCCATTTTCCTATTTGTTGTTTCATCTTATCTCCTTGTTTATCTTTTAAATGGAATTCTCAATGAAGGCATGATCAAATGAGGGGGTGCTGAGATGATTTTTGCCCCACACCCCCTCACCTCCGGTTACATTTGGCAAGATGTGAAGACCTTTTGTTTTTCATTGCTTCCGGTGCTACTGACATTTAATGAGTAGACTAGAAACATTGTTAAATATCCTACAATGTACAAGATAGGTCTCTGGCCCTATCCAAATTGAATTTATCTGGTTTAAACTGTCAGTAGTAGAAAGTTTGAGAAACCGTTTTTTAGAGTGTTTTGAGTAATGTAAAATTTCCCACTCTTTTAGGATTCTTTAAGGGTTCTCCTATAGAAAGTTTCAGCAAACTTTTATTTTGAAGAGTCAGATAAGTAAATATTTATCTTTTCCTTTTTCTTTACCTCTGGCAACCCCTAATTTTTAAAATGTCTTCATAGTTTTACTGTTTCCAGAATGTCATATAATTGGAATCCCACAGTATGTGTGTATCCCTTTGAGGAATGGCTTTCTTTCATTTAGTAATATGCACTTAAGGTTCCTTTATAGTTTTTCATGGTTTGATAACTCATTTCATTTTAGGGCTGAGTAATAGTCAATTGTTGGGATATACCACAGTTTATCCATTCATTTAATGAAGTACATTGTGGTTGCTTCCAAGGTTTGGCAATTAATGAATAAAGATGCCTTTGGCACTCATGTACAATTCTTTGTGTGGATGTAAGTTCAAGTAATTTGGGTAAATATCAAGGAGCACCGTAGGCTGGACTGTAAGATTAATAAATTAGAGTTCCTATTGCTTCATATTTTCACCAACATTTGGTGTTGTCCGTGTTTGGATTTGGGCCACCCTAATAGATTTGGAATAATATCTAATTGTTTCAGTTTGCAGTTCCCTAATTACATATGATGTTGCACAATCTTTTCATATGCTTATATGCCGTTTATGTATCTTCTTTGGTGGGATGTCTTAAGATCTTTGGGCCAGGTTTTAATTCAATATTTCTTACTGTTGAGTTTGACTTTGTATATTTTTATTAGCAGTCCTTTATCTAGCTAAGTCTTTTTCAAATATTTCCTCCCAGGCTATGACTTACCTTCTCATTCTCTTGGCAAATTTTTCATAGAGCAGAGGTATTAAATTTTAATGAAGTCTAACTTACCAATTACTATTTTTTTTCATGGATCTTGCCTTTGGTATTGTATCTAAAAAGTTATTGCTATATCAGAGGAATTTGATAGTTTTGCATTTTACATTTATGTGGATAATCCATTTGAGCTAAATTTTGTGTTGGGTATGTCTGCCTAGATCTACTTTTTTTTTTGTTTCGCGTGTGTGTAATTTTTTGCGTATACTCCTGTACCAAAGATCAGTTGACTATATTTGTTTCAGTCTGTATGTGGACTCTATTCTGTTCCACTGATCTATTTGTCTATTATTTTGCCAATATCACATTTTGTAAAAAAAAAAAAAAAAAAAAAAAAAGATTTATTTAGGAGTGCCTGGGTACCTTAGTCAGTTAAGCATCTGCCTTTGGCTCAGGTCATGCTATCTAGCTCCCCATCAGGCTCCCTTGCTCAGTGGGGAACCTGCTTCTCCCTCTCCCTTTGCCCGTCTCCCAGCTCATCTTATGCTCTCTCTTTCAAATAAATAAGATTTTATTTATTTATTTGAGAGAGAGAGAATGCACATGAGTGGGAGGAGGAAGAAAGGGAGAGAATATCAAGCAGACTCCCTGCTGAGTGTGGAGCCCAATGTGCAGCTTGATATCATGACCTGAGCCAAAACCAAGTCAGTTGCTTATCTGACTGAGCCACCAGGTGCCCCAGAATCACACCAAATACTATTCTTTTATAATAAATCTCAAAGTCAGCTAGCATCAGTTTTCTGACTTTGTGCTAATGCAGTATTGTATCAGCTATTCTGGGTCTTTTTGTCGATATCCACAAAAAATAATTTTTGGGGATCATATTGAATCTATAGATCAAGTTGGGAAGAATTTACATATTGACAGCATGAGTCTTCCCATCCATGAACATAGAATAATATCTTTCCATTTATTTAGTTCTTCGATTTTTTTTTCATCAGAGTTTAGTAATTTTCCTCATATTAAAAAAGGACATATTTTGTTAAGTTTAGAGCTATTTAATTTGGGTGATACTAATGTAAATGGTCTTTTAAAATTCAAATTCCATTTATTTCGTTGCTGATATATAGGAAAGTGATGGGCTTTTTTTGTATATTAACTTTGTATCCTGCAACCTTGCTATAATTGCTTATCAGTTCCCGAAGAATTTTTTTAAATTGGATCTTCTTCACAGACCATCATGTCATCTGCAGAGAAAGTTTTTTCTTCCTTCTGAATTTATATGCCTTTTATTTTTTTGTCTTACTATATTAGCTAAGATTTCTCTCTATGATGTTGAGAAGGAGTGGTGAGATGGGACATTCTTGTTTGCTCTTAATCTTAGAAAATTTCTATTTTCTTATCACTAAATATGATGTTAGCTAGTTTTTTTTTTTTTTTTTTTTTTTTTTTTTTTTTTTTTTTTTTTTTTTTTTTTTTTTTTAGCAAGTTGAGAAAATTCCTCGCCATACCTAGTTTGTTGAGTTTTTAAAATTATGAATGGGTGTTGGATTTTGTCAGATGCTTTTTCTGTGTCTATTGATAGGATCATGTGATTTTTTTTTTTTTTTTGCTTTAGTCTATTCATGTAATCACATTAATTTTTTTTTTTTTTTTGATGTTGCACTAGCCTTACATGCCTAGAATAAATTCTACTTGGTCATGTGTATAAATCTTTTTATACATTGTTGGATTCAATTTGCTAATTTTTTTTTTTAAGATTTTATTTATTCATGAGAGAGAGAGAGAGAGGCAGAGACACAGGCAGAGGGAGAAGCAGGCTCCATGCAGGGAGCCCAACGTGTGGGACTTGATCCCGGGTCTCCAGGATCAGGCCCTGGGCTGAAGACGGCCCTAAACTGCTGAGCCACTGGGGCTGCCCCAATTTGCTAATATTTTATTGAGGAGTTTTGCATTTGTATTAATTTTTAAGCTCTTAAGAGATAACATTCTTAGCCTGGGGCCATACAAAACAAGACTGCAGACCAAATTTAGCTCATGAGTTCTAGTTTGTCAACCTCTTTCCTAGAGATTACAGTATGCATTCTTGACTTACCAAAGTGTTATGTTCATGGATACTTTCAGCCTTTTCCCATGTAGTGCAAGGGCTCTGTTAAGACTGGTAATTCTACATTTACTGACTTATATATCATTTCTTTATGTATTTTAAGTCTATATATATTAAAAAAAAAACCCAGATACTATTTCATGCAGTCAGTATTCAATTAGAATTATGTACATATTTCCAGTTTTCATTTCTTTATTTTTGTATTGTCCACATTTAAAATAGTTTTCCTTGTGTATGAAAGACTTTCACCATTTCTTTTATTGTGCATCATCTTATGGGATGATTTTGTTCATCTGAAAATGTCTTTATTTTACCAATATTCTTGAAAAGTTTTTTTTTTTTTTTCTATATTCATAGAGTGTTAGTTTGGAAATTATTTTCTTTTAGCACTGTAAAGGTATTATGTGTGTTCTGGCTTTCATCGTTGAAGTCATTTGATGCTTATTTTCAAGGCCCTTTGTTTCTTTTCCTGGCTGATCTTACAATCTTCCCCTTTTCTTTAATAAAATGTTAAGATGATGTTCTCAGATGTGGACTATTTAATGAGATGTATGCAGAGTTCTTTTTTTTTTTTTTTTTTTTTTTTGCAGAGTTCTTTTTATTTACGTGCTTTTGGTTTTTGGAAGAAGTTGGCAACCTTTTTTTTTTTTTTTTTTTTTTTGCAGGTATTGCTTCCGTACTATTCTTTCTTTCTGGGACTCCAATGGGCATATTGGTTAGAATGACGTTTTTATTCTCTGTATTTCTTTCCTTTTTGTATTTTTCTTATTTAATTTTATTTAAATTCAAGTTAGTTAATATATAGTGTAGTGTTGGTTTCAGGAGTAGAATTTAGTGAATTATCACTTACATGTAACACTCATCCCAACAAGTGCCGTCCTTAATTCCCATCACCCACTTAGTCCATCCCCCGTCACCTCCCTTCCAGCAACCCTCAGTTCTCTGTATTTAAGGGTCTCTTGTGGGTTGCCTGCCTCTCTGTTTGTATCTTATTTTTCCTTCTCCTATGTTCATCTGTTTTGTTTCTTAAATTCCACATATGCATGACATCATGAATACTTGTCTTTCTCTGATGACTTATTTCATTTGCATAATATACTCTAATTCCGTCCGTGTTATAGCAAATGACATTTCATTCTTTTTGATAGCTGAGTAATACTCTATCATACACATAGGTATGTATGTACACACACATACACATATGTTGATGGACATTTGGACTCATTCTATAATTTGGCTATTGTTGATAGCATTGCTGTAAACATTGGGGTGCATATTTCCCTTTGAATCAGCATTTTTATATCCTTTGAATAAATACCTAGTGCAATTTCTGGGTCAGGGTAATTTTATTTGTAACTTTTTGAGGAACCTTTACATTGTTTCCCAGAGTGACTGCACTGGTTTGCATTCCCACCAACAGTGTAAGAGGGTTCCCTTTTCTTTACATCTTCACCAATACTGGTTGTTTCCTAAGTTATTAATTTTAGTCATTCTGACAGGTGTGAGATGGTGTCTGATTGTGGTTTTGATTTGTTTTATATTTCCGTGATGATGATGATTGATGTTGAGTGTCTTTCCATGTGTCTGTTAGCCATCTGGATGTTTTCTTTGGAAAAGTGTCTATTCATGTCTTCTGCCCATTTCTTAATTGGATTATTTGCTTTTTGGGTGTTAATTTGGTAAGTTTTTTTTATAGATTTTGGACACTAACCCTTTATCAGATATGTCATTTGCAAATAACTTCTCATTCCATTAGTTGCCTTTTAGTTTTGTTGATTGTTTTCTTTGCTGTGCAGAGGTTTTTTATCTTGATGAAGTCCCAATAGTTCATTTTTGCTTTGTTTCCCATGCCTCCAGAGATGTGCCTAATAAAAAGTTGCTGTTACCAAGGTCAGGGAGATTGATGCCTGCTTTTCCTCTAGGATTTTGATGATTTCCTGTTTTACATTTAGATCTTTCATCCATTTTTAATTTATTTTTGTTACAGTGACAGAAAGTGGTCCAGTTTCATTCTTCTACATGTCCCTGTCCAGTTTTCCCAACACCATTTGTTGAAGAGACTTTCTTTTTTTCTATTGGATATTTTTTTAAAATAGTTTTTTAAGATTTATTTATTTGAGAGAGAGAGAGAGAGAGAGCGAGAGCGAGCCATTGCCATGCACACAGAAATGTTCACAGAGGGAGAGGGAGGAGAGAAGCAGAGTCGCTGAGCATGGAGCCCGAAGCAGGTGTTGATCCCATTACCCAGGAGGTCATGACCTGAGCTAAAACCAAGAGTCAGATGCTCAACTGACTAAGCCACCTAGGCATCCCTCCATTGAATATTCTTTCTTGCTTTGTTGAAGATTATTTGGCCACATAGTTGTGGGTCTTCCTTTTTTGTATTTTTTTATTCTTGTTTCTCTTTCTGCTTCAGCTTGAACATATTCTTTTAACTTATCTTCTTAAGCTATATCCTATCTAGGTTGTTATGCTTGCTCATTGAGTTTTTACTTTTGGTTATGGAATTTTTCAGCTTTAGAGTTTCCATTGGTTTCTTTTTAGGGTTTCTAATTCTCTCACAAAATTCTCAACCTTGTTTTCTATTACCTTGTACATAATAATAAAGAAAATTTCTGTTAGAGTTGCTGTCTAATAACTCTAATAGTGAGGCCGTTTTGTATCTGTCTTTTGCTTCTTGTGATTTTAATTCATGTTGCCTTTATCTTCCCATGGATTTGAATTTTAAAAGTAAAAAAAAAAATTGGGTCACATTTATTTGTAAAATTGTTTTTTAAAGCAAGTTTCAGCCTCTTTTAATATCCATCTAGATTATTCTTGTTAGGAATAATAAGGGTAAACCTTTAAAGTCTGTATTCAAAATGAAGTGGGTGTTCACCAGGGCTTCTCTACTCCTTGCTGGTCTAATCTGTGTGTCTTTGAATTTGAAGACTGTCAGAAGGCATCCCATCTTCTAACCACCTCTCTGGAACTGGCAGATGCCTCTAGGGGAAGAGTGGTCCCAAATGCCAGTCTCATCTTTTTGCATCCACATCTTCTCCTGTTCCTATTTCAGTAAATATTTATTCTCTTGTTAGTTTTCCAGTGTCTTCAAGCAGAATATTAAAATATGTATCCAACTTTTCTTGTCCAAAGCAGGAGGCTTGATCTAAATTAAATTACCTTGTCTTCTCATACCAGAAGTGAAGACTATCTTCAGATTCTGTGGTTTAAGAGATTGATAATACATTTCCTGCATTGTTTAAGGTAGTTGGGGCTTTTGTTGTTAGCTAAAAACATCTTTATTTAATTAGCATAAAAGATATAAGTTCTTTGTAAGCTTGAGTATAGAATTGTGGAACCACTTTTGAAGATCAGAGAAAAAATTATGTTTTATGATGCCTTTCTGTCCATGTTACTAGATATCTATTTGGAGGATACTATATTTTCCAAGATTATCTTTGATAAATTGATTACTACTGGACTGGAGAGAACTGAATATATGTGCAAAACACTTAAAAACAAATAAAATTCATTCTGACCTGGTAATACTTGTGCAAATGGGCATATAATTTTCTGTGATTCTGAAATATTCCTTGGATAAAAGTCTGAAAATGTTTGCAGATGCAAACCAGGAGTTTATAACTTTAAGTGAGAAGATACCAGAGGGCAATACACATACATTTGCAGTGGAACTAGGATTGGAGATGATGTTGTGAAAATTGATAATGGGAAACCTCATTAAAATGGAGTTGTGAAGTTCAGCAAGGGGAGCTCTCACACCCTACCACTCGTAGTCGATTGTAGACCTAAGAGGAAGAGATGTACTTGATCTTGCTCTTGGATACTCTATTTTTACAACTAGAAGAAGAGACACTTTTTTTTTTTTTTAAGGTTAATAATGTAATGGTGGTGGTGATTGGGAAATGGATACCCTACAGTTAGTCCTGAAAAGTATTTGTAGTAGATTTTAGTGCTAAAAAGGGAAAGATTTAAATCCTTTTAACCCTGTTTTCCTAAAATATCCAGGTTGTAGTGAATTTTATTTGCATGGGAACTTCCATTTTAAAGTAGGAGTTAGAATATTTACTGTCAACTGGAATAAAAATAAAAAATTCTTCATTTTATCTTGGAAATCTTTGTTTTGCTAGTAGTGGGACTGAGGGGTAGCTCTTTTTTTTTTTTTTTTTTTTACATAATTTAAGCTTTTATTAAAATTAAAGCCTTATAATTTATAATGCCTTTTAGATGGTATTATTAGAAAGTATAAGATAAATTTATTGTTGTTTCTATCTCTTAAAAATTATTTGTATCGAAAAGCAGAATCAAAATTACATGCTAGTTTTATGATCCGATTAATTAACTCCTTGACAAGTGTATACTTTTGACAGGAGAATGTTGTGGCAGCTGTTACAGACAGTGTACTGTTGCACATTTAACATGAGTAAGAAGTAAAGTTTTCTTGGAAAACTTTTTCCCTTCTATTAAAATGTGATTTGAAAAAAAAAATGTGATTTGACAGAAAACCAAAGTAACTTCAATTTTAGTTGAAAAGTCTTAGGTGGTATGCAGACATTACATCAATTTATCAGAAATGGTATATTAAAAGAAAGACTGAGTAATTTGATGGTTGGTTTGTGTATGCTGAATATCTTGTAGTAGGAAAAGGTATTTCATGATGATCCATGACTAAGGAAGATGCAATTAGGAAAAAATACATATAATAGTCTTGACAAAGATTAATGAAACTAAAGGGGACAGAGTTATTTTGATGAAAACTTTTATTTTTAATTATATACAATAAGAACACTCTGTCATCATTTTTTACTTCTAAATATAACAAATACTTAGTTACTTTCATAATCCTGGATCAGTGCTTTTGGAGATAGTTGAGGTTATTTACTTTCCTGTTCTTAGCACAGTGCATGATACATAGGTGGTCAGCATTTTTGTGTTGACTGATTTCTCATCTGAGTCTGCAGGGTGAGTACAGTTCACCTTGTGTCAAATAAAAGACCCTTTGTAGCATTAATCACAGACATAGTTACTTGCTGAAGGTCATCTTTGTGAAGATTATAATTTTCTCCAATCATTTGTCAAATTCTAAATGGCTTTTCCCCTGATTTCAGAGTATGGATTTTGTACTAAGATCCTTCTAGGAAATTTACCCTAGTAGCTTCAGGAAATGTCCATAGTTTGTCGATCTGGGGAGTACTTAAACTGGAAAAGTCAGTAACTCTAGTTAGGTTAATACTTGAAGATATGACGTTGATGGTCTCAGAAACTTAGAGTGGAAGTAAAGAAAATGTGTTAAGATATGATTCAATTTTTTTTTATAAACAATTTCAAAATCCGAAAATTTGGTTTTTAGAAATGAAAGATGAGTAAAAAGAAGGGATAAAAAGAATGTAACACTGAAGGAGTCTAACTCATCACTAACTAAGTGTATTTCTCTGTGTAGGTATAATTTGGCATCCTGAGAGTCTGTCTTAGCAAGAAGGAAGTGGAAAATACCCTTGAAAAGAAAACTAAGACAAAAAAGAAAGCCGGACTTACTTTTACATGGTTAACTGCACATTTACCAATATGGACACCTTTCCCCCCATTTTTCCTCCTGGTGGAGACAGTGAGCTGACAGGTTCTCAATCCGAGTTACAAAAAATGTTAATTGATGAAAGGCTACGATGTGAACATCATAAATCTAACTATCAGACTCTTAAAGCTGAACACACAAGGTAAATTGCTTAAATTTGGATATGAGGGGCTTTATTAAGAAAACTTTTTTTGTTTGAATGTTTGCTCTGGAACATACAGTATAATTTTGTCTGCATACTTTTGAAACCGTCATTTCGAAATATCATAAAGTGTCATTTAACATTTTTTTAATACGGTGAAAATTTTGCTTTAAAATTACTATATTCACAACTAAACATGATCTTAAATGTGCTATGTATTTAGAAGTCTTTTCTTTGAAAGTAGCAAGACATAGAAAATTAAATGTATTTAGGTGGCTAAGTGTGTTCCCCACCACCATGTAAAATTGTATAAATAAACTATAGTGTTAATAATTAAATTCTATAAAGCAAAGATGTGAATTTAATGGCTATACGAAATTGGTCTTGTTCTTGTTCTGTGGTGTTGGTTGACTTTACATAAAGTAATGCAATTAGAAAGCAAAGAATACTCTTAAAATGGAATTCTTTTTTTAAAAATCAGATTGCAAGATGAGTACATAAAGTTACAAAATGAACTTAAGCGCCTGTTAAATGAAAAGCAAACTCACCAGGAAAAATTTCAGCTGCTGCTCCAAGAGCTAAGAGGGGAATTAGTAGAGAAAACTAAAGACTTAGAAGAAATGAAACTGCAGGTAAGAAAATGTATTTCAGTTAGTGATATTGGGAAAAAATTTTCTGCTCTTCAGGATTCTTCTAAGATGGACTAAGAATCAAATTGACAAGAGACAGATTAACAAGAGAAAATCAAATTTAGTTTAGAAAGTATGCAGAATCCACACAATTGTGAAATTCCAAAGATAGGCAATAGGAGGCTTATATGATGTTCTGAGCTAAGGAGACAGACAAGGTCTGGGGGTATAAAGAGAAAGAAGATCATCAGCAGGATGGTGAGAGGAGATGTTTGGGAAACAAAGGTTGCCCTGTTAAGCAGATAAATTTGTTAGGTAAAGAGGAACCTCTGTTAATCGCACTCTTCTTGGTATAGGCTCTCCTTTCCAATTAAATTTAGGCAGTTGAGGGGGAGGTAAAGAGCTTTTCCTAAATCTGCTTGGTTTTGATTGCTTGTAAGTGAAAATAATCTTTATGCCAAAGCAGCTCATCTTTGGGAGGCCTGCCTTTGTGCCATGATACACAAATAGTCAGATGTTGCTAAATTTGGTGAATTCTGCATATATTTCTAATGAGTGTTTTGCTATATATCCAGTGGTATAATTTAATATTCTTTCAAATATTCTGGACTGTTAGCTACCATGTAGGGTTAAGCCATTAAACCATTGTTTCATGTAAATTTGCATTAAATTACTATTCTGATTTAAATATTACACTCTTCAGAATAATTGGGGGAAAGGCTGGTTAGATTTGATAAATATTCAGAGTTTAAAAAATACTCTTTTAAAGGAAGTTTTACTAATTCTCCTTTAAGTATTATAACAAACTGAGCTAAAAAAGACTGATAGACTTTTCTTGAAGTTTTATTTTTTATGAAAAAAGTTATTACTGAAGTATAGTTGATAAGACTGAGTTATTTTTGAGGGACTTCTTAAAAGACTATAAAAACAATATGTGCACATAATTTGTGTGTGCAGTGTAAGGTAAATGGAGTTTCTAAAGCAAAAAATAGTTGGTACTGTGAAATACTAACTATAGTTTTCATTTATTTGCCTAAAAAGAAGACCAAAGGTAAACTTCCTGTAGCACCAAATTTATTATAAATTTAAAATTAGTAGATGCCAAGCAGTGATATTTTCCTGTATTCATTTAATCTCTAGGTGGCACCAGCCGTGTATTTCTTTTTATCTAGTGCTTGGTACAAATAATAAGGTATTTTTAATATTGGAGTCATAAGTTGGTAGAGTAAAAAGCTACCTTTCAAGTTAGCAAGTATGGCATATCACCCAATTCATGGATTCCTTTTTTTTTTTTTTTTTTAATTTTTAAGGTATTTATTTATTTATGATAGTCACAGAGAGAGAGAGGCAGAGACACAGGCAGAGGGAGAAGCAGGCTCCATGCACCGGGAGCCCGACGTGGGATTCGATCCCGGGTCTCCAGGATCGCGCCCTGGGCCAAAGGCAGGCGCCAAACCGCTGCGCCATCCAGGGATCCCCATGGATTCCTTTGATAGCAGCATTAGAAGTTGGTTATTTAGTATCTTCTTGAAATCTTCCATTGTTGGGAATGCCACCGCTAAGCTTGAGTTGGAGCCTCTACTGAGTTGTTTTATTCCTAGGTGTAGTTAGGACAGTGAAACAAACAAAAACCTCAGAAATATGAGTTGAATAGGCAAATGTAATTTAAGTCTATAGAATTGGTAAATTAATTTGTTTTGCAAATATTGAGAGGCCTATAGAAATGAGAATCTGTGAGCACTGAATACAAGGAATTCAAAATATTCTGTTATTGTAGATATAAACACTCTAGTCTTCTTAAGCTTACTGTTTGCACGCCCTTGGTACAAAGAAGCATGTCTACATGTTACTCTGAAGAAACAGTAATTAATATCAGATAAAATTTACTTCAAGACAAAAAGAGTGTCACAAAGGTCATTTTATAACAAAAAAAGGGTCAGTTAACCAGTGAGATGATGACCATCAGCAAACAGCTGTTTTTATGCCTTGGTTTTATTATGTGGTAAAGAGGATAAAAGTTGTTAACAGCAGTTTGTTGTGAGAACTAATGAAATAATGTGTATTTTTAGTACAGTGTCTGACACATAATAGATATTCATAAATGATGGCCATTTATTCTGTTTGAATGCAGACTCTATAAGGGCAGGAGCTCTTTTCACTGTGTCTCCAGTGCTCAAGTGTATTTATGTTTGTATTTATATATTTTATAATATACTAGCAAATATTTGTTGAATGAATGACAATAAATAGAATAAATGAATGAATTGGAATTGTTCTGTTCATATATAATAGTGTTCGTGTTTCATATGTACTTAAAACTTAAGCATCTTAGAGTTGACGATCCTCTCATTCTTTCATATCTGTGATGAGTTTCTTGTCTGCCAAAAATATATGTTGAACTTCTAATGCTCAGTACCTCAGAATGTGACCTTGTTTGAAAATAGTCTTTGCTGATGTAATTCATTAAGATGAGGTCATACTGAAAGATCATGGGCCCTTAATCTACTGTGACTGGTGTCATTCTAAGAAGAGAACAGACACAGACAGAAACACAGAGTAAGTGCCCTGTCATGGCAGAAGAGAGATCGAAGTGCTGCAGCTGCCCGGGAAGGACAAGGATCAGCAGCACTGCCAGCAACTAGGATGAGGCGAAGAAGCCTCCTGCCCTTCAGTTTTCAGGGGAGATGTGGCCTTGCTGACACCTTGATTTTGGACTTCAAGCCTCCAGAACTATGAGACAATAAATTTTGTTGTTTTAAGATAGCCAGTTTGTGGTATTTTGTTGTGGTAGCTCTAGGAAACTAATACAATGTCCAAAGCAGAATTCTCTTTTGGAACAATTGTGACACAGGGATCTTTATTTTCTGCTTCAGTGCTTTCAGTGGGAGAGAACCTAGTGAATGTTTAGGGTGATCCAGTTCCATTTATGGATTGGGGTATGTTAATTATTTTCCCTCTCTTGTTGAAATGAAATCATCCTTCCTGTTGCCTCTTTCTTGGTTCTTGGACTGTTCTTAGATCTACACAAAATAACTTTGGACATTTTTCCATGTGATAACTTCTCAAATGTTTGCTGACAAATATAATTTGTCTGGTAAAGTTTCTCTTTTTCAAGATAAACGTGACTGGTTTCTTCAAGGTATTTATCTGGCAAAAATACACTAAAATAAAGATCTATGTATTTATATACACATGTTGAGTAATTTAGCTATTTGCTTTATGGATGCTTGCAATTTGTACAAATTGCGAGCTGAATAAAACAAATTCAACAAAGTAGAATCAACCAGAAATACTGTAATAAGTGTTTATGAAAGATGATTATTTTCAGAAAAGGCATGTAGTATCTTGTCTATCTGCAAAATCCCTTTTCTGAGCTAAGATTTAATATCCCTTTGGCTTTTTTATAGAAAAATGATACAAAAGATAGTCAATTAAAGAATATTTCTTTGTCACTTGTGTAGTTGTAGTGAGTGGAAATAATAATAGTGCCTAACTTATAGGATGATTGTAAAGATAAAATGAGACAATGCATAGAACATGTTAGTACAGTGCTTTGATATAGAAAGTAGATAGAATGTTAGCTATTGTTATTATATTATTGTTATGTACTATGTTAGCAAAACCTTTTTAAAAATAGAAGTTATTTGATAATATTTCTGTTCCAAATATTGAAACTTACTTTACTAAAAATTTATATGCTTTGTTTGTGTCAGGCAGTGGAAACTATATAACCCTGTATGTTTCCCATATTATTTGTCAGCTAAATTTATTATTTAGTTTGTTATCTTTCTGAGAATCTCTGGCACAGCAATATCTACTTCTTAAAATATTCTTTGAAAAATAATGATCTATTTTATATTAACATGACGTTGTTGGTATAATATAGTCTTAATATTGGTAATGAGACGTAGACTGGTGTATGATAAAGCATTCTTTTAAGTTTCTTTTGAGACAAGTGGTGGCAGTATTCCATTAGAAGTCTAAGACACAGCATACTTTTTTCCTAAAATGGCATGGTGAAAATCCTCTAATTCTATGCCTTTGTGTACATGTGCTTTGGTGGGGGTTTGGGAGGGAAGGGAGATTTTTCTTATGTATGTGTGCTTGTTTTTTATAAGATTCTTAGGAGGTAACAAAAAAATCAGAGACGTTATAGATTACAAGACTCTTGGGTAGTTATCAGCTTCAGTGTTCTTTTCTCCTTTGTGTAGATTTATATTTCCATTGGTACTATTTTCCTACTGGCTTAGGGATTTTAACATTTCTAACAGGGAGATCTAGGAGAAATTTTTTCAGCTTTTAAATAATTGATTTAAAAAAATAAAATAAAAAATAAAAATAATTGATTTTAAAGATAGTTTTGCTGAGTACTAATTTCTAGGTTGACTGTTTTCCCCCCTAATACTTTTAAAGATGTTGCTCTTCTGTCTTCTCACTTACGTTGTTTTACATAAGAAATTTGCTGCCATCCTTATCTTTGTTCTTTATACACAGGGAGTCTTCTTTTCATGGCTGCCCTTAAGATTTTCTTTTTATTGCTGATGATGAGCAGTTTGGTTGACATGACTTTGTACTTAATATTTATGGTGCTTAGTGTGTATTCGATCTGTGGGTTTGCAGTTTTCACTACATTTAGAAAAGTTTTGGATGTGACTTGCGAAAATATTTTTTCTGCCTCCTCTCTGATCTCCTGTGGGGATTCCATAGCTGACTAGTATGCAGTTTATTTATTTTCAGTCTTTTTTGTCTCCTTGTTGCATTTTGGATAGATTCTGTTGTCATGTCTTCAAGTTCACTGATGTTTTTTTCTTCAGTATCTAATCTTTCATTAATCCCGTATAGTGTATATTTTTCATCTCAGAAATTGTAGTTTTTACTTTGGAAATCTAATGTAGGTCTTTTTCATAAGTTGTTTATATCTACTTAACATGTTCAATCTTTTCTCTAGATATTGGAACAAATGGAATTAAGTTATAAGAACTATTTTAATGCCTTTGCTAATTCTAACATCTATATCATTTCTGTGTTGGTTTTGGTTGATTGAATTTCTTTTCTTATTGTGGGTAGTATTTTCCTGCTTCTTTGCATGCCTGATAAATTTTTATTGGATGCTAGACATTGTAAATTTTGTTTTGAGTGCTAGATATTTTTGTATTCTGATAAATATTCTTGAGCTGTGTTCTGGGACAGTTATTTGGAAGCGGTTTCATCTTTCTGGGTCTTTTAAGATTTGTTAAGTGAGAGCAGATTAGTGGTTAGTGCTCATTATTTGCTACTGCTGAGAACCTTCTGAGTACTCATTGAAATGAGGATTTTCAGTCTGGCTTTTGGGAAAAGGAACTATTCATAGCTCTGTGTGAGCTCAGATTACTCATCCATCCGATTCTTTCAGGGCACTCTTCTGAATGAGCCAACAGAGACCTTTTGCAGATCTTCATAATTTTGTTTCTGTGCCACCCTCTTTTCTGCTACCCTCTCTTATGATTCTAACCACACTACTCTCCTGATTTGTAGTTCCATTTAAGTCATAGAGTCCATCAGACTGCCTGGATATCTCTTTCTGTGCATGGCCTGGAAGCATTCTCAAAGCTAGCTAGCTTTGTTGTTTGTCTCTCAGGGATCTTTTTTGCTTTATTATGCCCAGTGTCTTGAAAACTGATTTTTGTTTATTCTTTTGTTTTAGGCAGGAAAATCTGATCTCTCTTATGCCATCTGTTGGAAGTAGAAGCACTTTTATTTCTAATTAACCTTTAATTACAGAAATCTGAAACAAGTAGATTTTGTAGAGTGGGTGGTTGGGTTGCATCCTCAGATACCCAGCACCAGTAATTCCAATAATTACCATCTCTCAGTCTTGTTTTATCTTCTTCTCACATTGCTGCTCTGTTCTTCAACCTCTCTGGATTATTTTGAAGCAAATCACATTATCTCAACTCTAGTATTTTAGTATATATCACTGTTAAATACCAAAGCAATCTCTCCTTTAAAAGCATAACCACAATACCATTATCATACCTAAAAGTACTTACTTTCTTCTGTCTTTTAATATTGCATCTTCGTTCACATTTCCCTACTTTTCCCACAGTTTTGCTTAAAGTTGGCTTGTTTGAAATGGGATCCAAGTAAGATTTATGTATTACTCTTTACCTTTTAACCACCACCTCTCCCCAGTTTGGACTCTTGATACTATCACCCAGACTCTTGACATCATAAACCAGATTATAACAAGAGCTTTCTTTCTGATTTCCCAACTACATTCATTGTCTATTTCTTCCACAGTCAGCAGTTTTCTCCCACCAAAGGTTTTGATCCATCTTGCTTCTTCCTAAAATGGAGATATGGTGATGCCATTCTTAAGCTTGAATACTTTCAGTGAATAAACAAGGTACAGAAAAATGTGTATAGTATGCCTTTCTGTATGTAAAAACTAAAGGTGGTGTGGTGTATATGCTTATATATTTGTATATTGTTTTAAGAGGGACCCAAAAGATGTTAGCCATGATTGGTTCCTAAGAGAGAGACTGGATGGCTGAAAGAAGACGACTTAGTTTTTCAGTGTTTTTTGTTTGAGTTATTTATGTAATTCTATTTATTTCATTATAAGTAAAAAAAAATTACTACTGAATACTGAGCAAGTTATGAGTAGGGACTTGATATTTAGGAATCTTCTAATTGTAGCTCCCACCTCTTTCCATTTTGTTCCTGGCCAGGATGTAGCTATCCTAGGTGGCATTTAGAAATGTTTCAGCATGGCCTTGATTGTCATATATCTAGAAAGCATCAGTGCTCAAGGATCCAGAGTTTTAAATGATCTATAGTACTTCAGGCAGTTCAGTCCAAAATGCCTTTAGCTTACCTGTGAGGATCATTTTTCTCCCCAGGGAATTTAAAAATGTTATCCATTTTTAAGTTTCTTGTTTAGTTTTCCCATTCCTTTGATGTGCTATTTCTATACTTAATATCTTTTCTGATGGTCTTTAACTGTCTGGTAAGCCTATATTGGTTACTTTTATAGTTATTTGTGTATATGTTTTATTTTTCATATGAGAATTTGAACTTCTTATGGGGCAAGAAATGCTTCCTCTAAGTTTTTGTGATCTTTAGAAAGTTAGACTTTGTGTATGCTTCAGTTTCTGTGAAAAGGGGATGATAATATAACTACACTGGAGGGTCATTGCAGAGATTAAGTTAATGCATGGAAGGTATTTACAGTGTTATATAGATTATATACTATGTTGCAGAATGCTTTGTATGTAGTTAGTATTCAGTGAAGTTTTTTAACTGGAGTATTGATAAGTAAATGAATGAATTAAACAAATTATTCTTCATTTTCAGAGGTTAATGTAAATACAAACTAGGTTTTCATTTGTTTTATAGCCAGTATTTGATAATTGAGTGATCCTATGTGCCAGGCAGTAGTGTGAGGTGTTGGGGACACACCCTGGTGAATAAAGACTGTGTTTGCCTTTCAGGAGCTTTCGTAAGTACTTCATCACTTATTGAAATATGAGTTCTATAAGAGAGCATAACAGGGAGGCGCCTTGGGTAGAGTAAAAGCCTTTTCTGATTGAAAATAAGTCTGAAGAATTCTCTGTGGGGTACTCAATTTTTACACCTTTATTTTGATTACTTTAGAAAATATACTATTAGCCATTATCTCAAACATGGTAACCTTAGCTATCAACACAGTTATTCCTAACAGTCACAATAATAATAATCAGTGCTTATCTTTACTTCCTGTTAATGGATTTTTTTGACATCTCTGAGAGCCTGAAATTGAGATCTTCAAGTATTGTTTCAAATGATGGTTCTGCTTATATAATGATGACTGTAAAATTAGGGATATTGTGAAATTTTTATGAATTGAATTTTGTTATAATTAGGTGTTGAAATTTGGTAATTTCTTGATTTTAATATTTATGATTTTATATTTAGAACTATTTGTTTCTCTACATAATAGGTATTAACGCCACAAAAGTTGGAATTGTTACGAGCCCAAATACAACAAGAATTAGAAACTCCAATGAGAGAACGCTTTAGGAATCTGGATGAAGTAAGTAATTTATATAGAAGGAACTGTGCATTTATCTTTATATGGCCGATGAAAAGCATCATTCCCCTACTCAGAAACCCTACAGTAGCTCCACTTTTAACTCAAGCATCCTTACAGTGGCTTTTAGGGTTGCACAAAATTAGATCCCATTCTCTGTCTGACTTCCATCCATTCTGGCCTCTTTGATGTTTCTTTGGCACTCTAGAGATGAAACAAATCAAGAATCTTTGCTATAGCTGTTACTTGTGACATGAATAGTCTCCTTCCAAGTTTCTCTTAGCCAACTTCCTCATTTCACTCTTTTTTTTTAGAGATTTAAAAAATTTATTTATTTGAGAGAATGAACATGAGCACAGGGTGTGTGGCAGAGGGGGAGGGAAAAGGAGAAGGAGAAGCAAGGAGACTCCTTGCTGAGCAGCCTGCTCCATGCATGGGGCTCGATCCTGGGATCATGACCTGAGCTTAACCAACTGAGGCACTCCTTCCTCATCTCTTTAAAGTCTTTGCTAAAATGTCACCTTCTCATTGAGGCCTACTTTGACCAACCTGCATCTTCATTTAATATTGCTTCCTGCCTTTTCCATCACTTGTTAGACCTTTGGATTCCCATTTTCCCTGCTCTACTTTTTATTTTTCTCTAGTACTTATCCTCTAATATGCTTTATGTTTATTGTGCTTATTTTTTATTTTCTTTATTACCATCTCTAGAATATAAGTTGCATAAGAGGAGGAGCCTTTATCTGTTTGGTTCACTGTATATCCCAAGTTCCTAGCATACAATAGATGCTCAATTTATATTTGTGGAATGAAACAGTGTATTTCATGCAACCTCAGAAAAATAAAAATTTGTTACAGTTTTCTGTTTAGACTGAAAGATTTCCTTCCTCTAATGAAATGTTGGTATGATTAAATGTTTAATAAATGGGATAGCAAAAGACGACATATATTAAAGTATATTAAGTATTATGCCAGACAATTTTTATATGTAACCTTATTTAACAAATAGACTAGGCCTTCTACATGGCACATGAATATTGTCCCCTTCAAAATGGACTCCCTTTGGAAAGTTGTAGTCTAGTGATGCTTCCATTGCACAATACAGTTGTAGAATCCACTTTTATAAATGGCTTAATTGGCTTGATAAAGTCGTCTTTTGAATATCCTCCTGGTGAATAAACAAAGCATTATGGTTTGGTAGTAGACTTAATTTTTGGATTTAAACAAATCCATTTATACCTAAGGTAGGTGATCAAGTTAGGTAAAAGTTTGGTGTTTTTTTTTTGTTTTGTTTTGTTTTTTTTTTTTGAGTAACTTTCTAATAAAATTGTGAAACCCATTTTCTCGATTTGTAAACTGGCTTAGAGGAATCTTTCATTCAAAGATTTACAGTGAGGAGAATCTTTTAGAAGGTGTTATTACTTAATTTCCTGATGAATGTTGAAATAGTGTCTTTCTCCTTCATCTTCTCTATTGCCCAAGTTCTTATTGAATTTAGAATGTCAGCAACTTTTGTAGTGTTAGTAAGTAGAATTGGAGCATGCCAGAGATTTGCATGTGTTCCTGGTTAGTTAGGAAAGTTGGTGCTGCCTATACCCTTAAGAGTGGTATGTTGAACTATCATTGTATTACTTGATTGAACCTTAAGTTACTGTACTAAATATTCAAATAATCTTCTCTCTACTTAGAATTCATCTTGGCTTTTAGAGTGCTTTTTATATTTCACTCTAGAGTTAATTTTTAAAATTTAATTAATTTTGAAAGGTATACTACATTAGTATTATTTTATTTGGCCCATAGGTCAAAACTTTTGATGTCCTATTCATTTTTCTTATGAGAATCAGTGAGGAAATAAGGTAAATTGAATGGTAATTTGCTTTATTGGCACCTTCTCAAGAATGTACTAATTCTGTATGTAGAATACTTGTCATAAGAATTTTTCCAGGGTTTGTTTATACTTCTTTTAAGCTTATTTTTTGCTTTTTAGAATTGCTTTCAATATAATGCAATTTAAAATTATATTTGCAAAAGTGATTTTTGGAGTGAGTACAAATTTCATAAATTTGTCATAAATTGCAATTTCCTTTTAATTTAGGAAGTGGAAAAGTATAGATCTGAATATAATAAGCTTCGCTATGAACATACATTTCTCAAGTCAGAATTTGAACACCAGAAAGAAGAACATGCACGTATCTTAGAAGAAGAAAAAATAAAATATGAATCAGAGGTGAGTGATTGATTATACTAGTTTAGTCATTATCCTTCTAGTCAGTAAAATTTTGTGATTTTTTGGAAATTCCAAGTTAGAATTGATTGCATAATTCAGTTTCATTAATTAATGGTGAAGTATTTGGCATGTTATTTATCTGTTCTGTAGTAATTATTTTTTGTGAACATTAATTTTTGGCTGTTAGATTTTCCTCCTTTATTTTGCCCCTGTCAGTGGAGATAGTCTCTTTTCTTCTATAGCCAGAGAGACAGCCTTCTTTTTGCAAATATAGTTTGTTTATATTATTTTTTATGTAGCACTGTCCCCCTTTACTTTTTAGAACCAAACTATGTCCAGGAGAGCTATGGCTACCAGTGCATGTACCTTGTTTCTACTGATAGGAATAAGGGGTTTATACTTTAGGGTGTGCTCATCACATTCAAGAAGTGCACTTTGTTCTTTTTGACATCCTTAACTGCAGAATTTTCTTTCTGATGCCTACAGCATGTTCTTTACATGTCTCTGCCTACGGTATTGCTTGGCCAGCCTTTCTACTCATTTTATATTTTGTCTCCCGATTTTCCAAAAATGAAATTTGTGTTTATCATTCTTTATGTACTTTTATATGATTTTTCAAGGTAGAAATATCAATTTTGTCCTGCTATATTCAAATAAGAAATCTAATGCTAGTTGAATTTGTAAAAAAAACAAAACCAAAAACCTTGGTATCTGTAGTTATATGAAATATTTTATGTACAAACACATCTGCATTATGTATTTATTACATCATACAACATTTATTTGGAATTAAGAATTAGAATATAGGACAGCCCGGGTGGCTCAGCGGTTTAGTGCCGCCTTCAGCCCAGCGTGTGATCCTGGAGACCCAGGATCGAGTCCCGTGTCAGGCTCCCTGCATGGAGCCTGCTTCTCCCTCTGCCTGTGTCTCTGCCTCTCTCTCTCTCTCTGTCATGAATAAATAAATAAAATCTTAAAAAAAAAAAAAGAATTAGAATATATTTACCTTCCTTTGCCAATTACTAATTGTGTCAAACTGCTCTACTTTTTAAAATTTTTTTAATTTAAATTCAAGTAGCCAACATATAGAACATACTAGTTTCAGACGTAGAGTTTAGTAATTTATCAGTTGCACATAACACTCAGTACTCATCACATCACGTGCCGTCCTTCACGCGCATCACCCAGTTGTCCCAAGCCCCCACCCGTCTCTCCTCTAGCAACTATCAGTTTCTTTCCCATAGTTAAGAGTCTCTGTCATGGTTTGGTCTCCCTCTCTGATTTCTTCCCATTCTGTTTTTCCCTCCCTTCTCCTATAATCCTCTGTGCTGTTTCTTATATTCCTAATATGAGTGAAACCGTATGAAAATTGTCTTTCTCTGATTGACTTATTTCACTCAGCCTAATACCCTCCAGTTCCATCCATGTCGATATTAATGATGAGATTTCATCTTTTCTGATGGCTGAGTAATATTACATTGTGTGTGTGTGTGTGTATGTATATATATATATATATGTACACATCTTTATCAATATTCCATTGTATGTTTGTGTATGTATATATAGTATATGTGTGTATATGTGTATGTATATATTTTATTTACTCATATATTTTATATATATACATACACATATACACACTACCTCTTCATCAATTCATCTGTTGGTGGACATCTCAACTCTTCCATATTTTGGCTATTGTAGACATTGTAGCTATAAACATTGGGGTGCTGGTGCCCTTCAGATCACTACATTTGTATCTTTGGGATAAATACCTAGTAGTGCATTTGCTGGGTCATAGGGTACCTCTTCGTTTAGCTTCTTGAGGAACCTCTATACTGTTTTCCAAAGTGGATGTGCCCGCTTGCATTCCCACCAACAGTTTAGAGGGTTCCCTTTTCTCCACATCCTCGCCAACATTTGCTGTTCTCTGTGTTGTTAATTTTAGCTATTCTGACTGGCGTGAGGTGGTATCTCCTTGTGGTTTTCTCTTTTCTTTTTAATAAGGCTGGCTAGGGGTTTATCTATCTTATTAATTCTTTCAAAGAGCCATCTCCTGGTTTTGTTGATCTGTTGTGCTTAGAAGATCTGTCATTTGCTGAGAGTGCCATGTGGAAGTCTCCTACTATTAGTGTATTATCTAAGTATCTCTTTACTTTGATTATTAATTGATTGATACACTTGGCAGCTCCCACATTAGGCGCATAAATACTCATAATTGTTAGGTCTTCTTGTTGGATAGACCCTTTAAGTATGATAGAGTGTCCCTCTTGATCACTTACTACAGTCTGTGGTAAAAATTCTAATTTATCTGATATGAGGATTGCTACCCCAGCTTTCTTTTGAGGACCATTTGAATGGTAAATGGTTCTCCACCCCTTCATTTTCAGGCTGGAGGTATCCTTAGGTCTAAAATGAGTCTCTTGTAGAGAGCATATATATATATGGGTCTTGCTTTTTTTTTTTAAATTTTTTTAATTTTTTTTGGGGGGGTCTTGCTTTTTAATCCAGTTTGATACCCTTTGTCTTTTGATGGGATCATTTAGCCCATTCACATTCAGAGTCCCTATTGAAAGATATGAATTTAGTGTCCTTGTATTACCTATACAGTCCCTGTTTTTGTGGATTGTTTCTTTGGGCTCTCTCTTTCTTTTACAGGGTCCCCCTTAATAATTCTTGTAGAGCTGGATTGGTGGTCACATATTCTTTCAGTTTCTGTGTATCCTGGAAGCTCTTTATCTCTCCTTCTATTCTGAATGACACAGCCTTGCTGGATAAAGTATTCTTGGCTGTATGTTTTTCTCATTTAATACCCTGTATGTATCATGCCAGCCCTTTCTGGCCTGCCAGGTCTCTGTGGAGACTCATTGTGGCTTTAATCTGTATTTCCCTAATGCCGAGTGATGTGGAGCATTTTTTTCATGTGTCGGCCATTTGTCTATCTTCTTTGGAGAAATATCTGTTCATGTCTTCTGCCCATTTCTTGCCCGGATTTGTTTTTTGGGTGTTTAGTTTTGTAAGTTCTTTATAAACCTTGGATACTAGCCCTTTATCTGATTATGTCATTTGCAAACATCTTCTCCCATTCTGTAGGTTGCCTTTTAGTTTTGTTGACGGTTTCCTTTGCTGTGCAAAAGCTTTTTATCTTGATGAAGTCCCAATAGCTCATTTTTGCTTTTGTTTCCTTCACCTTTAGAGATGTGTCTAGCAAGAAGTTGCTGTGGCCAAGGTTGAAGAGGTTGCTGCCTTTGTTCTCCTCTAGGATTTTTTTTTTTTTTCAGATTTTTATTTATTTACTCATGAGCTACACACACACAGGCAGAGACCTAGGCAGAGGGAGAAGCAGGCTCCCTGCAGGGAGCTTGATGTGGGACCCAATCCCAGGACCCCGGGATCATGACCTGAGCCAAAGGCAGAGCAACCACTGAGCCACCCACATGCCCTTTCCTCTAGGATTTTGATGAATTCCTGTCTCATACTTAGGTCTGTCATCCGTTTCGAGTCTATCTTTGTGTATTGTTTGAGGAAATGGTCCAGTTTCATTCTTTTGCATGTGGCTGTCCAGTTTTCCCAACACCATTTGTTGAAGAGACTGTCTTTTTCCATTAGATATTCTTTCCTGCTTTGTTAAAGATTAATTGACCATAGAGTTGAGGATCCATTTCTTGGTTCTCCTGTTGCATTGCCAGTAGCATACTATCTTGATGATCACAGCTTTGTAATATAACTTGAAGTCTGGCATTGTGATGCCACCAGCTTTGGTTTGCTTTTTCAACATTCCTCTGGCTGTTCAGGGTCTTTTCTGGTTTCATACAAATTTTAGGGTTATTTGTTCCAGCTGTGTGAAAAATGTCAATGGTATGTTGATAGGGATTGCACTGAATGTGTAGATTGCTCTCGGTAGCATAGACATTTTAACAATATTTATTTTTAATCAGTAAGCAAACTGTTTCATAATTGATATGTAAGAAGCTATATGAACATTGGAACATTTACATCTTTTGGTAATACAGTAGTAAAAAACTGTATTTATAATGTCCTTTTTTATTAAAAACTTCTTTATGGCTTTACATGCTTTATTTAGCTATGATCTTTTATTATAATAGTCACTGTGATGGAACAGGATGGTATTTTATACATTTAAAATGAGGACACTTGAAGCAAAAGATAAGCAGCTTGCCCAAAGTCTCACAAAAAGTCAACAGCCAAGTTTATGGTAGATCTCTTGTGCCACAGCTACCAGCCCAAAGTTTTTATTTTTATTTTTATTTTTTCAGCTCAAAGTTTTTAGTTTGGTGTGGTAATTTCACGTTATTGGTAATTTCAATTAACAGCCATCCAACTAATTTTATCAAGAGATCTGTCAATATGTACTACTTATGATGATGAAAGGTTTTGAATCTATAATCATGACAGACTTAAAGGAATTACATTTAAAAATTTTCTAGTAGAAAATAGGAATGATAAAGATTTCCAGCTAAAATGTAGGTTTAGTGTATTAAAGAGTAACCACTGAGGTTAAGGATTCTGGTGCTTTATTTTATATTTTGCATTTAAAATCTAATGTTGATATTTATCTGGTAATGACTATTTGTATTCTCTAGTTTCTTAGTTTTATTGTTTTCCTATATTTTTCACCCATGAAAGACCAAATAATATTCATTAAAATTTTCAAGGGGTCATTGGTGTCATTAATTCTCCTAATTTAAATGTCTTATGAAGAAATCTGATAAATAGCTAGCTGGGAAGGCATAATTAGTAGAGGCTAGAGAAGTAAAACTTTCTGGTAAGATTGAAGTTCTTTTCTTTCTACTTCCCAGTTATGCAGGAACAGCATTAATTAGTGGATCATTGGGTATTTGTGCTTTCATTCCGTCACTTACCTTTATACACTAATTTCTGTACACAAGAACGGTAAAACCTGGTGATATGATTGTGGATCATGATACAGCTGTGAAACTTCAAGGAAAAGCCTACTCTTGCCATCTTCCAATTTAAACTGGTATAAAATATATGAATTTGTACTAAAAATAATTGGCTTTATTTGCATTAATTAAGGATTCACACAATACTTGTGCATTTTCACTTCTACAGATAAAAGAAGTAACTAAATATTCTTTGTGTGTTCTTAGGTGAATACTTTAGGAAGATTTTTTTTTTTAAGATTTTATTTATTGACTCATGAGAGACACAGAGAGAGAGGCAGAGACACAGGCAGAGGGAGAAACAAGCTTCATGCAGGGAGCCCGATGTGGGACTCGATCCTGGGTCCCCAGGATCCGCCGTGGACTGAAGGCGGTGCTAAACTGCTGAGCCACCCAGGCTGCCCCTACTTTAGGAAGATTTTGTTGGTGTTTTTATGAGAAGCACCTCAGTGATTCACATTTCTCTCATGATATTCTGAATTAAAAAGAATATATGAAAGTAAATGTCTTTATCTTATGAATAAGATAATGTCCTGACTTCTCAATGCATTGGCTGTAAGAACATACTAAGTCTGGGATTTCATACACGTGAAATTCTGAAGTTGCATATATAGGTTTTATTCAGAGTGGTACTGTTGTGCTTTCATTATGTTATTTGGTTTCTAATTTTATATTCTGCAAATAGTAATGAACAATACAAAGAGTTTTAGGTATAGATGATATTGGTCGACTGAACGAGTGCAAAAAGTAAGAGTAATTCAGGGAGGAAGTGTAAATTTGTTGAGAGAGGTGCAGTGAGCGCTGCATTATATGAAAAACTTTAGAGTGACAATATATATTGACAAGCCCCTGAGATTATTCCATCTGGCTGTCCAAACTGAGCTGTATGTTTGTTTTTATGGGGCTGGTGAGAAGCCAAAATTCCTGTGGCAAAAGGAAAACTTTTCTGGGTCCCCATTACCACGGGCTGTTTTTTTTCTTACACACTGGTGGCACAGAACTGATAATGATTTCCACATTTTGGTCTTTATCCTGACACACATATCAGTAGACATCATGAAACCTCTTAAAACACTTTCTGATTTTGTCCTGGTATGTTGTGAAGCTCTAGGTGACCCATATGGCTCTTTTGTCTAAAATATTCCAAGTTCTCTGACTTGTACCCTTCTCAGAGTGCCATTAACCATATTATAATAGGCAAAAGTCTCCCAAATTAAATTACTAAAAAATAAAAAATAAAACATAAATGAATGAATGAATGAATGAATGAATGAATGAAGCCTCCAAATGGGAATTCTCTGGGATGGATTTTGGCTAACCTTTCAGAAGGGCTGTGTGAAATTTTAGTCATTAAAATTCTGTGTATGGGAGTTCCTGGGTGGCTCAGTTGGTTAAACGGCTGCCTTTGGTTCAAGTCATGATCCCGGGGTCCTGAAATGAGCCTGCATTGGACTTCCCTATTCAGCAGGGAGTATGCTTCTTCCTCTCCCTTTGACTCTACCCCCTGCTTGTGCGCTCACTCACTGTTTCTCTCTCAAAAAAGAATAAATAAAAAATGAAAAATAATTCTCTGGATGCAGTTTAGAGTATCTCAAAAACTGAACTTATTATATATAAAATTTTAAATATTGAAGATGTTTATTTAATGTGACATTGAGAACTGAACTTCTCAGTTCATTTGTAAAATGGTGTTAACAGTAGTATCTGTCTCATGGATCTGTGAAATTTAATCAGTTAGTATGCTTAGATAAGTACCTAGCACATAGTAAATATTCAATAAATGTTAGCACATACTCAAAATTTTTGGAGTATATGGTCCTGTCATTTAGCATGCTGAAGTCTTCAGTGTCACGTCTATACTTTAGATAATCTAAATAGTTCCAGAGCATCTCTCATTTCAGTTTCTCTGTACCCCACCTTCATCTCCCAGCATTTGGAACGCTCTGCTTTCGGGTGGTCTGTGTCCTATGTTTTATTATCCTTATTCTCTTTTTCAGTCTGAGTACAATTCTTTTTAAGACACTGTGAACATCATCTCATTTCCCAAGAGTTCTTGTGTCCCATTCCCTAATCTTTCCTTAACTATGTCTGGGGGCAAGTACATAGTTCTGGGAATTGCTTTCTTCCTGTGACTATCTTTTATTTACTAGGAGAAAATAAGGACATAAGGAAAAGGAACCATAACATCCAAAATTAGATTAAAATATGAACTTTAGATTTATAAATAATTTAATTGCTGCTTTTTTCTCAGTATGAATAGATGACAGTGTTTTTGTATTCCATCGTTAATTTGGGATAAATTCTAGTACATATAGAGGAAGAAGGGAAATTTAGGATAGTAAAAATATTAAAAAAGTGAACCAACTTGATTTTGAAAACAAAGCTGAGAACCTGAAACTTCATGTGCATAATATTTACCATAATGCCTGACACATAGTAAATGTTCGAATTAATGGTGTTATTACTGTTAGTATCTGACAGCATTAATCATAGTACTAATTATCATAAAAATATAGAAGATATTTAAAACAGATTTCAGATCTGTAAATGACAAGCTGCATAAGTTGAAGAAATACATAGAGGCAAGACAAATTCATGCTTAGTTTATTGAGAGAATCACTTTATACTTGAATTCTGTCAGCTGTAGGAATTAGGTAATCATTATTCCCATTTTATAAATGAGAAAACATTTCTGAAAAAACATTCATGAAGCACTGAGATACTAGTCCAAGGTTATACAGCTAGTATGTGGTAGAACCATGATTGATTTTTGTCTGGTAGTTTCTTCTGGCCAGGATGGAATAATAAGGAATGATTTTTTTTTCTAAGGCATTGACTAAAACCTGAGACAAAATATAGGAAACAGTGGTGTTCAAACACTGGAAAATAGGTAGTACAAGGCAGTGATCCCTGAAGGAAGAAAAATAAAGTCCCATGATTTCCCCATAGTAGTCCATCAGAGTGGAAAGGCCTTACAATGTGTGGTGCATTGAGTAGAAGACTCAGAAGGATTTTACTTGAGTCGTAAAGCCAAATTAGCCCTACACTAAAGGCTTCTCTGGTTCTCCCTAACAAGTGTAAAAGCAAGATTTACTGTTTCTAAGTAACTTACTTAAAAGCATAACAGAATGAAGATTTACAAGTATGTAAAGGGGTCCAAAAGAATCCAGCACCGAAGAAAAAAAAAATCTATAAAATTCCCAGTGTTTGGCATCCAGTAAAAAAAATGACTAGGCAGCCCAGATGGATTCATAAGTGAACTCTACAAAAACATTTAGGGAAGAAATATCAGGTCTTTCCAGTCTTTTCCAGAAAATAGAATCAGAGATAATATTTCTTAGCTCATTCTGAGAGGCCAGATACCTAGTACCTTACCTAATACCTAAACCAATCTAATGCCTAAACCAAACAGGAATTATAAGAAGAAAAAGCTACAGACCACTGTCTCTCATGAACAAAGATTCAAGAATCCTGAAAAAAGTATTAGCAGATCAAATCCAACATGTGGTAAAAGAATAATATACCATAAACAAGTAGGGTTTATGACATGCATGAAAACCTGGTTCAACATTAGAAAATGAATTAATGTAACCCATCTCCTCAACAGGCCAAAAAAGAAAAATCCTATCAAAAAGAAAAATGATCCCATCATTAGCTGCAGAAAAATCATTTGAGAGAATCCAACATCCATTCTTGATTAAAAAAAAAAAAAAAAAACCTCAGCAAACTAGGAATAGAGGGGAACTACCTCAGCTTGTTAAAGAACGTCTACACAAAACCTATAACTAACATCATACTTAATGGTGTTAAGTTAGAGCTTTCCCACTAAGATCAGGAACAATGAGACACAGATATCCTTTTACCACTCCTTTTCAACATCATGCTGGGAGTCTTATTTAATACAGTAAGACAAGAAAAGGAAATAAAAGACATACAGATTTGGTAGGGAGAAATAAAACTTTTTGCTTGCACATACATGATTGTCTATGCATAAAATCTGAAACAGTGAGCAAAGAACTCTTGAAACTAATAATCACAGTGAACTTGCAGAATATAAGGTTAATGTACAAAAGACCACCAGATTCGTATGTAATAGTAATGCTCAGATGGAATTTGAAATTAAAGACATAGTATCGCTTATGTTAGCATCCCCCAAAATGAAATACTGACATATAAATCTGAAAAAAAAAAGTAGGTCTATATGAAGAAAACTACAGACTGATGAACAAAATTAAAGAACTAAGTAAATGGAGTGATAGTTCATGTTTGTAGATAGACTCAGTGTTGTCAACATGCCTGTTCTAATTTCATCTATAGTTTCAGTGCAATCCTAATAAAAATGCCAGCAAGTTATTTTGTTGATATCAACAAACTGCTTCTGAAGTGTATATAGAGAGACAAAGACCCAGGATAGCCAACAAAATGTTACAGAACAAAGTCAGATGACTGACACTGTCTGACATCAGAATTTATTATAAAGCTATTGCAACCAAGTGTGCTATGGGCAAAAGAACAAATAGATCGATAGAACAGTCCAGAGTGTCTAGAAATAGACTTATACAAATATAGCCATTTGGTCTTTGACAAAAGAGAAAAGGCAGAATGAAGAAAGTCTTTTCATCAAATGGTGCTAAAACAATTTAACATGCACATTCAAACAAAATCTAGACACAAACCATATACCTTTCACAAAAATTGAAAGTAGAACATAACCCTAAATATAAAACTTAAAAATATCAAACTCCTAGAAGATAGCAGAAAAGCCTAGATGACCTTGGGTTTGGTGATGACTTTTTAGATACACAATGAAGAATACAATACACAAAAGAAGTCATTGATAAGTTAGACTTTATTAAAGTTAAAGACCTCTGTGAAAGACATTTGAAGAAAATGAGAAGAGAAGCCATTGACTGGTAGAAAATATTTGGTAAGGGCACATATGATAAAGGACTGCACATATTCAAAGAACTTTGAAACTCAACAGTAAGGAAACCACCTTATTTATTTATTTATTTATTTATTTATTCATTCATTCATTCATTCTTTCATTCATTCATTCATTCGAGACACAGAGACAGAGGCAGAGGGAGAAGCAGGCTCCCCGCAAGGAGCCCAATGCAAGACTCGATCCTGGAGTCCGGGATCACGACCTGAGCCAAAGGCAGACGCTCAACCACTGAGCCACCCAGGCGTCCCAAGAAACAACCTTATTTAAAGTTTAAAAATGGGCCAAACACTCGAACAGACATCTCACCAAAAGATAAACACGTGGCAAATTAGTGTATGAAAATATGTTCAACATTGCATGTTATTAGGGAATTGAAAATTAAAGTAAGATACTACAATACACATTTTGAGAATGGTCAGATCCAAAACACTGGTGATACTAGTTGCCAGTGAGGATGTGGAACATCAGGACTTCCCACCATTATTGGTGGGAATGCAAAATGGTACAGCAACTATAGAAGACAGTTTGGCAGTTTCTTACAAAATAAACATAATTTTGGAATCAAAAAAGACCCCAAATAGCCAGGGGAGTATTAAAGAAAACCATAGCTGGGGGCATCACAATGCCAGATTTCAGGTTGTACTACAAAGCTGTGATCATCAAGACAGTGTGGTACAGGCACAAAAACAACTTTATGGTCAACTAATATTCGACAAAGCAGGAAAGACTATCCACTGGAAAAAAGACATCTCTTCAATAAATGGTGCTGGGAAAATTGAACATCCACATGCAGAAGAATGAAACTAGACCATTCTCTTACACCAGACACAAAGATAAACTCAAAATGGATGAAAGATCTAAATGTAAGACAAGATTCCATCAAAATCATAGAGGAGAACACAGGCAACATCCTTTTTGAACTTGGCCACAGCAACTTCTTGCAAGATACATCCATGAAGGCAAGAGAAACAAAAGCAAAAATGAATTATTAGGACTTCATCAAGATAAGAAGCTTCTGCACAGCAAAAGAAACAGTCAGTGAAACTAAAAGACAACCTACAGAATGGGAGAAGATATTTGCAAATGGTCTATCAGATAAAGGGCTAGTATCCAAGATCTATAAAGGACTTACTAAACTCAACAACAAAGAAACAATCCAATCATGAAATGGGCAAAAGACATGAACAGAAATTTCACAGAGGAAGATATAGACATGGCCAACAAGCACATGAGAAAATACTCTGCATCACTTGCCATCAGGAAAATACAAATCAAAACCACAATGAGATCCCACCTCATACCGGTGAGAATGGTGAAAATTAACATAAGACAGGAAACCACAAATGTTGGAGAGGATGTGGAGAAAGGGGAACCGTCTTGCACTGTTGGTGGGAATGTGAACTGGTGCAGCCACCCTGGAAAACTGTGTGGAGGTTCCTCAAAGAGTTAAAAATAGATCTGCCCTATGACCCAGCAATTGCACTGCTGGGGATTTACCTCAAAGATACAGATGCAGTGAAACGCCAGGACACCTGCACCCCGATGTTTCTAGCAGCAATGTCCACAATAGCCAAACTGGAAGGAGCCTCGGTGTCCATCGAAAGATGAATGGATAAAGAAGCTGTGGTCTATGTATACAATGGAATATTACTCAGCCATTAGAAACGACAAATACCCACCATTTGCTTCGAGGTGGATGGACCTGGAGGGTATTATGCTGAGTGAAATAAGTCAGTTGGAAAAGGGCAAACGTTCTATGGTCTCATTCATTTGGGGAATATAAAAGTTAGTAAGAGGGAGTAAAGGGAATGGAGAGAAAATGAGTGAAAATATCAGTGAGGGTGACAAAACATGAGAGACAGCTAACTCTGGGAAATGAACAAGGGGTAGTGGAAGGGGAGGTGGGCAGGGGGTTGGGGTGACTGGGTGATGGGCACTGAGGGGGGCACTTGGGATGAGCACTGGGTGTTATGCTATATGTTGGCAAATTGAACTCCAATAAAAAAATAAAAAATAATAAACAATCTTAAGTGAGATGCATCAGTCATACTTTTTGATATTTACTTAACTAAAAATTTGTTTCCGTACAACCACTGTGCACAGTTATTACTAGCAGCTTTATTCCTAAATTGCCAAAATGTAAACGATAAGTCCTTTGGTAGGTGAGTGGTTAAATGAACGGTGGTATGTGCAGACAAGAAAAGAAATGGAGAAACCTTCATTACATATTCCTAAGTGAAAGAAGCTAATCTGGAAAGGCTGTATATTGTAGTATTTCAACTATGTGACATTCAGGAAAAGGCAAAACTATAGAGACATTAAAAATATCAGTGGTTGCCAGGGATTAGGAGAAAGGGAGGGATGAGCCCAGAGAATTTTTAGAGCAGTGACACTATTCTGTGTGATACTAAAGTGACGGGTACATGTCAGTACTCATAGAATGTACACCACCAGGAGTGAACCCTAATGTAAACTGTAGACTTCTGGTCATAATGATATGTTACTGTGTGTTCATCAGTTGTAACAAATCTACCCTCTGGGGTGTGATGCTGATAGCAGGGAAGCTGTGGATATGTGGGGATAGGGACATATGGAGCTCTACTTTCTGCTCAATTTTGATGTGAACCTAAAACTGCTATAAAATATAAAGACCTTTTTTTAGTGTAACGACTTATTTTTTAATGCCGATATAATTAACGTACAGTGTTATATTAGTTTTAGGTGTGCAATACAGTGATTGAGCAGTTCTATACATTACTCATTGCTCATGGTAAGTGTACTCTTGATCACCTTTATCTGTTTCACCCATTGCCCCACCTACCTCTGGTAACCACCCCCTTGTTCTCTATAGTTTATTTTTTGCCTCTTTTTTTTCTTTGTTCATTTTTTTTGTTTCTCAAATTTTACATATGAGTGAAATCATATAGTATTTGTCTTTGACTTATTTCACTTAAATTATACCCTTTAGATCCATCTTTCTTATTTCAGATGGCAAGATTTCATTCTTTTTGGTGGCTGAGTAATACCTCATTGTATTCACACATACCACATCATCTTTATCCATTCATCTATTGAGGACACTTGGATTGCTTCCATGATTTGGCTATTATAAATAATGCTGCAGTAAACAGGGTTGCATATATCTTTTCAAATTAGTGTTTTCATTTATTTTGGATAAACACCCAGTACTGTGATTACTGGATTGTAGGGTAATTCTATTTTTAGCTCTTTGAGGAACCTCCATGCTGTTTTCCACAGTGGCTGTACCATTTTGCATTCCCACTGACAGTGCATGAGGGTTCCTTTTTTCTACATCCTCGTCAACACTAGTTTCTTGTGTTTTTTATTTTAGCCATTCTGACAGGTGTGAGGTGGTATTTCATTGTAGTTTTGATTTTTGTTTCCCTGATGGTGAGTGACATTGAGTATCTTTTTATGCGTCTCTTGGCATCTGTATGTCTTCTTTGGAGAAATATCTTCATGCCTTCTGCCCATTTTTAATTGAATTATTTGTGGGGTTTTTGGTGCTGCATTGTGTAAGTTATTTATATATTTTGGTTATTAA
Organism: Canis lupus dingo; assembly: GCF_003254725.2. Taxonomy (NCBI): domain Eukaryota; kingdom Metazoa; phylum Chordata; class Mammalia; order Carnivora; family Canidae; genus Canis; species Canis lupus. Next base: position 34,505,216 of record NC_064257.1, on the reverse strand, counting down.
CCCTATATCAGATATATCATTTGCAAATATTTTCTCCCATTCTGTAAGTTGCCTTTTAGTTGTTCCCTTAGCTGTGTAGAAGCTTTTATTTTGATGTAGTCCTAATAGTTTATTTTTGCTTTTGCTTCCCTTGCCTCAAGAGACATCTAGAAAAAATGTTGCTACAGCCAATGTCAGAGAAATTACTGCTTGTCACCCCTTAAAGGATTTTTATGGTTTCAGGTTTCACATTTATATCTTTAATCCAGTTTGAGCTTATTTTTGTGTATGATGTAAGAAAGTGGTCCAATTTCACTCTTTTGCATGTAGCTTTCCAGTTTTCCGAACACCATTTGAAGAGACTTTTTTCCTATTGCATATTCTTTCCTCCTTTGTTGAAGATTAATTGACCATATAATTGTGGGTTTATTTCTGGGCTATCTGTTCTGTTCTCTGGTCTGTGTGTCTATTTTTGTGCCAGTACCATGTTTTGATTACTACAGTTTTGTAGTATATCTTGAAATCTGGGATTGGGATCTCTTCTGTTTTGTTCTTTTCTTTTCTTTTTTTTTTTTTTTTTTTTTTTTTTTTTCAGGGTTGCGTTAGCTATTTGGGTCCATAAGATTTTTAGGATCATTTGTTCTAGTTTGGTAAAAAATGTTGTTGGTATTTTGATAGGGCTTGCATGAAATCTGTAGACTGCTAAGGGTAGTAGCAACATTTTAATGATATTTGTTCTCCCAATCCATGAGCATGGAATAAAAACTATATTTAAAAAATTGACTGGGCATACAGAGAAGCAGGAGAATTTATTTCATAGTGAAGAAAAAGATCAGTCAACAGAAATAGACCTATAAATTACAGACTTAGTAGACAGTCATTAAACCATATAAATATACTCCGTAAGCTCAAAAAAGTTAAGAGAAACTTCTAACATAATGAGACATATAGAAGATAGTTTTTAAAAAAGTTTTTGTTTATTTATTCAAGAGAGACACACACAGAGGCAGAGACATAGGCAGAGGAAGAAGCAGGCTCCATGCAGGGAGCCCGATGTGGGACTCAATCCCAGGACTCTAGGATCACACCCTGGGCCGAAGGCAGACACTCAGCCGTTGAGCCACCCAGGTGTTCCTGGAAGACATTTTAAAGAAAACATTCTTGTGATAAAAAATACAGCTGACCCTTTAACAACATGGATTTGAACTCTGCAGATCCATTAATAAAATAATTTTATTTTTGATAAATGGAGTATGATACTGTAAATATATTTCTTATAATTCTCTTGACATTTTTTCTCTAGATTGTTTTATTGTAAGAATATAGTATATATACATATAACATACAAAATGTGTCAGTTAACTGTGTTATTCATAAAACTTGCGGTTAGCAGTAGACTATTAGTGGTTAAGTTTTGGGAAGCCAAAAGCTATACGTGGATTTTTGACTTCAGAGGGGGCTGCTGCCCCAGCCCCCTGCTTTGTTCAAGGATCAACAATATAATTGGGAAATACTATAAATGGACTAGATGCTGCAGAGGAAAAGATGTGGCTAAATTGAAGATTTTACAATAGAAACTATCCAAGATGTAAACCAGAGAGAAAAAGGATAGGGAAAAAAAGATGATAAACATATAGATGGACAATGTATGATAATTCAAATTTTAAAATGAGAAGGGAAAAACAGAAAAAAAAATTTGAAAAAATATTGGCTAAATGTTTTTGATTTCATGAAAACTATAAACCCCCAGATCTGAAACTCTCCATGAAACACATACATAGAAAACACAAAACTACACCAAGTGCACATACTTATTAGTTAAAACTAGTGATAAAGAGTAAATGTTAAAAAGCACCCAGAAGACTTCTCTCAGGAACATGGAGAAGATGTACTTTCCCCTCTTCCTTTTAGTAAGTAAAACAAAAAACTCTGGATGTTATAGGACAGAAGAGTCCTGTTCTCTCAAGGCAAAAGCACTAGGAAATACTGTGGTAAAAACCAGCCCCATCCCAAATTATACCAGCAAAGGCCATTGAAGCACCTAGATTTCCGTCTTCCTCAGGCTATAATGAAGAAACCTAATTTTCAGCCTGGATAATTACCAGAGAAGACAAGGCAAGGGAGGGAGCCAGAGCTTTCATTCACACTTGGCAGTATGTAGGGCTTCTACCTTCCTGCCATGATGGTGTTAGAGATGACATTGGGAGCCTAGATTTTCACAACCTCAACTGGCAGTAAGAAGGTGTACCCTCCCCTGTCTGCTTAGGTCATGTCAGAGAAGACCCAGTGCAGAATCAGGATTTTTGCTACTAACCAGCCCTGGAGGGTTAATGGAAGTTACATCTGACTCTCTGGTGTCAGTGGAGGTCACATAGGGTACAACAACACCCCTGCCATTTAGGGAGCTATTTGTGTGCCTAGTTGGGAGCTGGAACTCCTACCTCTCTCATCTTGGGTATCATAGAACTAAATTAGGGTATCTGTACTACTGCTTCCACTTTGTAGCAATGAGGTGATGATACCATCCTTCCTCTGCCAGAGCCATGCCCTAAAAAGCCAGCTAAAACCAACTTTAAGATCCAGAGTATCCTAATACCCCAAAGAGTCTAGATTTCAGTAGAAAATCACTTGTCATACTGAAGATCTCAAAACTAAAAGACAACCCATGGAATAGGAGAAGGTATTTGCAAATGATATATCTGATAAAGGGTTACTGCCAAAAATCTACAAAGAACTTGTCAAACTAAACACTCAAAAAAACAATAATCCAGTTAAGTAGTAAGAAGATAGGAACAGACATTTTTCCATAGAAGACATCCAGATGGCTAACAGACACATGAAAAGATACTCTGCATCACTCACCATCAGGGATGATGAGATTCCACCTCATACCTGTCATAATGGCTAAAATTAACATAATAAACAACAGATGTTGAAGATGATGTGGAGAAAGGGGAACCCTTTTGCTTCCCCTTTTGTACTGTTGATGGAAATGCAAACTGGTGCAACCACTCTGGAAAACAGTATGGAGTTTCCTCAAAGTTAAAACAGAACTATGACCCAATTATAGCAAGGTAGATATTTACCCGAAGGACACAAAAAAACTGATTTGGAGAGGCACATACACCCTGATGTTTATAGCAGGATTATTAACAATAGCCAAACTACAGAGAGAGCCCAAATGTTCGTTGACTGATGAATGGATAAAGAAGTTGTGGGGTGTGTATAATGGAATATTACCCATTAAAAAGAATGAAATTTTGCCATTTCAACAATGTGAATGGAACTAGAGTGTATTATGCTAGGTGAAATAAATCAGAGAAAGACAAATACCATATGATTTCACTCATATGTGGCATTTAAGAAACAAAACAGATGAACACAGGGGAAGGGAGAAAAAGGGGGAAGCAAACCTTAAGAGACACCTAACTATAGAGAACAAACAGAGGTGGTGTGAACAAATAGGGAGGTGAATGGGTGATGGGTATTAAGGAGGGTACTTGTTGCGATGAGCATTGGGTGTTATATGTAAGTGATGAATCATTAAATTCCAAACCTGAAGCTAATTTTACTGTACATATTAACTAGAATTTAAATAAAAAATTGAAATAAAATCTCAAACTAAATGAAAAAAGACAATAGATGCTAATACTGACAGAGATATTAAATTATCTGACAAAGATTTCAAAGCAGCCATGGCAAAATGTTTTAATATACAGTTACAAACGTGAAACAAATGGAAAAAAAATAGTCTTAGCAAAGAAGTAGACAATGTAAAGAACCAAATAAAAATTTTAGAACTGAAAAATATGACCATTGAATTCCCCCTCCCTAAAACAAAAAACAAACGCTCAGTTGTTGGCCTTAACAACAGAATGGAGGGGATAGAGGAAGGAATCTGTGAATTTGAAGATAGAACATCAGAAGTTACATGAACAAGCCATAAAAATGGATTTTAAAAAAAGAAATGAACCATAGGTACTTGTGGACTATCACAAAAGGTCTAAGAATTTGTTCTTGAAAAGAGAGCGCAAAGTACTTGGAGAAATAAAGACTGAAAACTCCCTAAATTTGGTAGACACAAACGTAGATTCAAGAAGCTAAGTGAATATCAAAACAGGATAAAACGAAAGTAATCTACGCTAAGAAACATCATACTCAAACTTATAAAAACCATAGGGAAAAAAATCATTTTTTTCTCTTGAAAAAATCATTTTTCTTTCAAAAGATCTTGAAAGCAGTGAGAGAAATGATACCTAACTTAGAGAGGGTTAACATTTCCAAGACATTTCTCATCTGAACCCATAGAGGCCAGAAGGAAGTGCTGTGGTATTATCAAATGCTAACAGGAAAGAAGTATCAACTCCTAGTTATCCAGCAAAAATGTCCTTCAGGAATGAAGACTAAATTATAAATTAAGACATTCTTAGAATAGGGAAAACTAAGACAATCTGTTGCAGAATGTCTATGGGAAATTCTCTAAACAGAAAGAAAACAGTAAAAGAATGAACCTCAAAACATCAAGGAGGCTAAAAGAACACAGTAATCAAAACTGTCCATATATACAGTAGATAGTCCTTTCCTGAGTGAGTTTTCTGTATTTTGTTTGATGGTTAAAGGAAACATAATGCTGTCTGATGTGATTTTAAATGTATAAATCTGTAAAATGATGTGGTTTTAAATAGTGGAGGTAATTAAGACATTATAAACAAGGGCAAAAGGATATAAGGAGAGATAAAGTTTCTCACTCACTTGAATTGGTAAAATGAACCCTGTAGACGGTAATAAGGTATGTATATATAATGCCTGGAGCAACAACTAAGAAAGCTGTACAAAGATATAGATACAGACAAATATAGGTAAATCAAATAGAATCCTAAAAAAATGTTTAAGGAGCTCACAGGCAAGAAGAAAGGAAACAAACTTAGAACAAGAAATAGGAAAAGAAAACTTAAGCCATAACATACTCATAATAAAGGTAAAGAGTGTAAATATAACAAAAGAAATTTGCAGAGTTGATTTTGTCTTTAAAAAATTTATTTTTTGGAGAAAGAGAGTGAGTGGGGAGAGAGGCAGAGGAAGAGAGAGAATCCCAAACACGGGGCTGGATCTCACGACTCAGATCATGACCTGAGCCAAAATCAAGAGTTGCATGCTTAACTGACTGAGCCACCCAAGCACCCCTGCAGAGTTGATTTTAAAAATGAAAGACCCAACTGTATGTTGTCTATGGGAAATTTCAAATATAACAGTATAGGCAGCGAAAGGACAGAAAAAGATATGTCTTGTAAATATTCAAATATTAGAAGAAGCAGACGTGACTATATTACTATCAGACAAAGTAGACTTGAGAGCAAAGAAAACTACCAGAGGTGAAGATTATGTAATAATGAAAAATGTTAGTCTGTCAGGAACGGACATTCATAAATGCATGTGAACTAAACAGAACTGTAAAATATGTGAAGCAAAAATTGACAGAACTAAAAGGAGAAATAGATGAATCCATAATTGTTGGAGATTTGGCACTCTTGTTTCAACAATTAATAGAAAAATTAGAAAAACAGAAAAGATCTAGAAAAACAGAAAAACAACACCATTAACCATCAGAATCTAATCAACATTTATAGAACATTCTACCCAACAACAGTACCTAAACACATTTTTTTCAAGTGGCCCCTGAATATATACCAAAACAGGGTATATCCTGGGCCATAAAATAAACCTCCACAAATTTATAAAAATTGAGATGATATAGAGTGAGTTCTCTAACCACAATAGAATCAAACTAGAAATCAATATCAGAAAGATAGGGAAATCCTCAAACAATTGGAAATGAAATGACACACACCAAGTAATTCATGAGTCAAAGAGGAAATTTCAATAAAAATATATTAATCAAAAAATAATTTTAAAAAACTCCATTAGCCTGGATAAAAATGTAATATGTTAAAATATTTGAGATATAGCTAAAGCAGTGCTGAGAGAAAATGTATAGCACTAAATGCATTCATTAGAAAAGAGGAGAAAAAGATCAAATTAATAATCTAAGCTCCTACCTTAAGAACCTAGAAAAAAGAGGATCAAAATAAACCCAAAGTAAGTAGAGGGAAGGAAATAAGAAAAATAAGAGTAAAAATCAATGAAATTGAAAACAGAAAAACAATAGAGAAAATCAGTGAAGCAAAGAGCTTTTATTTGAAAGGATTAATAAAATTGACAAACCTCTAGCAAGACTTGCAAAAAAGAGGGAAGAAACAAATTACTTGTATCAAGAATGAAACCATATCACTCCAGATCTTGTAGACATCAAAAGGGTAATAAGGTAATCTGAAGAACAGCTCTACCCAAACAAATTTGATAAAAATAGATGAAATGGATCAAAAGGCAGATACTATTGCGTCTAACTACATATGAAATAAATAATGTGAATAGCCATATAACAATTAAGAAAACTAAATTCATATTAAAAAACTCACCAAAATTTTTTTTTTTTAAATTAAAAACTCACCAAAAGAATGATGTCACTGGAGAATTCCATGAAGTGTTTAAAGTGGAATGAAAACCAGTTCTATACAATGTCTTCCAGAAAATAGAAGAGGAGCGATATTACCAGTTGAGGAAACAGGATAAAGAGTACACAGAAACACTTTAAATTATTTTTTACAATTGCATGTGAACCTACAATCATTGACAAAGTTTAATTAAAAAAATAGATAAGGGGACCTAGGTGACTCTGTTGAGTGTCTGACTCTTGGTTTCAGCTCAGATTGTGATCTCAGGGTTGTGAGTTGGAGCCCTACATCGGGCTTCATGCTCCGTGTGGAGTCTGCTTGAGATTCTCTCTCCCTCTCTTACTGCCCCTCCTGCTGTCTCTCTCTAAAATAAATAAATAAATCTTTAAAAAAAAAAGTAAAAAAGTAAAAGTAAGTTATTTTCTACAGAAGAACAAAGGTAAGAATGATGATAGACTTCCTTTTTGAAGTAATAAAAGCCCAAAGACAGTAGAGAAATATCTTTAAAATACTAAAGACAACAAAAACAACATCAAAAACTTAGGCTGTTTGATTCCAGAACCTGTGCTCTTAACCATTTCTCTATGCTGCATCATAAAGATGATAAACACAGAGATGGATGGAGTAATTACATACACCACTTTCTCCTTTTGTGTGCCTGGGGAGTTAGAATGGTACCACCATTCTTTGAAAAGATAGACAACAACTATTCCTAGTACTGGATCTGTTTCTTGTTTATAGTGTTTCCTTCAACAATTTTTTAAAAGTAAAATTGGTTAATACATCATGTTTCCTGTCAGGTAAGCTTATATTCTAGAAGAGAATAAAGTAAATGTAGAGGTAAGTGTAATACAGTCAAATTTGGATAAATGTCATAAAAGAAATTCAGACAAAGCCTTTGGGAAATTTAGAGAAAGGGTTTGAGAGAACAACAAATTATGGGTATCAAGGGAGATTGCATATGAATCTGATTGAGAGTGGAGGAAAAGGGAAGAGCTGAGGATGTGTCCAAGATCTGTGTCCTGATAACTGGTTCAAGAGCAGTGTCATAGTAGTGGTTAAATAGAAGTTCTTTGATAGCACAGGTTTTGTGATTATTTGCTTGTCTGCTAGGTTCTGTAGTATATCCTTACTACCTTAGTACAGTGCTGGATACATAATAGTCAATATTTGTTACACAATATTTGTTAAATAGAGAAATGAAAAGGCAGTAATCAGTTATTATAGGAATAATTGGATAGCAAGCTCTAGTTTGGCAGTTAGAAGGGTGGCATCTAATCTTGATTATGCTCTTTGCCAGCTCTGACCATTGTTTCAGCTGTCACGCTGGCTGTCCCACAGATAGCTCTCAAACTACTGGAGAGAGCAATAATACAGGAAACATACTGGTCAAGAACATTAGCTGTCTGACCCTATATGTAAAATGAAGAGGAAAGAGAGATTATTGTTACTAAATGCAATTTTATTTCTATAGCACTTAGCTAAGCACTTGGTCGATAGTACTCAGTAAAGGACAATATTGTCTGAACTTGAGTGACACGTGGACTCCTGACCTAGATGAGCAACCATACTTGGAATATAGCACATTAAAACTATGAGTTACCTCATGCAAAAAGTTAAATGGTATTTTAAAGATATCCAGCCTGAGACCTTCCTTTTACCTAGTGCCAAAGTGAAAAAGTAACTTGGACAAAGTCACACAGCTATTTGAAGGAAAGAGAATATGGAGGGGAAAAAAGGTAGTCAGGGACCAAACCTGAGGGTAGTGCTTATATGTAAAGAGTGAGAGGAAAAATAGACACTAATTAGTTGAACTTGACACCGACTTTTATAGCTGCCTTCTATAGTAAATTTTATTTTCTGGAAAAAAATGATATTTGTCTGCTAGATTGATAGCTCTACCTACATTTCTCATTGACCTCTTCAGTTCAACATGGCTAAAACCAAATTGGAATCACTACATGTTAAAACTGAAAAAGGAGTTTTGAGGGCCTCCAGTCTAACCTCTCATTTTACAGATGAGGAAAACAGATTCTGCACTAAGGTGGAGATCTCACCCTTCTTAGATTCATTTATAGCAATTTGAGCCATCATTCATCTCTTGGGTCACTTTTGCCTAGATTGCAGAGCATTACTTTAAGTCCTTTTGGCTTAGAGTGATCCTCCTAAGCTCATCCTGGTTAGTTGTTAAGACCAGTGATTTTTTATTTTTCTTCAAACAGCTGAATCTTTAAGTTGAATCCTATGAAGAAACCCCAAATATAAAAAGAGACTCAAAGAGGAGCTGCACTGGTTAGCAAAGACATGGGTAGTGGTGGTGGTTGGGGAGATCTGAAAAGGGAAAGGATGAGTTTTACTCTGATAATGTGGCCCTCTCATTCGTGGAGGTGAGGTTCCCTCCAGAGAATGCCTCTGAGGTTAGGAAGCAATTTGAAACTCAGATTTGGAGTCCTGTGGGATCTCGCAGTGATGGTTGGTATGAATGAGAAGATCACTTGTGTTTCTGTTCATCAGATTCCCCCGTTGACTTCCACATACCCTGGAGTACTGATTTTTAGTTCTTTCTTGAATCTGTGAAGTAAGAATGAGGCTATTAGTGCAACTAAGCCCTTAATAAACTCCCAGCTATCATTTAAAAACTCTCATCAGTCACATTTGTAGTTATTTACACAGACAAGCAGCTATTTTGTGAATTAAGTGGCTTGGAATAGATAATTTTATTAGTATAGACATAGCCCAAGAATTATTGTCACATGAGGAAAAGCTTAGCAACAATCAGCATATTGATCTTGCATAAACCCCTGTAATGTTCTGATGAACTGTAAAATACTTGACACATTTTTAAGTATTTTATAGTATTATTTGTAATTTTGAATTTCAGTTAGCAACTGGTGAAGCCCTGTTCTAGACGATATGGGGAGATAGAGTAAAATAGGCCAAGGTCCTTGCCCTCACATTTGAGTCATTCTGAGTGCAGAATGAAGAAGGTGACGTTTTAGGTTTTTTTCCTTTGTTCTTAATTTCACCACCTGAGCTTTCTTTTTCATATTGTGTATTTAAAATTTTTAGTTTACTGACTTGTAAAGCATATTCATGACTGAAAATTCAATAATTTAAGGTTCTGTGCTTTCTTTCAAATTATTACCAGATTGCAAGACTGGAGAAAGATAAAGAAGAAATACATAATCAGCTGCTTAGTGTTGATCCCACAAAAGACAGCAAACGAATGGAGCAACTTATTCGAGAGAAAGTCCATTTGTCTCAGAAATTAAAAGGTTTAGAGGCTGAAGTAGCAGAATTAAGGGCTGAAAAAGAGAATTTTGGTGCTCAGGTAGAAAATGTCCAAAGAATTCAGGTGCGGCAGTTGGCTGAGATGCAGGCTACAGTCAGATCCCTGGAGGTAAGATTTTAATTGCTTCCCGGTAGAGTATGGCATGCTTTTTTAAAAGTGCAATTGACAAGCCTTTGATTTTTAGAGCATAAATGTATGCTTACCAATCTAATGCTGACGCATTTGTAGAGTCCCGAGAGTATATATTCTTTTTTGTAAAGAAGAAAGCTATTGATTCATAAGCAATAGCTGTGCTACCACATTTACAAAGGGATTATTATTCTTTGAGAGTCAAGACACCTAGTTGAAATGAATTAACCCTTGAAATGCCAGAAAGCAGAATATGCAAAATGTTCAGAATTTGAGTTGAGAGTTAAAGTCCTCCCAAACCAAAAAGAACAATTTTTTCCTAGGTAGTTATTTCCTTATATGGGATTCAAGATATTAAAATCATAAGCCCTGTTTAAACAAAAATACCATAATTTAATATCTTAACAACAGCTTCTTTCTGGAGTAATACAATATACCTTGGTGTTAATGCATATGAGTCTTTAGTGAAATATTTCCCTGAGTTCATTAGAGGAAGATAAGACTTGGCAGAGGTAAGCTGTTACTCTTAGAGGTATTCTGTGAAAATTCTTGGTTTCTGTTGTTGGAGAGGAAAACTTTTTTTCTTCATCTTCTTAGGTTCAGTGTTTGGGGGTTGTGAATTAAACTCACAAAAGACAGATTAACGAGAAAATATAGATATTTGTTCAGGATTTAACAGAAAAATGTGGCTCCAAGTGGTAGTTAGAATTTGGGGCTTATATACCATCTTAAAAGGGAAAGGAGAGGGGGGAAAAGGGTACTTTTGGGAACACAGATGACTTTTAGGAAAGATAAATGAGCCCCTAGGAAAATAGATGGGGGATATGACCATTTTGTGACAATGTATAGGTGATTTCTTATCCTGGTACTGATTTCTCCCTTAATAGGAGTCAGTCTTCCTTGGCTATGAAACCCTAAGGGAGGGGAATTATAATTCTTTCTGGAGGCTCTGCTTTTCAGCAGCTAACAGGAGTTCAGGGAAAAACCTTTTCCTGTGTCTATTGATTATCAATGCCTTCAGCTCAAAATAATTTTTATGTTGCAGTGACATATTCTGTATCCCTTCACCATCTTGTTTAGATGTGCTTACTCTTCCTAGTTCTCAGTGTCTAACATGTAGCAAATATATCGTTTTAATTGTTGGATTTATTTTGAGCAATCCAGAGTGTGTGTGTCTGTGTGTGTGTTTTAGAATAGTTGTGAGATGATTAGAGTTGTAGGGAAATTAGTGGGCGCCTAGCAAGATAGTGATTTTTTTTTTTTAAGCCAACAAACTGGGTACAGAGAGCATATTGGTATGATTTGAAGAGTAGAAATCACCTTTTTATTTTTGGATGAAGTTTCTGACAGTATTTACCGGTTTCCTGAACTAAAGTTGTATCATTGGACCTTAGACATGAGGCACTTCAGAATGGTAGTGTTACGTGGCTACTCTTCCATCTTTAATGTATTTATAGTGACAGAATAAGTGGGATGATTGCAACTGAATACAGTGTATGATCTCGATGCAGTGCTTTTCATTGAGGTCATTCAGAGATGATGTTCAGGATGACTTGAGTGATTATGAAAGATGGGAGGTTCATTTGTGACATCTTCAAAAGAGCCTATAGTTAATTTTATCATTTGTCAGATGAAATAAGCAGCAACATTTCTTTCTTTGAGGTTTTTTTTTTTTTGGCTATTGTTGTGCCCAAAGAGTATCATTTTATATGTGAGGAAAATAGCTTTTTCCTGAATTATTTGTTGAATATACTATTTAAGGAATATTTAAGAAATATAGGAAATGAGATCTTACAAAACTGTGAAGCTTATTCTTTAAATGTCATTTTAATTTTACCTGTTTTGAGGAGAAGTTTTTTTGAAGAGCCTTTAGTTTTCACTTTCTAATGGAAGTTAGAAATGAAACTATGTTACCAACCAGAAGTTTTCTTGACAAGTTACAGACTTAAGAATCTTTATATGATATGATGGGTTTAAGAGCTCTTGAGCTCTTTGTTCATCCTTCTAAAGGCTCCAGATTAGTTGAGGATTTTGAATTTTTAAATCTCATTTTTATTTTTTTAATCGCCCTTGATTTTCAGATTTTTAGTTCTCACTCACTACTACAAATGAACCATTTCTTCTACTTTGTAATGTACTTTTATATTTCTACATTCTGTATTGAAACCCCCAGAAATGTTTGTTTGAATTGTGCCAACAATAAGAGTAAATAGATATCAAGTGAGTGCATTAGATACTCTCTTTCATGAGAGGAGTGTGTGTGTTTTATTTTGTTGGTGGCTGTTGATAAATGTCATTTGTCCAGAGACTTTTGTTGCATATTTTCTGGAGTGAATATCTTTCATTTAAATTCTGCCAATTATTTTGAGAAAACTCTTGTTGCTTTGATACATGTTAATATTGGTCAGGTTTTGAATAACTGGGGATAGTATGATTATACATATATTTTAAATAGTGCTTAATTTATTTTTATATAAAAATCATGAGTACATTTAAAATATTTTTTAATAAAGGCTGAAAAACAGTCAGCTAAACTACAGGCTGAACGCTTGGAAAAAGAGCTACAATCAAGCAGTGAACAAAATACTGTTCTAATCAGTAAATTGCATAAAGCTGAACGGGAAATAAATACGTTGACCAGTAACGTAAGTCATCTCATGTTTCTACTTCATCCTTTAGAATGCTTGATATGGCAGAATAACAAATTTTTTATTTGAATTGTTTACTTCTCTATATTGAAATCTTCTTTTATTCTGTCATTCTGCCTTCCAAATACGTATAGAATCTGACCAGTGTTTACCACGTTTACTGTGATTACTCTTATCTGAGCCATGGTTTCTCTAGACTCTTTTACAGTGGGCCCCTAACTACCTATTTAGAGCTCTGTGTGATTTGTCCTCTGCAGTCTTTCCAGAGCCATCACAGTCCAGTTTTTTCCCTCCTGTTCTCTTGGCTTCGGCCTTACTGGCCTTCTTCTCACTCTTACTTACTCCTGTCCTGGGGCCTTGGCACTTGCCTGCCTGACATGGTCTTCCTTCACATTCATGTAGTTTGCTTTCTCCCCTCTTTCAGATGTCACATTATTAGACAGGCCTTCTTGTCTTCACTTTGTAAAATACCATCTTCTTCCTGCCTCACTCTCTGTCTTCTTTATCTGCTTTGTTTTTCTCCATAGCTCTTTTTTTTTTTTTTTTTTAAGATTTTACTTATTTATTCATGAGAGACACACAGAGAGAGAGGCAGAGATATAGGCAGAGGGAGAAGCAGACTCCTTGCAGAGAACTTGATGCGGGACTCGATCCCAGGACCCCAGAATCATACCCTGAGCCAAAGACAGATGCTCAACCACTAAGCCACCCAGGTACCCCTTCTCCATAGCTTTTAACACCATTTGATATACTTATATTTGTCCTATTTTTTTGTCTCCTTTTCTCTCCTACCCTCTTTTCCTTCAACCAACTGTAAGCTTTATGAAGAAGGACATTGCTTTTATTACTCCTCACACTTCATCCCCTGGAACAGTATTGACACACAACAGGCACTTAATAAATATTTGTTAAATGAGTAAACTAATAATAGCAGCATGGTCTGCATTTACGTTACTTTAATTTTATTTTTTTAAAAAGATTTGTTTGTTTTAGACACTGAAAGAGCACGAGAGAGAGAAAGAGAGAGTTAAGGGGATGTGCAGGCAGAATCTCAGGCAGACTCCCTGATGAGTACACAGCACCATGTGGGGCTCAGTCCCAGGACCCCAAGTTCATGATCTGAGCTGTCCACTTGACCAACTAAGCTATGCAAGTGCTCCTATGATGTTTTTAATATCATAAAAATTAAAAATAATTTTAATTTTTTAAAATTAAAATTTTGTTTGTACATCTTCTATATACTAAGTTTTCTCAGGAACTTACAGTTTTCCCCCTCATATGCTGTATATGTATAGATGAGGAATCTTGTAACCAGAAATAGGATAGCAATGATATAAGTGTTTTGTAGAAAACCGTGGTGAATAATAGTATCAGCTGTGGAGTCAGACAGACTAGATTCAAATTCTGTTTCTTTTCCTTACTAGCTGTGTGACCTTGAGCAAGTAGTGTTTTTCTTTATAATGTAAAACTAATATCTACCTTATAGAATATGGCAAAATTATATGCAATATTATGCATAAAGTCTAGTAGATAATCACCCAAATATTAACTACTATTAATGATATTACTTGGAGGCATCTTGGAAATAAGTTTGGTTTCTGAATCATGAAATCAGTTATTTTCCATCAAAACAGAGCTATGTAAAATTACCTTAAAAAACAAAATGGCTCCCAGACCAGAAGGAACTTACTGTAGCCTAGTAGAAATGAACTTATCTAGAGGAGTAATGTGTTTATCATAAATTCCTTGGTCACGGAGTTGCTTGAGAAAACTTAGGCAGTGATTATGACAGAGAGAAAATAGAGTTTTACTCAGTAGAATGTAAGTATTTTGGTCCCATTGAAGAGATCATTCTTATTGTGGAAGGAATACACCAGTCTGTTTTAAATGGTAGGCATGAAACTATTAATTCATTTTATTCCATTTGTTCTGATTGTATGAGCACCAGACAACTTTCTGTTATTTGACTTCCCATGTAATTTTGTCTACAGGGAGAGAATGCACCCTTGTTTTTCAGATATAGAGTGTTCTTTTTTCCATTAAAATATTTTTTTCACCATTTTTCTTACAGTTCTGATTTTATAGACCAATCTTTGTAAACTTTATTAATGTGAGTCCAGCCTTGAGAGTGATGATTTCTGTGTCGTCTGAAAGGTCATAAACCATAATACTATATGCAGTAGATGCCACCCTTGGGAGATAGTCTACCCAGCCTTTTCCATGCCAAACACATACTCTTTTATGTTTGCAGATTCTGTTTCTAATGGCATTTAAAATTTTTGTCTGAATTTTTATACCTTACAGTTGACAAAGTGGTTTTGTAGCCAGCATATCATTTAATGGCTGACACTAGAAAGAATAAGTGAAAATGAGGCAAGAAGATTTTTAATTGTTGAAATACTTTAATTCAGATGTCTTCTAGTTTAGCTTACAGGTTGAGACTAAGATGTATTTAGAAGTTAAAAACTGTTACTTTGGAGGAGGTAATGAAATACAATGGAAAAGTCCATAGGCTTTGAATTAGATAAATCTGTTTTTTGATCCTGACTCATTTTTATCTCACTCATTACCTGTGTAACTTCTGATTTGCTTAACTTTTTTTTCTTAAGATTTTATTTATTTATTTATGAGAGACACAGAGAGGCAGAGACATAGGCAGAGATTCGGAACTTGATTCCAGGACCCTGGGATCATGTCCTGAGCAGAAGGCAGATGTTCAACCACTGAGCCACTCAGGCATCCCTGATTTGTTTAACTTTTAAGTGAGAACATTGCCTATCTCTTACATGATTTTTCTAAGATTAAAAATGGTATTGAATACAGTAAATAGTAGCCTATGATTAAAATAATGACAGTTTTACACTAGTGATATCCTTAAATGAGAAAATGATATAACATAACAGAACTTTGAGCCTATTGACTAGTTCTATTCCTCACTGTATCAAAGAACTTTAGGCAAGTTTCCTCATAGATGAAATGAACAATGTTCTAGCTCATCTCTAGGAACTCATCTAGCCTCCTAAGATTATGTAAGTACTACTGTAAAATAAATTAATAATTTAGTTGCTTCCTAATTAGCTTAAGTAGATTATTTGTACATTCAATATTAAGAGATGTATGTTGAGGTCCTACAATGATAGAGTATGCAAAGAAATAGAGTATACAAAGAAGTAAATTTGGGAATTTCTCTCATGCCTTTCTTCCAATTCTGATATTGCTAAGAGTTGTACTATTTTAAAGACACACTTGGATTTTTTGCATATAAATGGCATATTAAAAACTACCCTTCAGCTTTAGACAAACCAAGTTTTTTTTTGAATCATGCATGTAAAAATATTTCATTGGAAAGATAAACTTTAAAGTGATTTTTCAAACGTGATTGTCACAGTTTTCTTTGCAACTCGAAATTTTCATCAATATTTTACAACTCTCTATATGTGCTGCCGAAGCGAGCACAATATTTTACAACTCTAGCAAATGGTTGTTTGCAATGCAAAGGAGCACCTGGGGTGTATTTGTCTAAGTTATTCAAATTTGTAAATGCTCCTCAGGTTTTTTAACAGAATTATGTCATTGTGACTCTAAGTGTCTTGGATTAAAAACTATTACCAAAGATAGCTTGAAAATGGTGACCTTAAAGATATTTCACATTCAATGAGATAAATTCTAGTTACCTCAGGAGGTGTTTGATCTTTAAAATTCCAATACAAATATGCAGTTTTAAGGAAATAATCCCACACGGTTATCCTTATTAGCTACATTAATGAGGTCATACCATCTCGGACCTTTGAAAAAGATCAGAATTTGAGAACTCTTCTTGGGAATTTGTGTCAAGAGCTTCTTGAGTAATAAGTCTTTTCCACTCTTTCTTGCTTAGTTATATTGTTTTCTTGCACATCTATATGTATATGTGTAATTTAGCAGCTTCTGAACTCTTGTAAAATGCCTACTATTGCCATTTTTTATTATTCTTAAAGTTAGTAGTAAGTAGTACTTTCTAAATACTTGGTTTCTGTTATGTCAAAAGCATAAAGCAAACTGGCAACATGAAGGCCAGAATGGAAAATGCATTGTGATAAAAACAAAAGTAAAACAGAGTACCTCGGCCCAGGGGAGCTTCAAAAGACTCTGAATCTCTTGAAATTATTTTAACATTTTAACATTATACATTTTGTTTAGGAAAAGATCTCTAGTTTTCTAGGACTTTTGAGACCTGATCACAAAGAAGGTGAAGAACCAGGGATCTACAGTCAGAAAAGTTTATTGTGACTAGTTGGGATTTGGTTCAGATGCCTACTGTTTGTTCTAGCTAAGTAATAAATATTCATGTAAGTTTTCATTTTTAATAAATAATTCCTTTACCAACATTTTATGAAGTTAACAATTACTATTAGTGTAAGTGCATTCATTATTTTAGGATGATAGAAGTGTGGTGCTAAAGGAACTGCAACTCTTATAGGTCCATAGATGAGTAAATTCGAATGCAGTGAGGACAAATACTTTGCTTGAGGATATACCACTGGTTTTATAATAAAAGTAGGCCTGAAGACAGAATTTACTTGTTTGACTTCCTGTCTACTGTTCTTTCAGTTTCAATAATTATAGTTTAGTTGAAAAATATTTTTCTCAGGGTGAAATGAGTTAAGAAATAGGTTTGTATATATTTCATAGTTCTTATTGAACTGAAATGAATCCAGTTTTTCCAAAATAAGATGGCTGCAAATTTCCACCTCCTATTTAAAGAAGCTACGGTGTGGTTTGTTAATTAACTACTATGTCATTCTTAACCTTTTACAGCAGGTTATATAATAGCTTATGATTTCACTTGTTATAGAAATTGGATTTTCATTGTAGTTGTATTTCTTCAAAATTTTAAAAACATTTATAGTTTAAATTCTGTCCATGAAATTATAATGTAGTAAACCCAATTCATAGGAAGTTTAAATTGTGAAAATAGAATTTCTTAGTTGCTTTCATGTACTTAAACGTTGTTCTGTGAGACTTGCTTTCATAGAAAAGAACTTTAGAAATGTTTAAAACTGCAAGCCTGATGTCAGCACAAGGTATTCACTTTATGTAATGTCATTTAAAAATCTAGTTTTTTGGAAGCAAAGCACACATCTTAAGTGTAGTTGGTAGTACAAAGGCAGCATGGTGCTTGCTTTTCTGTTTTTTTTTTTTTTTTTTTTTAAGTGAGGATTTTGACCAAACCATTCCATACAATGTTTTTAAGACCTTTTGTAGATGGAACCTCTTTTGGTAAGACACTTCTGTTTCTTGTCCTTCCCCTCTTTGGCTATAGGAGCTCTTTCTCATTTGTTTCTCCCATCTTCAGTTTTATAGATTTCTATTCCACTCAAGTATATTATCCTTTACCCTCTTGTTCCTACCATCTTACATTTTACATATTTGACTTGTATATGTTTGTGGTTTTCTACTCTGATTTCATAGTTTTATGCATTAGTATGTCAGTACAGATTCATCTAATTTTTATGTCTGCATTGGTTAAATCATTATGGGATTAAGTATAGGACTAGCTTTAGAAGCATCTTCCCAAAGGGAAAGGATATAGAAAATATTAGAGAATGGTGTGGATGACTGGAGAGGGAAAGCTTTCTTTTTTGCTTCTGTGACCCCCATCTCTTAAAACAGTGCTAGGGCATATAACAGGGGCTCAATAAATATTTATTGAATGAATGAATACTACTTATGAACTAGAATCATTCCACTTTCAAAAGGGATGTCTCAGAGAAAACTAAAATTTGGTATGTGATTGGTTAATTATATGGGAAATATTGACAGTTATTGCCAGTCACCCAGCAGTTTAAAAGAATCAGGTTTGGGCAGTAAAAGTTTAAATTAGATTTATGTTTTGTACTCATTCTTCCCACTACCACCACACACACACACACACACCAAATTTAATTGATTCTTCCTTCTTGCCTGCTTTGTCAATCCTCTGCCTCTTAATTGGTGTCTTTACCTTCAGTTTCTTAATCTTAATTTGCAATTAGAGTTAATTTTCTGAAACACAGTTGATTCTGTCACCTTCAGTAGCTAATAGGATACACAGTCCTTTTGTACGGCATATAAAGTTTATTCCTTGCCACTCCACAGCTTTCATGCCTTCCTTTGCACTAACACATTGCTCATTGTTTTCCAAGCATACTGTGTGTGACATTATACCATTCTAACATTTTGTGTGCTGTTCCTTATACCTAGAATGGCTTCTTGTCACCAGCACTTTTTTTAAAGGGAGGTTTCAGGTTTTTTTTTCTCTGAAGATGAGTCAGTCATTGACTATTGGATTTTAGGTACTTGCAGTTAAGCCTTTTAAGGCAAGATTAAGCCAGAGGACCCTAGCCAGATATTTGTAAAGAAATAATTCTGTGAGGAAAAGGTTGTTTTCTTGGTACCAAATACTGTTCCAGGCACTGAAGCACCTTCCCTCATGGAAGGTACTTACACTGTGTACTCTGCTACCAAAATGTTTTCTCATTTCTACTGATGTTTTGGGGTAAGCAGTTAGTTGCAAGAAAATGACCTATAGTAATTTCAATTTCTAATTATCAACAGGTGAAAGAACTTAAACATTCAAACAAACTAGAAATAACAGACATCAAACTGGAGGCAGCAAGAGCTAAGAGTGAGCTAGAAAGAGAAAGAAATAAGATTCAAAGTGAACTGGATGGTAATATATGATTTCCCATGCTTTTTACTATTATTTTTACATATAAAAATTATTAAAATATATCAAATTGAATTTTTATTTCCAGATTTTCAACCTGAGTTTTAATCTTAGAGCATATATGGATTATTTTTTATTTATGTTGAATGTTCATTTTCTGAGGTAGCTTTTAGAAAAACCAACCTTATGTTTGTCAGTTATTATTAATACATAAATGAAATTTTACAAATGGGATTCCATATTTCTGGGTTTATAGTTTTGTTTTTAAAGATTTTTAATTTATTTATTCATGAGAGACACACACAGAGAGAGAGAAAGGCTGAGACACAGGCAGAGGGAGAAGCAGGCTCCATGCGCAGGGAGCCTGACCTGGGACTCAATCCCAGGTCTCCAGGATCAGGCCCTGGGCTGAAGGTGGCGCTAAACCGCTGAGCCATCTGGGCTGCCCAGGTTTATAGTTTTGAATCTGTTTATCATGTGATTATTAGTCCCAGACCATTTTAAGTCTAAAGAATGTAAGGAAGATAGGTGAGTCCCAGGCCCAATTTTTGTTTTTTATGTAGACAACTAGGTTAGTTACTGAGCCTAGTTTATTTTATTTTATTTTTTTAAGATTTTATTTATTTATTTGACAGCACAAGCAGTGGGAGCAGTTGAGGGAGAGGGAGAGGAAGAAGCAAACTTCCCACTGAGCAGGGAGCCTGATGCAGGGCTCATGACCTAAGCTGAAAGTAGATGTTTCACTGACTGAGCCACCCAGGCGCCCCAAACCTAGTTTATTTTTAAGCTCCAGTTTAGTCTTAGAATGTCCTTCTCATTAAGATTCCTCAGAATTCTTTTATTTCTGACTTTTCTTAAAAGGTCTTTAAATAAGCTACCTTTGGCCTGTAACTGTCCTCAAGCTGATCTCTAGTTGAACTGGCCTCTGTAGTTTCTGTCAGAGCTTATGATAAATTAGTGTTTTCATCATTAATTTCTACTTGATGTTGATTTCGTGAATTTCTATAGTTAGGGAATAACTTTTCAAGGGACTTAAAGAGTTTGTGATCTTGCTCTGCATTGTTTTTTTTTTAAGTTTTATGTTAGATATGAATTTATTTTATTTCATCTGTAAAATACTTGCCATATCACTATAAAGAAAATTTATGAATTCATTGGATAAACTTGAAAGTTTCCAATTTATATTTCTATCAGAAATCTGACAGTTCTGCTAGAATGATAGGGTTTGAAGGATTCTGTGATTTTATTCACTTTCCTTCCAGCTAGCTTTATGATGATGCTGTCTATGGGGCTAGGGTTACAGAACCCTTTTAGAAGTGAAGTATATCTCTTTGGATATCACTTAGGTTGATATCCTCAGCTCTCAAGAGTCAAGTGAGTAAATGTATATAGTCTTTTATTAAAGCATTTGAATATGCATGTTAAATAAAATAACAGAATAGTTAACTTTGAGTTTTAGTCTGTTTCATTCTTAAAAGGTTTATCAATAACATAAAGATCTTTGAGAATATATATCCAGACTTTCTACACTCTTAGTTGTCTTACCAGTTTATGGATGCTTGCTGTTATGAATTTTCAGCTTAATAACATTGAATACAGCATATCTTTTTCCTTGAAAAAAAAAACTAGGATTACAGTCAGACAATGAAATTCTCAAGTCAGCTGTTGAACACCACAAAGCTCTCCTAGTAGAAAAAGATCGTGAATTAATACGTAAGGTACAAGCTGCCAAGGAAGAAGGTTATAAAAAACTTGTGGTATTACAAGATGAAAAGTAAGTACTTAATTACCTTATTTTGTGTTCAATCTCCTTGCAAATGAAAACATTTTGCTGTCTTATCATCCTCATTGTAGTTCTTATAACATAATTATCATCTGTTGTTTTAGGATAGAACTTGAGAACAGATTAGCGGATTTAGAGAAAATGAAAGTGGAACGTGATGTCTGGAGGCAATCTGAAAAGGAACAGTGTGAAGAGAAATTGCGGGCTTCACAGATGGCAGAAGAGTCGGCCAGAAGGGAACTTCAGAGTATTAGGTTATATATGTATATGTATATATATTTTAAACTTCATTTTGAAATAATTTCAGAGCTAACAAAACATTGTAAAAGTTATACAGAGAATTCCCATATGATCATCACCAAGATCTCTAAAGATTGACATCTTACATTAACCATATTACAATAATCAAAGCTAAGGTATTAACATTAATATAATCAGGAAATAAATACTGTTATCAAACCTATAGACTTTATTCAAATTTTACCAGTTGTCCTACTGATATCCTTTTTCTGGCCCAAGATCCAATCCACAATCACATGTTGTCTTCACTTGAAGAGTGCTGACCAGTTATTTTGTAGATTATCCCTCAATTTGAGTTTGTCTTAAATTCTTGATGATTAAATTCAGGTTATATATATTTTAGCAAAAATAACACCAAAGTCAGTCATGTGTCCTCAGTGCATTGTATTAGGAGGTATGTTATTTGTCCCCTTGACATTGCTGAGTGGTGACCTACAGCATTACTGCTTTGTAACATCTGTAGCAATACTGCTTTACAAAGTGGTTATGCTGTTTTTCATTCCTTGTAGCAATGTATGAGAGTTCCCCTATGACAGTTCCATTTGTTTCACACATCTTGACTGACACTTGTTATTGTCAGGTTTTTGAACTTCAGTAGATGTGTAGTAATATATCATTATGGTATTAATTTGATTTTCCCCAATGGCTAATGATGTTTAGTATCTTATAATGTGGTTTTTGGAAGTATTTTTCCAAATATTTTGTCCATATTTAAAACTGGGAAGTTATCTTCATACTGAGTTGTAACAGATCTTTATTTTGTATATAAGCCCTTTGTCAGATACGTGTTTAACAGATAGATTCTCCCAGTCTGTGGATTGCTTTATTTTAATTGTGTCTATTGAAAGTAAAATTTATTTTGATGAAGTCCATTTTATCATTTTTTTCTTTTCTAGTATGTGTTTTTTATGTGTTCTGTTTTTTTTTTTTTTTTTTTTCAAAAACTTATTTAAGTGATCTTTATGCCCCACATGGGACTTGAAATTACCTCCCTTAGGTCAAGAGTTGCATGTTCTACTGATTGAGCCCTCCAGGCACCCCTCTTGAGTGTTCTGTTTAAACTTCGCCTAATCTTATGTCACAAAGATTTCTCTTTTGTTTCCTTCTAAAAGATTAATATTTTATTTCTTACACTTAGGTTTTATGATCCAATTCATGTAGTGTGAGAGGATAGTAGACATTTGTTTTTTATTTCCAATTAGGTATCCAGTTGTTCCAGTATTATTTGTTGAAGACCGTCTTTTCCTCCCACTGAGTTATTTTGGTACCTTTGTTTTGAAAATCAGTTAACCATTTAAGTGTATCTGTTTCTGGACTCCCTCTTATTGCAGTGATCTTTTTGTCCATCTTGACATGAATATCACACTGTCTTGACCACTGTGGCTTTATAGGAAGTTTGATGCAGGTAGTGCAAGTCCTGTCTACCTTGTTCTTTCTTGTAAAGATTGTTTTGGTTCTTCTGGGTACTTTGCCTTTCCACATAAATTTTAAAATCAGCCTGTCACCTTTTTCAAAAAGACTTGTTAGGATTTTGATTGGGATTGCTATGAATCTGTAGCTCTATTTGAGGAGAGTTGTCATCTCAATATTGAGCCTATCCATTCCATGAATATGGTGTATCTTTTCATTTAATTAGGTCATCTTTATTTTTTTTATTTATTTATTTATTTATTTTTATTTATTTATGATAGTCACAGAGAGAGAGAGAGAGAGAGAGGCAGAGACACAGGCAGAGGGAGAAGCAGGCTCCATGCACCGGGAGCCTGATGTGGGATTCGATCCTGGGTCTCCAGGATCGCGCCCTGGGCCAAAGGCAGGCGCCAAACCGCTGTGCCACCCAGGGATCCCTAATTAGGTCATCTTTAATTTCTGTTACCAGAGTTTTGTAGTTTTCATTGAATATATCATGCTTATCTTGTGTTATGTTTTATTTCTAGCATTTTTATGTGATTATAAATGGGAGTGGTTTTTAAAAAAAATTTTGCTTTCTAATTCATTGCTGGCATATGGAAATATAGTTAGTGGACTTTTATGTAATGACCTTGAAACCTGTGACCTTACTAAAGTCATTTTCTACTAGCTGCTTTGTAGATTTTTAGAGTTTTTCTAAGATCATGTTGTATGCCTTATGCTTTTAGTTTACTTTGTTCATTTTTTTTGTTATATTTTGAGTTGGGAATTTAACTGAACAAGTGTTCATTCTTCCATTTTTATTGGTCAAGTTTCTAGTATGAGATTTATCTCTAAGTATATAAAGTATATTCTGTAGTGTTTTAATTAAGCTGAAATTAATTGTGTTTGCTAGGGCTGTCATAATAAAGTACTACAGTCAGGATAGTTTAAACAGTAGAAATTTATTTTCTAATAGTCCTAGTTGCTAGAAGTTTGAGATCTCAAGATGTTGGTAGATTTAGTTTCTCCCAGGGCCTCTTTTGTTGGCTTAAAGATGGTTACTTCCTTGCTCTGCCTTCATACAGTCTTTCCTCTGTGTGGGTGTGTCTCTACTACCTTTCCCCTTTCCCTCTTATGAGAATGCCAGTTATACCAATTAGGACCTACCCAGATAGCCTCATTTAACCTTAGTTACCTCTTTAAAGTCCTGTCTCCAAATACAGTCACATTCTAAAGGACTGTGGTTGAGACTAACATGTGAATTATGGGGAGACACAGCTCAGTCCATAACAGGTTTTTCAGTTTCCAGGTAGGAGAGCTTTGTTTTTATTTTGTTAATTTCTAGTTTTATTTTTTTATTATTTTTAAAAGATTTTATTTATTCATGAGAGACACAGATAGAGAGAGGCAGAGACACAGGCAGAGGGAGAAGCAGGCTCCATGCAGGGAGCCCGATGTGGGACTCGATCCAGGGACTCTAGGATCATGCCCTGGGCTGAAGGCAGGTGCTCAACCGCTGAGCCACTCAGGGATCCCCAGTTTCTAGTTTTATTGCATTGTAATCAGAGAGTATTGTTTCTATTATTTCTACTTTATGGAATGCACTAATATCTTTTTGTGACCAACAAGAATTTAAAAAAAAAATTTTAAATCCTTTTAAAATATTTAAAATCCTTTTAAAATATTTAAAATTCTAAATAATTTTCCATGTTTTTAATTTATAGGTAACTATGAATTTTATAAGCTCATTGTAAGGGTGGGGCAGCCTCCTGAAACACAGAATACTATTAGAAAATAATTTTGTTATTTAGTCTATTGAGGAAGAAACCACTTTAATGAGGATAAGAGACTGGTATCTAATTAATAATTTAGGACAGGAGTAGGGTTAAGCAAGTAAGATACCAGGGTAAAAAATTAAGGAAGACACTCTTCTGTGTCAGTAATGAACATGCAGAAGCTCTAAAGTGAGTCTTAAATTTTACACTTCGCTTTGTACCTGTATTAATTACATCATTGGTTTTTGTTACTGCTACATAAGGATTAGAAAAGAAAGTATTCAATAAAAAGAGTAAGTCATGATGATGATGATGATGATGATGTTGTTTCTGTTAGTCCTTGCATTTCTTGTGGTTTTCTTCACAAAGATGGTTGTATTATTTGGCATATAGATAATTATAATGGTTACTTCTTAATTGTGAATTGTGGTTTTAGCACTTAAAAGGGCTTTTTTTTTTGTCATTTAATGGCATTTGCTTGGATTCTGCATTGATATCATTACTCCTGTTTTCTGGTGTGCGTTTATTCATCCCCTTATTTTTAGTCTTTCTGAATCATTCTGTGTTTTAAAATGTGTCTTGTATGTGTAGCAAATAGTCGTGTCTTGCTGTGGAACCCTTTAGAGATATTTTTATTTTAATCTATGAGTTAAGTTCATTTATATGGAGTAAGCCCATACCCACTGTGTGGGCATTTTGTCTTCTACTTATGGAAAGAAGGTGGTTTTGTGTGGCTTTATTTGTTCTCTTTGCTTTTCCGTATTATTTTGCAGGACATACGGATAGCACAGAATTAGACATCTGCTTTTATCTTCAGCTACCTGGAAGTCCCTGTGTCTGCTTTTTAAATTTCTAAAATCTTAAATGACTTCATAATTCCATAGATTAAGGTTGAGAGGTTTTAAAAATCATGTTAATTAAGGTATATGTTTTGGGACAAGGTTTGTTTTTTAATTAAATTTTAAATTCTAGTATAGTTAACATACAGTTTTATTATATTAATCTCATTACTCAGGAAAAAATTACCTCGGCAGAGAGATAGGTATTGTTTACTCATGTCAGTTTTTATGAACAATTAATTTAAATGTTGACTGCTACAATTCTAGAATCATAAATCTGTAATGGATTTTGAGATCCAGTTTTGTCTTCCTTTTTGCTTTTAGGTGAGTACATTTTTTTAACTGTTCTAGATGCATAAAGTTTTTGTTTGTTTTATTTCTCCTTGACAGTTTCTAGATAGGAGAGAGACACTCTCCTCAAAAAAACCACTCTAATGTTTTATCCCATTATGGTCCCACAGTTTAGCCAGTTAGGATCTTTTCTGTGAGAATTAACCCTGTTTCTCCTGGTTTGGTTTGGCTTCTCTTTACATAGTGATAGATGTTAAGCAAACTGTTGTTACTTGAGACAATAATGAATGTGGCCCTTAGGGAGTTTTTTTGCTATATAAAACAGCATCCATTTCTTTGGCGTTTCTTTAACGGAAATCATTTTCTGTTCCATTAGTCACTTTGATAATTTTTTTAATCTCTTCACTTTCTCTAGATCATTTATAATGTATAATTGACCCCAACTCATTTTAAAATATGGATGTAGTAACCAACATAAAATATAGCAGAACAAGTAATTTACAAAATTTATATATATTTTTTCAGTGGTCTACAATTGTTTTTCAAACATGGCAGTTCCGATTTTCTGATTTATAAATCTAACTACATAAACCAGGTCTATTTTGGTCACTTAATAAACTAATCATAATTGCAGCTTGTCTTATTTAAAATTTCTAATAGGTCAGCAAGAGACTACTTATAGAGAAAAAGGTCTTGCTTAAGGAACCGAAAAGTCTAAATCATATAAACCAGAAGTATTCATTTATTTACACACAAATATCTGTGATAAGTAGGATTAATCACTGCTTTGGCAGATGGTTTAAATTATTAATTACATACCAGTTTCATGTCCTATTAAAGTGGTTACTTCTTCACTAGACTAAATAACAAAATTATTATTTCAATAGTATTCTGTATTTCAGAAGGCTGCCCCACCCCACAATGAGTTTATAAAACTCCGTTTCCTGCAAATTAAAAACATGGAAAAATTATTTAAAATCTTAAAATATTTGTAAAAGAATTGTATTTATTTATTTTTAAAGATTTTTATTTATTTATTTATTCATGAGAGACACACAGAGAGAGAGGCAGAGACACAGGCAGGGAGAAGCAGGCTTCTCACAGGAAGCCCGATGTGGGACTCGATCCTGGGACCGGGGTCACACCCTGAGCCAAAGGCAGACGATCCACCATTGAGCCACCTATGTGTCCCTTAAAAATAATTTTAAATAAGAAAGTGTTTAGTCAACTTTTGGTTATGACAGTAATGCACCTCCAACTAACTCAAGTGAAGAAAAGAGTCTTGACAGACGTAAATTGTGGAAAGGACAGGGACTATACTCTACTGGTCTCATAGACACCTGGATCTAGAAACCTACCTTCCTTTCATCTCTCTCCTCTCTTCTACGTCTTAGGTCTGTTTCTTTCTTACTGCATTTTCTTTGAAGGCAAGACTTTATTTTTGAGATCAAAGAAGATAGGAGTCTTACTTGATGTAAATCAGAAAAATCTAGAAAAGATGTTGGGCCTGGTGTATGCCCATCTCTAGGTCCATTACTATGGCCAGGGGGATAGGGTATTCTGACTTAGCCTAGGTTTTATGCCTATTTCAGAGTGGTGGGAATGGAGGAAGTACAGTTTGTTATCAGAAGTGAGAGGAGACATGTTGGGGAAATAGCAATTACTAGCTCAAGGAAAGGGAATTTGATCATTTGAAGTAATCCTATAGGGAATCCCGTATTTTTTGCATTGCTTAAAAGTCAGAGTTCTATTTTCCATCTATGGCTTTCTAATTTTTTCAAAAACATTGAAAAAAATTTATCTGTTTAATTACCTCCTTTTTTTTTAATTACCTCCTTTCTATTTATATTTCATCTTTATATATTTTTAAGATATTATTTATTTATTCATGAGAGAGAGAGAGAGAGGCAAAGACACAGGCAGAGGGAGAAGTAGGCTCCCTACAGGAAGCCCAATGTGGAATTTGATTCCAGGACCCTGGGATCACTACCTGAGCCAAAGGCAGACGCTCAACCACTGAGCCACCCAGGTGCCCCCTATATTTCATCTTTAGATGAATTATCTGTTGTATATCATCTTAGTGGGGAGGAGGGGACTTCTCCTTGGCCAGTTGGACAAGTTCTGTTCCAGATTTTGAGCTGCAAAGGAAATAATAGAATTTGTGGCAACATTTGAAGGACCAGATGGTTCTTGTGTTATGTCCTTGCTGGTGATTCTGGTCATTTTAGCCTAATTGTGGCTCTCTAGTTTCCTGTAGATTTAGTGAGTTTCATACTTACCCAGCAAAGTCTCTTTTTGCTTATAATGGCAAGAGTAAGAATGTGGGTGTCTGATACTTTATTACTAGTCACATAGAGCTGTTTAAATCAAACTTTAATTAAAATTTTTAAAAAGTAAAAATCTAGTTCTTCAGTGGCACTCTATGAAATGTATGATCACCATATGTAGCTAGCTAGTGGCTATCATATTCAGTGGTACAAATTATAGAACATGTCCAAATCATTAAAAAAAATAAAATAGTGCCATTGGACTGTAAATTCTTTAAGGGTAGGAATTCTGTTTTTGTTATTCTCCGGTATATGTGTAACACTTGGGACTAGGCTTAGCATTTGTAGATAGTAAATATTTGTTGAATGTTGAAATGACACACATGAGCTGCGTGCCACAGAAAACCTAGGCAATAATCATAATTAGCTGCCTATACTTTGAAGAGAACTTGGAATGACTCCATCTCACTGTTTCTCCTGTGGTTTCTGTTTAAACTTTTCTATAGCTCCATTCTATGTTGTATCTTGGACCTCTGGTCTACCATTTAAAAATATAAAGTACTTGATCTCATAGTTTCTCACTTGGCAGCTTATTCATCCTTCACCTCTTGATTTCTCCTCACCGCTAACCCATTAAACCTGTCTTTTCAGCAGTTTTTGCTGTAGTCTCCGAAGTCTCTATTCTGTTATTGATAATTTTTTTTCCCATCTCTACATTTTTGAAAAATACACCCTCACTGAACCCTGACTGTTCTGGCAACCCTTTTAATTGGAATTATTGTTCCTTTCTCTCTCCTGCAATGCAACTAGGGACCAAGAAGGAAATCTGTTTGTGAACCCCACTTTTGCTTCTGTACAGTCATTTGACTAACTTGGGTTAAAATGGTTTTGCTTTTGATATTCATTGTATCCATCTTATTCCTAATTCCTTCTCTGTCAATGACTAACCTACAACATGTTCCCTGACAGTCGCTGAAGACCTTAACTTCTGGCTCAATTTGTTTTTATTTTCTATCCTTTGTCATTGTTCTTTGTGACTACACCATTCATATTGTTGACCCATCTGACACCTTAGCCTTACAGTTTATCCTCGTTCGGTATTATTTATCTTCATTCTACTTTAGCAGCCCCTACACTTAGCCATATCTTGGACTTTGTCATCCCTTAGAATTGATCACTTCAAAGACATATTTTTTTTTTCTCTTATCCACTTCAGTTTCACTGAAGACACTGAAACTTGATACTCAAATTGGTATTGATACTAGTTCTTATGCTTTTTTTCTTCTTCTAGTCTGTTAGCCTGGCTCCCTTGCTTCCCATTCAGCTTGGAATCTATTTGTCCATTATTTGACATGCTCTCAATTGTATCTGAGCAAAAGCTCCTGGATATAATTTCTATATCCTCATCCATTCTCTCCTCCTTTTCTATTTTAATGAAGATATTTATTCTCCCTTTACTTCTCAGGAGTTCTGAATCCCATCCCTTTTGTTTCCTCTAGAGTCTTGCTTCATTATCTATTTCTTTATCTGTGTCTAATTTCTTTACCTCAGACTCTTACTTTACCTTCAAGGTCTAGCTCAAATTGCATTTCTCTTAGGTAGCCTTTACTAATACTCCCCCTTTTTATAGAGAGAGAGAGGGAGAGAGAGAGACAGAGAGAGAGAGAGAGAGAGAAGTGGGGGAGAGGGACAGAATCTTAAGAAGGCTCCATACATGGCATGGAGCCCTACATGGGGCTCAGTCTCATAACCCTGAGATCATGACTTGAGCTGAAATCGAGAGTCGGAGGCTTAACCAATTGAGCTACCCAGACGCCCCTGCCTTTACTGATATCCTAATGAAAGTTAATTGCACTTTCTTCTGTACTTTTTAGTTCTACTTTAAGACTTGCTTTGTTTTGATTTGTTGTGACTTACCTTAAATATTCAAAACCTTCTCATCAAAAGATACTTTATTCCTAAGTGTAGCATTGCCTTTTGAAATAATTTGTTCTAAACTCTTTTGTTACTGATATTAAGACCATTGAATTTATTCCTAAATCCTAATCAGCTCTATAAATTTTTTTTTTTAGATTTTATTTATTTATTCATGAGAGACACAGAGACAGGTAGAGACATAGGTAGAGGGAGAAGCAGGCTTCCTGCGGGGAGCCTGATGTAGGGTACAATCCCAGGACTCCGGGATTATGACCTGAGCCAAAGGCAGACGCTCAACCACTGAGCCACCCAGGTGTCTCAGCTCTATTAATTTTTATTTATGTTAAATTCCATATCTCTTACAATCCTAACTGTAATGATCTCATATCATGGACTAATTTTCTTTTTAAAAAACTCATATTAGTTGTAGATTCTGACCCTACATTGCTTTGTGAACTGAAGAAAACTTTGTATGTCATCTTTTATAGTCTACCATAATTGTGTTCTTACTCCTTTCATATTTTAATGAAAATCAAACACTTTATCATTGGTTTCTTTTGCTTCAGTGTTTGTAGGGAATTGTTTCCTTTCTTACCTACATCATTTATTTAGAAAGAATTGAGGCCACATTGTTTTCTTAACAAGATCTTGTCTCTTACTGACTTACCAGGTATATCCAAAGTCCTGGCCAGAGCTAAGATTTACCTGGGGCCTAACTTTCTAGCTCTGGACCTAAGCTGGGACCCACAGTGTTTTCTCCTCTGTTTCTATTGTCATGATTTTGTAGACAGAATCCTTTATTAACTCCATAATCTAAAAGCACCAAGTTAATAACATCTATAAACATTTAAGGGTGAAATGCACAGGAAGTTTGAGAGAGTATTAATGTAGCTGGAATTATAACAGTATGACTATACTGTTAAAGGAGCGAAGTAAGAGCAAAACTGACCCTTTTCCTTCAGATCTATTGTTTCTGGCATTCATAGGTAAATATCTCCGGAAGCATTGGGTCTTAATGGTTTCATCCATGTCATATTGCCCAGATTTTCAGATTTAAATGTCTAACCCAGGATTTAGGTTGGTTCATTCAGTTCATCTACAAATATTTATTGAACACTTATTAGTAGCCCTAAAGCATTGTCTTCCCAATAAGCAGTTCTAATTGGGTTAATAAGACATGCTGATAGTGCCAAACTATAATAATAAATGCTAAATGACTTGTATTTCAGATAAGTGTTTGAAGGATTTTAAAAAGGGAGTGGTCAAGAGCATATCCTATCACATATTGGTATATCCTGTTAGCTTTAAGTCTTTTTCATGTGATTAGTCATTTGGTTACCAGAGGTGCTCTACATTTTAAGGTTCTGCTTAAAAAATATATCATTCCCGGGCAGCCCAGGTGGCTCAGCGGTTTAGCGCCGCCTTCAGTCCAGGGCGTGATCCCGGAGACCCGGGATCAAGTCTTGCATCGGGCTCCCTGCATGGAGCCTGCTTCTCTTCTCCCTCTGCCTGAGTCTCTGCCTCTCTCTCTCTCTCTCTTTCTCTCTCTCTCCGTCCCTCTCTCTCTCTCTCTCTCTGTGTGTCTCTATGAATAAATAAGTAAATCTTTAGAAAAAAAAAATCATTCCTTTTGAAAAGGACACCCATTGTGTAAATATCTCAGGGATGAAAGCTCATCATATGTTTTATAGAATACACTATGATGTCTTATACTAGATAATTTTCTTAAAAATTTTAAACTTAAAATCTGTAAAATTGCTGCATGTTGAAGTGGGAGAGGAACACTTACTTGGATTAGAAGACCTGAGTCCTGTCTTCATTTGGCTGGTTGGTAGCTAATATGATTTGGGCCTGAGTCTTAATCTCTTTATCAGTAAAATTGAAATGACTTTGCTTACTTTCATAGAATTATTGTGAGAAATTACTACAGTAAAAAATGGCCAGCCTTGGGGCGACTGAGTGACTCAGTCAGTTAAGCATCTGCCTTTGGCTCAGGTCATGATCTAAGGCTTCTGGGCTCGAGCCCTGTGTTGGGCTGCATGCTCAGCGTGGAGTCTGCTTCTCCTCCCTTTGTGCATGTGCGCGCTCTCTCTTGCTGTTCTCTCTCAAATAAATAAGATTTAAAAAGAAAAGACCAGCCTTAATTAAATACCTATTTTACTATAGATGTCCAAGTAGACATTAAAGATACATTGAAAAGCTCCATAATCTGGTAGGAAACAAGTGAGATAACTATGTCTGAAAGCTGTGAAATATTATATGGTGATAAAGATGGCTTCTCCCACACTAGACGACTTTCTAATGCCTTAACAACACATTGTGCACTCTTCTACCAAAGGCCATCTGTTCAGGTTGTTCTCTATGTTTATCAAAATTCTATTCGTCAAATTTATATCTCCATGTAAGCAGTCTCTTGTCTTCTTAGACATACTTGGTTTCTCATCTTCCCTTTGCCAGTAGTTTGTAGATTTTTCCATAGCAAAGCAGAAATTTGTTACATCTTGGTTATTTGTGAGCACACTTAGCTGCCTGAAGTCAAAATCTTTATCATTTTATCTGCCACTTAGCAAGCACAATGCCTGGTGTCAATATGGGTACTCTAAAATGATTGTCTAATTCATTGAAATATATGAATTATGGTTTCTTCATAATGTTTTTTGTTGGTGTGATATTTAGGTTAAAACTTCAACAACAAATGGTGAATATTGAAAATGCAGAGAAAGAAAAGAATGAAAATTCTGACCTGAAACAGGTATGATTTTAGCAAACATTTTGCTTTTATTTCTTTAAGTGCTTCTTTAAATCTGTATTTTGAATGTATGTGGTTTTTTTTAATTGAAGCATAATTAGCATACAGTGTTGTATTAGTTTGAAGTATACAATATGATCTTTCAGCAATTCTATACATTATTCAGTGTTCATCATGGTAAGTATATATTCATTTTTTTTTCCATCACAGTAACTGTACTCTTAATCCTCTTTATCTGTTTCACCCATCTGCCCTCTGGCAACCACCAGTTTGTTCTTTGTGTTGAAGGGTCTGATTTTTTTGGTCTTTTTTTCTTTGTTTTGTTTTGTTTCTTAAATTCCACATATGAGCGAAATCATATGGTATTTGTGTGACTTATTTCACTTAGCATTATACCCCATAGGTACATCTATGTTATTGCAAATGGCAAGGTTTTATTATTTTTTATAGCTAGTAATATTCCAGTATGTGTGTGTGTGTGTGTGTGTGTGTGTGTATGACATGTTTTTTATCAATCTGTGGATGGACACTTAAGTTGCTTATGTGTGTGTGTTGAATCTATTTCATGTACTGGTATTCTGAAAATATAATCATTACAACTGATAATGTATTGATGAAGTTGATAAAGATAAAATATGTTTAAACCTCCTAAAGCTCTAGTTAGTAAGCTGCTTTTCTTAACCACTGTTTTTTCTTAATGTTTTTATATGCTCTGTCCCAAAATGAATTTTTAAAATTGTAAAGAACAATATTTTAATATTCTGATTTTAAAAATTGATTAGAAATAAAATCTAGGTTTTAAGTTTCCTGTGGGATTGACTTATAACTTTTTATTTCTTATTCCATGAGCTGCATCTTATCATATCCCTGTTAAATGTGAAATCTAAAAGCTATATTTAAGGAAGGAAATTTATATTTTAATTAAAGTTATTTGGGTTTAAGAAAAATGTATATGGGCAAAACATGGAAGAGTGTTCTTTCCTGGATTCTATTTTCTTTTTAAAGTTATGAAGTAGTGAAGATTCCATTTTTAGGATTTATGCTTGCAAGCTAGCTGGCATTGCTCTGCATAAGCAGTTGTGGTTTCTAAGTCTTGACTAGGAGGACATAATGCCTGATACTCTTGAAAGAAATTATTTTTTTTAAGATTTTATTTATTTATTCAGGAGAAACGCAAAGAGAGAGACAGAGGCAGAGACATAGGCAGAGGGAGAAGCAGTCTCCCCAGGACCCTTGGGATCATGACCTGAGCTGAAGGCAGATGCTCAACCACTGAGCCACCCAGGCGTCCCTGAGAGAAGTTATTTAGTACCATTGGTATTGGGCTTTCTGTCATTTATTAGATAACAAGCGGTATTATGCTCTTTGAAAGTTGCTTGTTCAGTCAGCTGTAATACAGATTTAATATTTACAACTCCAGTTAAAAATAAAGATGAATAGTTTTTCATGGGGAAATTTGTTCTAAAGTATAAATCTGAGACATATCATTGTACTTTATTCTGACAATTGCTCTTTGAACATATACAGTCCTATCTTCCTTGGCTTTGCTACCACCAGGAAGTGCTGTGATTATTTTGCATTTATTTAACTTACTGTGTAAAGGATCTGGTTTCTTTCAGCTCTTGAGTCTCATAATGGGTTCTTTTGATCCTGAGTCTCTTGATTCTCTGCTTCCAACTTCTCTCAGAGAAAGGCTTAAGAGGTAGGAGAAGGTGGAAAAAAACCGAGTATTTGTTAATTAATTGGTAAAATAGCTTATGGAGGAAATAGGTATAACTGTGTTCCAAATGAAAATCATTTGGATGTAACTTAAAAGCCTGTTAATTTGTAACTAGATAATTAGCTACTTTTCATGAGAAAAAGTGCTCCCACATAAAAGTACATTAAGATGGAAAGAAAAACCTGAGTGACATTTATGGTTTGATAAATGCCTTTAGAGGGCAAGG
The DNA here is from genome assembly GCF_003254725.2 of Canis lupus dingo. Lineage (NCBI taxonomy): Eukaryota > Metazoa > Chordata > Mammalia > Carnivora > Canidae > Canis > Canis lupus. The sequence goes on along the minus strand of NC_064257.1, from coordinate 34,470,709 downwards.
AATCCTTGCCATTAATCAAGTTTCTTAGAATACCTTCCTTCGGCTCAACACTGGATGTGTGGTGGAATGCTTAGAAACCACTTAAAAACAATGTCTGAACAATCCTTTCTGTATTTATGACTCCCAATGATTTAGAAAGAACTCATGGAAGGGTTGCTGATCATAGGGCACATGGGAGTGGAAGAACAGATTTCTGTAGCAGCTCTCCCAGCTGATGTGCTTTTAAAACCTGTTTTTTCCTAGGAGGCTAGAGGAAGTCCAATGGAGAATCTCTCTAATGGTTGGATTCTCCTTTTTCCTCTACTTTCTTTCCTTCTTTTAACCCCTTTCTCCTCTCCTAGTACCTGCTTATTTGGGGAATAAGAGGCGAGAGGACTTAGTGGCAGACTAAGGAATCTTGATTGTCTCTTGTCACATTAAGAAATGATCCTATACTACTGGATCCTGATGCTATTGCTATTTATTATTTAATTTCAGAGCGTCCTCAAGGACACTTCATTTGGGCCGGGCATTTGTAAAGGAAGGTGTTTACTGTCCTCTGCCTCTCTCATACACTATTACATACGTGGCCTTCATGTTTCTCTTCTTTCTTTTTTTTTTTAAGCAAATCAGTAGTTTGCAGATCCAAGTGACTTCACTTGCACAGTCAGAGAATGAGTTGCTGAATTCGAACCAAATACTGAAGGAAATGGTGGAGAGGTTAAAACAAGAATGCCGAAATTTCAGAAGCCAAGCTGAAAAAGCACAACTAGAAGTTGAAAGGTAGAGAGAGTTTGCTCTTTTTTTATGTACAAACTATTTCTTCTTTCTGCTATATTATATGTAGTCCTTTTAGTGACGATTCCAATGTTGAATATGTTTTAGGACCTGGTTAAAATACCCTTTGAGAGTGTACAATGGTTATTAGGTAATGTACTTTCTAGAGAATGAGCTTTATGAACTCTTGAAAATTTTTTTTTTAAGGCATTTAGGACAGAAGACTTAAAAAAAAATTTTTTTTAAAGATTTTATTTATCTATTCATGAGACACACACACACACACAGAGAAGCAGAGACACAGGCAGAGGGAGAAGCAGGTTCCATGCAGGGAGCCTGACGTGGGACCCGATCCTGGGTCTCTGGGATCAGGCCCTGGGCCGAAGGCGGTGCTAAACCCTGAACCACCCAGGCGTCCCTGGGACAGAAGACTTTTAAAAGTTCTGCCTAACCACAGTATTCTGAAAATCCTCAGAGAAACACTTCTTTATTCACTGAATAAACAAATACATTAATATATTTTTTACTTCAGATATCTAAATTATTCTTCTGAATGCCAGAGAATCAGAAAAAAAATTTTGTGACTTGGAAAACTTCCTAAAATTAGAAGTATAATCTCTTGGATTGTTCCTTTGAGAAGTTCATTTATTTGTTTAGTTTTTGGTCTTGAAATTTGTTAGTAGTAGACCATGTATAGTAAACTGGCAAGGAGATGATTTAGGTGATGTTCAAGATCTTACATTCTCTGGAAAATTTTGTTTAGATATGATAGAAAACTATTTTGTATATGGTATGTCTTTATAACATGTTCGTATTCTATTTTTGTTTGAATCTATAAAACATTTTTCGGATTTTCTCTTTCTGAAGGCTACTTTGCCACATAAAACATTTTTCCTTCAGTTTCTCATTATTTCGTGTTTAAAGGCTTTCCATGGTTTCACACATGTGAATTACAAGAAAGTAAGCAAGGTATTTTCCATAATGCGTTATGACATTCCACGGGGTCCAAATTATTTTGCTTATATTTTGCAAAAAAATAGAAATTTATATCTTGGAATCATCTCAAGTGTTTGATTAAAATGCAGTTAAGAATTCTAATGACAGTATAGGTAGCAAATTTGTGTAATTGATCATTGGTTTCTGAATGTTACTCATAGGATTATATAGTAGAAAATAGTTCGATGAAGTGTCAGTCAAATATGATTTTGGTCCCAGCTAAAACATTTAAAAGCCTGTATGACCTTAGATGTGTAATCTGACATTTTAGGGTTTATAAATCTCATTTGTACTGTCTATCTAGAGTAATGATACTAAAAATTATGGAAGGTGTGCAGAAGAACTTTAAAGATATATAAGTTGTATGTTATCTTAAAATATTATTTACATGAATTTTACTCTAGTCAGAAAACATCTTGCATTAAGACTTACCTGGGTTGATTTTTAACCAGCTTTATTAGACCCAGTTTTGTTTTTTTAATGTTTCAAGCTTTTTAAAAAAAAATTCTAGTTAGTTAACATACAATATTAGTTTCAGAAGTAGAATTTAGTGATTCATCACATACGTATAACACCCAGTGCTCATCACAATAGCCCTCCTTAATACCTATTACCCTCGCTAGAGCCAGGTTTTTTTTTTTTCTTTTGCTAGAGCCAGTTTTTATCGCTTGATGGTTAGAATGGTTCATAGCTGGTTATCAAGTGTTTATCCTGCTGTTAAGTAGGTGTCAGTCTTTTTTTTTTTTTTTTTTTTTTTAATAATTATTCACTTGAGAGAGCAGGAGCAGGCTGGGGGGAGTGGGCAGAGAAAAAGGGAGATGCCAACTCCCTGCTGAGCAGGGAACCAGATGCTGTTCCATCCCAGGACTCTGGGGATCATGACCTGAGCCAAAGGTGGACACTTAACTGAGCCACCCACGTGCTTCCTAGGTGTGAGTCTTTAAGCAAATTCATTAACTACGTTCTAGGCCTCAGTTTGTTTATCTATAAAATGGAGATGATAGTAGTACCTAAATCAAGGGGTTATTGTGAAGAATAAATGGCATAGGACACAGGGTTCTAAGCACAGAGCTTGGTTCATAAGAAGTACTCAGTAATGAGAGAATTAGTAAATATGTGGCCATGCAAGAGTTCCCACAGTTGGGTACCTAACAGTGTGGTGAAGCAGGTAATGAGCTTGATTATACTTGGGATAATATGTATTTAATCTTAAGAGTTAACCTCCATGTTTTGCATACATTCTTTTGATAGGACTTTGGAAGAGAAACAGATACAGTGGTTGGAAGAAAAGCACAAGCTTCAGGAACGTATCACTGACAGAGAAGAAAAGTATAATCAAGCTAAAGAAAAACTACAGCGAGCTGCAATTGCTCAGAAAAAGGCAAGTGATTCTTATTAAAGTGATTTCGATAGAGTAAAACATAATTATTCTGGGAGAATAAAATGTAATTAAAACTGAGATTCTAGTGTATGTTTAATTTGATATTTAAACATGACATTTCGCTGTCAACCTTGCAGAGATAAATTGGGAAAATGCAAACTGCTCAACAGGTTTATTTCTAAATTTCATGTTCAAGTTGGTTTTTCAGAGCTGACATACATTTTCCCACAGAATTTTTTCATTGATAAAGTTTCTAGACCAGCCCATGTAAGTCTTATTTAACTCATTTCTGCAATTAAATTACAGGGTGATTTGGTCTGTTTCAACTGTGCTTAACCAATAAACTTGTAACATCATTTTTGTTTTTAACATGCTTTTTTGTTTCCAACTCAGGAATGTAGGAGCAAGTGTCTCCTTGCCCCAGGAGGAGAAACTAAGCCTTCTCCTGGCTTCTGAAACAGCATGATAGTTATCACAGCTATGATCTTTTCCAAGTTTTGCAATTGCAGGCATATATTTACTCCATAATCTAAAAACTTTGTTTTCTTGGAAATAGTTCAGGGCATCATAGAAATAATGTAATCAGATGATTTCATCTAGGTCAGTGGTTTGCAACTTTTTTTCTACTGCACAAACCCAAGGAATGTAGCATGGTCCCATCCATAACCATGATTCATGGTGCAGTGATTCAGCACTTATTTTCAACAAGATTTGGTGCATGTGTGTGGAGATGGAGGTTGGGCGGATGGCATTAAAAAATCCCATAAATGGTTTAATATGCTCCCATTTGATAAGTTCCATTAGTCAGGGCATTTGTTTTAGGGCGGCGAGAGGGTCTGAGATGAGAGGAAGGTACTTCTAGGCATAGGCACACCAGTCTCTTAGTGTTTCTGTTTATTGGAAAGGTTAGCCCTTCATATTTGCATAAGAGAAGAGAACTGTATATCATTTAGGTGTTCTGATTTTGGAAACCAAAGACTCTGTTCCTAGTCACCTATTTATGGTTATTGGACATAACTACCAAATGTGTCCTGAGAGTTGGAGTGACAATATGAGAAGTCTACAAGTCATTGTTTCTCCACTTTTTTGATTTCTAAATATTGCTTTTCTCTTCCCATAATGCTGGAAGTAGTATAACATTGAAATTAGAAAACAGCGTTTATTATATAGGAATCTCAGTATTTTATACTCAAATATAAACTTTCTTTTTTTCCCCTGTATGTATCATTTCGTTTTCTTTCTGTCCATATAAGTACTGAGTGTTGTGTGGGTATTAATGGGATTTCAGTGAAGTGTTTTATGGCTTGGGATGATCTTAGAAATTTTATTTATGGTTCCTTGTACTGTTTGAAGCCTAGAAGCATCTGAAGCCAGATTTTAGCCAAAAATCACTAGAAATTATAAGAGCTGACTTTATCTTTCACAGAGAAATATTTATGTTAAGGTTTTAGAGATTAGTATTCTAAAGATCAGATAGATTCTAATTACCACTGAGGTTAGTTTGGGTTGACTTCTTCTGGAGCAAAAGTGACATCCAGTGGTGAGAGAGATTACCAACTTAATCGTAGGTATACTAGAAATAAGGGAAGAACTGATAATCTAAGAACACTGGCAAAATAACCTTTCATCAATATTGTGACCTGTGGTGAATTTTCTTTGCTACTGAAATACCTGCCAAATGATGGGTGTGAACATAGGAAATATCCATATCATTTTTAAAAATGTGATCTGTGAGTTATGATTTTAAGTCCTAGAAAATTGTTCAGTTCAATGAATAATTATGACTCAGGGCTATCATCATCATGTGGGACACTTCCCTAGAGGCTTACAACTTTACATTAGTTAAAGTGGGAAGATAATATATGTGACATAGAAATACTATTAAAAGTCTGTAAGTACATATAAATTTAGGGGTGGGGGATTTTGGCATTCAGGTAGTTTGTACAGGTTAGGGAACTGAAGTGGTAGGTAACCAAGATTATCTGACTAGTAAGATTCAATGCCATGACTCAGATTTACACTTTCTGTTCTAAATCCTGTGCTCTTTCTGTGCTGTTACTCTTTTAATTTCCCAATTTCTTTGATTCCAGATACTTAAGTGCTTTTCTCTTCATTGTACCCGTATGAGTCTTATTCCTTATGGCAGAATAATCCTCTAGAAAGTTAATTTCTTTAATTCAAACTCTTTCTCATTCAAATTAAAGATAATGCTTCTATATGAAAATTTTGGTCGTAAGATTACATAAATATAAATCTTAAGAGTGCAATAGACTTTTTAAGTTCTTTAATAAAAACCATAACTTTCTTATTTAAAACAAGTCACAAAATACTAACTTTAGGGCAGAAATCAAAATCCTTTAGGGTGCTTTCCTGTGAGTGATTCTTATAACTGGGATGTAGTAGCTTTGTTTTTCCCCTGAGGCTAGAAAAGATGGCTCACTGCCATCTGAGTTTGTTTATTTACAGCTCCAACCTCCTATGCACAAAGCTTATGTCATTTCTGATAAGTGTTTCTAGGTAAAGTCTTTATGTAATGATATTTTGATGTGTTGATTTGTTTGGAAAAACTTGACCAGGTATCTTGAGTTGAAATGCCTTTCTGTGATTGTTGGCTTCCCTGTATGTTTTTCTCTTATACAGTGTTGAAGTGTGAGTATGAAGAGAGATCTCTTGGTTTGAGCTGAATAAGTTGTACTTTTCCTTTTGAGGCACTTGAGATGACAACTTGTTATTTTTATTTTAAGGTATATTTCTCTGAAATTATTCTTGGCTAGATTACTGTTATGAGTGTTTTTGAGGGAAATATGAATTGTAGTCTTGAAGTTGTAAAATATCTGTTGAATATGTTGTGTGGCCTATCATTATATTATACACTTAAGGAAAATATAAGCCATGATTAATTCCTGCTTTTGATGATCATATAATCTAGTTGGAGAAATAAGATAACATGTACTATCTGAAGAATACTAATGGTCACTCTTGGGTGATCTGTATGGACACTAAAGTTTGAGACCAGTGTCAGGGAGAAGAAAGCCTGAAGACCAATTAGGAAGCTATTTTAATAAAATGAGGTAAGAAGTCTGGAATTTAGGCTTGTGAAATGGGAGTGAAGGGGAAAGGTGACTCTTTAAAATTATTTTGAAGGAAAAAAGTTATAGAATATGGTGCTAAATAAGAGAAAAATATGAAGTGTTTTAGTTATGAAAGGATATAAATGGGAGTTGTCATGATGGAGTGAAGAACACCTGTCAGGTGAGGAGTAGAAAGAGAGAGAGAAGACATATTCCACTAAACACGTGTCAGATCTGAACTGATGGCAGTTCTTCCTTGTACTCATGTCTTAGTCTCTTAAGTGAGGGTACTGTGCAAATAACTAGAAATAATGGAATGTAAAGCATAGAGATTAGTACTTCAGATTAGGTTAAAGAATTAGACACTTGAGATTTTGCAAGTGTTTGAAGAATAAAAGGACTTAGAAGAATCAAAGAATTAAATTGACTTAGAAAGAGGAACTAGATTTAGTAGAGGAATGGTCATAGAGGTAAGAGCTACAGTATGGTGTTGTAGAAGCCACAAGAAAAGAATGGTATCAAAGATAAGTGGTCGTTTAGCATCATTACTGAAAAGAGTTCACTGAATCTGGCTAGAAGGTGGTAAAAGGGGAATCCCAGATTTGGTTCTTCTATTAGTGTTCTTTCAATTTTTCTGTTGCCCCTTTGTGTTGTAATAATATTTTTAACACCGAGGGACCCACTTGACAATCCTGTGATTGTATTAGACCACTGAAATCAAAATTAAAATCATTCCTTATAGCCAGTTTCTCCTCTGAATTCTCCTTTCTTTTAGTAGAATGTCATTCTTTCTATCACTTAGGCTTCAAACCTTTGATTCATCCTGAGGGTTCCCTTCCCCCAGATCTAATCACTGTATTGGTTTCTAAGAGCTGCTACAACAAATTACTGCAAACTATGTGTCTTAAAACATCAGAAAGGTATTGTTTCATAGTCCTGGAGGTCAGAAGTCCAAAATCAAATGCCTGTAGGGCCGTGCTCCCTCCAAAGGCTGGATCTGTTCCACACTTCTCTCCTAGCTTCTGGCGGTTGCTAGCACTCCTTGGTGTCCCTTGGCTGGTAGGCATATTATTTTATTCTGTCTCTTTGTCTTTATTTGGTGTTCTCCTTTTGCGTCTTGTCTCTGTGTCCAGATTTCCCTCTTTTTATAAGGACACCAGTCATACTGGATTTAGGGGCTACCCTAATATAATATAACCTCATTTTAACTTGATTTATCTGTAAAGACACTTTTTCTGGAGAAGGTCACTCTAGAGTCTTTTACCAGCAACTAGTTTTCTAATTCTCTGGACTAGATTGTCCAACCATTTAGTTAAATTTTGATACTACATCACATTCCACAAGGTAAAGGGTTCAGTCTCAGGAGACTGCCTCTGTGTCAGATGCCAGGTCCCAGGCCACTGTACTTCTGACCAACTGGCTATGAATTGGAGGTTCTCATGACTTTTTTTCCGGTCTGATACTTTGCTAGACTACTCACAGAACCCAAGAAAACAAATTACTTACATTTACTGGTTTATTACCAAGGTTGCAACTCAGGAACAGCCAAATGGAAGAGATGCATAGAGCGAAGGATTGAGGGCAAGCATGGAGTTTCCATGTGCTCTCTGAGTGTGCCATCCTCCTAGCAAATCAGTGTGCTCACTAACCTGGCAACTGTGTAGGTTTCTTTGTTGAAGAGTTTTTATAGAGATTGATCTCCAATCCCTCTTCCTTCTGAGGAGTAGAGAGTTGGGGAATGCTACTGAAAATTCCCTCTCTCTTGGTCTTTCTGGTGGCCATCCCCATCTTGACGCTATTTAGGGGCCCAACCTTAAGTTACCTCATTAGCATAAACTCAGGGGTAATTGAAAAGGGCTGGTTGTGAATTACAAAAAACACTACTGTCACTCCAGAAATTCCAAGGATTGTAGGATCTCTGTGTTAGAAACCCAGGACAAAGACCAAATAAATTTTTTTATATCATAGTCATGTTCTGAGATCTCAGTGGACATGAATATTTGGGAGACACTGTTCAATCCTTTACAGTCACTCGGGCCCATGAATTCTTTCTTTGTAATGTGCCTTGTATTTTCCCCCCTCCCCTCATTTCTTTTTATTCCTGTTGGCTAACATCCTAGCTCACTCAGGCTCTATCCACTAGACGGTTGCTCTGTATTCATTTAGCCAATTTACTCAACAGATTTATTGAGTACCTACTTATGTACCAGTTTTGTTCACTGGGATACAGAAATAAAAACTGTGCTGAGGAGCTTACATTGCAGTGTGTGGGTGACAATAAAAAAATATTTTTCAGGTGGAGATATGTGCTAAGAGGAAAACTAAGGGGAATAGAGGATGCTCTTTGAAATAAGTGGTCAGGGAGGGCTTCTCTGATAACATCTGAGCAGAAACCCAAAGGAAAGGAGGAAGGATGCCACGTTTATGTAGGGGAACAGTGTTTCCAGACATGATGGCAAGTAAAAGAGGCAGGAGTCTGCTTGGTATGTTGGAGTACAAGGAGGGAGAGTTAGGTCACTGGAATAGAGACAGAAGTAGTAGGAGGCCAGGTGATGTTTTTATTCTTTGGTTTTTATTCTGAATGTGAGAGGAACACACTAGAGAATTCTAAATTGAAAAATAATATAATCTGCATTATGTATTTAGAAGAATCTCTGGCTATTGTATAGAGAGACAAATAGTGGAGTGGTGGTCAGATTCTGTTTATATTTTAAAGGTGGGGTTTACAGTAGTTGTAGGACATGAAAAATATAAATTAAATATGACTAAGATACTGGACTTGAACACTTAGTTAAAATAGAGTTGCCGTTACTGACATGGGACAGAAGGAAAAGGGTATGGCAAAATACAGATACTTCTTTTGGACATGTTAGCTTTTTGAGATACCCATTAGATTTCCAGGTGGAGATGTTCAGTAGTCTGGTATAGATACCTGAATCAGGAATTCAGGAAGGAAGACTGGACTAGGGATAAAGACTTGGGAGTCATCATCGCATAAATGATATTGAAAGCAAAGGGATTGAATGAAGTCAGCTAGGAAGTAAAGGAAGACTGAGAAGAGAGTGGGTCTGAGGATTGAACTTTGAGGAATGCCAAAGTTTAGAAGTTGAGAAGAAAAGGAGGAGACTAAAAAAAAAAAAAAAAAAAAAAAAAAGGAAAAGGAGGAGACTGAGAAGGAGTGGTAGGAGGACCAAGAAGGTTCTAGATGCCAAATGAAGAAAAGACTGTGAAGAGTGTCGGTGTTAGAGATATGAGGACAGACAAGAAGTTACTAAAAAAAAAAAAAAAAAGTAAGAGTTTGGGAGAATGATTAGATTAGGGGAAATTAGGATTGTCGGCGCAGTGCATAGCTGTGGGTATGTTTACCAACTGTGTTCAATTGTGTAGGCCCATATGTGCAGTCAGTAGAGTTGTATTTATTTATTTATTTATTTATTTATTTATTTATTTATTTATTTTTTATTTTTATTTATTTTTTTTAATGTGTGATAGTCACAGAGAGAGAGAGAGAGGCAGAGACACAGGCAGAGGGAGAAGCAGGCTCCATGCACCAGGAGCCCGATGTGGGATTTGATCCCGGGTCTCCAGGATTGTGCCCTGGGCCAAAGGCAGGCGCTAAACCACTGCGCCACCCAGGGATCCCTAGAGTTGTATTTAATAAATGTCAAGTTTTGAAGAAAAGTGGCCCTCGAGTCACGATATTGAGGGTGTCTGTGAAGAAATGATTATAGTGATGGAGTCTGAGATACTCATTGGGTCTTTTAGTCAACCAACCAGCCAGCGCTCCTATTGCATTCTAGCTCATTTCTTGGCAACTAGTAAGTGCTTAGTAAATGGTTGGGTGTTTTACAGTGATGAGAACGAGGACAACATTGTCCTGAACCCTGGCATCAAGCCTCTCCCCATCTTTGCCTCTTAGGAGGCAAACTTTGGAGTCTATCTCATACACTGATGCCATATCAAATTTCACAAAACAATGTCTTTTACTTATCAATCCCTTGCCTAGAGAACCTTCAGGGAAAACCACATCTCCAGAGTATTATAGATTCTCCCTAATTCATTTCTTATCCTTTCTAGAAAGCCCTTTCTCATGATGTGGTACTTATAGGCTGGAATTCTCTTCAGAAATACCTATGTTTTATATTACCTATAGTTTATATAAGGCCCAGTGTAATGTGCACTCAGTGTGTGTGTTATGTGTATATATATTTGATTAAGATTTGATGATGAAATAAGAAAATTGCATATGCAGTTTAAATGAGCAATAAAAATGAAGAAATATGACTAGATTTTAAGATTGCAGGTTTATATAATCATACAATAATGAAATATTGAGCATTTCCATCTTTAAAGTGTCTGCTAACTAGTTGGACTAAAATTCCTAAAAGGAGCATATGCTTCTGATGGTGACAGACTAGGAAATATGTGGATAAGCTCTCCACATGAAAGCTAAAAGAATCGGACAAAGTATTTTAAAAAATATCGCCATGGAGAGCAGTGAAGAATTAGGAGGCCAAGATCCTGGAGAGGGAGGAAACCTAGAGGTGAGCAAGGCCTGTGAAGAGTTGCTTTTCCCTTAGAGGAAACTGCTGATTCCAGAAGAAATAGTTGAGAGGCTGAGGAGTGAAGCAAAGCTTTTGACAACTTCACAGGGCTTGGGGAACAAAAATTGGAGTTCAGAATCTGCCAGAGAGAAGATCTCAGGTCTAAGTACACTAGTGCTTTGGGTTGGGACCCCAAAGGGGAAGGATATATTCTTGGACTAAGAATGAAGTGAAACTAGCCTGGCCTTTGCAAGAATTGAAGCATAGCTTGCAAAGATAATGTCAGTCCTTCTAATTAGATTAAATTTACCCAAAATATTAGTTTTCTAGCTGCCTGCAAGAAGCAAATGTAAATCTACTTTAAGGGAAAATAACATTAAAGACTTCAAATTATTTCCATAGTTTATATAATAAAAGCTAAAAATAAGCATAAATAAAATATAATAAAACCATAAATACACTACATACCTATTAGAATAGCTAAAATCTGAAATACCAACTGTACTAAACACTGGCAAGAATATGGAACAAATAGGAACTCTGATTCATTATGTGGAATTAGAACATAGTACAGCCATTTATTTTGGAATACACTTTGGTAGATTCTTACAAAGTTAGACATAGTCAAACCATACCATCCAGCAGTCATGCTCCTAGATATTTATCCAAATGAATGAAAACTTATGTTCACACACACATTTATAGCAGCTGTATTCATTATTGTCAAAACTTGGAAGTAAGCAAGATGTCCTTCAATAGCTAAATGGATTAAAAAAAAAAGACTGTTATGTCCATACAATGGATATTTTTATTTAGTGATAAAAGGAAATGAACTGTCAGGCAATGCAGAGACATGGAGGAACCTTACATGCATATTGCTAAGTGAAGGAAACCAGTCTGAAAAGACTATATGCTATATGATTTCAACTGTATGACATTCTGGAAAAGGCAGGACTGTGGAGACAGAAAAAACCCCGGTGATTGCCATGGGTGGTGGGGGTAAGGTGTAGAGGGTAGGGATGAATAGGTAGACAAAGGGAATTTTGTAGGGCTGTGAAACTACTCTATATAATACCATGATAGTGGCTACATGATATTATGCATTTGGCAAAGCCTGTAGAACTGTACAACACCAAGAGTGAAACTTAATGTCAAATGCAGACTATAGTTAATAATAATGTTTCAATATTGGTTCATTAACTTTAATAAGTGTACCACACCCATGTAAGATGTCAATAATAGGAGAAACTGTGATGGGGGGAATATATGAAAACTCTCTACTTCCTGTTATATTTTTCTATAAACCTAAAACTGCCCTAACTATTAATAATCATCATCATCATCCCAGTCACACAAGGAAATAAGATAACATGGAAAATCAAGAGAAATGCTAACCAATATAAAGAGACTCCCCAATAGAGGATCTAGGCAACGGAGTTTAACAGATAAAGACTTTAAAATTACCATGTTATTATATGTTTAAAAAATACAAGCTTGAGAATTGCTCCAGAAAACAAAACCATTAAAATAAATAGCAAGGTTAGTACTAAAACAATAACTGAATTACAAACTTGTTGTATAGATTTAACTGCAGATATCATCGTCATCCTCAAGATACGACCAGAGATAAATGAAATAAAATATACATTAGGGAAATTTAAAATACCAACAGTTGATTTTTTTAAAAAAGAGTGACAAAATTGATAAAGCCTTAGACTCATTTTTTTCCTAATTCACCACAAAATAGGTAGGTGAACACAGACACACAATATCATGAATGAAAAAGGGATATCACTATATATATTTTCTTCAAGATTTTATTTTTAGATAATCTCTACACCCAACATGGGGCTCAAATTACAACTCCGAAATCACCAGTGGCATGCTCTACTGATTAAGCCAGCCTAGTGGCCCTCTTAAAGGCATTAGAACAACAAGAATATTACAAAAACAGCTATGCTAATTATGCAGTTTAGATGAAATGAACCAATTCTTTGAGGAACATCTTAACTAATACAGAAAGAATTAGATAATCTGAATAGTCCTGTATCTGTTAAGTAAATGGAAACCATAATTTAAAACCTCCTATAGAGAAAATGCCGGACTCATTTGGCTTCACTGATAAATTCTTCCAAATACTTAAGGAAGAAATAATACCATTCTTAACATAAACTTTCCCAGAAAATAGAAAAGAGAGGAAAACATCCCTACCTATAAGGTTAGAACCCATTACTGTCATTATAAGAAAAAAAAATTACATCATAAACAGATATAAAAATCTTAAATACTAGCAAATTGAATCCAGTGATATATAAAAATGATAATATATCATGAACATGTAGGGTTTATTCCAGGAATATAAGGTAGCTTAACATTCAAAATTGATTAGTATAATTCAACACTGTAATAGAACAAAGAAGAAAAACTATCATGATATCTTAATAGACACAAAAATAATTGGCAAAATTCAACACCCTTTAATGATACATTCATTAAAATAATAGAAGGGATATTGTAACTATAAAAGTTCTATATCTAACATCATACTTACTTATTAAATAATTGAATGCTTCCCTTTATGCACCCAAGTTCAGGAACAAGGGAAGTATGTTCACTATCACCATTTTGCTTAACATTTTATGAGAAGCCCTAGCTAGCATAATAAGACAAGAAAAAGAAATAAAAGATCAGAAAGGAGGAAGTAAAATTGTCATTCACACATGACATGATTGTATGGATAAAAGTACAAATAAATCTATCAAACTATTATGTACAATTTAAAAATTACAGAAAAAAAGGTCAAGTAACAGTTAATTTTTTTTTTTGTTATCCCATTTGCTTTATTATTTCTGGCAATTCTGTGAATAACAACTAAATTTAAGCATTCGTATGCATCATTTTGTTATGCTTGCCCTCTTAGGCTATTATAGAGTTCAACAATCTTTTTTTGAGATATAATTGACATATAACATGTCAGAGTTTCAAGTGGACAACATAATGATTCAGTATTTTTATATATTGTGAAATGATCACAATAATTTTTTTAATTTATTTTTTATTGGTGTTCAATTTACTAACATACAGAATAACCCCCAGTGCCCGTCACCCATTCACTCCCACCCCCCGCCGTCTTCCCCTTCTACCACCCCTAGTTGGTTTCCCAGAGTTAGCAGTCTTTACGTTCTGTCTCCCTTTCTGATATTTCCCACACATTTCTTCTCCCTTCCCTTATATTCCCTTTCACTATTATTTATATTCCCCAAATGAATGAGAACATATAATGTTTGTCCTTCTCCGACTGACTTACTTCACTCAGCATAATACCCTCCACTTCCATCCACGTTGAAGCAAATGGTGGGTATTTGTCATTTCTAATGGCTGAGTAATATTCCATTGTATACATAAACCACATCTTCTTTATCCATTCATCTTTCGTTGGACACCGAGGCTCCTTCCACAGTTTGGCTATCGTGGCCATTGCTGCTATAAACATCGGGGTGCAGGTGTCCCGGCGTTTCATTGCATCTGTATCTTTGGGGTAAATCCCCAACAGTGCAATTGCTGGGTCGTAGGGCAGGTCTATTTTTAACTCTTTGAGGAACCTCCACACAGTTTTCCAGAGTGGCTGCACCAGTTCACATTCCCACCAACAGTGCAAGAGGGTTCCCTTTTCTCCGCATCCTCTCCAACATTTGTTGTTTCCTGCCTTGTTAATTTGCCCCATTCTCACTGGTGTGAGGTGGTATCTCATTGTGGTTTTGATTTGTATTTCCCTGATGGCAAGTGATGCAGAGCATTTTCTCATATGCATGTTGGCCATGTCTATGTCTTCCTCTGTGAGATTTCTCTTCATGTCTTTTGCCCATTTCATGATTGGATTGTTTGTTTCTTTGGTGTTGAGTTTAAGAAGTTCTTTATAGATCTTGGAAACTAGCCCTTTATCTGATACGTCATTTGCAAATATCTTCTCCCATTCTGTAGGTTGTCTTTGAGTTTTGTTGACTGTATCCTTTGCTGTGCAAAAGCTTCTTATCTTGATGAAGTCCCAATAGTTCATTTTTGCTTTTGTTTCTTTTGCCTTCGTGGATGTATCTTGCAAGAAGTTACTGTGGCCGAGTTCAAAAAGGGTGTTGCCTGTGTTCTTCTCTAGGATTTTGAAGGAATCTTGTCTCACATTTAGATCTTTCATCCATTTTGAGTTTATCTTTGTGTATGTTGCAAGAGAGTGGTCTAGTTTCATTCTTCTGCATGTGGATGTCCAATTTTCCCAGCACCATTTATTGAAGAGACTGTCTTTCTTCCAATGGATAGTCTTTCCTCCTTTATCGAATATTAGTTGACCATAAAGTTCAGGGTCCACTTCTGGGTTCTCTATTCTGTTCCACTGATCTATGTGTCTGTTTTTGTGCCAGTACCACACTGTCTTGATGACCACAGCTTTGTAGTACAACCTGAAATCTGGCATTGTGATGCCCCCAGATATGGTTTTCTTTTTTAAAATTCCCCTGGCTATTCGGGGTCTTTTCTGATTCCACACAAATCTTAAAATAATTTGTTCTAACTCTCTGAAGAAAGTCCATGGTATTTTGATAGGGATTGCATTAAACGTGATCACAATAAATTAATTTAGTTAATATCCATCACCATACATAGTTTAAATTTTTTTTCTTGTGATGAGAACTTTTAAAATTTACTTTTAGCAATTTCCAGATACATGATACAGTATAGTTACCATGCTGTACATTACATCCATGGGACTTGCTTTGTAACTAAGGGTTTATATCTTTTGACTCCCTTCACCCATTTTACCCACACCTCACCCTCTGCCTCTGGCAGCCACCAATTTGTTCTTTGTATCTATGAATTTATTTCCTTCATTTGTTGTTTAGATTCTCAACATAACAGAATATAGAGTATTTTGTCTTTCTCTGCCTGCCATAGTGCCCTCAGGGTCATTCCATGTTATAACAAATGACAAGATTTCCTTCTTTTTTATGACTGAATCATATTCCATTGTGTATATAATTGCTAGATCATATGATAGTTCTATTTTTAATTTTTTGGGGAATCACTGAACTATTTTCCCTAGTGGCTGCACTCCTGTATTGCTGGTGGAGATGTAATTAATAGAACCACTTTGGAAAACTGGCAGTATTTATTAGAGCTGTGACTCACTTCTGAGCATGTACTCAAGAGGAATGAGTAGATTATATCCAGCAAAAACATGGAATGTTCATAGAAGCTTTATTTATAATGGCCTTAAATTGAAACAATTCTAATTTTCATCAATAGGAGAATGGATAAGATGTATATTTATAAAATGGATGACAACATAACAATGGAAGAGAACTGTGCCATACAATAACATGTCTTAGTCATATGGATGGCATATTGAACAACAACAACAACAAAAACTCAGAGACTGAAGAGTATATACTGTATAATTTCTTTTCTTCAGGTAGACGGGTAGATAGAGTCTTAAATTACCTGTAAACATATAAATACATACTTACGGTGATTAAGGACAGAAAAATGGTTCCTTTGCCAGAGGAGAGTGGAAGTGGCATGAGGCAACCTTTTGGGGGTGCTGGAGGATGGGAATCAATGGGAAGATGAGAAAGAATGCCCAAAGCAGTGTTATCTCCCAACTGGAAATAACCCAGATGACCCTCAGTGGTGGACTGGTAGATACATTAAGCTACGTGATATTCATAAGTACAGTCTAAGATGTGGTAGTGAACTATTCCTGTAAGCAATAACACAAATCTCACAATCCTTTGAGAAAGGATTCTTTCTTTCCTTTCTTTTTGAAATTCTTTCAATTTCAAAGAGAAAAAACATGGAACGTTCATAGAAGCTTTATTCATAATGGCCTTAAATTGAAACAATTCTAATTTTCATCCATAGGAAAATGGATAAGATGTATATTTATAAAATGGATGACAAAAAGAATTTCAAAAAGACTGTGATTCTGTTCATATGAAGTTCAAAAATAAGGAAAACTATGCTATAGCTTTGGAAGTAAATTAGTTGGTTATCTTTTCAGAGGAAACAAAGGGGTAGAGATTACGAGGAGGAAGGGTAGGGGCACTTCTGGTATAGCAGTGCTCTTGATCTGCAGGTCAGAATGTCAGCATTTGCTTTGTGAGTTTTACATTTTGCTTTACATTTACGTTCTGTGCATTTTTCTATAAGCCTGATATACTTCAAAAGAAAGAATTACAAAACAAATACCTGAAAGAGCTGTAGCTACTAAAGGAGTTGCAACAGTTATACATATTTTTCTATTAAAAAACAAACACTTCGTTGTAAAAATGAAAAAATAATTATTTTTATATACTACTTTTTACTATACACTGATTTTTCCATATTAGAAAATGTTCCCTTTATAAAGTTTAAATTATTTCTTTTTAATATTTAGAAAGGCATACTTTCAAACTGAGATGCATCCATAATCCATCTTAGCTTTCTGATTCTTTATTGCTTTGGTAGCAATTTATCAGTTGTAAACATACTTTCTCCCCTCCTCCCCCAGAGATTTTATTTATTTATTTGAGAGAGAGAGATAGTGAGAGAGATCATGAGCTGAGGGAGGGGCAGATGGAGAGGGAGCAGCAGACTCTCACTGAGTAGGGAGCCCGATTCAGGGCTTGACCCTGGAACCTGAGCTGAAGGCAGCCGCTTAGATAACTGTGCCACCCAGGTGCCCCTGTAAGCATGCTTTTAATTTTAAAATTTTAGTTCTTTTATAAAACACATATCTTTTGGGAAAATAAGGAGCTTGTGATTCCTTATCAGGTGACAGGCAAGCTCATTAGTAAAATTTGACTCCTTCCTTTTTTAGATGCTTTACTTGCAGCAGTTTAGTTATTGCTACCCATTTTCTGGTTTGCATTCATAACAATTCCATTTGTCACATGAGGATATGAGGTACATCTGTGGCTTATTATCTTTGCAATTTTCGATAAGAATCATATCTACTAATCTTTCCTAGTATTCACTGAAAATATTTATCTCTAAGTAAAATTTCTTTTGTTGAGTAAAATATTCTCTATATTTTGTTTAAATAGGAGATTTTGTATTAATGTACTTGCTCATATTGTTTCTTTTTTTCTAGAGAAAATCTCTTCATGAAAACAAATTGAAGAGACTACAGGAGAAAGTAGAAATCTTAGAGGCAAAGAGAGAAGAATTAGAAACAGAAAATCAGGTGTTAAATAGGTAATTGTATACATACATATCCCATGTAGTTAGTGACTTTGATATTACAGAAGTTTGATACTGAGTATAATGTATCAGTATAATATTATTATCAGTATAATATCAGTATAACATTATTATCAGTAATAATGTACTGTTTTCTTTTAAAATTTCTCTCCTTTCCTCCTTCCCTCCCTTCCATTTCTCTGTAAGGCACTTGTTTTCTTTTACATTTAGAATTCTAAAACTGTTAGTTGTATTTCTAATTCATTATCCTTGTTGTTATTTTTTTTGGCTGAATGTTCCTTCAAACCAAAAGGTCTTTAAACACATCCCAGGCATTTATATTATGATTGGGATTGACAGGAAAGGTCAGGAAAGTTCACTGGCTTTGGTAGACAGTAGTGGTATGAGTTCTTGCTACTGAGACAAGACAGTTGTAGTATTGCATAGTTCACAAAATGTAGCTAGAACTTCGAATCAAGACTTTTGATTTCTTGGTGTGGAAAAATATTATTGGCCCACAGCTTCTGGTTTTTCATTTACATTACAAACAGCTAATGATTTGCATGATGAACATTTTTGAGCAGAGGTGATTTGCCATATTAGTGCTAGTGGCATTATATGACCTATTTGATTCAAGTTAATACAAACATCAAATTCAGCTAATTTTAATGGGAGCTTTCATTCAGCATTGAGACAATGTCAGACTTTTCTGTAATGGAAATTGCCAATAATATTAAGCAGTGATGTTTAATAATGTGCACTGGCCTTCTTGGGTGTAATTATTATATAATGTGGAAGTTCATTTTTTAGAACACCTGAAGTTTATAGACTTCTGGAATTCATATCTTTTTTTTTTTTTTTTTTTGAGAGAGAGAGAGAGAGAGAGTAGGAGAGTGGGGAATATGCAGAGGGAGAGAGAGAATCTCTCTCTCTTTTTTTAAAAGATTTATTTTTTTTTTTTTTTTTTTTTTTTTTTTTTTTTTTTTCCCTCCCCCCTTAAAAGATTTATTTACTTATTCATTCAGAGAGAGACAGAGGCAGAGACACAGGCAGAGGGAGAAGCAGGCTCCATGCAGGAAGCCTGACATGGGACTCAATCCCGGGTCTCCAGGATCACACCCCGGGCTGCAGGCGGCACTAAACCGCTGTGCCACCAGGGCTGCCTATAGAGAGAGAATCTTTTTTTTTTTTTTTTTAAGATTTTATTTCTTTATTGATGAGAGACACCGAGAGAGGGAGAGAGGCAGAGACACAGGCAGAGGGAGAAGCAGGCTCCATGCAGGGAGCCTGACGTGGGACTTGATCCCAGGTCTCCAGGATCATGCCCTGGGCTGAAGGCGGCACTAAACCGCTGAGCCACCCAGGCTGCCCTAGAGAGAGAATCTTAAGCAGGCTCCATGATGAGCATTGAATTCAATATGGGGCTCAGTCACACAACGCCGAGATCATGACCTGAGCTGAAATCAGGAGTCGGATATTTAACTGATGGAGCCACCCAGAGTCCCGAATTCATGCAAACTTTATAATACTCTATTCCAAAGTATGAAGCCACCAAATTTATTCTAAAATAAAATTCAATTTATTACCTTTTCTATAACCATTCATTTAGAAATATTATCAATTCATGATTGGGCAGCTATGGCACTCATTCATCTAGAACTTTGAGTGGATTTGAAATTGTATTTAATTAGTGGTGTGGTTGATGGTCAGGAAATTCACGTCCAAAAGAGTGATGATACGTAATTACAGGCCTGAAAAGTTAGCTTTATCAGCTTATCATCCCAAATCATTTTCCCCTAAAGTTGGTGGGTAGCTTCACCTGCCATCAGCTACATTTTTTAAAAGATTTGAGAGAGAGAGAGAGAGAGAGAGGAGGGAGTACATGCACATGCAGGTGGAGGACAGAGGGAGGAAGAAACTTTAGGCTTCCACTCTGTAGAGTCCCATGTGGGGACTCATGACCCTGAGATTGTGACCTGAGCCTAAACTAAGAGTCATCTTAACTAACTGCACCACCCAGGCACCCCCATTAGCTACAATTTTAATGATTAGGTTGAACAACATGAAATTCCCTGTAATGAACCATAAAATTTTACATAAAAATTAAATTGCCATAAAAATGGCAATTTTGTAAGATTCAACCTAGTATTTTCTCTATTTCTATTTGATTCCTTCTATAAAATAAGGCACCCTTTTGGTTTAAGGAGTCTTTTAGTTTCAAGCTTCATAGGTTGGGGGAGTGCAGTGGAAATGAAAATAAAAGTATCAAGAGTTTTAATCTTTGATTAATTGGCAAATTTAAAATGAGTTGATAGTTGGGGTGCCTGGTGGCTTAGTTGGTTAAGTTTCCAACTCTTGGTTTTGGCTTAGGTCATGATCTTAGGGTCGCAGTGTGGAGTGAAGCTTGACATAGAGCGCAATGTGCTCTGCTCAATCTTAAGTAGATTGTCATGCAGAGTATGACACAGGGAGTCTGCTGGAGATTCTCTCCCCCCACCTCCTCTAAAATAATTAAATCTATTTAAAAAAAAAAGAGTTGAGAGTTTGCAGTGCTAACAGTAATGCATATGATTAAGATGTCATATTCCTGTTTATCTTTCTAGATGGAATCTTATGTCTATATACAGATAAATCTTACAATTTTGAAGTCCATTTTCTTCCAGTTTAAAATTATATTTTATGAATCATACTATTCTTCAATAGAATATAACTATTAAATAACAGAAACACTTTTTTTCTTTTTAAGACAAAATGTTCCATTTGAAGAATATACAAGGCTTCAAAAAAGACTGAGGGACATACAGAGAAGACATAATGAATTTCGAAGTTTAATTTTGGTTCCTAACATACCTCCAGCAGCATCCATCAATCCTGTTAGTTTTCAGTCATCAGGCACGGTTCCGGGCATGGACCTATCCTTTCCTGCTCATATGCAGGTAGGAGCACTTATGTTAGAGGAAAAAAGGCACTAACATTTCTGTAAGTTTTTACCTATTTAAGTTCAGGGTTAATATCTGTAGAAATTTGTTGAATCTATTCTATCCTTTAGTGATGGTGTTGGAATGAAATCTCCTCGGCAGTTGGAAAGAAGAAACTTGACTGAGGAGTCTTTGAGTAACCTAGAGTTTATAGCTCACTCGATTACTGGCTACTACTGAGCATTTACTAATGCTCTGCGTTAGGCATTTTCCATAAAACTATTTAATCCTAACAGAAAATGCTTTGAGGGAAGGTGTCATTATTCCAGTTTGCAGATGAGGAAGATGAGTCTGAGGTGAAGTGACTTGCCTCAGGTCATAGCTAGTAAGTTACAGAATTGAGTGTCAGACCTCAGTCTGTCTGATTCCAAATCCTGGGCTCATTCCACTGTATCAGGTCCCTGAGATACTGGAGGAATCAAACTGGGTGATTTTCAACAAGATGAGCTGTTAATAAGTAATTATATTTTATAATGTTGTAAGCAGCAAAGATTTTAGTCACTGAGTTGAATCTCAGACCAAGTGCTTTGTTTATGATAAATTGCTTTTAAACTTCAGCCTTGCTAGAACATTGCCATGTAAGTATGTCTGGGCCCTGCATTAGTATTTTCTAATTCACTCCCTGGTGAGTTTTATACCTAGACAGAAGAGCAGACTTTGGGAGTTGCTTAAGGCTAGTGCCTGAGGCAGGGGAGAAGTGAGGACTAGTTAGTAGTCTGGCCCATGCTGCTGTTTTCTCAGACTGCTTAAATGGTCATCCTTTCCCTGCCAGCTGCTGCAGGCCTGAGTGAAAGAGCCACTCAGCCTGTTGCCTAACAGTTATTTTTCCAGCCGCTTTTCTGAGGTTTTTTGTTTGTTTGTTTGTTTTGTTTTTTGTTTTGCTTTTAAGGAGGAACAGCATCAAAGGGAACTCTCTCTACTTCGCAAAAGACTAGAAGAACTAGAAACAACACAAAGGAAACAACTAGAGGAACTTGGATCTACGGGGGAATGATGTTCTTGGAGAAAAGGCAGATCAAAAGGGATGAAATCAGTGTGACTCAATAAAGCTTGAAGTTTTAACGTATGTGGCATTTAGATACTGTATTACTGTGTGCCTCAAGAAAAGGTACTGGCTACATGCTATGTTGCATTAGTGTCAGGATTGTAGGATTATACTAATGACAGGTCGAGCGTTAAAACAGCTCCAGAAATATTTAGGATACTTATTGGCAACCCTTTGAGAATGTTTAAAAAAAAAAAGAAAGAAAGAAAGAAAAGAAAAAGAATGAACTGGGGAATCAGGTTTTTAAATTATTTTATTAATTTAGCTTTGAAATTTTTTGGTATTTTGCCTGAAATATGCCCATGTTGAATTCCTTCTGCCTTTTTGAGGTGCTTGTTAGTAACAGGATCAGTAAACAGTTTCCAGTTTACAAGAGTTCTAAACCTCTAGTTCTTGGAAAAAAAAAAAAAAAAAAAAAGACAATTTAAAGGTCAGCATTAAAAAATAAAACTTGAAGATCTCTAAATATTACAAAATGCTACCATTCTAAAAGCTGTGTGCACATAATTAAAGAGCTTAATAAATATTTTTCTATATTGTGTGTTTAATTTTATTTTGACCAGTGTGTATTTACCAATGCAGATGATGTCCCTGATTGATATTTTCTAGTTCATTATAAATGTTTATTTCTGTGTATCCCTAACCTCTTTTAAAGGAATTCTGCTGGAATAACTTCACGTGAACAAGGCAGAGTTGCAAGTCCGCCAAACTAAGTGGAATGTTCATTATCCAGAAGTCTTCAGGATCAAAAGTCCAGGTAGATAGATAGTGGAGGCCAGGGGTATAACTCCTTAGCATCATTTAAAAGAAACTAGATTTACCTACTACATTACAGAGCTGCTTATTTCATATATGCACTGGCACCTAGAGAATTTCCACAGAGCTACTTAGAATAAAAAAATCTATTATAACTAGAACATTGGAAGGGAGGGAAAAAAGACGAGCAGTCCATGTTTACATCAAAATGTTTATTTTTGGATATAGACATTTAAAACATTCATCTCCAAGTACAGCTTCAATCAGGTATACAATAAGAAATAGACTTTAAATCCCTAATACGGAAAAGGTAACAGAATTAATTTTTAAATGCTGCTGTAGACACTAGTGTTAGGAAAAAAAGTTTATAAATGAATTGTTTGCACCAAAAAAATATGCAAAGAAACTTGAAAATAGAAGTTGTTTGCCATTTGTTTCTCTGGTTGCTGTTTAATATAGACCCAGTGACTGATTGTCTTCAGCACACATCTAATTTGGCCATGTACTGCATTTGGCTAATGTGATCCAAAATGTGATCTAGATAGTGCTTTTCACTGGAGGATTGACAAACACGCTACATACATTAGTGAATCTTCACACCACCTCAGTGAGGTAGGTTAGAAATATTATACAGAAATTGAGGCACGAAGAGGTAAGTGACTTGCCCAAAGTTCCCAGCAGCATCGTCCCTGGAAGAGGAGGTAAGGCTCCCCATGGGACTCGTGCCAGAGAGCTGGACAGGGACACCCTCATGTAGCATTTACTGAATACTTAGATAAAGCTGTAGCTGATCCTTTTCTTAGCATTTCTGTACCCTAAAGAAGGGAAGTCTTTTGGGCAACTCTCCTACCCTTGGCTCTCAACTGTCCTCCTGTTACTCTCTTATGAATGCCTTCACATCAAGACTGTAGAAGCCTTCAATGGGGACCAGACTTCTCACCTTTATACTTGTAAGTAACCTATTTGGTAGTATTTTTGAGGTGTGTCCATTGGACAGACAATGGTCAAAAGTGACAGGATTGGGAAGGTGCCTATCTGGGTAGTAACTGCTTATTTGATCATTTTATTGAGGTATCACCTCTTACTCTGCCAGATATTGAGGAGCAAAAAGAATTTCATTTTCGAAGTCAAATTCACCTTTAACTTCTGATAATCCTGTACAGTGTTGGTAAATGACTTTATGATCAGTGTTTTATTTGCTACTTGAAAAATTGTCTTATCCTTGGTGCTCCAAATCCCAGATTAAAAGGTGCCACAAGGAAAGTTGAGAGTTGCCAATTACATTTTTTTTTTACTTGTAATAGAAGGAAAACACAGTGGTATTAAAATTGGTCATGAGCAGCAAAAATTCAGGAATAAAAAATCAGCAATAAAAAGACTACAGTATAACTGGATAGGGAATTCTTTAAAAAGAAAGGCATGAATAAAATGGGTATTTTGAATTCTTTCTCTTGTGAGGAATACTTTCAAAAAGTACATAGACTAAGATACCAAGTTGTATACTAATATTTTTCAGGCCTTGGGCCTCAAATATATATATTCATATATAATACTCCAGTGTGAACAGCAATTTCATGAAATGTAAAATGTATCTTTTTTTTTTTTTTAATCACACACAGTATTTATAACCACAGGGTTCACCAGAAATCTAAAGCAAGGAGACACGAAGTATAGAAATGTAGGATTTAGGGGAGGGAGTTACTCTTCTACAGGTAGCTCTCATCAAAGTTTTTAGACAGAAATAAACTGACTTTTTTTTTACAATAGCCAACATGTCCACTAGCAAATACATTTAGTATGAAAAAAAGGAACACACATCAGGACACAATGGGTAAAATGCTGTTGCATTTAAATAAAGCCTCCTCACTCTCCTTGCTTTAGAGCTCCTTAAGTGAAATGGAGGTGAGCTGGATGGAGTGCAGATGGTGACCACTGAAAAACACGAGCCCTTTCAACAATGTTGCAACACTGTCAGTTTTTGGTTTAAAAACACACACACACACTCACAAATGCTAAGTGTACACACTACCAAATTCTGTGGTCAGCTTTTCCAAGAACTACTGGGGAAAGTTTCAATGCTGCAAATCCTCGAGGTTGCCCTAACACCCCCACCTTGTTTCCAAATGACTCATTTCACATTTTCTTTTGATCACTGGCAGTGTCCCCTTTTCTGCAGAGGTGCAGTGTAGCCATAAGTGCTACATAACTGTAGTTTTCAAACAAAACCTCTTTATCATTGTGCTTAAGTAAGTGGAGACTGTAGTTAACAATACTGACACTTGCTTACTGGCCCTGTATTCTCTGTAAACAAGGAGGCTGTTTGCAACAACCACTTCGACTCTATTTACAGAAAGGTTCCCACAGTATAGGCACAGGCACAGTGGTTGGTTTGCTTTCTAAAAGCTGTGCATGTGCCTTGGTCTCTAAAAGACAGTGCTCAAAGTGGAACCTATGTGCAAACTTTAAAAATTAACGACACAGAGTAGCTCAAGCAGCCATTTTCTCCCAAGTCGTCTGAAGAATTTTGCCAGATTAAGCCAGTCCCCAGAGTGCTTACATCCACTTGCATTTCTTCTTTTCATCAAATAAGACTTTTACATGCAAGAGTTGTTTCTGAGCTTCTTCCAGCCCTCGTTCTCTTTCTAGTTTATTTAGAATCTGTTGACAATTAGAACAGTTATTTTAGATATTGTGGTTTTTTAGCATTACAATTCTGGGATTTTTTTTTTTTTTTTTTTTTTTTTTTGCATTCCTGATGCCGTGAGTGGTAAAAATCTGTATGAAACAGATGCCAACATTTTCTTCGATAATTTACATACTCACTTTGCAAGTTGTTTTTGCTAAGTCATTATCACAGGATCAACAACACTTTGGCTTAAAATAGAAGCTAGCAAGAAATACCAACTATTTGCTTACAAATATGGGGCCAGACTTCCAAGGCCCTGTTTTATGCATTATGTCACAGCCATTCCAAGCACAGCAAGCATTCTGGGCAGCCAACATGCAGGCAAGTATTTCTTCTTAAATGCAGCAGGCAGGGGCATCCTGGTCAGCGTTCTTCATTTCCCTCCCCTCCCCTCCCCAGTGCTTCCCGTCTAACCCCTGGCCCCTGGAAAGAGGGATGCTTATCATGTTTAAGGAACTCATTGCCTCTACCCTACCTTAGCGCTTCACTTGATCTTCAAGTAGCAAATGGAATTGGTGAGCTATTCTCACCATTGACATGGATAGCCTGTCCCAGCATGACTGAGTGGGGGGGAATCAGGGAAGGGGGAATTAACATATATTTGGAAACAGCGCATCTGATGACTGTGTCTGTGTGAATCCCCAAAGAAAAAAATCCAGATTAAGGAGAATTAATCATAAAGGAGAATGGTTTATTGAAATAGTTGCTTAAAGTTAGAAATATGTTATACTTTCATAGATCTATTGAACACAGTATCTAGGCAATTTAACAAGCTTAGCTTTCACTTAAGCAGGTTACAATCAAGCATAAGCTGGCCCTATTTAATAGGGCCACTACTTACTCTTCAAAGTTATCTTGAGTCAGTGTGGCTACAGACCCCGTTAACTCAAACGTAAATTCCGGCTGGTCCAAAGGTGGGCAGCATGATAAAACTATAAGAGGGGCAGCCACATGCAGGGTCTGGCTTGGTGCCAGGATCCCCCATCTCACACAGGCTTCCTGGCTTCCCTTTCTGGCCTTTAGGGATGCCAGAGCTGTCCTGAGACCTATAGAATGCTTTATAACCAAATCCTGGTGACTGATTCACATCAATTTTTTTAAATGTTATTTAAAAATCTTACCTCATCAAAATACTTTACGATGTATTTGTAGATTTCTGTCAAGGCCACTTCTTCATTAAATTCATTTTCATGTTTCTTAAAAAAAGAAAGTCTTGTTGAGAGGATTCTCAAGTGACTTTTTTTTTAAAGTAACCCAATATTATCTTACTTGTGCCATTTGTTTTGGGAGGGGAGAGAGAGAATCTTAAGCAGCCCCCACACCTCACACAGAGCCTGATCGCAGGACCCTGAGATCAAGATCTGAGCCAAAATCCAAGAGAAGCTGAACTGACTGCATCACCCAAGAGCCTCCCCCCCTTTTTTTAAAGATTTTATTCATGAGAGACACAGAGAGCGGCAGAGGGAGAAGCAGGCTTCCTACAAAGCGCCAGATGTGGGACTTGATCCCAGGACCCCGGGATCACACCCTGAGCCAAAGGCAGAAGCTGAGCTACCCAGGTGCCTCGCCCCTCTTATTTCTACTTTCTAGCAATACCTTAGATTCCTGAGTTAAGAATTCTTCCATTTCCGAAGATGACAATGGAGGCAAATCCCTGATTGCTTTGTAATAAGATTTTACTTCCTCTTTGTAGGTTGGGATATCCTTGGCATAGAGAAGTTTATTAGTTGGTGCTTCCTGAAAAAAAGAGCAGCCATGGCCAAGAGTAAAAAACCATGGGGAATTTGTAACAGTACCAGTGTAGCTGAACGTCCGCCATGATTACCTCCTAGTAACAAGGCTTGGTCATGCAGTGGGCCTTCATAAACGTTGACTGAATGACTGACTGCTATCTAGATAGTTCTGGTGAGTCACTGTTCTTTTTAGGCGGATTAAATGCTAATATATTCTGCCTTCCTCTCAGAAAAGAACTAAAATTATTATTTTTGCATGATTTTGAGTTACTGTAACAATGGAACTTATTTCAATCATAGTTCATTACTAATGGTTGTAAAAAGCCTGAATTAAAACATTTGCTCTCATCCTCACCCACCAGTGAATTTTGGCATTTATGAAAGACTTGACTGTAGGTCTGATTGAGCCCTTTATATAACCATGAAAGTGGTAAGTAATTGGCAGTGGTGGATTCTTCTGCTTGTCCCTTTGATTAGATTATAAAGATCTTTCACTGTCCGCAAGGAAGTACACGGTCGTTAGTACTGGGGGCTCTGATGTCTGATTTTGCAAAAGTTCCGTGTCAGCTTGAATGTTTTTATGTAATTAGAATAGTGATCATTATTAACAATCAAGATTTTATTTTTCAAAGTCATTTTTCAAAAATATTTAAAAACTCTCCTACTCAGGTAAGATGGGCGAGTTAAAAATAGGTCTAATGTCCCAGTACCTTTTTAAATGTATTGAGGGCACGAATAGCCGTATTAGTGGCTGCATCACTGTGAAGGATGCCTGCACTGAGGTATTACTGAGATTTTTTGCACTTATCAAGTAGAACTCCTAAATCATGTGATCCTGCATTCGATAAAAATTTATTTAGACTGGCAAATGTTGAATGTAAAAAGATAAAGAGGACTAGTACCTGCCTTTAAGCAGCTTATAATCTAGTTGGGGAAACAAACTTTAACACAGTGCTTACTATGATACTAGTAATTAGTATCAGGGTATAAAGAAAAGCACAGTGGAGTTGGACAAATCAGGGATCCTAATCACTTTGTGGGATCTTAACCAAGACTTTAACCTCTCAGAACATCAATTTCCTCATCTATAAAATAAGGGTAATAACCACCTTATGTGGTTCTTGTGATGATTACTGTGTTCTTGGTATATTTCACTTAATGAGTTAACAGCCGCCTTTTTTTTTTTAAAAACTGTGAATGAAGCAGCATTTTAGTCTTTCATTGCATTGGTCAAATGAAGAATGGGTGTGGGCAATGTGTCAGGAATGGTCACAGAGTAGGTATATTTAGACTGATCACAGTCTCCTACAGTTTCTGGTACACATGTTTGCACAGCGAATGAATGAGTAAGTTTCACTAGACACAGGGGTAATGAGACAGAAAGGGATACAAAAACAAGTTCATGCTAAGTTTCGGAAAAGTAAAAGCTATAACATAGAAAGCATATGGAGTTTGCCAGAAAAGAGACTTGACACCCAATCAGGAAGGGCTATGTGGCACTGTGAAGATTTTACCTGGTAGGTAATAGGAAGTATTTACAATTCTTAAGAGGAGACCTGAGACACAGTGAAAAGGAAAAGATGGGGGGATGAGACAGCTGGGGCCAGGAGACCAG
Source organism: Canis lupus dingo (assembly GCF_003254725.2). Taxonomy (NCBI): domain Eukaryota; kingdom Metazoa; phylum Chordata; class Mammalia; order Carnivora; family Canidae; genus Canis; species Canis lupus. The sequence goes on along the minus strand of NC_064257.1, from coordinate 34,441,942 downwards.
TTCTGAGGCAGGTGTCCCAGCGGGGAGGGGACCAAGGGATAGGACAGAATGAGAAATAGTGACCAAAGGAGTTTACCTTGAGAGACAAAGGGGATGCTAGAAAGACAAAAGTACAGACAGGTTTGTTTTGCAGAAATAGTGGTGACAGTATAGATTCAGACTAGGAGGCTGAGGCACCTGTGAAACATCAACTGCATTTCATTCCAGGCACTCTCAATCCTTATACCAAAGGCACACTGCTCTAGCATTAAGAGAGGTACAGATATTGCTCAGTTTATGCTTGAATAAGACCAAAACATCCCTTTCATATTTGGCTCTGTATTTTTATCTTTCTTTGATTTCCTGGGGCTTTTGCTCAGCAAAGAAAGCCAAAAGAAAAACAATATCGATATTTTGATTATGAATTGACGAGCTGGTGGTGGTAGAAATCTCAGGCAAGATTTTCTTCCCCATAAGCAATTTGTTATATTCAAATAGACTCTTAGGTGTACAGCTGACCCTTGAGCAGCATGGTTTTGAATTCTGTGGGTCTGCTCTTACTCTACATGGTGTTTTTTCGATACAGCACAGTAAATATGTTTTCTCGTACAGTTTCCTTACTGTTTTCTCTGGCTTTATGGTAAGAATGCAGTATATAATACCTATAACATATACAAAATATGTGTTAATTAGCTGTTTATATTAGCAGTAAAGCTTCCAGTAGGCTATTAACAGTTAAGTCTTGGGGAAGCCACAAGTTGCAGGGTAATTTCAACTACATGAAGGATTGGTACCCATCACCCCCCATTATTCAAGGATCACCTGTATTCAGATGGATTAAGTTAGCTAAGCAAATTTCAATAGTTTCAATAGTGTCTGAAGAATGCTTTTCTAGGAAACAAAATTTATACTTTGTGGTAAAAGTATTCGTAGGCAGAGTTCCTCAGTAGGATGGAGATAATCATCTTTTTTTTAATATATGTAAACTAGTTGAAAAATAAATTCAGTAGGTTTTAAAGAAAAGCAAATTTTCAGTGACTACCAATGACTGTTTCTTTTTATCTTCCATGGTTTAGACAGTTGTTTATTGTTTGGATGTTTACAAGAAAAAAAGCTTGAGACTCACAGGAGTACACATAAGCAACACTAAAACTAGGACTTACCTTCCCAAGTTGCTGCTCCGTGAGAGAAAATGCGTCCATGAATGCCTGGGCAATCACAGATAAACAGCCGTCTATGTGTGGTGTCTTCTTAATGTCAAAGACAAACTGAGGGTTCTTCAGGATGTTTACCCAGAAGCGAAGAGGAAGGCTGTTCCAAAGAGAAATCTCCTTTCAGATACAGCCCTCCGTAGGAGGCGGATGCTCTGTTTATCGCAGTTTGTAAACGGGCGTTTTTGCCCTTGTTACTGAAGTATGCACGTCAGCTTTGCCAAACATACCAAGCGACAGATGGCAGCATCGCTCAGAACACGAAAGGGTTAAACTGACAAGCGCTACTGAAAGGCAAGACTAGAACAGGAGAAATGCAAAAGTGGCCACAGACAAGACAAGAATTTTCTCCAAATGGTTCTGGATTGTATTAGACGGTGGTCACCCATGAAAACGTTTGATCGAGTCTCCAGAACTTCCTCTTCTCACCCCCTCTAAGTGCCACACCCTGGCCTAAGCCACCGTTGTCTCTCAGCTGGGTTATTAGCCCTTAGAACCCCACAACTACCAGCGATCTTCCTAACACGGGGTCAGATCATGTCTCTCCTCTGCTCAAAACCCTCTGTGCTCTCCATTTGCCTCAGGTGACAGTCCCTGCATGGTCTGGGCCACGACCCTCATCTGCTAATCTTCACCTTATTCCTTCTAACTCCACTACTGGGCGCTTCGTCATTCTTCATGCATACCAGCAAGCTTGTAGCTCCGGACTTTTGCTTTTGCTGTCCATCTTCCAGAAACTGTCCTCAAACAGATAGGTCCATTGTTTATGCCCTCTCCTCTTTCAAGACCTGACTCAAGTATCATCTCTGACCACTCTATCCTGTTACTCTCTATCCTTTCCCCCCTTGTCTGCTGTACTAAACTTCTAATATACTATAATTTACCTAGTGCCATTAAAATGCAAGCCCTATAAGAACACAAATTTTTGTCTATTCCATTCATTGCTATATCTCTAGCACCTAACAGTGCTAGGCACATAGTAGGTACTCAAATGAGTATTTGAATATGAACCTGGGAATCAATCATTCAGAGTCTTTCCATGGTCTCCTTCTCAACTCTGGCCTAGCAAATTAGCTCCATCATAAGGCTGCTGGGCCTCTCCAGAGCTCGACTGTCCTGACTACTGTCCCTGCTCAGGTGCCACAATCTTCACAGTAAAATGGGAGCTTGAAGCACCCAAGCTTGGTGTGGGAGTAGTAGGACCTGGGAATAAGAGGCTAGAACACAGGATGGGAATGAGCCAGTGTAGATAGGTGGGACAGACCTGGATTAAATGGGAGAAGATGAGGCCTAGAGCTCTGGGAACTACAGATTTTAGTATTTATTAAAACAGCCTGCACACCCTCGGTGCTTGGGAGGGCTGGAGACTGCGCTGAAAACTTCTATTACATCTTAGCACGGAGTTTTATTCATAGCTCATGCACAAAGTATTTCAAATAGAGATAATGAGCTCTGTTTGTTTACTGAGAAGAAGTTTAGAATAGATCTGGATGCCTTGCCTCAGTTTAAGGTAAAATGTTTGTTAGAAAACAAAACAAAACACAGGCTTTGGCAAATTCTCATGGTATCTAAGTACTGCACTCGATCAAATAAAAACAAATGTCTATGTAGAATCAGAATATAGACAGCTTGGTAACTGCAAAGTAATAAGTATTCTCTAATGGAAAAGTGTATAATAAAATCACAAAATACTAATTTCTCATCTTCTGGTCAAGCTAAATTTAACATTCCTTATAAGGTCTTTTTCATGCATTAAAGATAAAGTTTATTTTATTCTAAAGAATAGGACCTCGGAGTAGGAAGGGTTTTGTTTCTTGTTTAAAAATAGTAACAGAGGAAGAATCTGCTTTGACATGATAGCTTACCAAGCCAAAACATTCTGATCTAGGGATAATGAATCCTTCTGTGACTACTGTGCCCTCCTTTTAGTTAAGATTCTGTCCCAGATTCTTGAAAACAGTAATCACCTACTGTTTGTTCCCACCTGTTTGTTTTCCAAATATGTACGACATCAGGATCTGTGATTTTTTTGTTTTCAGCCTGGGCATCCAAAAAGTCAAAAAAGTATTTTATAGCAAATGGGGCTCTGCTGTTGGGTAAACTCCAAATGCTTCTAAAAAGTTTTTCAAGCACAGAATGAATTGCCACCTGAAAGATAGAGAATATCAGACTTGGGAGATTAAAAAAAAAAAAGTTTTGAATACAATGGAAAAATGAAATTCCAGTTCAGAGAAGATGATGTACAAAACAGAAAAAAACAACTTTAAGAGAAAATATGTAAAATTATCGAATGCGGTCAACATTCACAGAATGGGACAAGAGTCCTGAAAATCTATGCCCAGGTTTAGATTTGGTTCATCAGCTTCTTGCTGATAACATTGTTTCGTCAACAGAGAGGATATCTTAGAAAAATCTCTAGCAGTTGAAATGTCAGTTGTAGGACTGTATACATAAACCAAGAAGCCACGAATGTTTAGCTTTTATTATGTTCAACCTGGAAAAACTTAATGTTGCTCGTTCCCAGAATTTTTTCGTTGCATGTACTTCTATCAATAGGTGTTTATTGTGTACTTTTTCCAAAGCATTTGAGCATTTTTTCAAAAGCCAAATAGGCAGAGCTCTGTGGGACAGATGAGAAAATCAAGAGGCTCTGGTTGTCATCTACCGAGCTCTAAACATACCCTCTGCTATAATCTGAAGAAGCATGCCCATCAGGAGACCAGGGCCAGGTGTAGATAATAGCATTTATAGTACTAGTCTTTTGGGGTGGGGAGTGGGGGGGGAAGCGGATTACCACAGACTTCTGTTAATCCCACTAAAAGCCAGATAAAGTAAAATTTGCTTCTGACTTGGTATTCCACCAGCTTTCACATCTGACACTTATATAGGTGAACAGAATTCTTAACTTTAAAATGAAAAAAGATTGAAAAGGTTTATAGTCACTGACCTCGCCCTTCATTTATTCGTAATTCAGAGAAGGAGTTTTATTGCTCATCTTTAACAACAAGTAAACAAAAAAGAATAATTATGCCATCAACCTAAAAAATAACAATAGTGAAATGGTGGGTAAAAGGACTGGGAACAATATTAAATCCCTGATTGAAGATACGACAGTCAAAATTTGTAAAGTGCTGTTATCTTTGCAGTTTATAAAAAAAAAAAGAAGAGGGTAGGAAGTGTTTACAATTTAAACTTTCATTTTGCTTTGCTAGAAGGCACAAGGGATTTGTAACATTTTCACACTTCAGTGGAAATTAAGTCAAACACATCATACACCCCCAAGGTAGCCGTAAAAGCACTCCCAGAACAGTAAGTGTACCTTGGTCGACAGCAGCTTTGTCAGATACATTTCTTTTACTTTGAACTTGTGCTTCCCTCGATGTCTCTTTCCTTGTACATCTTGGAATGCTTCCGAATCTGGTAAAATCTAACGGGAAGACAGAGTAGAAGCGTTACCCAAGGAGACCGTTCATGCTACAGAAGGCATCCGGGTTCAGTGGCAAGCACAAGAAAGACTGAACTCACCAAATGGCAGTGGTCTTCTGAGTATTCCACATCTGAACGCCAGAGAAGGGGAGAGAAAGCAGTCTATTAAAAAAACAACCACGGGCTAATTGGCCTTGTCATAAAATGCTATAAACAGAAAAAGTTACTTGAGCTCTTCATAGCTACATTTTTTTCACCCTGCTGCATCTTAAGATCTCAACAATGTGAAGAGAGAATGGGCCAGAACCTGGAGTTAGGAACAGGTTCCCTATTTCTGGAAGTATTAAAACAGGCTGAATGGTCCCCTTGCTGAGGGTGGGGTAGGAGAGGTTCAGGCCTTACTAACAGATGTACCTGGGGCACCTACTGAGTGCCAGGGACTCCTGGTGAAAGGTAGTGATTGAGACAGACCTAGTATCCTTCCAACAGAATTTACATCCTAGGCAAGGAGAAACTTCCTACTACTAATTATACAATTAATTATTTACAATTGTGATACAGTTTTTGAAGAAGTCTATGCTGAGAAAGTAAGGAGGGTCTGTCCTATTCTGGGGGGTTTCTCAGAGAAAGGAATGTCGGGGCTGAACCTAAACGAATGGCTGGAATTAGGCAAATGGGAGAAGGGAAATGGGTGCAAAGACCCTAAGGCAGAAAGAACGCAACCCTTCCTGGGATGTGAAAGAAGGGCAAGTTGGAGCTTGCAGAGCAAGTGTGAGAGTGGCAGAGGGTAAGGACAATCCTGAAAGAAATGTGGCAGTAAAGGGAGTGGTAACGGAGGGGGGGGGAGGAATTAAGGCACTAGGTTTTTTTTTTTTTTTTTGTATTAAAAATGGGGGAGACTAACACTAAGGGAAAAACTGCAGTAGGTGGGGAGGTATAGGTGAGAGAAGATTATCTGTGGTATAAGAATGCTTGCAAGGTTGGAAAGGATGGGATCGAAGGCACAGGTGAGACACTGGCCTTGGATGGGAGGAAGGACAACCCTGGAATGCCAGGGTTAGCACCAAGGCAGACACAGGTAAGGTGGTAGGTTTGGTCTAGATGTTGAGGGAGTTTTGATTCCTGTTTTCTCTTTGAAATAGAGGATCAAGTCAGCTGCTGATAGACCTCTGTGGGTCAGAACTTCAAGGAGGGAAGGTAGGATTCTGGAGAGCACAGTGTGTGTAGGCTGCACTGGGGGTCCTGGTCATGTTGGGCACCATGAATTTACAGTGACTCCAACTCTACTCTCCTCTCCTCTAGCCTGGGTGTCCGCTCAGAAAATGGCCAGTGGTTGGGTTCATCCAGGGCTGGGGGTATGAGAGAAAGAGAGAGTGGGAAAGGGGGACAGAGGCAGGAGGTTTGAAGGGTTAGCAGGGGAGTGATCAAAATGATGGCTGTCAGCTGAACTGGTCAGGGAGGAAGCAGAGGCACTGACTGCCTTGAGGTCCCATGAGGAGATCCAAATGCAAGATCCCCAAATATCAGGCTCGCAACAGGCCCAGTCCTTGAAGCTTAAAATACAAAGCTCTTCCACTTTTTATAACGCAAGGTTATCAATTTCCCTATGCCAGAATGACAGCCACCCTCTGCAAGGTGGCTTCTCTCACTGCAGCCAGATGCAATGATGGACTGGGGGGGGTCCCCCAAAAAGGTGTCCTTCAACCTACATAATTATCCTTTCTACTGAATTTGGGGCTGTGCATTCCCTATTTGCACTGGGACCCACCAGTCTGCTCTTAGTCTTGAATCTAGGAAGCCTCCTTTCCAGTTATATGTGTAAGAATTCCTGTTAGGTGAGGCCCAGAACCTTTCTAAGGGCTGAGGATTGGGGTACAATTTCTCTGGAGACCAGTCTGGGTCAGGATCTAGGGATTTTCTCCAAGCACCAACGCAATGTTTTCTTGTCCCGAGGCTATCAGGGAGGTGGTAGAGAGTTTAGAGCCTGGCCTACAGACTTTCCCCATAAAAGCTCCCCGTTTATTTTGCCTTGCTCCACTTTCTGGAAATTTTGTAGATGCTATCAAAGGAGATTTGGATTTCTAAGTGGGTTATCTTATTTGTTCAGCACTTGCAAGCATGTGTGTGATTATCTACAAGCTTCCCTCTTCTCTGATTACGCATCATCCTACTGAAGAGCTGGAATGGAGCGAGGAAGGCTGAGATTCCTCCCTGAGGTTAGGGCTGTCAAGAGGCAGAGACCTCCTTAGTGCTGGGAAGTCCTGGCCAACTGCTGTTTACATCTCCTGTCCTCCTCCTCACAAGGCTCACATCCTTAGGAATAGAAGCAGATCCAAATGGCTTTTCTCCAGTTTCAGAGAATTACATAGCAACAACTCAATCTCACCTTTGTGACAATACATCTGAGAGAAGCAGAAAGTGATACGTTATAAAAGTGGGTGAGCACAAAAGGTTAACATTATATTGGTTACCTGAAGTAAAATTTGCTATCTTCTTAAAGACTTTTATAGTGGATCCATTTGATATCTGAAAAACAAAGATAAAAAACAAATGAGTTTTCAAAATTTAATGTATTTCTCAACTTCATCCAGGAAGTAGATAGCTGGATGGATCTTACATTCTCTCACTTATTAAATATTTATCAAGAGTGTCTATGTTGTGGGCCCTGTGCTGGAGCTATAATGATGACCAAGACACTGTCTCTGCCCTCAAGGAGCTCATAGTTCTGTGAAGGAGATGGACGAGGCAGTGAGGTGTAGTGAGGCTGGGGGGGCGGGGGGGCGAGGAGAGCCAATGGGAGATGGGCCAACCCTGGAAGGAGGGAAGAGGAGGCTGTGCTAAGATGTTCCCCAGCCTTTCAGAAGTCAAGAGAGGCTTGGGCTACTAGCTCTTTTGAGATTCCTACTATATTGAGAAATGCTGAAACAGGTATCCAAAACTGTTGTCATGATCGTAGGACAGCAATTTCACACCTAGGTATATACCCAACAGAAATAAGTACATATCCTGATAAACTATTTGTGATTGCCCTATACTAGAAACAACCAAATATCATCAATGAATAAATAATTTGGGGTGTGTCCATACAACAGAATATAAAACAACAGAAATGAGCAAATTATGTCTACACACCACATGGGTAAACCTCACAATAATGTTGAGCAAGAGAAGCCACACAAAGAAATATATAGTTTGTGATTCCATGCACATAAAGCTTTAAAAAAATGCCAAACACAAAAACAGTCAAACTATGACATTAGATGTTTGGAGAAGAGAGTGGGGTTAGTGATTAGGAGGGGTCGGGAAGGGGCTTCTGAAGGACCCATAATGTTCTAATTCTTGACCTGAGTAGTAGTTACAGGATGTGCTCACTTTGTGACCACCCATCCGGTGGTACACTTATTTGTTCTCTATCTGGCAGGTATATATTTTTTAAAAGAAGCTTGTAAAATCATAAAAATTGCACATACTTTTAAATAAAAACTAAGTATAACTTATAGGAAAGCACTTAACGTTCACAGGGGTACAACTCAACGAATGTCCATTTATGTATATACCTGTGTAAACACTACCCACATCAAGATATAAAATATTTCAAGGTTCCCAGGAGTACCCCCATTGTCCCTTCCCAGTCAATAACCACTGCATCCTCAGCCAGAGGTAATCACTATTCCGACTTCCATCTGCTCTTGAACTTCATATGAATGGAATCCTATAGTACAGCTGGCTCTTGAACAACATGGCGGCTGGGGGTACTGCCCCCCACCCTGCACCATTGAAACTCCCCATATAACTTTTGACTCCCCCAAAACTTAACTGCCAATAGCCCACTGTTGATAGGAAGCCTTACCAAGAACAATTAACACATTTTGTATGTTTGATGTATTATATACTATATTCTTATAATAAAACAAGTAGAGAAAATATAAAAAATTATAAATAAAATTAGAAGATACATTTATAGTACTCTGTTGAAAAAAAAAGGCATGTAAGTGACTTGTGCAGTTCAAACCTGCATTTGAATCAGGTTTGAATCAACTATATATATAGTTGATCAAGGGTCAACTATATATATATATATATTTTTTTTCTGATGTCTGGCTTAGGGTCAACATAAGGTCTTTGATATTTATTCACCTTGTTGCAACACCAGTACTTTCTTTTAAAATTACTTTGTATTATTGCATTGTATGAATATACTACAAAAAACCTGCCCTACAATAAAAAGTATTGACACATGTTGCAACATGAACCTCAAAAACATTATGCTAAGTGAAAGAAGCCAGTCACAAAAGACACATATTGTACGATCCCATTTATATAAAATGTCCAGAAGAGACAGATTTATACATACAGAAAATGGATTACTAGTTGCCCAAAGCAGGGGTCGGAAGAGTGAGGAGTGACTGCTAATGAATTCAAGGTTTCTTTTTGGGGTGATGAAAATGTTCTAAAATTAGGTGGTGGTGGCGATTGCACAACTCTGTAAATGCACCAGAGTTGCATTTGAATTGTACATTTTAAAAGGTGACCTTTATGGTATATAAATGATCTCTCAACAGAGCTACTAAAAAAAAAAAAAGCCACAGATTTTAATGTACACATTTGACAAACGAATGCTTTTACCACACCGACACTCCACTGCAGTGCCCGTGCGTACCCTCCTTTGTCAATGAAGTCAAGAGTTCTCACCTGAGGCCTTATGGGACTGTGGAATCCTGGGCCAAATGGCCCGCCAGTGCAGCCCTCCCCTGCCACCAACCAGGGGAAGGAGTGCCCTTCAGGCGACTGGATGCTAAGATGCAGAGGGCAGGCCTCCTCTCTTGTGAGGACTAAATTGTCCCAAGGGGCTAGTCCACAAAAATTTAGGACAGAGGGGCCTTGAGGAAGAGGCAGGTCAGGGATACCGAAATCTTTGCCTTCATCCTGGGACTGTAGATTAATAACCCTGTCGTTCTGGAACACGGCCAGATAAGTGCTTCTTCCCTCCATTCTCAAAGTCCTCAGTCTGTTCTGAATTCTAATAGTACTTTGGACCTAGTCCTTCCCCACTTTGGGGAAAAAATGCAGAAACCTAGAATTTCTCTTCTGGCCTCCTGCACACTGGTTATCAGAATGCACAAACCTGCTTAGCAAGCACCAGAGGATTAGAGCCTCCTCTCCTTCGGGCTGCACCCGCAGAGGAAGGAACGTGGAGCAGAGCCGCCCCGGCAGAGCTGTCCAGCCGGCAGCGTCCAGCCAGCTGCCAGCCAGCTGCTAGGCTCGGGCCAGAGGCCCCCAGCTGCGGTGTTCACGTCTTGTAGGGAGGGGCAGAGCTGAGCAGGGGCTGGCTGGGCCACCGGGCCTCCGGGCCTCCGGACAAGCTTCTCCAGCGTGGATTCGGAACTCTCACTGACTTCTTCACCGTTCTGCTGTTATTACCAAACCATCCTCTCCTTTCCCCTTGAGCCATTGTTTTCTGGTTGAATGTTCCATTCTCCTCCGTATTTGATGCAATTAAACACTCTGTGCAGGCACCCCGTTAGCAATACTCAGACACCAAGTTTATGAGAACGTTTGCACATCGTTAGAAAATTCCTCCCCACAAAGAGCTGGATATGCTCTGTTTCTAAGCCAATAAATATCTTTTCATAAAAGGAAGCTGGTGATTCATTCTGGGTAATTGTCAAAGAATGAATCCCAAACGGATCCTGTTGAGTGTTGAGCCAATACTCCACTACTGTCAGACGCTTTGTTTTGCTGAACGTGAGCACCCTTAGTCTATAATCACAAACACCACGGATGGGCCTTCTGATAAGGAGCGCTGCCAAAAGTTCAAATGTCTTTTCAAGAGCTGGCAATGACTCGCTGCTGGCACGGTGCTCAGGCATTAAGATAGCGCAGCCGCAGCTTGTACCAAGGAAATTTTACTCTGAAATTATCTCCCAAGAGCAAGTGTAAAAGCATTTTATTAGTGGATGAGTTGTGTATGTGTGTATCTGAGTGTATTTCTAACTTTCCCAGCTGCTCTAGGGCTGGAACATTTCCCCCCACGTGACACTTTAACACCATTGTAAGATAGAAACTACTGTACTTAACAGATGTTGGGGTTGGTGGGGGGGGAAGGGGGAGTGGGGGAAGGTCTCCATTTTCTATTTTGCACAAGTCAGCTGCTGCTGAGTTAAGGACAGAAATGCCTTTTGAGAAGTGCCACCGAATCTAAAGTGTTAAAAATATGATACTGTTTGTTCCATCTGAGGAGCTCCAAATGCTTTCCTAAGAGTGACTCATTAATCCTCCTGTGCTCCTGTGAGGCAGGGAGCGTCCTGTGGGCCCCTACTTTAGGAATGAAAACCAAATTAAATCAAAGAAAGATTAATGTCACTAGATGGATCTACGGCAGGAATGTTTCTCCAGCCCAGAGCAGAACTGGTAACACACGACAATTTCAAATTAAATTCCTTCCAGTCTCACAGTGCTCCAGGATTCAATGAGGCAGGAAGGCTGTGCCCCTTCCGTGATGACTGGCCCGTGTCGGGACAGGATGGAGAAAACCGTAGATTCCCCCAGTATCAGAATTAGGGATTGTGACCACACAGGGCAAAAAGGAACTCATGTCAACAATTGAAATCACTCCTGAAATAAGCAGAAGGTAAATATCCTCCAAGTCATGTCTAAGTGAAGGTGGGATTTCTTTGTGGTGAAATACTATCTTTGTGGCATAAGTTGAAGAAAATTCTATAAAAATAGGTTTTCTACATACAAAAGGTTGAACTTACATTTAACCTTAACAAAACTGCCACTTTTGTAAGTAAGAAATGGTCAAATATTGGTAATTTCATATGTAGCCTAAGAGACAAGCTGGATTTTAGCCTAAGAATTTTATGGAAAACCGTAAAATACTGTGACACTTTTTTTTTCTTAAAAGATCAAAAACACAATAATCAATACAAAGCACCATGTGGAAACCTTTACTGGTACCCCTCATTCCGAAAATGGTCTTATATGAAAACAGACCTCTGTTCAGCAGGTGTCGTCCCCACGACCTCTCCTCATTCCTGCTCTCCCCATCTCCCCTTAGCTCTTCTCATTGACACCCCAAGGTTGGAGGCAAATGAAAAAAGAGTCTCATTTCTCAGGGCCTGAGGGATAACCTCGCTCAGTCTATTAGCAAAGGAGGCTCGGGAGCCATCAGAACATTCCCGACACACAAATCACACATGTGGTTTTTGACAGGACAGACCTCTATAAAGGATTCCTGAAACTAGTTAAAGTGCCACTAGGGCTCCTTCTTCTTCCCTGGAGCCTTGGGATTAAGCCTGGGCCAGTAGCAAGCTCCCTCTGAAGACTCCGAGGACCCTTGGAACCCTAACCTTGTCTTCTGGGAGCGAGTATGGCCTCTAAGACTGTGCCTGTCATTGGGAACCTAAGCGCTCCCGTTTTTTGTTTTGTTTTGTTTTGTTTTGTCAGGCTGGCGTTGTGAGCTCTCGGATGCCTGAAAGAGGCCCCCCATCTGATGAGGGCAACTGCTGTCATCTTCAAGGAAGACTGGCCTTAAATGATGCAGGATTAGGCATAGGGAAGCATTTCGGTAAGCTCACAGACACGGGATTCATCAGAAGACTTTAGAAGACGTTACCTTTTTGTTTGTTTTTTTTGTTTATTTTTTTTAATTTTTATTTATTTATGATAGTCACAGAGAGAGAGAGAGAGAGGCTGAGACATAGGCAGAGGGAGAAGCAGGCTCCATGCACCGTGAGCCCGATGTGGGATTCGATCCCGGGTCTCCAGGATCGCGCCCTGGGCCAAAGGCAGGCGCCAAACCACTGCGCCACCCAGGGATTCCCAAGACGTTACCTTTTTGAATTTGACATCAGAGAAGGTAGCTTACCAGGGTTTCTCATGATTTGGTCACTTCCCTCACCACGGCTGCTTTAGAGGTGGCGGGCATGGGCCACACGCCTGGCTCCAAGTAAGGAGAAGAGCCACTGTCTGCAGGACGATTCCCTTTTGCATCTGCTTCTAGCCTTGGGGCATCAGCGAGAAGAGCTAATGTGAACTTGGTCAAGTTTCTCAGCCTCCCCAGGTCCTAGAATGGGAATAATGACCGTGTCCGTCCCACCAGGTACCAAGGACTAAAGCAGGTGCCGTTTGTAAGGGCCCCCAGAACAGTGCCCGGTATACAAGCAGCACTCCGGGCTTGTGCAGTAGATACTGGAGTCGTCACCATGCTGTGGGAGACCTTTAGAGATAGTCAGATCCCTTCATTTTAGTATCATTGATGGCCCACCAGACTGGGAGGACCACTGGCTTCACCTAGCAGACATTCTGGAACATTCTTGTGAGCTTTCAATATCATTTGAACAACCAATTAGCATGAGCAGTGGCCACTGTGGTATCAGCCTGCATCTCTTACGAGAATACCCTTCAACACCACAGCGGTGACACCTGTTTTCTGCCCCTCAAACCTTGCAGCTCAGGAGGAGAGGTGCAATCTCTAGCAGAACACTTCCTGCCGGACACCACGCCTGTTGTGCACACTCGATAGCAAGGTGTGAGAGCAATAACACCATCCAGCGAAAGGTCACAGGGGAACGCAGGGGAGGGGAGGAAAGCCTGGACCCAGAGAACCCCACCCCCACCCCCGCCCATACACCGGACCTCATCAGCTCCAGAACACAGTGCAGCTTCCTTCACCGCAAAGTACACACAGCGACGGCCAGTTAAGGAAGCACTCGGGGAGGAGCTGGTTATAGGGGACAGAGAGGCCTCTGCCTTAATGTGCTTGTAAGGGGTGTTATCTACCCCTTGTCCGCATGGGGCGGAATGAGACTGTAGCAGAAACCCGCCCTCCTCTGCCACATCGGATGGAAAAGGAGGGTAATAAGGGCATCTTCAGCCTAGGGTGGTGGTGGACGTGCACTGCACGGATGCGTGCAAACAGTGCCGGGGTCGCTGCACAAAGCAACCAGCCCGTAGACGACACAGCGTTGCCAGCAATTTGGGGCTAGGGACGTGCTAGGCTTCTGCTGTGCCTTCAGATCCCCTCGAGACCCCTGTTCTTCAAATCCATTCTGAGGAGACGGGCCACACTCCACTCGCCCCAAGGACGGAACTGGCGAGAAGAAACAGGCTCCCGCTCCAGCAAGAGGACTTTGTTTAGATGGTAGGAGGAACTGGCCGTCACTAAAGATTAACTTTAAAACCTAACTAATTTGGGCTAATTGGAGGGAGATGAGTCTGAATCACTTAACATTCTGAGTTAGACCCTATTTTTAAACGAAATATAGGTTGGTGTTTTTTTTTTGCTTTCAAGCACTTACAGTGACTCAAACTAGGGTACTTTAGTAAATGAATAAGAGTGGTAATTAGCATCTTGTCTCTTTGGAGGGAAATGCAAGCTCCAGGAGAAAATTTTTTTTAACGAAAGGACAAAGTAAGCTTCAGCCTACCCCTGTCAAATTACTCCAAATTTTAAATCTGCAGGGGAGATGTGGGGTATAGATTTCGGTGGCTGAGGGTGGCGGTGGATACTTTTTTTCCCCCGAGCACTCTTTGAAACACAGGGTATTTGAGATGGTCTAGGCAGAGAGCACAGGGCCAATGACCTCCCCAGTTTCCTTCAAGCTCTCTGAGTTTATTTGCCTTACGGCTTAGCTTTTTAAACATAAGGAGAATCCTTTAAGCCCCCGTGTCCTAGTCTTGTCATTTATTACCACCATGTGGCAATGCTAGGGTATGAAGCCAATAAATCATTTGGACGGGAAGTGACTACAGGCCGGATTAATTTCATTATCATCCTTAAGCAGATAGGTGTCTAGCGCGGCCGGTGTCTCCAGCGAAGGCTGATGCTCCGTCTCTCCTGCCACCTCCCCAGCCTGGCGGGCAGCACGGTGGCTCTTCCCTGTCCCTGCCGGGCCGGCTCGTCCTGCCTTCCCGATGACGGGCAGCGAGGGGCCGAGCCCCTTCCCTTGTGGCCCACCTCATGCCCCGGGTTGGGGGGCCTGACCGGGTGGCCCAGCCTCGCCACACAGTGGGGCAGGCAAGTGCTTCAGTCACCAGCACCACAAGGGGCACCTGCGGCTGCGGTCCCTCCACACCTGCTGACGAGACCATGCCCTACGCTCCCGACAGAAGCCCCCGTGTGAGCACCTGGCGCAGGCAGGATCTGGCCCCAGCCTCCTCCTGGCCACGGAGCTCCCTCTGGAGCATGGGGACATGTGCTCTCAGGACGTCCCCGGGGAGTTTCACTGACCACAGGCCCAGCCACCCGCTCCTTGGCGGAGGATTCGCAGGCTGGAAGTCTGGGCTGCAGGTGGCCGAGCACAGCAGCAGGTTCTCCCTCCCAGATTTGTCTGCCACGCGCCCCAGCGGAGGCTGCAGGGACATCACCCAGCCGGGTGTCACCTGAAGCAGCTATTTCCAGACCAGCTCTGGGGAACGCGCAGCCAGAGAGCCCCAGGGAAGAGATGTCCCCTGTCCCTCAGGAGCAGTCTCTGCTTCTCGCCGGCGAGGGGAGAGCCTGTGGGGACCAAAGGCCTTTCCGGGGACTTCGCAGGCCTGAGGACAGGAGGCGCTGACTTTCCAAGAGGCCTGGGGGGCCGCTCTTGCCATCTCCTGTGGCCTCCTCTAGCTCTGGGTACGCCCCGCCATCCTGAGCACCATCCTGAGCACCCTTGCCCCGGAGACAGCCGTCTGATCCCTCGGCTTGTCCCCATCTCAGGAGCCACCCGGTCATCTCCGGCCAACATCACTCGCACCGGAAATTCTTCTAGCAGCAGCTGCTCAGGGTGTCCCCATCCCCAGGCTGTGCCTCTAATGCGGATCCCGGAGCCACATGGGCCACAGGCATTCCCGAAGCGCAGATCCTGCTTCAGAGCCTCCAGTGGCTTCCTGGGACTCTTCTCAGGACAAAAGTCAAAGGAGGAAGCTGACAGGGCTGTACCGTCTGTGCGTCCCCTTCGGGCCACCCTCCCCAACAGGCTGTGGGGGGTTAAGCCGCAGAGCGTGGCGCCCCAGCGTGGGGTCCAGATCCCGGCTCCGCTCTGAGCAGCTGCTGGTGCGGCCCCTGCGCCATGCGCCCTGGCTCTCCCATCGCGGGGTTGGGCCCGTAGCAGCTCCTCCCTCGCCGCCCCTGGGCCCCCAGGGCTTCCCTGCGAGGCATGCTGGCGCCGCCGGCTGGCGAGGTTCCCTTCACCCTCAGGCCTCCGCTTAGTCAGACCTTCCTCCAGGAAGCCCTCCCAGACGCCCTGGGCCACAGCACTGTCACCCCGCAGGCGGCACCTCGTTCCCGGGGTCCCTCCTCACCCCCTTGCCGAGGCTGTAGGTCGCCCAGCCTTCGCCTCCCTGTGGGCAACCCTGGCACCGAGCACAGAGCGGCCACAGCCGAGAGCTGAGGACGCAGCGTGCTGGGAGGTCACAGGCGCCCTTCCCACCTTGGACTCAGCTGGCATGTGGGCCAGAGGCCAGAGGAGCCAAGGCTGGCTATTGTAAACAAACAGGAAATGTAGAAGTTCTTTAGAAACTTCTAGAAAAAAAAAGGCCCCTCTGCCAAGGTTATGTGGTTGTGCGAACGCCGTGGAGGGAAGTGAGGTGACACCTGCCACACAGACTGCAGGATGCGGAGGGATCAGTACATGACAATCAAAGGCCTTGCAGAGGGGGACCTAGGGGACCCGCAGGCCACAGGAGGCAGTAATTCCCGGCTCTTCCAGAAGCGCGACTAAGGAAGCAGTCTGCAAACTATGCCAGAAACTGGTGGGAGTTCTGTGACTTTTTTTAAAAAAACAAAGAAATTACGTGGCATTACCTGGAGGTGAGCCGGTTGAGTCAGGACTGGGCCTGGGGGGGAGCGTCGGGGGCTGAGCCCAGCTCTTACCTCGTAGTGGCCGATGGTATTTAGCTTGGTTATTCCGTCCTCGAGAATCACAGACGAACTGTCAATATCCAGAAGTTCTTTCTGTCGTGTCCCCACTTGCAGCTCTGGGAAGGAAAAAAAAAAAGAGAGGGGGGGTGTGTACTTTGTTCTCTGAAATTATAGTGAGAAAGTTTAAAGGCTACTCTGTGATAATAGCAGCAATTGTTATTTATAGATACAACTTAAATAAAGTGGCTAATGTTTGTTTGAAGCTTCGGAGATAACATCAGCCAAGACGGGTCACCTGAGCTTTGTTTTGTATTTGTTTTGTGTTTAGGGCTTTGACTTTTTTTTTTTAAGATTTTATTTATTTATTCATGAGAGACAGAGAAAGAGGCAGAGACACAGGCAGAGGGAGAAGCAGGCTCCTTGCAGGAGCCCGACGTGGGACTCGATCCCGGGTCTCCACGGTCATGCCCTGGGCTGAAGACGGCGCTAAACCGCTGAGCCACCCGGGCTGCCCAGGGTGCCCAGGGCTTTGACTTTTAAGCCTGTGTCTCCCTCATGCTTACGCTCTGAGGCTAAGCCAGGATGTCAAGCCAGTGAGAACAAAATAATGCCCCCTTGGGGGGCCGACGCTCCTGGGCAGGTGCGCTGTGACCCACCTTCTCAGGGCCCCAGGTGGGGGTGCACGGCCCGAGCCACACGGTTCACACTCTGTCGTGGAGCTGGCCGGGAGGGGGCCCACCGGTGTGCGTTCTGTGCGCGCGTGAGCCCTCCCCGCGTTTTCTTATTACTAATGTCAGCTCAGCACCAACGCTTTTCAAGGTGAGGGGAGGGCACAGAAGCGTTCAGGCTGTGTCCTCTTTTCAAGAACAGGGTCATCTGATGACGCTGGCGGAAGCTAAGTGGCACCGTCCCCTGAGCTCAAGTGTCTTTCCCCAGTTAAGTCGGGTCCCACCATCTGCTGTCCCGGGGGGGCCAACGCCCGCCACTGACAGCGTCCCTGCGGCTCCGGCCCCGAGTGTGTGAGCCTCGGCGGGAGGCAGCTCAGGTGGAGGCGGCTTGCTGGGCCCACCCACCACCAGGCAGCAACGCGAAGCTTCTGGTTGGCTTGCTGTGCCCCTGCCTTCCTGTACCAGGAGGAACCGACGGGCCCGAGGCCGGGAGCGGACAGGACGCCACTAGGCCCGGGTGGCCGGGGCTCCCCCAGAGCCTGACGCTCCCCTGTCCCCTGTCGCCTGCCTGGGGCGGCCTCTCGGACCCGGCCTCGGCCAGGTGAGCCCCAGGGCCCCGGGTGCCCGCAGTCCGCCCAGCCCTCTCTTGAAGCCACGTCACCTCGTGGCGGCGGCCCACGTGCGGCTTCTCTCCGGGCTCCGGGCGCGGCCTTCCCTGCGCGGCCTGAGCGGAGGCTGGGCTCGGGGCCGGGGCCGGGGCCATCCTCGCTGCCCGCTCCCTGGAGGCTGCAGCCGTGCCCTGAGGGACGGGAATCCGTCACGCTGCCCGTCACCGCCGGGACTCTACTCTTCTTTCCTGTCCCGTTATCGGCTATAAAAGCCCACGACGGTCCCTGGGGAGGGCTGCGGGCGCTCAACTTTAAAATGTTGATGACCATGGAGCGGAGTGGAGGCCGCGGCTCGCTCGCTCGGGTGCACGCCCGCCTTGCAGAGCCCGGAGAGGAATTCAGAGCAGATGCTGCCTCGTGGTGGGGGAGCGCGGGCAACACCCCTAATGCAGGATGCGATTAGCGGCGAGGGAGGTGCCCTTTCTCGTGCGCTGGAGGTAACACCCGGAGCCTGAGCCACCCGCTAATGACACACTCGGTATCACAACAAACAAATCAAATGCCATCGTGGAACGCGACACATACAGAGGGCGCAGGGTCGACGCCTTTGTGTCCTTCCTGATGCGAGGTGAATCCATTCAGTCTCAGGGTTAGCAGCCTCATGCATCTGATTTACAAACATAATATCAACAACAACAAAAACCAAGACCCAGCGTCTTGGAAGGACAGCGCTTCCTAGGAAAGGAATCCCCGTGCTCCCGTGCAGCGTCTTGGCCCCCAGCCCTGCCCGCGGGGAGCAGCCCAGGCCACTAAGGGGCCAACCGGCGGCCGCTTCCAGGCTGCGGGCCAGGGAGACGGGGTGGCGGGGACGTTTCCTCGGGGCCTGGCACGAAGTAGCTCCCTCCCTGCCTTACCGAGGCCGATTTCATTCAGCTGAAGGCCATAAGGAGAGCCGTTCTTGCTTAGGAATGCCTGGAAAATCTTCTCTTTGGCTTGGCCTATGGTGTCACAATCAAGAACATTGACTGAAATGTTCCGACACACATCCGCACTCTCATTCTCCGGGATCCTCTCGAAGACGACGTTCAATGCCTGCAAGAATACAAGCAGGTTTCCAAGTCTATTAGATAATTGCAATCTGAAAGGCGGTCATAAAAGACACCCACCTCGGCGGGTCCTACTAATACCCCTGACAGCACATTAGTAAACGCTGCGTCGCATTATACTACTTTCATCTTTTCTCTGTAATCCATTCTTTTCGGGGATAATGGAAAGGAAAAGAGGAAAGTGAAAACTCTTATTACAGAGCAAGCATTGAATAAATACACGAGAGTAAAATATATACACACATAAATATTCTAGAAGTGGTGACTTCTAATTTCATTCTCCAAACAAACAAAAAAATTGGAAACAGTTCCTCAGTAGATGAGGGCAGGCTGGTGATTATCTTTTTTATTAAGAGGACCAGACAGTCCCAGGAGCGAAGTGCCAGGTGACAGGAAAGGTCAGGAGGTCCCCACATCGATCCTGCTGAAGGAGGTCAGTTTTGAAGGCACAGCATTAATACGATAACATTTATCTCCCCTTCTGCCCTGACAGCCTCATTCACAGTTTCCCGAGCCCTCATTAAAACCTGAGGTCCCCACCCTGTAATATTGTTCCTGCGTGGATTACTTTACACTTCGGTGCCATTATTTAACGTTTTGTCAGCCAACACTCACTCTCCTGGCGCAGCAAAAACTCAATCGGAGGGATGGGGGAAGGAAGGCCTCTGTGAACATGTGAAAACACAGAGCTAGGGAGTATTTCGAAACAAATTTAAAAGCAACTTCAGGTTTACTCTGAGAACACACACACATCTAACACAAAGCAGTTTACCTACTCCAGCTCCTCAGGGGAACGGATTTGGGGAGAGGCTATGAGTACTCTGCGATTAGCGTAATGTATAGTTTGGAACCCAGGACACCTTGGCCATCACAGAATCGAGGGTATGGTACAAAATGCACAGTTATTGAGTGTTTTTGAACCTGGATGCAATGAGGGAATGTAAAATGATTACTGGAAATGTTAAAAAAAAATGAAAACACATTTAAGGGGAGAATGAAGATCCTTAGGGAACAAGGATCCTTAGGGTTCACTCAACATTCAAATGGTCGTAATGGCAGTACGTGCCTTCTCGTGTTGTTACAGAGATTCACGTGAGATGATGCACATCAAAGGCTTGGCACAGGGCTAGGCTGCTGGGAGGGGGCAGGATGATGGAGATGATGATGATGATGAAGGTAAAAGTGGTGACTGTTTCATGTCCCTTATCAGAATTATTATGAGGGCTAGCGTCGTGCACCCTCATTTGGAGACTCAGGGACCCCCCCCCCCCGAAGATGAGCAGCCAGGCCTGGACCCCATGCTCTGTATCCAGCAAAGTAAGGAGCGTGTGACCTGCAAGCAGCGCCTCGTGGTGCATCCATTCTACGATCCAACTCTAGAGTTTTCTTTGCTGCTGAGTGGGAGTCACAATGCAGACTGGCCCTGGGTGCCTGTGCCGGTGACCTGAGTTAAGCTCGGGGCACGGGGGTCGGGGTCTGGCGGACAAGCCATCGGGAGATACAAAGACGGTGGGCCTGGGGACGTGGGAGCGGGGATTTGCAAACCCTGGGAGGGTCTCAGAGGCACGTGTCCTCTTTATGGCCTTTAACCCTGACACCCACGCTCCTGCTTATGGTTACACGCAAATTCTCTTGGTCCAGTCCTACCTGACAATCAACACTGTGAAGCGGTGGAGTCTGAGCCCTGGGGGAAGCAGGGGGTCTCAGCCTGCAGTTCCCTTCATTCCCAAGAGGGTCCCTCCTCACTGGCAGTCTGAGCACACTGGGGATCGGGGCCAGTCGAGGCTCGGAAGGGAGGCTGAAGGCCCCTCTGTGCACAAGCCCAGAAACCCCAGACGGGACAGAGACAGGGAGTGCCAGCAAGAGGGCAAGTGCTGGGTGGACCATCTAGAAGGAACCAGGGTAGCCACCCATGCCAGAGTCCTCGCTCTCACCTTCCCAACTCAGCACATTTACTGACATCCTGCCAGTTTCACATCAGGGCACACTTCTTTTAATCTTCCCAGCCCCCTAGTTAGAAGACTGTGTTACCATTACCTCCCCCTTTTTGTTTTAAAGTAGGCTTTAATGTGGGACTTGAACTCACAACCCCGAGATCAAGACTGAACGGTGATCAAGAGTCAGACACTTAACCAACTGAGCCACCCAGGTGCCCTCTTCCTTTTTTTTTGAAGTAGGATTACCTGCATTTTTGGGAAGAAGCCGAGGCACAGAGGGGCCAGACAACTTGTCCCGGGGACACAGCTGGTCGGTGGCAGAGCCAGGAGTGGGCACCACAGAGCACTGGGTGATGGGCTCCCTCCTCCTCCCACCCAGGCCCCCTCTTGCTCCTGCTCCCAACCCCAACCCAGGAACCTCAGGTCTGGGGAGCCCTGTTTTAGGTCGGGCTACACCCCCCAGGGTGGGCTCCCTCGTGGCCCGCGGGGACCTGCTGAGGCCTCCCCTTCCTCCGTGGGAAGGAAGGCAGCTCCTCAATTCCCCGGGCCTTCCAAGGATAAAGCCAAACGGAAAGCACCTTTTAACCAGAGCTCCAGCCATCCCAGCTCATTTAATAGTTTCATAGGTATTTGTGAAATAAGACTGTGTGACCACCCAAGGGGCACTATTGTCTTTCACAGAAACACCTTTTTACAGGCAATGTTCTACTTAAACACATCACCAAAAGGAGAGAGAAAAAAAATCTTAACTGGATGTAAAAGAATGTAAACCTGCCACTGCGTCCACAGCTAGATGGGTAGGGAAAGGGAAGGTGGTATTTGAGACAGGCCACAGGGAATTGTGAGAGTCAGTTCCCACACAAGTTGACTTTTTATGCTGCTGATGCACTAGTGCTCCACCAGCCATCTCCTACGGCAGAGGGGGCGCCGGGGGCTCCCAGCGAGGGCTCTACCCCTTCATCGCACCTTGGGCTCAGAAAGCACACGCTGGGCTTTGCTCCCCATCGAGGAAGATCCCCCCACAGAAGGGCCACCTCGCCCCTTACCACCCCATTTAAGCCAGGGTCTTCCCTGTGTCCCGCTCGGTGCACACCAGGTGTGAGGAAGGCCTTTTCCATCTCGAAGAAAAAAACTAAATTAATGGAGAGAAATTCCTCAAATTTAAGTTTCTGTCACAAAGTTTTCTATACTTGCTAGCATTTGCTAACATCTGTTCATGATAGAATCAAGTAAGAATCTGTCTGATTTAGCCCCAAATGACTGGTTTCGTAGGCTTATCATGAATATGTCACAGATTGTCTTTGGGCAAAGCACTCCCATGAGTTTCAGATTTATGGATAGTGGTGAGGCATTTCCATTGCCATGTCCCCAGAAAAAGAGGAAAGAGGCCAAGGTTTTGGGGGTTTTGGGATTTAGTGTGAGGACAGATTTTAGTTCTTTTTCTCTGTCAGGCCCTAGATTAAGAGCTGGCCAACTTTCTGTAAAAGGCTAGACAGTAAATATTTAAGACTTTGAGGCCTGTATGGTCTCTGTCACGACTACTTGACTCTGCAATTGTAGCAGGAAAAGAGCCAGAGACAACAGTAAATGGATGTGCATGGCTGTGTTTCAATAAAACTTTATTTATAACATCAGACAGCAGGGCTGCATTTGTCCCACAGGCTTTTGTTTGCTGATCCTGGTCTAGGCAATGGTGACTTCGAATGGAATGCTGACTTCGACGATGTCAAGAAAGACATTTTGGGGAAAAAAATGCCTCTTATCTCCACCATGATTTGCTATAAAAGTAACCGTTCTCTGAGGAGTACAGGTATAAATAAGGATCCTTACCAATGAAAAAACAGACTCAATTTGAGCTATAAAGAAGAAAATTAAATACTTTTGTACTTAGGTAACTAAATTATTTTCTAATCCCAAGATTATGGGTATGAGAAGAAAGGGCATGAAGAGGAAAGTCATTTCAAGCACTCATTTAATGTTAATTTTTCATTTTCCACTGCTTGCCATCAACGAGGGAATGACTTACCTAAAATGATTATAAAAAAATGGTTTCACTTCTTTGATCAGGATGCTCAGAACAGTAACTATGAAGTTAGTAATGGTTTCGGTATTATTGCAAGTCATAATGGAAATGATTTGCACTATGGTAGAAAAAGGGGGGGGACAAAAACCCAAGAATTGTTAATTAACTTCACTGTTTCTCCACAAATGCTAGGAGTATTAAAAACAAGATTGCTGAAGTGCAAACATCAGGATTTAATGAACAATGGGATGTAATTGAAGTAACAGAGAATGACTTAATCGGGACAGTGGGTTGTTTAATTATGGGGATAATGAATCTTCTGAAAGGGACAAGCTAAATGGAACAGAAGGAGCCGGGGACGGGTGGGGAGAGCCGCTGTGTCAGAGGCACCGGGGACGGGAACCTCTCTAGAGTGGCTAGGGCTCTGTCCTAGAGGAAGCGGCCTGTTAAACACGATTGTCCCCAAAACGTAACTAGTGGGTGCAGAGAGACCCCCCAGTGCCGGCTGGCGTGAATCGTCAACGGGCCATCGTGGAGACATGAAGATTTCTATAGGCGTGTAATTGTACTTTTTCTAAGAATTTCTAATAATCTTAAAGACTTTCTCATAGATATGAGAACGAGGGCAATAATATGTTTGTCGGAACACGGTTTCCCAGGGTGCCAAGATGCTATCTCTCAGATACAGCAGATTGGCAGCCTCATTTCCTGGGTTTAAGAGTTCAAAAAACCATTTCTCGCTTAACTTTGATTACAAGTCAACCTTCTCTTGCTAATTCAGCACACTTGCCACGAGTTATTGGGTTTTCTCATCTCCTTTTGAAAGTGAAGCAAATGTCCCTTCTCCCGCGTGGTGCCCGTTGCTAGAGCTGAAATCCTCCCGCCCTCCTCCGCGCTCCCCAAGTTTCAGGCGACCTGCTCTGAAATCATTCTCTCGACACTAGACATGGGGCACAGGAAGGCGGGCCTGAGGTTTCCTCAGCAATGCAACCGAACATGCCTCAGATGTTGCAAAGGGAGAAAAACCACAGAGCAAGGAGGCTTATTCCTCTTCCAGCTGTTACATCTGGATGCCCTGATGTTGGAGGGGGACCGAGTCCTGCGTGTGCAAACCCTCCCCGATGCTGGCCTTGGGAGGGATAATGGGTCAGGGCGGCCTTTTCATTGACCGCCAGCCTCAGTGCCCTGATGGGGAAGGATGATTCCTCGGTCCTGGGGGAAGGGTGGCTGTACGGGGGAGGGGGGGGGGCTCTGCTCACAGCCGAGGGAAGACAGAGAGGCTTCCCTCCCAGGGAGGATGCACTGAACGGAGGATTACTTCTCCGAGCCCATGTGTCAGTAGAATGATTTCATGTATAACAAATTGGCAGGATGTCTTCATGTTCTAGAAAACACCCCACACCTCAGGGAGAATACATCCTAATCTTAGAGGTGTGAAACCTAACTCTCAGGTTGTTGTGCGAGGAGCTGTTTCTGAGCCCTCAGCCACGCAGGAGTTTGGGGCCTTTTTTAAGTGTGTCCCTGTCATGGCACAGGCTTTGTCATTTCAAGTTGCTTATGTGGCTGCTCTTGATTTTTTTTTCTCTGACTTTTCTTTCCTTGAAAGAATTTACACAAAACACACACACACACACACACACACACACAATTGAGTTTGTTCAGCACACCTTGGTTTTCAATTACATAAACCACCTCAGGCAAATTTAGAAAATCAAGATCACAAACCACTGGGTATACATGACTGGGGTGAGGGGTTGGTGTGAAAGGAAGAGAGGGAGGAGGGAGGAGGGAGGGGGGAGAGAAGGGGGGGAGGGAAGAGGGGGAGGGAGAGAGGGAGGGGAGGAGGGAAGGGAGGAGGGAGGAGAGAGGAGTGAAGAAAAGGGAGGAAGGAGAGGGAGGAGGGAGAGGAGGGGGGATGAGGGAGACAGGAGAGGAGAGGGGGGAGGGATGGAAGGAGAGAGGATGGGAGGGAGAGAGAGAGGGGAAGAGGGGGGAGAGTGCAGGAGGTGGGAGAGAGTGGAGGAGGGAGGAGAGGGGAGGGGGAGGAGGGAGACAGAGGAGAGGGGAGGAAGGAGAAGGGAAGGGAGGAGAGAGAGGGAGGAGAGAGGAGAGGGAGTGAAGGGAGGAGGGAGAAAGGGGGAGAGAGTGGGGGTTGGTAGGAAGAAAATTATAATACGATGGTTAAGGCTGGGGGAACTTGCCTGAAAGGAAATGAAAAACCCTGAATTTTTTATATTGACCTTCTGCTAACAGTTTGTCACACAAGCATCACCCTGATCATGTGCCTCCCTCTGGAGCTTCTAACGTAACCACCTACCACGGATCACACAGGTGGGGACAGGTACAATAAAAGGCATTACAAATCATTTTTAAGGCAAGGCCTCTAGAAACCAGTGGCCCACCCCTTTTCCAGTCTCTGTCTACTGGCAAATCTGCATTTGAAAAGGAAGATTTATCTGGATTTCTAAAATCATAATTTCCCATTAGCCTTTTCCCCAGGGGCTATAAAGGTTGGGGGAGGGGGGGACTCCAGGAGTTGACATGAATTCCTTCAACATCAAGAAACATTTTGATGATGCGTTGAGAGTTAACAAATCCCAAACACATGGTCTTAATTGACTGTGAAATAAATAATGTTTCAAAACGAAAGGCGGAAAAAATGTTTCCATATAAAGCATTAAAAAGGATTCAAACCTCAAAAGTTGCTTCAGGCATTTGACTTCTCCTCCCCACTCCCAGTCTGGTCCTCGCCTTCCTGTTGGGGGTCAGGTTTTCATGAAACAAAATTACTGCTGGATTCCTCCAACCTACATACACTCGCAAATATTTCTCTTTGGGGATCTGTGGGGCTTCGATAATGTTTCGAAGTAAAAGCGTAGACCTCTCTGGGGATAAGATGAGGGCCCTGCATTTGTCCTCAAACAATCACAGGGGAAGGAGTCACAGGACCTGATGCAAAGTTTGTCCTTTGTTATGCTGGGAGTAGCTGGAGTGTTTAAGAAATGTCTGTTCTGACTTACTCAGAAGGAAGGCATTGGTCTGCCTAGATCTGCATTTCCTTTCAATTTTTTAAAGATTTATTTACTTGAGACACAGAAAAAGAGAAAGCACGCATGAGGGCGTGGGGAGGGGCAGAGGGAGAGACGGAGAATCTCCAGCAGGTTCCATGCACAGCGTAGAGTCTGACACGGGGCTCAATCCCATGGCCCTGAGATCACGACCTGGGCCGAAACCGTGAGCTGGACACTTAACCGACTGAGCTACACTGGCGCTGCCCTGGGATCTGGATTTCTAACAAGTGCCCAAGGAGATGGGAGTTCAATTTAGGAAAATCTTCACAGGTCAAGCCAGGGCCGTCAAGGCTCTCACCCCTGCAGCACCCTGGGAACTGGCGCCGTGAGCACCCTCTCCATTTAACAGGTGAGGAGACTGAGGGGCAGGGAGGTTTGGAAGCTTGCCCCACATCGCACAGTCAGCCAGGGGAGGGGTGGGAGGCAAACGTGCCTGGCTCCCCGCCGTTATACCCACACTTCTCCACGTGTGGGTCCTGGGCCAGCAGCGGGCTCCTCAGAAACCCAGAATCCCGGGCACACCCGACCTACAGAATCAGAAAGTCCAGGGGTGCGGGGGCCCCCGGGCAGGTGCTTCACAAGCTGTCTGGCTGAGTCTGCTCCTCGCCACCTCGGCCACACACAGTTACAGAAACAGAGCGCTGAGAAGTGTTGACTTGCTCCTCAGGCTCCGGCCCTGTGGATGGCAGCTGAGCGTGGTACCGGCCTTGGTGCAGGGAACACCACATCTGGCAGTGACCTGGACCCATTTCGACCAGTTTGATCTCCAGACTGTTCTCCCACCAGAGGACATAACACATATCCTGGCCCCCAGGGCCGTGGTGCCTTCTCCAATGAGATGAACCCTTCCAGAACAGTGCCATCGTTATCACCGCCCAGAGCTAAGCCACAGGAGACTCAGCCCCCTTACTGGGTAACACCAAAACCCTACTGTGCCTTTCCTTCCCCTCCTCCTCCACTAACGGAGTCTCCATGAAGCTAGACATCAAGCCAGACGACAGACAGCGATCTCCTTCCCCAGTCTCTCTGAACAGAAAAGCACAGAAAATGCCTACGTAATTTTGGAGACACTTGCCACACTTGGCCCTCTCTCTACAATTTGTGAATGGGCAAGAGACTGGTCTCTCTTCCTTCGGGGAGGGAAGAGGGTGGAGGTGGAGGTGGGGATGGGGATGATGTTGGGGTTGGGGTAGGGATGGGGATGGGTGGATGGGAGTTCTCAAATGGGCGAAACCCTCCAGCAGCCCGGCAATCATCTTCCTGTGGTGATTTACAGCGTGCCTCTAAAAATATCTATGAGATCACAGAACATTAAGTGCGTGACACCAAACATTTGTAACTAATCCGCGAAAATAAAGTAAGGGTGTCATGTTGCACGGGGAACACAGTGGAATTTGTCTTGTGTTATCATTCTAAAATAAGACGGCCTCAATTTGGTTGAAATATATCTTCACACATTGTCTTCCAGAGCAGAGCCGTTTGAGAAATTCTGATTGCAATTATAAGTGCTGAATAGGGAGTACTTTGCATTTCCTTTGACGATGCTGAAAGCTATAAGCTATCCTGATATTAAAATCTTTGGAAATTGATGAGTACCCCAGGCGTCATTACAATTCTCTCCCCCCATCCGAGTAATTAAAATCTATTATGTGAACACGTGTTAATATTTTATCAACTACTGTTTTTAATTAACTCATCGTCTGAGGCCTCCCGCAGTAGGCGTGATACTGCTCTAAGTGACCCCCCTCCCCCCATCTAGCTCCCAGCCAGGCCTCGCTCGGGGTCTGGGTGGAAGGCGTCCTCACAAACGCACCACGGTATTGAATTCCGGAACCTGCCACAGCAGCCAGTCTTCGTTCAGGGTGTACAGGGCTTTGCAAGTGATTACATCCACGGGACCCTTGTTTATTTTCTGGTTCAAAGTCGTCACCAGCAAATAGAACGGCTCTCCAACAGTCTCCTTGGAAAAGACACAAAAGCGACAGTGAGCTGTCTGCGGAATCCACCGCGCCTTCCCAAGAGTGAAAGTTTCAGTTTATGGCAGCACGACAGGAGACAGGAGGCAGTGTTTTCCAACAATCCACACGAGACTCCCAAGAAAATACATATTGCTCTCCTCGGGATTGGGCGCAAAGCTCAGGGAATGCCACCTCCTCCCCGGCCGGACGCCCGCATCTAGGGGGCTGCAGCGACGTGGAGTTCCCAGCGGGCGGTTCCTCTACGTTGAGGCTCCCACAGGGCAGACTGATGCTCAGCAGCTACAGTGTGGATGCGGACCTTTGACTTTGTTTACGTTCCTGCTTAACTGCCTTTGGAGCAACGCAAAAATAAAGGGCATTTAAAAGAAAATACACAATGATTAGCCTTGGTAACCAGAATAAACGTCGGAACGGTCTGTACGGTGGCCAAGGGGATGCTTTTTGGTGTTAAGAGCTTCTGATGAAGGAAGTGGCCTTTAGGTATCACCCCTTGTGGCCCCACCCCCACCGGTGCCACCCTGCACCCCGTGGTGTGCAGGGCCGGGGGTGCCCGGGCAGCCCTGCGCGCCTTTGCTGGCGGGGACCCACCAACGTGCTCCAGCTCCCTTCCCTGGCCCAGAGCTAGTTCCGCCGGCCGCCGGCTGGCCCGGCCTGAGGACCCCTGCCCCGAGCCCTTCCTCCCGCCGGGCTTCGGCTCCCAGGGGCGCGGCAGCAGGTGCCCCCGGACTCCCAGCGGCTCAAGCGGGCGGCCGGCGAGCTGGATCCCCCGGCACCACGCGGGCTACACGGCGGTGTCGCCGTCACAGACATTCGCCGAGTAGGCGCGAGAAGAGCGAGGGCCAGACCTGGAATCACAGCAACCGCCCTCCGGTCGAGGAAGGCACCGGAGCCACCAAGGCTTCACGCGAGTTTCCAGGCCCTGCTTTCAAAGGAGAGGGCCCCCCCCCACTGTCTGCCCTGCTCGCCCCGAAATAAAACGTAAACCCAGACCTCTCCTAGGCCTCGGCCTCCCACCGCTCACCTGTCCCATCCCACTCCCGGGCCCAGGGCCTCCTGTGGCCCCTTGGGCGTCCTACACTCCACCGGCTCCCCAGCACTTTTCCCATGACTTTTCCTCATTGAATCCTCTCATCTAATCCTCTGAGGCAAATATCTGACCATTTTGCGTGGGGGTGGGGGTGGGGTGGGTTAGAACACAAGGAACAGACTTTCCCCAAGTCCCGGGGCTGGCCTGTGGGAGTTAGGACTTTTCTCTGCTGACACATCCTTGAGTCTCCTCCTTAGCTTAAGGACAGAGGTGGAATGTTGAGAAATTTCCCAGGCGGGGAGAATGTTGGGACTGCACCTGACATTTAAAATTCTTATGGGAAACTTCCTTTATTTAGTGCTTCACAACCCACAGCTCTCTGGTCTTTGCCTCTGCCCCCCTCGGGGAGCATCCTGACTGCAAACCTAGAACTTCTACTTCTCCTTTTCCCTCCAGCACACATCAGAGACGGGGCTGAGTGTCCCTGTGAGCCCTGCGGGCTGGCCGTGCCACAGAAGCTGCGGTTGGGGGGGCAGGGGGGCAGCTACAGCCTCACGGGCTCCGTACGCGGGAGTGCCCCAGAACTCTCCAGAGCGCAGCTGGACTGTGAGAAGCAATACCTCGTCTCACGTTGTTATCCGTGCCCATGGTTCTAACCCTGGGTAATCATGCCCAGGATTCCTGGGGGTTCTCGAGAAAAACACTCAGATGCCTGGGCCCTAACTTTAGACCTATGGACCCCAAATGTCTGCAGCTGAGGCCTGGGCTTCTGTGGTTTGAACACCTTCCCAGGGGATTCTGCTATGTGGCTGCCTGAGAAAACCACAAGGTTTCTTTGTCCCCAGTGAACACAAGTCCTTAGTCAGTCAACCTGTGGGGAGCCTGGGTGTGTTACCAGACCAGGGAATGCACAGCTCCTGGGGGGCTGGCCAAGGTGCAAGCGCACCTCCTTCCTGAGCCATGCCCACCCTCCCTCCCTCTCCTGAGGTGGGAACTTAGCTCAGCCCTTCACCTTCCTTTCTTGCGTGAGGCCAGACTCGGGCCCTGGCTGAGCCAGAGGCTTTCATGCCCGGGATCTCGTTCCATCCCCAAATCCTCCCTAAGCCTCTGAGAAGGTACCCACCTCACCGGGGAGGTGGCAGCTAAGAGCTCTCAAACCCTGGTGCCATCACCAGGGGGGAATGTCATGTCTGTTCCACGTGCTCCAATTCCCCCCCTCTGCAAAATGGCCATAAAGGTCCTTATCACACAGCATTAAATGAGAGGATTCAATAAGGAAAAATAAGCAAAACTCTTAGCATGTCTGGCACACTCAACAAATGGCAAATGTTATCATTACATCACTCACCGAGCCCTGGAGCTCAGAGGAGGAAGCTACATGGGGTCACAGAGCTGGTGGCATCCAGGCAAATGTCTATGGAGCAGGACAGAAGGACCAAGGCTGTCCGAGTCCTACATCCACCTCAGGCACCACGTGTGAAAAGTCAGGCCCTCTCTGCACCAGTGGGGATTTTTCCAGTGAAAATGAAAGCATCGCTGACCAGCTCAATGTCACTTCCTCCTGGGAGGCACACCACCCCTCACTATCTCAAATGCCCAAGATACTCTTGAGTCAGCACTGCAACCTCTCAACCCAGAATCCTCCGCTCAAGGGAGCCGTTTGGGGTGAGAGCCCAGATGTTTGGAACATCTCACCCATTTAACGCCCAAGAGCAGCAAAAGCAAGGCTCCAACCAGCACTTGAGGGCTCAGATCACAAAATCCCAGAAGGAAGAGCAGGAAAGAAATTTAAAACCAGTGACTAGGCCAGATGAAAAGCGCCATTTCCGGAGACACGCAGAGAACTGGGGCCAGTGAACTGGGGCTGAGATGAATTAGAGCCTCAACCTGTTGCTTCTGACCAAGGTTCCTAGCCCAAGGCTCTTCCTGTTACCCCAGGATTCTGGAACGCAAGAATTTGTCTTGTTACCCAAGAGGAGCTTGGGAAGCATGGAGTATGGGGTCCTCCTGCCAGGGCTTCTGCTTCAGTGACAGGTGGTGCGGTCGGAGTCTGCTTTCTAAGACTAAGACCCAGAACTGGGTGTGGGTCCTGCTGCCTCTGTTTAGATGCAGTTGTGGCTGAAGCTAGGATGGTGGGAAGCGAAAATATCTGCCCCAGAAATAACTGCTAACACCTCCCCACTCCCCACAAAGCATATGATGATTTATACCAAGTAAACAGAAAAGAAGGCAGATTTCATTAATCTTAATAAATGGGGAGTGCCTTGGGAGAGGAAGGCATTGGTAAAAAAAAAAAATGTTGTGCATCTACTTGTAAGATTGCATTAAACATTAAACTAAGCACAGTCTATTTAAAGTGCTGCTTTTGGATCTAAACTTAAGTAGCACTGTTAAAACCTGTGGCATAGCAGTGTATCTTATTCAAAGTTTAATTAGATTTTGGAACTAGCTACAAATACGCAATTATGCAGTTTTGCTGGAATCTGGAGGGCTGGTGAAATTAAAGAAGGATAAGAACCTTCTGTACCAGGGCCTCAGATGGGCTGAACGAAGATCAGGTTTAACAGAACACTCTTCTTGTCCTATTAATATTTTATGACACTAACGGCCAACATTTACGGAGTGCTTACTTGGTGCTAAGCCACTGCATACATTTTCTCATCTAGACTTCAGAACAGCCCTAAAATCTCCTTTAGTGCTACAGGTTATAAACCCAAGGCTCAGATGGGGCCGGGAGCCTCCTCTAGTGCATGACGGGGTCCAGATGTAGACCAGGCGGTGGGCTCCAGGCCCCGCTCTCTGACCCGCTGGAATCTGCGCCAGGTTGGCATTCAAAGTGATTTTAAGATTCAGTCAGGCTCCAACCATATTTATACTATACCTCCAACAAAGCAAACGCAAGGGCTGAGCAGCTCTTTGGGGCCTCGCTAAACAAATGGAATAATGTAGAACAACTGTCAGAATGGAGTGTAATCAGCTTCCAGTATTAGTAGGTGAATGGGTATCTCCAAGAGGCTTCAGAGGCCCCGCAAGCAGTGCCTTCTCTTCAATATTTGAAATACTCCCTCCACTTGGTACGGCTTATTAACAGACCAGGGGGGCTCTGGTTGTCAATTAACAATGTGAAGTTGGGCTCAAAAGTCAATGGTATAAAATTTCAGTTATGCAAGGTAAGTTCTAGAAACCTATTGCACAATGTTGTGCCTACAGGTAAGAATGCTGTCTTGCATGCTTAAGTAACTCTGGTAAGAGGGTAGCTCTTGTGTTAATCGTTTTTACCACAATACGATTTTTAAAAGAGAAAAAAGTCTAAATGACTTGCTGAGGCCCGTTATGGTAAGAGCAATTTTATTTTCCCCTCCATGTGCTCCTAGGAGGGACCACGTCTAAAGAGGTTAAAGGCTGACACCATGGTGTGCTTACGACTTATCCTGGCAAAGACGTAAGCATCTGCTAAAAATCACCACCTATTGTCTTACCTCTGACACTGCCAAGGGATGTGACACTTACCCGCAGAAAGCCAGAAAGGCAGACTGACATCCAGTTGGTGAGGAGTTTTTCGACCACAGACTCTGTGCGTCTGAGCATGAGTTTAGGCTGCATGTTACTGGACTGTTCCATCAGGTCCCTGGTCAGCACCTCCAGGATGCTGGTCAGGTAGACCAGCTTGGTTTGCAGTGCAATGGTCAAGAAGGAGGCAAACAGACACCTGTTTAAAAATAGAGCCCTGGTTACACTACTCAAGACATTGAAACAATCTAACTGTCCATCAGCAGATGAATGGATAAGGAAAATGTGGTATATGTGCACATGTGTGTGTGCATGCACATTTGCACATGCACACACACACACACACACACACACACACACACACACACCAGAATACTGTTCAGCCATACAAGAGAAAGAAATCTTGCCATTTGTGACAACATGGATGGACCTTGAGGGCAGGACGCTAAGCAAAAAAGCCAAAAAAAGACAAATACTGTATGGCCTCACTTATATGTGGATTCTAAAAGACAGGAAAGCAATCAAGCTCATGGAGAAAGAGATCAGATTTGTGGTCACCAGAGGTGGGGGGTGGGGGGGCATTGGAGAAAGGTGAACAGAATATATAAACTTCCAGTGATAAGCTAAGTACATGCTAGGGATGTAATTAATGTACAACATGGTGACTTACAGTTAACACTGCTGTGTAATTTGGAAGTTCTAAGAAAGTGAACCCTAAAAGTTCATTTTTTTTCCTTCTTTTTGTATCTGTATGAGATGACAGATGCTAACTCAACTCATTGTAGTCATCATTTTGCAGTTCACGTAAGACGGTTCATTATGCTGTACACCTTAAACTTATACAGTGCTGTGTGCCAACTCCATCTCAAGAATACAGAGAGAGGATGGGACGCCTGGGTGGCTCAGTGGTTGAGCGTCTGCCTTTGGCTCAGGGCGTGATCCCTGGGTTCCGGAATTGATTCCTGCATCGGGCTCCTCATGGGGAGCCTGCTTCTCCCCCTGCCTGTGTCTCTGCCTCTCTGTCTTTCATGAATAAACAAATAAAACCTTAAAAAAAAAATAAGAAAAAAGAAAACAGAGAAAGAGAAAAAAAAAAAAGAAGAAGAAGATCTACAGATGACAAAGCAGCACATAAAAAGGAGCCTTGGTTAATGAGGTTAACTACCAGCTGTGGCTAGGCTGGATGCGATGGTAGTTTCCACGGAAGCTAAGGGGCAATGGGCGCTGTCCTGTGGGTACTTGGTTTTTTGGTCGTTTCTTTTTAATGCCTTCAGTCAACCACCCTTGTCCTTGATCCATGAAAACCATGCACTGACATGACCCCAGGACACTGTCTGTGTTTTCAGTTCTTAACTTTAAACTAGAGTGGTAAACAAGAAGTGAATGTTTTTCCCAAATTTTTAGAGGTGTTTTAAAAATAGAAAATAGCACTTCTGCTTTTTTGATTCAGGATTCATGTTTTGTTTCTTGGTGTTGGGGTTTTTTAGGGTTTTTTTGTGGGGGAGGAGTGTATGTGAGTATGCATTGGGGTTGCGTGATCTGAAATGGAGCTATTGTGACTTCATGATCCTCTCGATCAGATAGCCTCTGGATAAATCCACGTTTTCAAACGATGTGGATACCAAGTTCAGGTTGTGGTTTGGAAATAAAAATAAATTGACTAATACCTGTCCTTCACTGAAAAGTTCTTCTGCTTTTCAAGGGTGTGGATGACAGTAACAAGGAAACTTTTATTACAAATCAGGGCATCCAAAGCTGTGAGACTTTCATTCTTGTCAGTGGCATCTCTGTTCTGGAAAAAATAAATGAATATAATATAAAATATAATATAATATAATATAATATAATATAATATAATATAATATATATAATATAATATAGTATAATATTAGAAACTTAAAATTAGAAGGTAGATCCACAATGGGTTTTCCAAGACAATGAATTATTTAATACTGAATCCATGATTCCAAAAAGCTCACAAAAATTCAATAATGGAGATGATGATGAGGAGGAGGACACTATGAAAGTCAGGCAGTCATGGACTAAAAATGAAAACTTAGAGACTTACATGCATATCTTCGGTGAAGATGTGTGTGAAGCCACCTGACTGAGAGGAAGGAGACACTTTCATTATTCATAACATCCAAAGGAAATGAATAGAGTATTTTTGTTACAATACCCAAGTCCGTTTTAATAAAGTAGAGACACTGTTTGCTAATCTGAAGAGCCCCTGGGCTTCTGTTCATTTTACATCCTCTAATACATAATAAATAATTATTCAGCTCTCAAGAAGCACTGGTGAATTCTGAAAGCCTCTAAGATGAATCATTATCTTTGCATCAGTCCCGTTTTTGGTAGAGGAAGGCATCTCACACTTTCAAAGAACGGACTCAAAAGTGAAAGAAGCAGTGAAGATGATTATGCAAGTGGGTAGACCACTCCTCAAGCAGTTAGCCTTCTAGGGTAAATACTGAGGTGTCTCCATAACTTTTTATAGGTCTTAGCTTATAGGTCATAGCATCCACTCACTCCAGAGACAATGAAGAGGGGGTGAGCAAAGTGGTTAAAAAAGAAAAAAAAAAAAAAGGTAGAATCTGGAACCAAATTACTTGGATTTTCAGTTCCACTTTTATCTTTGGACAAGTCATGTAATCCCTCTGTGCCTGACTTTGCTCATCTGCAAAATGGGGACACTACTGAGTCCTGCCTACTAGGTTTGGTGTGAAAAAAAAAAACAAAGAGTGCACCGTAAGATCCGTGTCAACTACGTTTATTGCTTTTATCAGTAATTTATGGCAAACAAGATCACAGTGCTATTGTTCTGCTGGTTTCTACAACTATTTTTATCTGCTATCCTATGTTGCTCCTGGATATGAACTTTTCCATTTGACTTTCCTTTTTTTCATGTATCATAAGTCTTCTTGGAATTAAAGGATTAAATTTTAAAAGCATGCTGAATAATGCTTTAAATGAGTCAACAGAATGAAAATACAAACTTGAACATTCAGGTTTTCCTCTTCCTCTTTTTTGGGGGTAATATTTGAAACTTTAGGCTATTTTTATACCTCATTAAAGTAAATTTCTTCTGCAGAGAATTTTTTGCTTTATAGTTTCAAATTTGTTAGCCTAAGCAGAAGACCTCAAACTATTTTGGTCATACTCTCCCTTAGTAATATACAGAAAAATCACATCCTGGGTTTCCATTTTCTAGCTCATAACATTTTTCTGCTGAACCAACTTTCTTTTTTTTTTTAACCAACTTTCTATGGACAGTTTAAACAGATGGATTCCTGACCCCAAATAAGGAAATGCTATGATGGCTCCCCATATTCTAAGGCTCCTTTCCCCTTTCATTTAAATTTCTCTCTTCTAGAAGGTAGGATGCACTGCTCACCCTCATTTCTTCTGTTTTCAGCAAAACAAAGCAGCTGCTACCATGAAAAGGAAGGCTTTGGAAAGCCAAAAGCCAACCAGCAGGGCACAGAGCCAGGAAGTGGCATTACCTTGGCCATTGTGAACTGACAATTTTCTCTGGTTCTGCAGACTGCTGTCTGGGAGGTGGTGACCACTCAAGTTCTCAATCTACCACCCAACCTCCAGGCCAAGAGGATGTGGCCCCTGATCCATCCGTAAAGGGCCTAATTGACACAAGGACGTATCTGCAGCCTAGAATATGTTTCAACTAGTGCTGTCATCATGGAATATGCTCCTCCGTCCTCTATATCTTCTAGTATAAATTTGATTTTCACTGAGGTCTTGATAGGGTTCTGATCATTATGCTTATTTTTCTCGGTCCTCTCCCTTTAATGATTCCTCCTGGCTTTGGTTTTCCAGGTTTTCCCAGTCACTGTTTGAGATCATATATAAGCCTGAGTTTTTTAGGGTTTGGTTGTTTTTTTTTTTTTTTTTTTTTAAGATTTTATTTATTTATTCATGAGAGACACACAGAGAGAGGGGCAGAGACACAGGCAGAGGGAGAAGCAGGCTTCCTGTGGGGAGCCCGATGAGGCACTGGATCCCAAGTACCCGGGATCACGCCCTGAGCCAAAGGCAGATGCTCAACTGCTGAGCCACCCAGCCATCCCTAAGCTTGAGTTAAATCAGTTTGGCTCCTTGCAACTACAGTTGACCCTTGAACAATGCAGGGGTTACGGACAGTCAAATCTCTGCACCCTCTGCAGACGGTCACCCTCTGACCCTCTGCACAGTCAAAAATCTGCATGTAACTTTTCTCCAAAGCATAACTACAAATATATTGCCTACTGCTCACCTGAGGCCTTACCCATGAACACATATTCTGTATGTTTTCTGTATCATATCCTGTATTCTTACAATAAAGTAAGCTAGAGAAAAGAAGATGTTATTAAGAAAATCACAGGGGACGGAACATACATTTACAGGACTGTCCTGTTTTACTGAAAAAAAATCTGTGTATAAATGGACTCATACAGTTCAAACTCATGTTGTCCAAGGGTCAACTGTAACTCTCTTCTAAAATAATAAGCATTTTTTCTGGGATTTTTTTCCCCTTCAAAACACTCAACTTGCAATACTGTCTTTTGCATTCATCCCTTATCTTGCTCTTGATTACTGACTTTAGAAGATAGGACAATGTCTTTTTTTTTTTTTTTTTTGATAGGACAATTTCTTTTGCAGACCACAGATTACTCTCCTCAGCACTCAAGGGCAATCATTAACTGTAAAAGCCTACACAATCCTCATGTTGATGGTAGAAATCTCTGTTGTTTTATTGCTATTAAATTCTTAATGGGGATCTCAAATAGCTGGGAAATAGGACTCCTGATGTCCTGCATAGTCATCCTGATTCAGGGAACTGACCTCCCTCCCTAGGTGTTGTTCTGCCGTAGAAATGGATGGATGAGGTGGCAAATACAAGTCTTTGTGCCTGGTACTCTTGGAGGAGAAGTTTTAAAAAAGTATATTGTACAACCACAAAAAAACCTGAAATCTCACTTATAGCCTTCTTGATTTACAACCATAAGGCTTGCACCAAGAAAAAAAAAATATGGTGGGTGTTTTATGGAGGTATCTCAACCTCCGGACACAGCATCACATATCATGGTGTCTGCTTCTAGAATGATAGAGAAACTGGAAATTGCTTACTGCATGTGTCTGAGTTTCTGAACTCTGGGCTTCTGGCCCAATGTAGCCGAGAAGCTTCTGGTAAAGTGATAGAAGCTCTATTTTTTGGCCTGGCTTTGCTTAGAAGTCTAGATTTAAATATGATCATCTGTGTTGATGTTCCAGAGGTTGGGCCCCACTGTGGTCACTAGTTTTGGACAAAAAAAAAAAAGAGCAGCATGGTGAAGCAGAGGCATCAGGATGTGGAGGTGACGACAGGTGGATGGGTGTACTTGGGAGTGTCAGGGAGGAAGGGGGAGTGAGTGGGGGAGAAGATGAGGCGTTACAACAGAGACCGGAAACCCAAAGGGTTAAAGTAGACTACTCCTTGGAGTCCTAGAATGGATTAATCAATCATTTTGTGCAGCTTTTTTTTTTTTACTAAATGGGTATGATATGGAC
Source organism: Canis lupus dingo (assembly GCF_003254725.2). NCBI lineage: Eukaryota > Metazoa > Chordata > Mammalia > Carnivora > Canidae > Canis > Canis lupus. Next base: position 34,404,008 of record NC_064257.1, on the reverse strand, counting down.
TGATCAGCAGAAGAATAACTGCTGGAGAGAACCATAAAAACTTGACATTGCTAAAAATGCCTGCTATCAACTCAAATTCTACACATGTGTCTTTCCCTCTCTCTCATCCCATAGTACTTTTCATTTCCAATTGAGGAGTAATAGTGAATAATCTAGTAGCTGCAATGGAAGTCATGCAGATAAACACAACAAATTGGCCAGCCCACAATTTATTGATTTTTAAATAAACCAGCTTGCTTCCCAGCTACAATTCAGCTCTAAACAAGTAGTAAAATAAAACAAAAGGCATCATTCTGAACTTCTGTCCCTCCTAGGTTTTTGTTACTGGACAAAGAATAATTGCCAGTGACCCATCACAGCGTTATACCCTGATGAATCCAATTAATAATTACCCTCCTCCCTGCTCAGCTCAAATTTAAATGAGTATTTCCTACCAAGCACATCATCTACGGCTGCCTTGGAAGCCAACACCCGTTTTGAGGATAGCAACAAGCACCTTCATTATTATTCAAGACTCAACCTTAGGAATATGATCAATGATCTTTTACCTCGGGGAAGAAAGTTCTCAGAGCAAAATGTTTGTAGTCAAGGAAGGGAACAGTTCCAAAACTATCAACCACATCCAATTTATCCATCTGCAGCTCGGCAAAGCCTGCAAAACAGAATCCCAAGAGCAATATTTTAACTCAACAAACAATGGATAAGATCTTCTGCTGTTTTGTCTAACACGGAGTATGACCTTGGTTTTCATTAAAGAAGAAACAATGGATAATTACTTGGTTGGCTGCAGAGCAGAGCTGAAATAAACACAGAGCCAGGCCTAGACCCCACCGCTCAGATGTCTTCTGTTATACGAACAGTTCTCATTACTGCGGCCAGCTCCATTTAAGGCGGGGGGGAGGGGAGCAGAGGAGACCATAAAGAAGGCTTGTTTTTCAACACATAAAATTTTGGAGCCTACCATCGCGTATCTCTTTCCGGAGCTCACTCTCCAGGAGCTCCAGCTGTTGGCTCTGTTTGCGGCTCAGCTCCTTTGATTTGTGCCTGGTTACCCCCACGGCCGCTGAGGAGACAGAGATCCGGCATCAGATTGACATGTTAACTTCAAAAACAAAAAAGGAAAACGAAGCCAATCTTGACATTTCTTTTACAGAGAGAGAGAGAGAGAGAGAGAGAGAGAGATGGGGGGGGTGGGGGAGAGAAGAAAAAAGAAAAGAAAAGAAAAGAAAAGAAAAGAAAAGAAAAGAAAAGAAAGAAGAAAGAAAGAAAGAAAGAAAGAAAGAAAGAAAGAAAGAAAGAACGAACGAACAGCCTTTAAGAGGTGGAATTTATCAGAGGAAACATTCCCAGTGAGGGATCATTCAGAAGAGGAAGATGCCCAAGTACAGCAGGAAAACAAAAATCCACCCACCTTAAAAGCAAAAACTAAATCAAATAACCTCCACTTGTAACCAAAGATCCCAGCTGGCTGAAAAGTAATGAAATAAGCCCCATCTCCCTACAGCCACAGGCCACTGATATTGTTCCATTCTTTTTTTATTGTTCTAAACATCCCAGGAGAAATAAAGTCAAGCCGCAATTGCAGAAGGAAACCACAGATCCACGGCCAGCAACGCAAGCCAGACTTGTGTAGATCGAGTTGGGCAATGCAGGGAGCGATCCACCCTGAGCCCTGGGATCTGGGACATTGCTTCTCTCTTCTAACTGTGCTGTCAAGACAGTGCACTGAACGGGGTTGGTATCCGGTTACCATCCCTGCTCTGCCAATTACTCGCTGTGTGATGTCCAGTGAGCTCCTTAGCTTCTCTGTGCCTGGCTGCCTTGTCTGTCAAAGTGCCCACCTCACTGTGATTGCAAGAAGAGGGGGCTGCAAGAAGTAAGCCACAGGAAGCATTCAGAAGTTGTGTTGTTTTTTTTTAAAGAATACTCAACAATTGTCAACTGCATTATTATCTGGAAAAGCCTCCCTCCCTTAACAGAACCTGTGTGCTAAAAGGACCCACTACCAATAGATATGAATGATCCTGGAGGAAACAAAACCCAATACAGTTCTTCACGGGACCACTTCACAAAGTCAACAGTCTTAACCATAATATGCACTGTGCATCTTCAAAAAGGATGGGGCACACAGTGATTTCCACATTTTTGTGACCACAGAACCCCTTTTTCCAGGAGCGTGACTTTGGGTTATTTGCACTTCAGGCTGCACTGGCTCATTGCAAGCAAGGGTTGCTGGGCAGCCACGTCTATCGAGCCATGGAGTTTTTTATGGCTGACATTTCCAGGGGAAGCCATGGTAGGTTTTGTAGGTGGCAAGCCTAGGTCCGGTATGTTTTGTGTTTTCATTCATGATGTGACCGACAGGCTAAAATATTTATACATTCTACACTTGCTCAAGCTGCTGGCGACAGGTGCTGCCCTGCAATCGCGGCAAGAAGGGGATGAGAATTTTAAAGGGCTTTGCAGATACCGATGAAGCCAAAGCCACGTGTCAACCTGAGCCCACTTCACCGTACAGAGCATAAACAATCTCGACGACAAAGTGAGGGGAGGGCAGTGGTGAATCGCACGATGCACAGGAAGAGAGCAGAGGTTTCTAGTAAGCTGCAAAGCGGAGATGACTCCATGGTGAGACTGGTGTCTACAGCTGCTTAACACTAGCGGATTCTCAAAACAGCTCAGCATTTAGAATGTATAAGTAATCTTCTTACTCGAAGCCAGCACCAGCCAGGACTTTATTAAAATAACAAGCCCCATTCTGGATTCCAGATGGAGAACATGAGGAGAAGCCCAAGAAAATACCTGAAATGATCATCAACAGGGCAAAACAGGGCCTCTGCACAATGAATCCACCCCACTGGGCCAGTCAGTCACACACAGAATATCTTTCCCTCACTGGACAGAGAACCAGCCAGGAGAAAGGGCCAGGCCTTCACTCATCCTCTCCAGCGCCAGAAGCTTGTGCAGTTATCAGCAACACAACGAGTGCCCAGTGAACACAAGGTAAATGGATGCAGGGATGGATGAACCAGCTCAGAACCACGTCACATGCTCAATGGCTATAGGGACCAGTACACAGCTGAGTCGCGTGGCCCAGGTGCAGACAGCAGGGAGTGGTAGGCACTGTGGCAAAGCCCCAGGGACCCGCATGGCCCCTCCCCGCCAAGGTGTCACTGCTACTCAGCTCCAGTAAACCCATGCTAGGGAACAGTGGAGATCCAACAATCTAGATCTTTCAGATTTTCAAGAGGTATTTCAAAAAATGTGAATTAATAATTTCTTTTTAATTGAAGTACAGCTGACACAAATGTTACATAGGTGAATCACTTAATTTTAAAATGCTGTCAACCATTTCACCATCTAAAAAAAATGCTGTGTGGGCCAAATGAAACAGATTGGTGGGACACATTCAGCCAGCAAGCAACCACCCTGGGATCGCCGTGCCTGGATGAGCCTTGGGATATTTTAATAGATGGTACAGATCACACTTCTCAGACATGGTTCTGCCAGGAAAAGCAGAGCTGGGATGGGAGCAGGGGTGTTTGGTGAGGTGAGAAAACAGCAGGAGATGACCAGATCTTGAAAGTCCAAAATGCCAGAGGAATTCTGAAGGGAAAACGTAAATGGGACATTTGTCATCATGATTCACAGCATTGGGGAAGTAACGTGGACTATATTTCTCCAGTACCAAGATGCCATCTTTGTACTGATGAGGCATCCTAAAAAATGTTTGAAAGTCCTCAATGTGTACCTATTTATTCCTTTCCCAAAGTTGTGATTTGGGTTTTCTTCCATTAATACTTAATTGAAGCAAACATCCCCGGCAAGCTGAGAGTCTGCCTGCCTGACAAGAGGCCCCAGGGAATAATTTCTCTGACAAAAATCAAACGGGGCACTTACCAAAGATGACAATAACCAGCAAGACGGGAAGCACAATCAGAAAATACCAAGTGGTAGGAACTGTTTCCTGCTCTACGTAGAGCTCCAAGTTTCCCAATTTAACCTAATGGGAAAGAGTGTCATTAGACTCCATTGAGTTGGGCACCATACTTATGTACACACTTGTTCCTCAACATCTTCCCCAAGATACAAAAAAAAAAAAAAAAAAAAAGTGACAAGCTAGGTAGGATATATGAATTCCAGTCCTACTTTGGACAGATTGGCTATGTGATCTTGAGCATATCGAGAACATTCACTGTGCCTCAGTTTCCAGTTATGTCAGTTGAGGTGCACTGGTGTATAGACCTGGAAATTTTAGAATGGAGTCCTCTATGCCCTATGGGTTTAACTCCGCCATCCCATTCTTAGCTGCCTCGTCTCTAAAGTGGAATGTGGATAGTGCCTCTTGGCAAGGTTGTCATAAAGACTAGATACACTTCATCATTTGAGTGAGTAGGCTCACAGCAGTCCTGCCCAAGACTCCCCAGTGGCTTCCCAGAGCTCAAAGCCAAGCCCTTGTGGACCAAGCCAAGCAATGGTCCACAAGTTCCTAATGATCTGTTCCCTCTCACTGCTCCCTCCACGAACTCTCCAGCCTCCTTGAATATGTCCCCTTGCACCCTCTGCTCCAGCCACACTGGTCTTCTAGTGGTCCCTCCAACGCACCAGGCAGGCTCCTGACTCAAGACCTTTGCAACCTGCAGTTCCCTCTATTTAGAACTCTCTACCTCAGAGAGCCCCCGGTTCATTCCCTCTCTTCCTTGGGGTCCGTACTCAAAAGTCCTTTTTTACAGAGAGACCTTCCCTGCCTACCACCATCCAACTTGCAGTGCTGCCTGCCCTCTGCTTCATTTTTCTCTGTGGTGAGTACCACCCCCTAACACATTTCTAATTTGCTTTCTTCATCCCCACAAAGGCAGAAACTGGGGTCTGTTTTCTTCTCCACTCTGTTCCCATCACAGAATAAGCACTCAGGGACCATTTCACTAATAAAGATGGCTAGAGTTTCCCCCCCCAACCAACGTGACCGGTGGGAGTGCTTGTGAGTTCAGTGGTCATTACTGATTTGATGATAATTAGTACCCTCTTTACTGTACAGATGGACAATGGGAGGCTCAGCAAAGCCAAGTGACTTACCTAAGGCCCCGCAGCTATTAGCTCAAGCAGCTGGGACATGACCATGGTTTTTTTTTTTTTTTTTTTTTTTTTTTTGGTCTTCCAGTCTGATATTCTTTCTTCTTGACCTTTATTCAATATTTATGACTACAGATCATAAAACATTTTTTTGGGGGGTATAGACTGTGGAGAGCCTCATATGGCATGAACACCATAAAGAAAGACTTCTAATATGTTTCCTTTCCCAAGGGTCTCACATCTTTATTGTGGGACATAAATATATCTGTGATGGGACCCTCCAACGTGTCGGGAAAAGATGAATTGTGGCAAGTAGGACTCCATGATGGAGGGAGCAGCCCTCGACCCATAGATTATCTGGTCTTCATTCGAATCTACTGCTACTGAGTGTGCTGGGTTTCTGCTAAGACATGTCACCTCCACAGTTGGGAGAAGAATGACAGCTCGTTCGTCAGTGGTCTGGAGATTCTGCTTGCAGATGCTACAGTCTAAATGTATGTCTAGAACAAAAGCTATCAAGACTCATTAGTATTGGAGACAATGGCATGTTCAATGCTTTGACATTCGAATAGGCACATGGACGGAGGCTGCCAGCTATTTTGGAGGAATTATGCTTGTGCTTGCAATAGCAGCTTTGTTTATCTGCTATTTAAGGTGAAGATCTAAAGATCCATGACAGATGCCACTCTGGCTTTGGAGTAGCTTGAGGAAGTGACCCCAAATAAGGTAAAACCAACAGGTGGGCCTGTCAGGTGACTTACACGAACTTTCTTGGAAGAGGTGTCAATGCTGTTTGCATTAGTGATGCCTTTAATTTTGCAAAGGATGATGGTGAGATCTTGATTTCTAGTGATGTTTTCAAAACTGCAATTTAATTGCTCATTTTCCCCATGGAAGAGGGTGATTTCAATGTCTGTCTTGGAGATGTTGAACTCATCGTTTTCTTTCTACGAAGAATGAAGAGGAGATGGAGGAATCAGGGCACATGGGGGAACCCACAGACCCCAGCACACCTTGCCCGGCAAGGCGGGATCGGGGCGCTGGGGCAGGACATGTCCCAGCGGAAGTAAGGGAGAAACGTACTTGGATTTTCACTTCCAATTCTGTGTCCCCCTCGGGTTCGACCCGACACCCTGTGAACCTGGGGTCCTCCAGATACTGCAAGCTTCCGCACTCCAAGTAGGTCTCCTGGACTCTGAGCTTCACAGTGACGTTTGTACGTGCTTTCAAGCTCTTTAAACTGGGAGCTAGAAACCTGCAGGAAGTCGCCATACAATATTCAGAGACCTGGGGGAGGAGAAAAGAGCATTTTTAACAACTTCATCAGCCAGTCCCAGTCCTGCGACTGAAGAGCGAGGCGACAACTGAACTCTGTGCTTCCAACTTGTCATCTGAGAATTCGGGGTAGTGATGTCACCTCCCCTTACAGGGCGGAATTAACCTGAAATCAAACTCAATGAGCCAAGGGCTCATTAAATGAAATGGGGGCTAAATTAAATGAGATTACATGTGCAGAAAAGCTTAGAACAGTGCCTGGCACATAGTAAGCACTCAGCGAACGCTAGCTGGTATCACTGCAAACACCGCCAGCTATCAAGAGCAGCCCGCGCTCATGCAAGGCAGACAGGGTGCACAGAGAGAAGCAGCCTAGGGGAAGAGGAGGACTTGGCACCAGCAACTTTACAGGGCCTGTGTGTCCTGCGAGGCCTCAGGGTAGGTTGGGGTACGTGGGCAAGGAGGGGACCATCCCCTAGGGAGGCTGCAGGGACCCACACACTGCTGGCCGCATCCCTCCTGCAGTGCTTAGCACAAGTCACTGACCACAAGTGAGGAAACAGTTTTGCGGGCCTGACCTGAAATCAGGGTAACAAAAGCAAAAGGGACAATGTGGCCCCCATGCAAATGCAGAGCATGAAGGCTGGGAAGAGTACAGAAAGAGTGACCTGCTTTATAGGTTTATTATTATTATTTTTTAAAGATTTTATTTATTTATTTATTTATTTATTTATTTATTTATTTATTTATTTATTTGAGACACAGAGAGGCAGAGACATAGGCAGAGGGAGAAGCAGGCTCCCCACAGGAAGCCCGATGCAAGACTCGATCCCAGGACCCCGGGATCACACCCCGAGCCAAAGGCAGATGCTCAACTGCTGAGCCACCCAGGTGTCCCTTTACAGGTTTATTTATAAAAAACATAAATACTGTCATCTTTAGAGGTACAGAGAAATGGGGCAAAGAAAGCTGCTGGAAAAGAGGAAGTTGACAAAGGTCCTAAGGAAGAGCAATAAGGGGTAGCTGACTGACTCAGTCTGTGGACCATGTGACTCCTGATCACAGGGCTGAGAGTTTGAGCCCCATGTTGGGTATGGATTGCTTAAAGAGAAAAATCTCAAAAAAAAAAAAAAGAAGAGCAATACAAATCGTGGAAAGAAATTTGTCAGGTAGGGAGTTTACCTGTTCTTTTAGTTTCTAATATCAGACTTGAAAAGAAAGGGTGGCGGGAGGTGCCTTGGTGGTTCAGCTAGTTGAGCATCTGACTCTTGATTTCAGCTGGGGTCATGGTCCTGGGGTTGTGGGATCGAGCCCTGTGCGGGGCTCCACACTCAGTATGGAGTCTGATTGGGGTGCTCTCCCTCTCCCTCTGCCCAGGACCCCTGTGTGTGTGTGTGTGTGTGTGTGTGTGTGTGTGTGCGCACGCACGCGCGCGCGGGCTTTCTTCCCACCCCCGCCCTCTCAAATATATCTTAAAAAAAAAAGAAAAAAGAGAGGGTAGGATGAGGCCATAGGTGGGAAGATCTGACACAAACAAAATCTACTTCCTTCTTAACAAACCTTCCCCAGCCCTGGATCTCTCGTTCTCATTTCTGGTGAGGTGAAGAACCAAACAAACCTCCCTGTCCTCACATTGCAGAGATGTGGCCTGGAATCAGACACAAGGTAAGGTGTAGAACTGGCTCTGGGTGCGGCAGGAGGCAGATGTGTGTGTGACAAGGCTGTAAGGATGACTCAGGAAGGCCGCCTGGACCTAGGCCCCGAGCCCACACCGGTCCCGAGCATGGTGAATGGGGAGAGCGTTCGTGAAGCATTTAGAAGTGCATTCAGGAGGCCCCAACCTGCATCGGAAATCCATCATTTTGTGTGATGAGGCCCTTCTTGGACTCCTACCAGTGTTAACAGGGTGCTGGAGGCCAGAACCCTGTGTGGGGAAGTGCAAGGTAAGAGGAGGCCAGGTCCGAAGGAAAGGGCAAAAGGATGTGACAAGATTTCTGGGATGTGGGCAGGGCACTGGGCCTCTGACCCACAGCTCTGTTGGCACAATGGCAACACCACCACCAGCCTGCACAAGACCGCTCTTCTTGTTGGCATCTCCCCTTCACCCCTCACAGGGCATCTTCGCGTGTACTCCTAAACATCGGCTCCTTACAGTGCCTCCCTACAAAGCCCACCCGGAGAAAACGGCAGGCCTGCCATACCCAGCTCACTCCTCTCTCCTCCGTGCCATGATTGGAAACGCTCCACCACAAAGAGAGAGTCTTATTATCTCCATGATAGCCCAGATGGTGGATATCACCCAACAGGTAGACGCTTGTAATATCACAAAGGCACAGAAATAAAAGATATTCCCCAAGAGATGTTAGCGTGATGAAAACAAAATCATCCTTGAAAATTACTATTATTACAAGGTAGCTGAAGACTTACATTTATGTTTCCTTTTAACTCGTGTGAAATGATTAAGTTGTCAATTACGTCAAAATTTCTGCCTATGATGGTTATATTTTGACCACCACTGCAAAGAAAAAAAAAATTAACAATAGGAGTTTCATAGTAAAGATACAGGCATTTTTCATCTATGAACAAAGCTATCACTTTATCCACACTTAATATGAAACTCAGTTACGTTAGAGAGCCAAGTAATACATTTTAACTTAAAAGGCGGGATCCCTGGGTGGCGCAGCGATTTAGTGCCTGCCTTTGGCCCAGGGCGCGATCCTGGAGACCCGGGATCGAATCCCACGTCAGGCTCCCAGTGCATGGAGCCTGCTTCTCCCTCTGCCTCTCTCTCTCCCTCTCTCTCTCTCACTGTGTGCCTATCATAAATAAATTAAAAAAAAAAAAAAAAAAAGGCAGGACAGTTCTACAAGTTTTTTAACGATACCGGCCACAAAATGTATAGTTTTTAAGATACATAAATATAAAAATTCGGGTCAGATCCTGTTTTAATTCTAGGAAAATGCCCAAATTCTTTCACAGAATTTTGAGTTTTGTTGTGTCATGTTGCCACATATAATCAGATCATCAGCTATACCCCAAAAAGGTTTCACTAAACAGAATTTTGTTTGATTGCTGTTTAATCTATATTAAGACACTTCAATCTAACAATTTTCAAAATCAAACTCCCAACCTACCAATTATACTTTATTTAGGGAGATGGGGAACATTTTGGACAAGGTAAAATTATAAATGGCATTAAAACTATAAATTCCCATTTGGTAGGCCATATAAATAACAGCTACGTTCTCTCTCTCTCCAAAACCAAGCCAAATGATTTCACATATTCTCAGCACATAATCGCTTATAAGCAAAGTGGTCATTAGATGTGAAATAAACAGCTGTCCACAGCTCTGGCTGCCCTCATCTCCCCATTCATGTAGGTCATTCTGGGGGACAGGAGCTGGGGAATGTCAGCTCCGTGCACCAGCCAAGCCCAGGATGACAAGACCGGGAGGTAGGCATGAGCAGGCCAATTTGTGCAGGGCAGAAGGAAGACAACAAGCTCTCAACCAGTCACAAGGGGGAAGGGTCGAGTTGGCCTCATGCCAGCCCATCACTGTTACTAGAAAGTGGAGCCCAGCATGCTCTGCCAACGGTCAGCCTGCAGAGCCCTGTTCTTGCCCGGGGAATAACTCAGAGTCACAGGCCCAGGATATCACAGGTGAGTGGACACTAAGAAGCCTAAAAAATCACTGCGTTGTACACCTGAAACTATGTTATATTGTAGGTCAACTACAGGTCAATAAAAAAATAAAAATAAAGAAGCCTCTTATTTTATAGCAAGGCAGAACACAGTGGTGGTTTACAGCAGGACTGCCTGGGAGCTTACAAGTGGTTTGACTACTCTATGCCTGTTTCCTCTTCTGCCAAAGGAGCTATTCCTTTCATGATGATTAACTGAATTAATAAATGTAACACACAAGGCATGTGGGGAATGCCACGTCAGTGTCTGTTTTTATTTACAGGAAGGATTTATACCCAGAGCCGGGAGCGCAACGCTATAGACTTGGTTTGGAAATTTCAGTATTTTTCATGCCATGGTTAGAGGCAGCACTGTTGAAGTCCTGAGCCCCCAGCTGTGTGGAATGTGACTGTATTTGGAGACAGGGTCTTTACAGAGGTAATTATGATTAAATGAGGTCATTGGGGTGGGCCCTAATCCAGGAATATGACTGGTATCCTTATAAGAAGAGATTAGGACACAGTCACAGAGGGAAGACCATGTGAAGACACAAGGAGAAGACCATCCCTCTATAAGCCCAGAAAAGAGGCCTTGGAAGAAACCAACCCTGACATCTACCTCTGACTTAATCTTAAATAAGAACACCGGACTAGAAGTATTTTTCTTCTTCTTCTTCTATTTTTTTTTTTTTTAAACAAAGGCTCCTCTACATCTACAGTTTCATTTAGACAGTACTTTGAAAATCAGCTTCATGCTGTGTTAGGTGAAATATCTTATTATGAAAATGTCTTTAGGGCTATATTCCAAAATCTGAATGTGAATTTAAATTCAACTAGGCAATTTTTTTTTTAAATATATTGGAGTCATCTGGAAGAGTTTATTTTGGAATGTCAATCTTTCTCACAGGGAGTATCTTTGAAATGTAGCTACTGCTTTTCATTTCCATAGCTTCCAATATTTCCTCGAATTATTCAAAGCAGCTTACTCGAAAGGTTATATAAAATGAAAGCTGTCAAAGAGCAGCTTTGTGTTGTGGGCAGGAGTGAGATGTGGTGCGTGTGTATCAGAAACGTAGGCTGGGGGTAGGTACTGCAACCGAACAAACATTTTAAAAGGCAAAGGATTTATACAATGACAAGAAACCACCGTACAAAGCAAACGTTTTAGCTGTGAGCTTCCTGGCAGCCACAGCTCGTAGTAAAGCAGGATCTGCTCACAGTGTTCACAGTGACAACGGGAAACAGTGGCTGGTTGGGTGTGTGTGTTTTCCAGGAACAAACCCTCAGGGGGGATTCTGTGAGAGGAATTTGCATAGGACTACTATTTCTATATTTATTTGAGTGAAATCCATGATCTGTATGCATATGACCCCTTCCTTTCTTTCATTCATTTTGTTTTGTTTTGTTTTGTTTTGTTTTTTTTAAGGGAAGAAGAAAGAGAGAGAATCTTAAGCAGGTTCCACGCCTGCACAGAACCTGATGTGGGACTCAATCGCACAACCCTGAGATCATGACCCCTCTAAGCACAATGTCAGAGAAATATGAATCTCGAAAGCACCTGATCCAGGTGGTGGCTGGATATATGAGGGAACAGCGCGGCAGAGCAATATATGACAAGGGTCCCACAGATGTACAGTCCCCGCCGTCAAACTGGATACACACATCCTTCATTTCTTTCCGGCTGGATGGTAGAGAGAATTTCATATGGGTGTCGTTCAGCACGTGGCTAACCTGTATCCTAGAAAGGGGCAGAAAAACAACTGGTAAGTGACACAGATCCTTAGCACCACTGACTACTGAACATGACAGCATACAAATTTCACTTGAACTGCAACAGTCCACAAACTATCAGGACAGATGCTGGCAAACTGGTAGTTCATCAGGGGCCACTAGCCACTGTGGGTGTCATCCGGGGCTGGGTTCCTCTTTCTTCTGTACATTTTTATGTTTTCATTTGCATTTCCCTTAGAAGTAGGGAAAGCAGATGTCACCATTGCCCTGAACAAGCCGTAACAGAGAGTGGCACACGTACTGGGGAGTCCTGTTAATTCTGCTGACTCTGAGAATGACACTATCCTTACCTGTCAGAGACGTACACTGAAGTGTGTATGAGCGGAAAGGACGTGGTGTCTGGGATATGCTTTTAAAAGCTCCAGCCACCACCTGCCCCTCCCCTCCAATGACGAAATGAGAGTGGCAACATGTTGGTAAGTTTTGAAGCTGGAGGATGGGTACAGGGAGGTTCACTGTACTCTGTTCTCTTGAGTATATTGGAAATTTCCATCACAAAATTCCAGTCATTTTATAGGATGAATGGACAAAGAAAAGTTCTTTCTCCATTTCCAAAACTTAGAGAAGGAAAAGTAGTTGCAGTAGAAGAGTAGAAGCTCGTCCCAGGCAGACATGGGGACTCTGGCATTCAGAGAGCAGAGAGCCCATGACCAGAGTCTGTGCCGAGAGCCCAGGTGTCTCAGGGTCAATCATCAGAGCCAAGCCACCTCCCAAGGAGCTCGGGACAAGAAATGAGTTGGGACTACCCTGGGTGCTTCCAACATCCACCGCACCTGCCCTCTACACCCCTCAGAGCCCAGAGCAAAGCCTTCTACAATATTCACTCTGTAACCTGCACTTCCTCCATATATAATGTTTACAGTGACCCTCTAAAGCAAAAAAAAAAAAAAAAAAAAAAAAAAAACCACACACAAAAACAAAAAAACATTAAGACTGTGTTGTGCTGAATAATACTCAGGATAATGATGCTACATGTGAATCTACTATTACTACTTAAAGGATAGTACATGATGATTAACGTCAACATACAAGCCCATTAAGTAGCAATAACAGATCCTGACAATAAGGCAAATTCAAAAAGCATCTGAGCCAGTGTGCATTTACACTGCCTCAGATTGACATTCTGAGCTTTATATTCAGAGCCAAGCTCTTAGGAAATTCATCGTAAAATGGCTGATCATTAAAATTCAAACTTGTTTATAACTTTTGGAAGGAGGGAGGCAGAAATGTGGGTCATTCTGCTATTATTCTTGTATTTTTCCCTTCGAAATAATTGGGCATTTGAAAAATGCCATATTAAAAGAGTGTGGGATTACAGCATGAACTCAGATATAGGATTAACTGGGTATTATGTTTACTTCTTGTGAACTTGGGCTCACCGCTCTGATGTGGTTACTGAAATGCTACATGCAGAAAGGCCTCTGAGTCATTTAATTTAATAACTGCAGTATCTCAAGACACATGCAGAATTGAAATGAGAGCATAAAGAGTCAAAGACAGGGTAATGCTCTGAAAACTGACTTCTTTTCCAGTGAAGGTGATTGCCTTGCAGTGAACACATAGGTGTCTAACTTCACAGATTTTGCTAAACAAAATGAAAGATTCTTGCAATAAAGTATTTAGCCAGGATCAACAGCACAAAAATGCCTATGCTGCATAGATACAGCCACCAATGTGTGCTTGATAATTCTGGTAAGTAGCAGAATGGGCCAGAGCCACCCATAAACGGCTTTCTCCATCGTGATGATAGACATCCCAAATCTACTGTTAGGAGGGGGAAGCGGATGGCAATTACATGCAGCAAATGAATTAAAACAGAAAATTCAGTAAATAAGTACGGCAGATTAAAATGCTGTACAAAACTGTTTTAGGAGTTAAAAACCAAAACACCACGCTTCAGCAGATTGTCTTCAATGCATTTCCATGATGAGAACGAGCTCAGTGTTATACTTCATATAGACTGCGATGTCTTCTACTTCAAATTAACCCAAACTTACGAAAGCTAACAAGCAGAAAACTCAATTTATCTATTTTGTTGTTGTGATCATGACATCTCTTTAGGGGGGGGTACCATTTACACAAGGATGTCAGTGAAACGCTGAAAAATTCTTTTCTTTCTCGAAGTTTCATTGAAAGGATAACTTAGAGGAAAAAGCAGTCATAGCAGCATACTGACCAGACATCTGTGTTAGGGTGTTTGATCTTTTTTTTTTAATTACTAATAATATGTTCCATTTAATTTATTTAGCCTGAAACCAATCCAATAAAGAGAAGGCTACAAAGAATAAAACAGATTAGAAAGTTTCTTCTTTCCAACTTTGATACATAGGAAGAGCTGTGATATTTTATATTTTACCAACAAATTCCGAAGTATGCAACTATTTTTCTAAGGGGATCATCTTCAAGATGCTGTTTGTTACTTAAAATACTTGATTTTGTTCATGGAAATGAATCAAGACCTCAAACAGGCAACACCGTGAAATGAGCGGGTTCTGAGGTTTGGGAGGGTAAGAGAGGACAGAGTCTCTCACAGTTAACTTCAAATGTGGTGTTTAAGTTATTCTCCTTATTGAAATTATGTTATATCCACTATGCAGCCCAATTGCCCGTTTTGGCACATGGTAATACTTTGAAAAGTTTATAATCACAATGGTATTCCTTTGGCATAAGTTTGAACTTTTTCTATCTTATCAAGGATAAATTACTATTATTTCAACTCACACATCCTTATCACAAGTACTCGTTCCTTTCAGGACCATTGTAATGTTGGATGCCCGGGTGAAGTTTGCCCCCGTGACGATCACATTACTTTTCCCTAAAGTCGATATCTTCCGTGGCTCAATGGACTTAATGTAGAAGACCTGTTGGAAATGAAGATTAACACACAAGATCAAAGCTAAGAAATGGCACTGTTCCAAAAAATCTGTTTATGCGCCGCGGTTTGAAGAAATCACTGGGAAATTACGACATTTTGCAAACACAAGCAGACAGTGTTTAATGAAATCAATGAATTCAAGGAAGAGTGCTGAAGATTCATGTCTCTCAACATGCGACAGCATGAGGTCAAACCAATTAGTCTTTGTCTCACAAGACAGTTGAAAATGCAGTTGAAGAGTCTGACATTCTGTCTGAAGAGTGAGATCTCACTGGAGTCTTGAAAATGCTCAGTGCCTTAAAGCCTCTGGAGGCTCAGAATACAACAAAACAAAAGGGGAGACAAGGAGTCCACTGACGTGAGGCCAACAACAGTTATCATTAAGCTAGAATAAATGTCATTCTGGATGAATTTAATTCCCTAGAAAGCAGTGCCTATTTTTTGTTTGTCTCAGAGTTGGGCTATTTGAATCAAGGAGTGTACTGTAGAGAAAAATTTCAAGAAATCAAGCAATTCAGTCACCTAAATTCAAGTATTCGATGCCACACCACTGTGGTCAACTGTT
The DNA here is from genome assembly GCF_003254725.2 of Canis lupus dingo. Lineage (NCBI taxonomy): Eukaryota > Metazoa > Chordata > Mammalia > Carnivora > Canidae > Canis > Canis lupus. The sequence continues at coordinate 34,388,748 of NC_064257.1, read as the reverse complement.
TCTTCTCCATGGTACCCGTTACCAACTTTATTAGGCCTCTCTTTACCAAGAAATTTTCCCTTGCAAATAACCTGTTACCTGAGTCCCACATTATCCCTGACTTCTCTATCTGCAATGTTTAATCAAATGCTCCTTTAGTCTGACCCCTGGTTTTGGCTCAGGTCATGATCGCATGGTTGTGGGACTGAGCCCTTTGTCGGGCTCCGGGCTCAGTGTAGAGTCCACTTGGGATATGCTCTCTCCCTCTCCCCTCTGCACTCATGGTCTCCTTCTTTCCCTCTTTCTCTGAAATAAATAATTAAAATCTAAAAAAAAAAAGAGAAAAAAAGTGTTCCACAAAGCTTAAAAAAAAAATTACAGATTCTCCTGAAAAAAGTCTTTGTTTGATGGCAAGAATCACTTTCCCTTTCAAAGATGAGACAATCCTGGTTTCTTTCATTTTTCTTCTACAGATGCTAACATCTATCATTTTGATCATTTTGTTGTTCTTTCATAGACCATATCCAGCATGTCTGTACTCTTCTATAATATGGTAACCAAAACAGAACATAAAATTCTGATTCTGGCCAATATAAAGTACAGCAGATCTTTAGCATGAATATGTTTCATATTCACACTACTGACATTTGAAAACAACCTCCAGGGCCAGAGACACAAAATCATGTGAAATTTGGCTAAGCCAAAAATGCCAAACGTATCCACGGAGAGGATCAAATCTAGCAGGATGCCCCAATGGCACTGGGAGAGCCTCATTCATGCCCAGTACCTGCCTGCCACCTGCTTCCTAAAGGAGCCTAATATTCTCTGTTCCTTTATATGTGTAATGCTCGTCACAATGGACTCTCTGGGCTGTTCGGTCTGTCCATCCTGCTGAGAGGGAGGTTTTATTCTGCTCCTTGGCAAACAAAGGTGCTATATGGTAGCGCGGTCACCATCACTCATTAACACCATGGATTGGTTCTGCAGATTGAGGTAAATTCATCGTTAATGTCATCACAGCAATGATGTAATGTGAGAGAGAATTGATTTCAGTGGCAGAATTTATTTTAATTACTTAGCAGAGGACTTTAGGCCCATATTTATAGAATCATGAAGGGTCTGAAAGGGTCACTTTAATTATTCTGTTATACTTGACTGCATTTTATGGGGGAAATTATCTGCAAGAGTGGTACTTGGAATGGGGGGATTAGCAAAGACTTCAAGATAAATCCCTTGCAAATGTCAAGTGTGTGCTATATAGCAAAAGGCTTACTCTTCGTGCTGACACTGTGACAGCTAAGTGAACAAGTATTTATTGAGCATGTACAGGGTCCTCAGTACAGCTCCAGGTGTTGTGGGGGACACATGATCTATGTGCACACCAGGTCAGGAGTTGGTCAACTACCGGATTTGCCTGTAGCAAGCCAAATCCAGTCCATTGCTTGCCTTTGGATGGGCTATGAGAAAACAAAAAAGGTCAAAAAAGTAATAGTGTTCCATGACATGTGAAAATACATGAGATTCCAATTTCAGTGTCCCTAAATAAAGTTTTTTGGAACACAGCCACATCCATTCATTTGCGAACTGCCTGTGGCTACTTCACATTACAGGGGCAGAGTAGTTGTGGCAGAGACAGTGGGGCTCACGAAGCCTAAACCATTCATTGTCTGGCTCTTTGTAGAAAAAATGTGCTACCCCCCCCCCCCCCCCCCAGTAAAAGTCCACTGCCTTCTTAGGGCAGCAAGACAGACTGTGTTTTGTTTTGTTTTATGTATAATCCCAACGAAGACTCACATTTACATCCCCACGTTTCTTTCTGGATAGCCCTTCTGGATTCCTGTGTTTATACCGTGATATCTGCTCCAGCTAGATTTTCAAACACCCCAAGTAAATGCTACTTCTCTACTCTCAGGAGAGGACAAGGAGAGCTTTATAACTAATGTAAAAGAATATATTTTAAGGGGGTTATATTTTGCTCCTTAAACGGTTCTATAAACACCATCAGAGGACCCACCATGTTGCCTTATTAACTTTTTATTTCTCCCTGAGCAGAGACAGCCCTGCTACTTCAAAAGGATTTTATTTTTAAACCTTATTGTTTAGAGAAGTTTCCATTGGCTGTCTAGGATGAAATCCAGTCCTGGTCTATCTCCTGAAACCAGATGCTTCTCATCTGTTTGCAAAGAGGGTCAGATTAGTTGTCCTTTGTTTGCTTGGAGAACCTCTCTTCATGTTAATAAGTGAGTTAAAGAGCTAGCAAGAGGATCTCATCAAAGAAACTGTGCAGGTATACAAAGAAAAAAAGAGAGGAGAGCTAGATGGCCATACTACATGGCTGTAACAATTCTTAGAACTATGACATTTTCTATTTTTACTGATAAAGGTTTTTAAAACTCCTGTACAGACAGAAGGCAAAGAATGATCTCCTAGCAAATGTTTCACACACTTGTTTTAGATCTATTTTTATATTTTAATCAAGAGTTAATCATCACAGCCTTGTATGAAGTAGTGGGCCCCATGAGCCGACACACAGAAGGGGTTAATTTAAAAGCAACCTAGTTTGATATGAAGAGATGCTTTCTTACAGCCATATAGTGAAATTCCGCCCTCCTCTTAGGTACAAGGATTTCCACATGCCAAATCCAAATACCACTGGTGATAACCGTCACAACCTGTGTTGTTCAGCAATTAACCTCAGAATAGTCCACTTCCTATCAGTCACATTTTAAAGACATCAGAGTTATTTTAAATGGCTGCCCAGTTTTAAATTATTTAATGAAACACTGTGAACTCTGGGTGCTCACCAGTTTAAATTACTCCCTATTCTGTACAGGAAAACATATTAGAAACTGGTTAGTTAGGTGATTACAAAATACCCAATTCTTTTTATTATTGTTTTTTTAAAAAATGAAGTCATTGCAAGATATTGGAAATAGCACAACCACTAAGAAACAGTTACCTCTGAAAAGGTCTAAGAGGATCACTTCTGACAGTAAGAGTACTTTTTTGAAGTCTGACGTCAACACAATTCAAATTACCATGACATTATACTGTCATGATTGAAAAGAATATTGGAAAGAGGTGCATTAGGAAGGCTCAGTTTATTAAGACCAAATTGTACTCTATTAATCTGTTTTTTTTTTTTTAATCTGAATATAGCAAAGCTCTCTGTAGGCCTGGACCTGAATCAACGCTCAGCAAAATGTCTCTCAGAGTTTCACTGGTGAAATTAGTTCAAACAGGACTGGATAAAAAGTCACACGGATTCAAAACCAGCTGGAAATCTGAAACCAAAGGACATTAGAGAGATGAAAGGTACCACAACTAATTAAAGGAAAGTGTCCTGTAGGGCCCTACAGGGGTGACTATTTGGTTCAGAATTATTTAACATCTTTATTAATGACTGAGAAGGATGGAAGTAATGTATTCATGAAATGTAGAAATTGAAAAAAGTGGTGACCAGCAGTGGAAATGGGAGAGCATAAAAGGAGGTGAGATGCTGAAAGAAAATACGATCCCGCCAAAGAAAAATGAGAGCACAAGATGGAACAACGTAGTCGGGCCTCTGAGGCTCAGCCCCCAGGTGAAGGCTCCTCCATGGGGTCCCCAGTACTGGCCCCAGGGAACTTGGGATGTAACCTCAAATCTCCAGTTGGTCCCAGGAAGTACCAAGTGTCAGAGTGAGCCACTGAGACCAGAAGATGACAGACCAAGGTCCTCTGCTGAGAGATCAAGGCTTGATTCTCTGACCTGGGACTGTAAGGTGGAGCTGCTGAGGCCAAGACACATAGTTGTAACTCTTGGTCACTGAACCTTCCGAGTGTGGCAACTCAGAACTGGCCTGGGTGACTGGGACTCCATGGCTGGGGGGGCAGCTCCTCCCTTCCAGAGACCCCCACCCTGCAAATTAGACCTGGACACTCCAAATCCACCCCTCTGTTGAGTTTCACTTCCACCCTGAGGCTCTTGCTTCTACCACTCCCCTACCGGCCTCCGCTTCCCATCCTTAGCCTCTCTTGCCCTCCCAGTCTGAATCGTCCACTCTGACCACACCCCAACTTTCCCTCTCTGGAGGCTTTGATGCTCACAGCCTGCCCAGCTGGAGATCCTCAGCCCACCCACATTTGTGCCACAGATAGGACAGGCTTTGCTAGTCTAATGCCAAGAGAAGCCAATGTTCGTTTTCTCCTGTCCAGACGGACTCTCATCATCAATACTACATCATTTAATGCTTGTTTATATTCACTGAGGTCGTACAATGTAGAGTCGTGGTTAGAACTGTGGGCTCTGGGGTCAGACCACCTGGGTTCAAATCTCTTGCCTATCATTTACTACATACTTATCCTCTGCAAGCCAACATTTCTTTATCTATAAAATGGGAAAACAGGTCCCTTGTGAGACTTACATAAAGATATCCTCTGAGCTCAGGATTTAGCACAGGCTCAACAAATATGGGTTACCACTACTCAATTCAGTGCATTCTGGTATTCCTTCTCACATCTTCTGCTGTACTCAACTGCTTCACCGAAATGAATTTTACTTCCTTCAAAATACTCTTAAGTTCTACAGTGTAAGCTCTGGAGAAGGACACACATCTGGCCCACCTGTCCAGCACACAGTGAGCGCTCAGTAAAAACATTTTGAATGAACAGATAAATGGACGATTGCAAGCACATTCCACAGCACCTAGCACAGTGATACACCCACAGAAGCTACTCAACAAGGTATATCTTCAACCTCATTTCCCTCCGATAGGCAAGGTCTCTAAAGGAGTCAATCTGGATTGCTTGTGAGAAATTCAGATGCACATTCAGAAGTGGTGGCAGATAAGAAGAGGAGGCAAGGGAGGCAGAGAAAGAACAATGTGAATGTTGGTTCCCCCGAGAGTGGTGGACAAGTCTGTGTAGGGTGTATTTCTACCCAACCAAGATAAGCAGATGGCGAAGAGTAACAAATAGTAGATCATCATCATATCATAGATCTTCACAACCTTTCTGCGAGCACAGGAAAGGGAAAGGAGCCAGTTCTTCTCCCAGCAGGCAGAGGCCCCAGAGAGAAGACTGTTAAGAAAAGGAGGGAGAAAGGTGAGCGCAAGGCAGCAGGGCCAACCATCTGCCAGAGACTAGCCTCCAGAGCTGAAAATACCTTCCATCCAAAGTGCAAACACAGGCTTTTGAGTTCATTTCCCTATTTTGGGGGTATCCTTCCTTAATGCAGCCCCCTTGCCAATAGATGACAATGTGTATTTGTAGCATGGGTAAAGGGATTGCGGACAGGGTCATGAAACAGCGTGAAGGCAACAGGCTCAACCTGAGACGAAACCAGAACTCTGTCTTCTAAGTACCATGTCCTTGGATGAGCAAATTCATACATTAAGACATGTCTCCAGCAGCATTCTGTGAAGAATAAAACCAAAGCGCCTTGGCCTGGTGTAAGGCCCCATAGATGCAGGCTACAGGGTCATGTCAGCCTTGTATCCTGGGATTTCCTGCACCCTTCTGCTCTAGCCAAATTGAATTACTTGGGGTCTCCTGGACCCCAGGTATAGCTGCCCTGGAACTCCGGCAACCCACTACACTTTTATTTATGCTAGCCCCTCTGCTTAGAACACCCAGTCTTCTCTGTCTCCACGTGTCTCATTCCTCAATGGTTGGCTGAAATGCCGTCTCTGTCTATCAATCCATCCATCCACCAAACCTCAACCAACTACACTGGTTAAGTGCTTTTAGCTGCCAGTCACTGGGGCTTAAATAAACAGGAATTACTAAGCCAAGGTTGCAGGCACAGACAGGCTCTCCGGGTTTGTGTACTTCCTGGTACTTCTCCAATGTTAGTATTTTTTATCTTCTATTCTTATGGTTTCATGTACAAGATTCTTGAGGCTGATAGCAAGACATGTGCCTGATTCATTGGTGTCCTCCTCACTGCAGCCATGAAGCTCAATATAATGGTATCGATTAGGTGCTCAATATATACCTGCAGCTCAGCATCATAAAGCCGAAGGTCATATATGCATCATTCCCATCTCCTGTCTCCTATGCCTGGCACATAGGAAGCGCCCGAAACATGGGTGATGTGGGAAGATGCATTAAGGGGAAAGCTCTCAGTGGCTTCTCTGCTGGGAAAAGTGTTCAGGACTTATTCAGGTCAACGCAGGACCCAAACTGGAAATGTGGATTTACACATCCAATGATAAAGAAAGACAGTAACACTGGCCAGTGCATGAGAAATCCCTCCTGTGACAAATACTTTGCCATTCCCTGTTAGAACCAAAATTGAGATTCTGTTCTGAGCCACGTATTTAAAGAAAACATTCCAGTATCAACAAAATACCTTTCTCCAAACTAAGAAGGTGCCATTCACACAGCAGCACTGAAAACTGGCTTGGGCTTTTGGTTATTTTAAGCCTTGTCCTGCCCTCTTGGTAACCCAGCCCGTTCTTCTAGCCACACGGTGTCAAAGGTCAAAAGGCACATGGAGACACTAACATAAAAGAAATTTTAAAAGTCATTGCCTGGATTACCACTCAGCAATAAAAAGGAACACACTATTGATCTATAGAAGAACTTGAATGAACTTTCAGAGAATTGTGTTGAGTTAAAAAAGGTCAAACCCAAAAGGGCACGTCTGGATGATTCCATTTATATAGACTCCTTGAAATTATAAAATTATAAAAATGGAGAACAGATTAGTAGATGCCAGGGGTCAGAAGTGGGGAGTGGGAGAAAGGAGGGAAGGAGGTATGGTGATAGAGCTGTTCTGTATCTTGACTGTTGTCACTGTCAATATCCTGGTTGTGATATTGTGTGATGGTTTTGCAAGATGTTACTATTGGGGGAAACTGGGTAAAAGATGTGGAAAATCTCTCTGTGTTATTTTCTGACAGGTACTAACTATGTAATCTATAATTACCTGAAAATAAAAGTTTAACTTCCAGTTTTTTTGGGTTAAGAAACCAAAATACTTATATCCATTCGGAAAAGAATGAGGTAGGACCTTTATGCTACATATGAAAATTAACTCAAAATGGACCAAAGACCTAAATGTAAAAATTAAAACTGTAATACTCTTAGAAGAAAATGTGGGGGAAAAGCTTCAGGACATTGGATTTGGCAACGGTTTCTTAGATAGGACACCTAAAGCACAGGCAACAAAACTGAAAAAAGAGAAAAACCGGACTTCTTCAAAACTAAGAACTTCTGTGCATCAAAGGATACAATCAACAGATGGAAAAGGCAACCTCAAAAAAAAAAAAAAAAGGAAAAGGCAACCTCAGGAATGAGAGAAAATACTTGCAAATCACATATCTGATAAGGGGCTGATATCCAGAATATATTAGGAACTCCTATAAATCAGCCACAAAAAACAACCTGCTTAAAAAATGGACAAAGGACTTGAAGAGACATTTCTTCAAAGAAGATACACAAATGGCCCACAAGCAGATTAAAAGATGCTCAATATCACTAATCTTTAGGGAAATGCAACTCAAAACCACAATGAGATACCACCTTCCACCCACTTAGGATGGCTACCATAAAAACAACAACAATAACAATAAAACAAAAATAACAAGAGTTGGAAGGGTGTGGAGAAATTGGAATGCTAATATACTGTTGGTGGGAATGTAATACAGCAGAACAATATGAAAAATAGCTATTTTAAAAATAGAATTACCATATGATTTGTCAATTCCTCTTTTTGGATATATACCCAAAATATTTGAAAACAGGGTCTCCAAGAGATGATCTGTACACTGATGTTTATAGTAGCATTATTTATAATAGCCAAAAGGTGGAAGCAACCCAAGTATCCATCCACAGGGGAATGGATAAACGAAATGTAGTATATATGTATAGTGCAATATTTTTCAGCCTTATAGAGGAAGAAATCGTGTTCCATGCTATAATATGGATGAACTTTGAGGACGTTATATCAAATGAAATAAGCCAGCCGCAAAAGGACAATTCTTACATGCTTCTACTTGTATGAAGTACCTAGTGTATCAAATCCATAGAGACAGGAAGTAGAATGGTGGTTGCTAAGGGCTGGGGTGAGGGGTGGGAAGTAAAAATGGGAAGTTATTTTTAATGGGTACAAAGTTTCCGTTTTGCGAGATGAAATTTGTTCTGAAGATGGAATGTGGTGATGGTTGTACAACATTGCATGTCCTTAACACTGAACCATACACTTAGAAATGGCAAAGATGGTGGCTTTTGTTAGGTCCATCTTACTAAAATAGAAAAGAAACGACCAAAACAACAATAAAAGAGAAGTTTAATTTTGTTAAAAAGCCACTGCCTCCTTGATCCAAATACCTGTCATCATGTCTTAGTTTTATAAACCAGTAGGAAGAGAAAAGTAGCCCATCACTTAATAAAATCTCAAAGACTTCAAATCTGGATATATTGGCACACCAAGCCTTTCTGATGCCTTTAATTAACTTCATAATCCACTTTGATTCACATTCCCTCTGCCTGTTAGTTATTCACCTAAAGTTACTATCAATTTTTCAGTAGTGATTAAAAGTGTGCCACTTATCTATATTGGCACTTGACCTTAAATAACAGCAAATGGATAAACCAAAGCCAGAGATTAGTCATGAAATAGAAAACTGAGCCTCTTTTAGAAAAAGAAATGTTGATTTTCAATTTGTCTGCTGCAGCTAGACCTCCAGACTAATAAAAGCCAGAGCGTATCCTTTTTTGTTTGTCACCACATAGTACATGCTCAATTAACTCCTGTCGGCTCCGTGAAGCCAGCCACTCTGAGCACAGCCACTATTCTCTGCCCAGAAACATTGACATTGTCATATACATTCTTTTCAAACGTGTCTGTTGGTTCAGCTTGATGATTTGCTATGAAGAAACTAAGAGGAATTTCCAAGGAAATTTCATGGAAAATATTTTTCCATGAAGAAAATTTGGGGGGAAACGGAGAGAAGTATTTCTCTATATATTTCATAAGAAACCACTCTTTGTTTTGGCACTATTGATTATGAGTCAGATCATCTCCACAAAGTAAAGACTGAGGCAATCTGAATGAGGTTAGTTTGTACACTTTGCATAGACTCCCCTTACCCCACATAACCCCCCAGAAATGCAACCGCAGTAAGTGGTTCAGATTGAAAGCCCTCAGTGCTGTGTGCTATCGGCTTCCTCCTAACTCCTCCAGAGTAGCCGCAAAGTCACCTTTAAAATTTTACTCCTACTGGAACAATATCATTTTTCATGATTACAGAATTTTAATTTCTTTTATGTGAGTGTGCAGCCTTTGATGTATTGAGCCAATTAAGTGAAACTTGGTTAAAAATCAAAGGTAAAAAGGGGGATTTTGGTAGAAAGTAAAACAGGGAATTTTTAAAAGGAACCCAAGGTAGTAGGAGTTGTTACTGTCAGTAAAAGGGGAATTTTTTTTTTCTGTTCTGAGTATAAAAAACAGGGTCTGACCTGCAAGCCCTGAGTGGTCCTGTTACTCTTACTCTCCGGGAATCTTCCTTCTCCTGCTGTCTTAGATGGTACCCATTTCTCAACAGCAACTTGACAGTGTTCCTGAAATGAAGAATATCCCTTCAACAACCAAACAGGTGGGAAATTTAGAGTTTGAAACAAACACGAAAGACAGATGGGGACTGGGTGGGTCACAGCCACTCATTTTTGGTTAAACCCTGTAATACCAAAAATGATACTTTACCTGGTTTCTCTTGTAATCAGAAGGGTCACAAGCCGTGAAGGGGTGGATACACTTTCTCTCACTTTTACACCATGCACAGCCAGTTCCAATACATACTGGGCATCTGGTAACACGGAAAGCCAACTTAATTCCTGCATTTTTAGGAAAATGTTCATATCCTAGCATTTCCCTCTGTGATTCAGTGTGCAAGCATTTAAAAGAAAAAGAAGAAGAAAAAAAAAAAACCCAACCCCTGGACAGACTGATAAACCCAGAGGACAGAGGACAGTCCTTTGAGGCTGGGGATGGAGCCCCTACTTTGTGCCCTGCTCTGGGCAGCCCTCCAGGCTCTGGACTGTCATCAGGCCTGCAGGATGTTGCCATGGAAACCTGAAGCTGGGGTCACCTGCTGCGCTGCAGGTAGATAACAGGCACTCACTGGCTGTTTCTGAATCCGGTTCTGCTATTTGTCTACCCTCAGGTAAGTCTCCCTCTGGAGACCGAGCTCCCCGTGTCCACCCCTAGATGAGCAGCCCACCCCTACCCCTGCCTGGAAGATGCCAGACCAAACGTGTGGCCTGACAAGGAGACAGAATGGGGTACCACTGTTTGCTTTTTAATCAAACGAAGGAAGAACTGTGTCTACTGATCAAATAACCTATTGTGGGAGGTAAGAGTAGAGGGCTTGAAAAGCACCCTCCTAGGAAAATCGGAGTTGAAGGAACGATTAAAAAGAGAAACTGAGGCTGGTCCGGAAACACAGCCACGGGAGGGCCTGGGGTGGCAGGAGGGCCAGTGTGGGGAGTGGGGACATTGTCCATATTTTATAGATTCTTCAAGAAATGCCAAAGCATCCTGTGCCTCTGATGGAGGCAAACTGCAGTTTCGATGGGAGAAGAGAAGGCAGGCTCGCTTGGAGAGTTCATCCAGCCACCTGGGTGAGCTAGAAGCAGGGTGCAGACGTGCCTTCGCACCCCTGCCCTCGGGTGCGGGTCCCCAACCGACCGCTCTGCCAAGGGAGGGACAGAGGGACGGACTCCAGCCCAGCCAGGAGCACACTCAGCCCCCCAGCTGCGGCTCCATCACCGGGACCCGGGGACCCCGGCCCCTGCACGGGCTGGGTGGCCTGCTTTGTGTTTAAACCCCTCTCCCCCTCCCTAAACCCATCCAGGTTATTAGAAATAACGAACTGGATCCCTCCTGAGGAGAGCCGCTGTGGCCAAGACCGAGGCCGGGCGCCCCTGGCGGGCTAGCTGTAGGGTGGCCCCCCAGCCCCGCTTCAGGCCCGACTTGTTTCCCCCAGAGCAGCAGCGGTTCCCAGGCCAGGCCAGGCCAAAAGAAACTCGCATTCGAGACCCACACACTTGGTCAATCGAACCCCTGGATGAGCTATAGAATCACTAATAATACAGCTTCCCGTGGTTTCCATGGGAACCTCCTCTGTCCCATCTTTCAACCGGAAAATCAGGAATCTGAGAAACACAGGTCCTCCCTGTCTTCTCTCTTCTTTAGAAGCAAGGAGTGAGGTGTGGCCCTAACTCACTCGGTGGGGGGCATACCCCAACATGGCCAAAGGCGGTACAAAAAGGGAGGGTAAGACTAACATGTTCTCTCCACAAAAGCGATTTCCTCTTGTCCTCTTTGATGATTTCCCTTGCCTCATGCTCACACCCTCTGCTTCCACTCAAATTCCCAAAGCTGTTCAGATCAGGGGAGAACACAGCAGCACCCCTTTTGCTGTACTCACTTCAAGGCGCCTCTTGGTCTGGTGAAAACGCATTTCCCTCCCCATGGGTAGGAACGCTTAAACACAGTTGTTTGCTCCTTGGCTGCCCCACCTTACTTATTAGGGTTTGAACAGGTCAGCTTATTAGCTCAGGGTCCTCCTACCTCCCTTTAGGCCATACCCCTCAAGGCACTTTAGAAAATTCTACTCTAGAGTTCTTGATGGAGGAAATGGAGGACTAAAGCAAGGAAATAAATTAAAACCAATGAGAGAATATTTAAATTTCAAATAAAATCTTACTCTCTTAATGATGAGCAGTTGGTAAAGTTGAATCTTTTTGATAAATGCCAAGAATCCACGGAGAACGTCACGTTGACAACTAAAACATCTGGAGCAAAGGGGGAAAAAAATGTCATTTATGGTAGAGTCCCGCTATCGTCAAGCAATGCTGTAAATGCAAAAAATAAGTATTTTTGCCTCCTTTGCATAGAGGGTGGGGGGGGTTGCCAGCTGTTCACTAACATTTCAATCAGTATGTGGTTCCTTCCCGTGGGCCATTCACATCAGGCAGCCAAAGTGCACAGCATAAGCCTCCAAACAGACCGGGGCCCACCTCCCATTCCAAGCCTCCCATGGATAATCACTAGGAAAAAGCCATTTTACAGCCCATTTACATCTCATACTCTCCCCGGGATCACTATCTCAGCCTGTAATTGGCCACAGTATAAGAATAAAACAAGTCACCGAGCAAGATCTGCCTAGAACACGATAACCAGAACGTTACAGACGAAAACCCTGTACCTTCAGCAAAATCCACACTATCAATATTTGCCCAACAAACTCTAAGTGTGCTTCCCATGGGCTGGGCTCCATGATCTTGTTGGAGGCAACTGTTGCCAAATCTACAACAAAAGAAGTTTTCTTATTTGCTTTAGAAAATGTACTCATGGGGTAGAAAGCCCACAAAAGAATAATGTGACAAGAAAGACTAAAAAAGAAAAAGAAAAAACATGTTCAATCAGCATTACAGAACTGTTATAGTTCCTGTATGTCTTTGACTTTATTCTACTCAAGGTGATTCCCCAACCCAGTGGTGGCATATCAGAATCACTTCAGAAAATGATGAGAATAGATCCCAGAGCCATGCTCCTGGATATCGTGACTCACCACACCTGGAGAGCACCTGGGACTCTGTGGTTGGCAATGATGCCCCCATGAAACAACTGTATACAGCCAGGTTTGGGTGCCGCAGCCTGGAGCAGCACCTTTCAGAGCCTACTGTGTCCAGGGACCAGGGCTACTCTGTGAGGTTTTCACGGTCATCCATTTGGTAGGATACAGTCTTCCTTTTATGAGTTAATGGAGACAGAGGATGATACTTTAAAAATGAAAGGCTTTCCCTGACCAAATAAGAAGTTGGCCTAAGTTTGTTGGCAGCCTTACGTTTCTTACTGAAATTTTATTAGCGTGTGATTGCCAACGTCTGAGAACCCTTACCTTAAGACACTTCTCTACAGTGATAAAATTCATTCTGAAAGCCAGGAGGCCACATAAAATTCTGCTCACATTCAGTGATCATATGTGAAAGGCTAACCCTCTGCTGTAAACACAAGGAGGTCTAGAGGGCTGGTGTGACCTCTCAGCAAGGGCATTTGCACAGCCCCTTGTAAATGTTAGTAGAACGGACATACGGGCCGGCAGCACGAGAGACTCCCTGGGAAAATACATTTCAGCAGAGTCTACAATGTTCAGGGATGAACACCAGGAAAAGTTGTACTATTCTTCATGTTGGCTATGCACACAACACTACTGGGAAATATCACATGGAAATGAAAATATTTGATCTCTGCTCTGGTAGCATTTACAGTTGCTCTGCTAGAGATAAAATGGCTTAGGTGGAAAAGCCACCTAATGACTCGACAGTCAAGGAAATGTCCCATGAGTGGTCTGTGTTCCACATAGCACCCTGCTACCAAGATGGGGGTCCTGGTGGGGGTGGAGTAGCCTGAACACTTATGAAGGAGGTGACTTTTCTTTCAACATTTCCAAGAACAAAGGCAATGGGATTTGATGAAAGGGGTGAGGGCACAGACAGAGGCTTGGCAATGACCACTGGCTGGTCATCTTGCTGAGTGCAAGAGGTGGGACGTGAGTTTGTTTGCTGGCTCTGAATACGCACTGCAAGGCATTCAAAGAAAAGGGCAGGCAGAGTCGGGGCAAGTGATGGAGGCTCTAAAAGCAAACAGGGTGGACTGGGTGACGGGCACTAAGGAGGTACTTGACAGGATGAGCACTGGGTGTTATACTATACGTTGGCAAATCGAACTCCAATAAAAAATATACAAAAATTTTTTAAAAATTAAAAAATAAAATAAAATAAAATAAAATAAAATAAAAGCAGCCAAACAGCTTTATGGGGTGATCTCAAATACTTGAAAACCAGATTTTATACATGAGTAAGATCTGCATTATAATGAGCAAAATTAACTAGAAGTATATCACAAAGGCTACAATACTGTAAACAAAGAAAAGTGGCGAATTGAAATAATTTTCCAAGCAATTTGATCCCAAACAACCACCAAGAAGAGCTCCATAGCTGAGAGGCATTTTTTAAGCTTGGGTTTCTGGCCTGGTGCACCAAATTCCATCTGGAGGGATTTGGAATTAATGGAGGAGTAACACCAGCTCTCGCCACAAAACTCTGCTCCCTTGTGATCTTCACCCATTTTAGGAGGTCTGTACCAACAATGGGACCCTACTTCTAATCTTTCTCACCCACAGGGGTTCTTGAATCCTCAGTGTATCCACTGTAACTCCTTCCTGTCTCTGGAATCTATCCATCCGCTTCTCTCCATGCCTGTCTCTCAGCACCAGCTCTCATGGTCACCCTCACCAGGATCACTCCAACAGCTTTCCTTCTATCTGATTTTTCAGAACTCACTCCTTTCCTCCTCTAGGCATCCTCCACGTGCAGCCATTCATTCAACAAAAATTTATGGGTTGGAAATGGCTCCTCTGCACCAGATACTCTGTGCCTTCTTTGGTAGCCACTTCCTGTTGCTCTGCTTTCCACTGACCCTACCTCATTTGCCTTAACCACGTAGAACCTCTCTGGGCTCTTCAAGAGCCTTTTCTGTCTTTCCAGCCATTATACTAGTTGGTCTCTGCCTAGAATACTCTTCCCCCTTCTCCCTGGCTCCACTCATCCTCTAGGAAGTTTTCCTTGTTCGCCCCAGCCACCCCCTCCTTTCCTAGGCATCCCATGGTTCTCTATGTTGCCTTCACCTACACACTGCATTGTAACAGGTAATTTACTTGTCTCTACCCCCCAAGAGGCTATAGATACTGGGAGCAAGGACCAGATCTGTCTTTTTTGGTCACTGTATCCCTACACCTAGCACAGTGCCCAACACATAGTAGATTTTCAATAAATACTTCCTTTCTGAATGGATGTAATGATCTTAAGGTGATAGAACATTAGCTGTTCTATTTCCTCATCTCATCAAGGGCATTCTCAGCTTTTTAGCTCTCTGAATTCTCTGAACCTTTTGGGTAGGGTCCGCCCAATGGTCTCTAACTTTACCCCACGCTCCTATCCAGCCTACCCTCCTCGATCATTCTTCACTCACATGTCAGAGTGGGACCCTAGAGTCGCAGGATGAGGCCAAGTGGAGGTGAACACCATGGAGGGGAGGGCAGTGGGGATGGCAGAGGGTGGGTCTATACAGATTCTCTCACTTTCAACTCGCTTCATGAACCATCTGAACTTGGGAGGTCCTTTCGCCTTCCTCACTTTCAAACCAAAAAACAGTGAAGAATCTGCTTACCCTTGTAGGTTGCTCTGGTTGGGATGCTGCATGTGCAGATCTTGTCTGGAGGACTTCTACCCTTGCAGAGCTGCCTGCCCGTGTCCGGGTTCTTCACCACACACTCCCAGTCCGAGCGTCTCGGAGGGAAGCTTCCCACCACAGTCACTGTAGTCTGTGTGAGGAAGAAGATGATTCAGGAACCAAGTCATTGCTTTTGTACCCTCTCCATCCATCCTAGAGCCTCAAGTGAATGTGCCCTTGGACATGCCACAGAAGGAGAACTTCTCAGACTGCTGATGTAAAGAGACGTTTGGTGGCCTATGTGATCTGCCCTTTTGTGAATCACATATTCATATTCTTGGACCATTTTTTTTGCTCTGTATTTTTCTTATCAGTTTTTAAGAGCTCTCTGTACTATATATATATATATATATATATATATATATATATATATATATATATATATAAATCCCTATCTGTCCTATTTCTGACACATATTGTCTCCTAATCTGTTTGTCTTGCAACTTGTATGTGTGGTATCTTTTACCCCACACAATGTGTTTTTATGTCATCATGTTTTTGCCTTGGTTCTGAAGTTATTCCCAAACTTTGCTTATAGACAATTATAAAATTGTTCCACCATCTTTGTTTCTTAAATTTCTATTTGTGATCTGTTTGGAACTTATTTTTATATATAGTATGAGATGAGGGTCCAACTTCATTTTTACCCAGATGGTTAATCAGCTAAGTCATAACCGTTTACTTAAAAAATACCCTCCTTTCCCCACTGAACTGAAATACCACTTTCAGTTTAATATATTAAATTACCACGTATGTGGAATAGATTTCTGAATCCTGCTCTGTTCCGATTATCTACTGATACACTTCTATTCCAATGTCAAGCTTTTGCTACTATTATTTTAAATAATATTTAACGTTTGAAAAGGCAAATCTATCTTTATATTTTCATAATTTTCTTAGCATCTCCTAGTTATTACTCTTGCAGGTAAATTTTACGATCATCTTACCCAAATGGGGTGAGGAGACTATGAGTTTAATTGGAATTGTACTAAACATATGCAACAATTTTAGAAGATCTTATATATTTGTGATATTAAGTATTCCCATCCAAACACATGATTTTTTTTTCATTTTTTTCTGTTTGGGCCAGCATTTATTTAAGAGGATGTACCTTGATTTCTCAGGTGCTAAGATACATTTTTTCATTTCTTTATTCCTTATTGATAATGTCTTTAGTTATAAAGAAGGTGACCTATGAAATCTACTTTTAAAATTAAGGTGGTGTTTGCGCTAAAACATGATCAGAGTTTTAGGGAGGGAGGCTATGTGTATGTGTGTACACAAATGGACACAAACAAAAAATCTTGAAATTTCCCCAAAAGCAGCTTTTTCCCAAATGAATTATCTAAAGAAACAAAGCAGCCAGTTCTCAGGTTGGAAAATTATTCCACCACAAAAAAGAAAATGCAATGTGATGGGATAGAGGTGTTTGCTAATGTTACGGTGGTAATTATATGGCAATATATCAATGTACCAAACCAACCTGTTGTACATCTTAAACTTACACAATGTTAGATGTGATTATATTTCAGTTGTAAAAAAAGAAAATGAAGATCAGAAAAAAAAGGAAATTCAAGGAATTAATATGCCAGTGGTGGACCACCTTTGCAGCAGGTGTATGAAGATCTGGCAGGAAGATGGGCTAAGCGTCAGGAAGATGGGAGCAGAGGAAGCGGACACCCTGTCACCTGTGATGAAGAGCTATGTCCCAGACAACTCGGGAGGTGTCCATCCTCTGTGATACTTCTGACTCTCACTCAGACTTTCCGTATGGCCAACCTCAAACTCTGCTATCTCTTGTCCTCAGATAAGCTTGCTCTATCTAATCTAGTCCTAGTGTCCATGCCATCTTTCCATTTTAAAAACATTGTTTCTCAGCCATAAAATCTTGCTGGAAAAGGCAAATTCGTATAATCCAGCTTTGACTGAAGTCCAACCATCTCCAGCGGACTTGAACATAACAACAAAGCCCAAACTGTTCCTCTTAGCTCACCTCCAACATATGGCTGAGCTCTCATTCATGTCGCCTTCTTCAACCCAGCATTTCTATCTGCACACCCATCTCAGCACACGATCACATCACGTGTTATCCTGTATTCACACAGGACTTGAATTTATTTCATTACTCTAACACTATAACAAGAGGATCAGAAATCTTTTTTAAATCTTTTACTCGTTTAAAATTTTCCACATTTCCTTCTGGTTCTCATATAGTTTTTATGTAACTGTAATCACTGCATTTATTTGTTCCCTAGTTATCAAGATCTTAGCATGTGCTGATGCTGTGCAAGGTGTTAAATACTTTAGTGAACCAAATAGCTATGGTTCCTGCCCTCAAAAAGCTTAGAGTCTAGCAGAAACATGAGGATGTCCACTTTTCAGAAACTGGAGAGCCATGCAGTATGAAGAGATCTTCAAGAGGGGATATAAGCCTGGATAGGATGGTACAGTGGAGATGGAAAGAACTGACAGATTTAAGAGACCCTTTAGAAGTAAAATGGGGTGGGACTGGAAGTAGGGCATTTGGATATGGAGGATTTCTGGTAAGAAAAATGGATGGATGGAAGAAGATTTGTGTTGAAAAATGCAAGATTCCAATTTTGGATGCGTATAGTTCAAGATACTTGTGTAATAATCAAGAGATATGTCAAGTTAGATATAGGCCTGGAACTCAGAGAAAAAATCTGGGCTAGAGATAAAGGAGACATGAACACAGAGATGAGATATGAAGACACAGAGTAGATAAAATGGTCTATAGACAAAGTAGAAGAGGAAGAGCCCAAACTAGGTCTAAAACAACTCTAGTATTTAGAGTCAAGAAAAGAAGAAGCCAGCAAAGGAGGCTGAGGTATGGCTGGAGAGAAGAAAGAGAGCATGGATAGGGTATGCCGGGGGAGTGGGGAGTTGTTCAATGGGAAAAAGGGTTTCAGGAACACAGACAACAGGCCAAATAAGAGGAGGGCTTACAGCATCTGCTGGGATGACTACAGGGAGTTCACTAGTGACCTCAGCAAGAACAGTTCCAGGGAAACACTGGGGCAGAAGCCACGTTGGAATTGATCTGAAAATAGCCAGTTTTTTTCAAGCGCAGTGGAAGGAGAGGGTAGCCAGGGAGCTGAAGGCATTTTTGTGTGAGTGTGGGTTCCAGGGGCAAGTATGGATAAAAAGCTGACACCTTGGCTTAATAAACCCAACTTGGGAATCCTTCTAGCAGGTTGACAGCTCCTCCAACTAAGCTGGATAGAGAGGGAGAGAAGACACAGAGTCAGAGGAGATAGAAAGTGTGAATGTCAATTAGCTGGTAAGGCCCACGGGGCCAGAGAGCTTGCTGCACAACATCCTAGCAGCTCAGTCTACCTAACCATTTCGCTTATTGCCAAACAGCTGGGTGATTTCCAGGTTTCTCGATCTACAAAGCTACTGCCATGGCATCTGCATGCTTACGGTTTTTCGTCTTTCAAAAGACGTCGTTACTTCTTCAGAATTCGAAGCCTGGAATTAGTGTTTCAAACAGAATGAATACACTCATGGCTTTTGAAACAGAACACCAAATTGCACTCCAAAAAGGTTGCGCTAATTGGCATTGCCAATGCCAGGTGTTAGCATACCTTATCATTTTAATTTATATTTATTAGATAACTAGTGAAGCTGAACGTATTCCCCTAACTATGTCTAACTCTCTGAACCTCCTCTTGTGAGAAGATACGCCTTTGCCCACTCTTTGGTGTCCTGGTATTTTTCTGTTTAGTTTCTCCTGGTTTTAATATGTTCCAATTAATATCTTGCCTGTTCCAAATGTTTTCCTGAATTGTGCTATAGTTATCTCCTTTGTTGTATATTTTTAAATGTCAAGTACACAAGTAATTTTCCTTTGTTGTTGCATACTACATTGCTTTAAAGCTAAGAAAATTATACTTCCAATTGTCTAGTACTCATTTCTATTTTCTGTTAAGTGTTAGCTTTCTATATGAATTTCTTAATTTAAATTTTTATATTTAATGTACAATGTGAATTAAGTTAGGTTTCCATATTTTAAGTCTGTTATCTCAGCACCTTTTATGAAATAATTCTCATGTTTCCTCTTTATGATATCTAATCTTTACAATTTTTACATTTATTTCTGAGCTTTGAAGCTTATTCCCAGGATCTGTATTCCTACTTTTAAACAGAATCATGGATTGAGTTATTGTTGCCATCTACAAGTTTATAATCATATGGAATGGTCTAGCTTAAACACATTTCTGTTATTTGAAAATACATTTTGAATATTCTTGACCAGTTCATATTATTCCAGCTGATTTTTATAGTACTTGTAAGAAAAAAGTCTAACCAAATCTTCACTGGGATGACATGTAATCTAGAAAATAGGTTAAGGAAGAAATAACATTTTTATGATATTTTCCTACCCAGAAACATATACTATGTGTCTGGATATATTCATGATGTTTTTCGTAGCTTCCAAGAAGTACTTTGCATGTTTTTGTTTTTATTTTTATTTATGTTTGTTTTTAATTGATAAAGTTTCCCTATCATAAGCCTCAACTATCTAATTACTATTAGAAGGAATTGCTTAAACTATTGCATAGTCCAAATTACTATTTTTGGTAGCTGTCTTCAACATTTACCTCCTAGTAAAAGTGATTTTAAAATATAAGGTATACACCCCACCCTTTAAGTTTATGCCTGAATATTTTGGTTGTTTTTAATGAATGTGATCTTTGATTAATTGACCTTAACTCCTAAAATTATTGATATTTGAATGTTCAATGAACATTTAGCCCTTATATTTTACTTTTAATTTGAATAATTTAAAAACCTAATATATTTAGGTTTTGAAGATCACAACCACTTAAGATGAGCAAATAGTGATATTTTTTACCTATTATGTTCCCATAGTCATTTCTATAACTTGTCTCTTGTAATACTGCACTAGACCCAACTTTAAAAATGATACTGGTTGTATCAGGGATGGTGAAATATGTTGTTTTCCATTCTGATTTGTAAAAGAACGTTTCTAGAGTCCCTGCTTTAAGAGTCCTGTTGTTTGCAAGAAACACTTCTATTTCTAGGTCTTTTCTGTTTTTATTAGTATAAGTTGTTTTTCCTGATTGTTACAATCTCTTTGTAGGTATATAAACAACATTACATAATGCAAAAATGGGATGGCACACATCCTTTTGTGTGAATGTGAGAATTTCATTTTTCTTGTTTTTTTTTTTTTCCTACTTGCCTTGGCCTTCCCTCTCACCACATCATCAGTCACACCATCAGAAGAGCTCATGTTTATGACCTAGTAAGAATTCTTTCATAATTTTCTCCATGCGCAAATAGTTATATAGAGACATAAACATATACAGATCATGCTATATCAATAGCATATCATATATGCTATATATATCAATAGCATATATTGAGTTTTTGATCAATACAAGATCATGCTACACATACTTTTCTGCATCTTGCTGTTTTTGCTCAACAAAACCTCACGAAATCCCTCCAAGCCAACTGGGATTGCTCCAATTATCTCTTGTTAATGCCGATTCTGTAATGAGGATGAGGATATACAATCTTCTAATTGTTTTGTGTAAAGAGATGATGCTTCTTGGAAGCAGAGGCTCTGCATTATATCAGGGTCTTTCTGTACTCTGAAAGTTACTAGAATGTTACTAAGCATATGGTGGGCAGGTAGCTAACACTCTTTGACTATCATCTCTGTAGATCAGGATCAGGTGTTATTTAAATCAACAAAGATCTGGAACTTTCAGGTAAGTCACAGATGACCATAAGGGTAGGAAATATTTTGAAACAGTATAACTAAAAGATGGTATCACATGTCTTATCAATATTATTAAAATAATCGGTCCAAAGTTGGTTTTAAAGATGAACTTCATTCAGATTAGTAAATTCTTATCTCCTTTACCTTTACAGTGATGGTAGCTGGAGACAGTAAGGTGATGGTTATGTGGGAAGGCTGTACAGGGATTGGGGTAAACCACAGTGGGACTCAGGGTGGAGAAGAAAGCACTAGTGGTTGTTTGGGTGGTAAATATTTTTTTTTGCAATGCTCCAAACTAGATAGAAATCGTGATTAGTTTATACCAGTGAATCCAAAGATAGGTAAGCAAATTACATAAGCAGCATCTTTTATATAACGAACAAGCTACTTTCCCTTACTACATTTAGCTGAAGTGTCACCCTTAAAATTTTCAAAATGATAAAAAAAATTTCCTGGGTAATCTTAAGCATTTATCAGAGTCCTGGGTTTTCAAACATACTGGTATTTTTTTTTTTTTATCATTCTCTATTAACATCAAAGTTAGCTATTTTTCAGACTGATAAGAGAAAAATTTGACCACACCTATGCTGAGATACCTCAGCATCTTTTTCACAGTTTTTTCACTCTGACTCAGGGTTGGTGGAGGTTTGGATGAAGGTTTTGAAAGTTCTTTTCTCAACCCCGCACCCCAACCTGCTGGAAAACAATAGAAAGTGACAATAGCCAAATAACTTTAAATCCGTAAGTTCTGATCACTTATGACTTGAAAGCTTTATTCTTTTATTATTTATCACTCATTAAATGCTCTGGCTCTCCTTTATTAAATGTTAAATCATCTTAAGTGGTATGGTTCTTGCTATTTGAAATGGCAAAGTGTACGGGAAAAGAGAAAGTGGCCCATTTCCTTGTTAATGTGGCATTCAAATAAAACAGAGTGGGCTCAGCAGACAGGTCAACTGGCTGCTGATGGGGATTCTGTACAATTATTCATAATATAAGAACTATAATTAGGGAGACAATGTCTCCTTACAGCACCACTGAGATTACAAAGCAGGAATTCCGTATTCCCACAGGGTATGGATGGTGTGTGAACCAGAAGATGCTTGAATATGCTGCCCATTGCATCCTTTCTCTTATCCAATGACAGGGCGAAGAGCTGCCAATGGCAGTATGCCCATAACAAAAGCCCACTGACTTTCCAAGGGACCCAATTCGTAATACTCACTGCCCATAGTGGTTTCTTGCCCTACCATTACTGCTTAAAGACATGTATATAAGATAGCTATCAGGAGAAGCCTAAACAAATTAGAGAAAGGACCGTAAAACAAAATTCTATACTTAAGTTGCATTTAAGGACTCTTGTTGACCATGAATCTGAACTTTTTTTTATCAATACATTTTTCTACTACACATGAATAGTCCATTTTTTCTTTAAATTCAATGGATGAGAATCCTCCTCAGCTCTACAAGATGACAAACTCCATGACATATGTCTTCTTGCAGAGTGTATGGCATTTGTCAGGCTCTCAATATCAGTAACTAAATAAATGGACTCTCCTAACTAAGCTTATTTAATGCTAGTAGATATTTTACACACAGAAGGAAGTTGGCATCAGTGGTGCAAAATGAGACAATAGAGACGACTTAAAATCTTTCCTCTTACCTTATCTTTGCTGCTTCGAAATAGGTTAATTTGAGGGCACTTTTTAGCTCCAGATGAAATATCCAGCCAGTTTTCATACTCTGGATTTACACAGTCTTCTTTAAAAGTACACCTATCAAAAAAAGGAAAAGGCAACAAAACAGCAACCCCACACATGCATTAGTTAAAACTTTCTCATATTTGGCTTCAGTACAGAATGCCAGGCTTTGTACAGGATTATTGATTTTGAACGAGAATAGGAACATGATGCTAAAACCATGAAAAGCAACAGGACAACAGCCAAGCATTTTTTCCATCATGTCCACGAGCAGAGAACAAATGTAGACAACACGCTGAACTTTGGCTCCTGCGGCATCTCTCAGGATGACATCGCCAAACACACCCAAAGCTCATCCTCTCTGGATTCTAAAATTAAAGTGCTCCCTTCTAGAAAACCCTGGTGCACAGAGCCCAAGAAAGGGTTTACATATAGTATAAATTTTAGGTTTGTGATTCATTCCCAGAATATCAACCCACAGAGAAAATCTTTTTTTTATTAGAAAAATAATGAAGCCATCTTGTGCTTGTAGTGTGATAATTAAATATAAATATTTCAAGGGCAGAGTCCTCCCAAGAATGTGATAAGCCATTCCATAACCATCTGCTATAGAACATTTATTTAGACAGACACCCAATTATATCAAAAGATATGGGTGCAACACTTTCCAGGGCTATTTTCCCAAGTCTGTCAGCTCAGAGGATGGCCCAGAGAAATCTTAATCTGTGGCCAGGGCCAATGCCTCTAATAAACATGACCAGGGTGAGAGGCCTCCTCTGCAGGATGTCTTGGCCACTGCAGGTCATGCTCAGTTGGGAACTCCTGCCTCACCAGAAGGGCCAGCAACCCCACAGAAAGGACGAACAGCCAGGGTTGTGTTATTCTCAAAGGGGTTGAACTCCATGAATGTTCCATTGGATAATATCAAGAAAAGACCAAAACATCTCTGTTATGTCTATGCCTCGTCAGGGCCTGAGGTTAAAATGGAGGGGTAGAGGAGAACCAGTGACAGTACGTTTTCAAAGAAATGGAAAATTTGTGAATCACGAGATCGAAAAGCAACCAAGTGATAAAAGCTTTCATCTGTGGGGAGTCCCTGTAAGGGTCGGAGTGGAGTGGGATGTGGTCTCCCGAAAGGGTATGCTGACTTCACAAGCATTTTTACTTCCTCTTCTTCCTCTTCTCTCCTTTTTTTTTTTTTTTCATTTGTAAGAATTTAGGCCTCATGGCTTCATCTTTGAGCTCTGTGCTAATTTGAATATGACAAAAATAGAACAGGAAGCCGGTGAGTTTCATTAAACATCATCCCCGGGCACAGTACTCTGAGCAAGTGTTGGGGAGCCCTGCTTGCAGGGATCACATCTGTGTACAAACTCCCCTACATCTGTGTTGGTTCCTTCTCCAACGTCCTGACCGTGGGGATTTTCATCAGCAGTTCTCCAAAGCCATAAATTTATCTGACCCTTGATGGCTAGCTCGTCCGTCACGGACATTAAGTTCAAATTAAACCATCGGTCGGTATGAGGGAGAGGGTGCCACCCAGGGACGAGTGAGGCTGGACTGAAAAACAGAATGACGGAGCTGGTTCCTTCTTCTGGGTTTGAAAGAGGTTATGACTGTCAAAACTACCTGCCTCTCTTGGGCACTCTGGTTTGTGTAAGGCACTTCCTCCGTCTATTAGAAAAACAAAACAAAAAGCCAGTTTTAGAGAGACTGGAGTACAAATATTGTCGTAGGCTCTTAATGCTGCCTGGAAGTCAAGGCCTAAGGGCTGCCAAAAAAACAAGTGTAAAATATTTCATACAAATAGTGCTGCAATTTGCCAATTTGTAGGCAGAACACAGTAGTGCCACTGAGTTATCACTCCCTTTGCTGAACTCCTGTAGCATTTCTTGCCGGAACCGCACATTTTGGTATTTAATCATAGGCTGTGTTGAATTACAACTTAACTGTTTCGTATGTCGGTGTCATTTCTCCCCCAAGTGAGCTCTAAGCTCCTCAAAGGAAGGGAGGATGTCTTTAAGATTTCTTCAGCAAATCTCTCAGTGTCTGGCAGCATGATATGCAAATACCGGGGTTTCAATAAATATTTTTTGAATGGATGGATGAAATATGAAATCGCTGTAGGTCCCTTCTGTTGGTGATTTTTCTTTCTAAAGTTTTCTTATAACGTATGTCTGACCCTTAGTTATGATAAAGAGACTATTGTTACTGTAAGCTCAAAGTTCAAATCCGGGGCCAGAGAGGAAACAGACTAGAAGTTTTCAATTTATCTTTTGAGAAGAAAAAAAAAAAAAGAAAAGAAAAGAAAAAATATATACTGAACCTTTTACTTCCTATTTTGTACAAGGTAGCAACAAAATCTAGCCATGTTAAGCAATTAAACATATATTTCTTGTTTCTAAAACACCTCTGAAATTTCTAAACTCCCATTTCTTGCTTCTCGCCAGTAAAAATAATAAAATTTAAAAAATAAAACAGCAAACCGTGACACCAAGAATGTACAACCAGATGGTCAACCAACAACAGTATCTTATTACTTTTGCAATATTGCAAATTATAAAATCTTCATGACAGCATGTTACCCACACATTCAAATTTCTTAAGGAGGGGGAGCAGATCTTAGAGCCCCCCCTCCCCATTTTAGTAAAACAAAAGCAGTTATTTTGAAACCATCCCTTTCGAAAGCTATCATTCCTACTCCTATGTATCACAAAAGCAACGGTCAGGTGGCACAGACACTTAAGCCCTTTGCCCAAATGAAATTAAAATGTCATGGTTGGACACGACTCTTGGTGAGGCTGATCCTCAGTGAGGTGCTCTCAGGTAGGCTGATCTCTTAAGTGGCTTCATTTCAATTTCTTCAGGCCCCAGATGAGACGAAAATTGGATTCAGATTAGAATGAGCACATTCTGGAGAGAACAGCAAGCAATGGATTTGCTTCCCTTCCTCTGTGTTACTGCTCCTGCCCCATCCTCTACTGAGGGTCTACCCAAAAGTCCTAAGACTCCTGATCACTATTTTCTTTTTCCAGTCCTATTTCCAGGGAGAGCTCATGCCTACACCCTATGGCCAACATGGAGACACTAGCCTATTCGCAAATCAGGAAACAGAACCAGCTCAATGCAAAGAAAAGATTACCTAAAGAAAAAAAAAAACCCAGATCAGAAATTAAAAACAACAACAACAAAACCACTTTATGCAAAAATAGTTTAATGAAGAAAGCTAGTTAGGAAGGCTCATTCTTATTAGTCTGCTATGAAATGTGCTATAGGGCTTCATCTACTCAAAATAATAACAGAGTTCGATACTGCCCACTCAACTATATAAGTACATGGTCCCCCCCTACCTCCGACTCATGAAGAAGTATGTTCAAAACCTATCCAGACCTCCACTCTTGAACAGAAGGTTCCAGACACTTGTCTTTAAGTTTGCTGTTTGGAATTCAGAACATAGTTTCCTAGAATGGGTTTGCTTCCCGGGTTCATGGAAATCTGTCTAAACACCCAAATACCCCAGCAGGAGGTAGCAAGGAGAGAGCGCTGCCCCACATCAGGCATTGGTCTGAGTGCTTACAGGTGGCCCTCCTGCACTAGTCCTCACAACCACCTCGTTCTATAGGCATGAGACAGAGGCTCAGAGAAGTGCAATAACATGCCAACGTCATGCAGCCACAAGTGATAGAAGTGTGCCTGCAGAGCCACCCATTTGGCCACCCTGCTGCATGGCCTCCTATGAACCCTAACTACCCACTTAATAAGGTGTGAAAGGGCAAAGACATTCAGAGTTCCTCCTGGCTTCCTGGGGCCTCAACAGTGGCTGGGGAGGAGGGTGAGGCTGGGCCAGGTTAGGCATCCCAGGGACAGAGATTAAAGAAAGCCAGGCAGAGTCTCTAGGTTGAAGGATAGCAAAGACTTGAGGGTGAGGGGGGTGTCTGAGAGGCCTCTGATTTTCATCGATCACTAGCCTTGAGTACAAAACATGCATCTACAGGTTAAAATCCCAAGAGGCCCCCAATTTACAAATCTATTGCACACACACCTACAATCTGCTTGCTACCTATCTGTTTGTAATTTAGAATACACTTTTCTTCCCCTAGAAATAATGTTATAAACTGTGATTAGGTCTCCAGGTTAGCCCACAAAGCCTATTTATCCATAATGTAACTTCAATGCTACATATTTGCAATAAAGAGTAGCAAGGAAACAATGAGATTGCAGCCATTTGCATTATATAGCAGTTTTTCTTCTACTTTACTTATTTGTGTTTCTGCTCAGCTGGTAGTCTGGGAACAGTGCCCAGCTGGATCCACTCTTAAATTTATTACTATACTATTGTATTTATACAGTATTTCTGGTTTTTTAATGGGTAGGATTTAAATTATTAATTGTTTTCATGCCAACATAAAGAAGAGAGAGACCCACTTCTGAAAAGTAGTTGAAGTTCCCAGGCAGGTAAAATGCCCATGTGCTGGGGGACCTTGGAATCTGACTCTATTAGGCCTCAATCTCTCTCTCTCTTTTTCTTGTTCAGTGAGAGTTTATTTGTCCATCTCAGTACCCAGGTAAATTCACATTCACAACTACAGGTAAAAACATGTAAAATAATACAAACTGAAGGCTACTTTTACCTATTTACTGAATTAAGTAGTGTAATAAATGCTATAGTAAGCCAAAAGCTTCAATCCCACAATTCAGTTTCAGTGAAGTTACAGTAGTAACTTTGTAAGCATGAGTCTTAAAATTTAAGTGACAGATATTAAAGCACTGAAAAACTAGTATGAAAGTGAATTTTGGGGCAGCCCGGGTGGCTCAGAGGTTTAGCGCTGCCTTCAGGCCAGAGCATGATCCTGGAGACCCAGGATGGAGTCCTGCATCGGGCTCCCTGCATGGAGCCTGCTTCTCCCTCTGCCTATGTGTCTGCCTCTCTCTCTTTCTGTGTGTCTCTCATGAATAAATAAATAAAATCTTAAAAAAAAAAAAAAAAAAAAGGAAAGTGAATTTTGGCACATAAGTGAGCTCTTCTGTCATTAGCATTTTGACAACCTGGGAAAAAGGAAGCCCTTTCTCACCTACTTTTCGAGGTACACTATCCAATGAGGTGGGCAACATGCTGGAATATTTAACAGTTTTCAATCTTTGAGTTAGCTTTTCCCTTTTGGGAAGCCCAGAGAGCAACCCAGAGCTTCTCACTGTGCAAAAATTGTCCAAAATCCTAACAGAATTTAGGATCCCTCCTAAATTCTTGTGACCTTTTCTTGTGACCAGCAGGGCCCAGTGTCCCGGCCTCGGGTCCGAGCCCCCAGGGCTCAGATGGGGCCAACTGGACCCCTTGCCAGCAGCTCCACCCTAGGGTGATCTCTTTTCCAAAGGAAACTACTACACCTGCTATCTCTGCTGGGTCCCTGGCATCCATTCCAAGGTCACAATCTACAACACGGTGTCATGGCCCTTCCTCTGGAGACAGCCTCTGACCGACCCTGCCCTGCCACCTGGAGCGCCCAGAGGAATCAAGTGGACATTAAACCTCACACTCAGAACCCACATGCGCCTGGAAGGTTCCAGAAAGGGCCAGTGCAGGGGAGGAGGTGGCATCCTCCCTGCCACCGACCTCAAAAAGCCCACTTACTCAACCTTGAAATAGAAACTCTGAACTCAGAAACGTAACTTCTACTTCCTGCCACTCGAAATTCATCAGCATCCCCTAATCTAATTGTTCACCAAGAGCAGACAGTCCCCGAAGGAAACCGATAACTAAATACCAGGTAATTGGCTTGAATGTGGGGTTGGTGTAACCTCTTCCAAAGATTCTAGACTGATACAGTATCAGAAAACTTTTAGCAAGGGAACAACCCAGCCTCTCTTTCAGGGAACAAGAGGCTGTGTCCACACTGGGGGAAGGTTTCACTACAAGAGCACCCCAAGGTCTTCTGCTGAGTGATTTCAGATGTCTGTGTTTGTAGGAAAGGCAAAGAGGACCTTCTCCTGATGATCCCCAGTCCAGGAGATGAAGAAACCAAACTGGACCGAACAGAAGACAGGAGGCCATCAGTGGCCAACTACACCCTGAATTCAAGGCCTTCGGAGTCAGGAAAGGGCAATGCCAAAATACCAGATCCAAATAATGTGCTGGGGAAGAGAAAAACCTGGAGCTGAAAGGCAATCTACATGATAAAATTGTGCTAATAACAGAGACCATTTAGAAGACTTAAAAAAAAAATGAAACCATCTAATACACCAGGCCACATTCTTTCACATGATTTGATTCATTTATTCTTCATAACAAAGCTATGCAGTAACAATGATCATTGTCCCTGCTTTACAGATGGGGGAAACTGAGTGCGGAAGGCACCATATAACTCTCCCAAGGTCACAGAGTTAGCAGGTGGAGGGCTACTCCTGCAGTCTCACTTATGTGCCTCTGTGACCTCACAAGAAAGCTGACGCTCACTGAGCCCTTCCCACAGGCCAGGTGCTGCTCCCAGGGCTTTGCAGAAATTAACTCATTGATCCTCACAACCACCTCAGGAAGCAGGTATTATTATTACTATTACTACTACTACTATTATTATTATTATTAATCAGGTCCATCACACGGATGAGGAAACTGGAGGCGCAGTGGTCAGGTGGCACAGTGTGAACCTCAGCAGTCTGGCACTGGCGTCCATGCTTTTGTGCCTGGTGCCAAATTCCTCAAAGCTTCCAAAGGCTTCCCAGGATAGCACATGGACCATATAGTAAAAGATAGGTTTTAGTCACTTCCCAGAAAACAACGGTGTTCTTTGGGTTGTTTGAAGTGTTAAGTTTAAGGTAGGGTTCTATTGCTAAGAGGTCTGGGAGACGCTGGCCAAATAAAATTAAATGAATTTCTCTGTTGCAGGATTTCTCAGAGCCTTGACTATGCCGGCATGCTTTGTAACTTTTCAAGACAGGAATGAATGATGCAATATCTTCCAACATTTTTTTTTAGAAGTTCTTTTCATGCATGCTGGGAAATACGGCCTGATCTTGGTCAATGAGTAATAATTCAAAGAGTGGATCAAATGACAAAACTTCAGGCCTTTCTTGGTTTTTTTCCTCAGCTCTCATATTCAGTTGATCAGGACCTATTAACTCTAAGCATCCCTCTATGCTATATCCTGCATTCCACCCTCGTCCATCACTTCTCACCTGGGCTCCTGCCACCTCCAGGGCCTTCAATCAGCCTCCAGATAGACATCTAGGTTATTCTCAGGTGCAGAGCCGATCATAGCACTTCCTACTTAAAAGCCTTCAATGGCACCCGTGCCTGTATCAAACTCCTCTGCCTAGCTGTCTTTTACACCCAGGAACCTAGAGCACACATTTCCATGTTCATGTCTCTATCCTGGCACTATGATCTAGCTCCTGCCTTCTTCTCCAAACTCATCCCTAGGCAACTGTGGCTTGACGAGTCTATTTGACTGATGCATCCAACGCAAACATGCCTGGCTCTTCCTAGCCTATGCTGCTCCCACAGCCCAGAGCGCTCCTGGGTCTGCAGTCTACTTAGTGAAAGTGAGTTCCTTGTTCAAGGCTAGGTCAATGTCTCTTCCTCCATGACATCTGCCCAACCTCCAGGCAAAGCAGCAGCTCCCTCCTTTGTGTCCCTGTGGCACCTTACACACATTCCAGGTATATACAGCACATAGCATCAGTTGCTGATTGCCTGTCCCTCCCACTAGACTGCAGGTCCTCGGAGGGAAAGACTCACCTCATTCACCTTGGTACCCCGAGAACCTAGTGCCATATTTGGCATTCATGCCACAAATATTTACTGAGTGCCCACCAGACACCAAACACCACAGTAGGCACCGTGGACTCATCGGTGTATAAGCCAATTAAAGTCCCCCTGTTAGTAAGCTTACACTCCAGTGACACACAGACAAAAACCAAATAAACCAACAATAATTTTAAATAATTTCAAATTAAAGTCGGTCTTCCGCAGAAACTAAAAAGGTAGCACAGAGGAGCTACTTTAGATTGGTCGGGAAAGATGGCACTTCAGCTCAGAAATCTAGGATGAAAGCCACCGAGCCACATCAAGGATAATGGGAGAAGGAGCAGCATGTGCCAGGACCCCAAGTTCACTTAAAGCTTGGAACTCCATTCTCTGCAAGGAAATGATGAAAGACCAGCCCGGCTCAGAAACGAAGAGGAGAGTGGTTGTGGCAACGACAAGCTGGCGACACTGGGCGAGTCATGCACCCTCCCTGCATCTCAGGCTGTCCATCTGCAGAAATGTGGATGTTAATAGTTTCTGCCTCGTGGAGTGGTTCGCAAAACGTACATCTATTTAAGTAAGGCTTAGGGTAATGCCTCCGTAAATACTAGTCATTGTCGTTACACCTGTTATGTGGGCAAGTGAAACAGACTTTAGGCAAAAATTTGGATGATGTAAGCCATCACACGCAGAATGGTAGTGCCGAGACAGGGATCCGGGTAGTAAAGCTCATCATATGGCCCATGGGCGCTGCTCACACTCGCCAGGTCAGCAGTCAGTGTACCCTTCCTCCCTGAGGAGGCAGGCACAGTTCAAGGCTTCTTGAAGGATTCTTAATCACGATGCACCTTCCTCCCAAGACTAAAGGGCTCTTTGGGGTCTCCCTACACCTTGAGCACCAGCTAGGGGCACCTTCCACAGTGTATGGGTAGGATTTGCTTGGTGTTTGCTTCCCGCCCCAACCTGTGAGCTTCTCCAGGGTAGAGCCTCATTCAGCTCTTTCCCCCAATGGCCTAGTTCAGGGCCTGACCTACGGCCCGAATGCAACAAGCGTTAGCTGAATTGGATTAAGAATTCCATCTTAAAGTGACTAAAATTCTTGACTATGTCTCCATGATACCAGCCTAAGTTGTTTCATTGATTTTTGTTCAGTGGGCTGGCCTGTTAACTGGCATGGTGGGAAACCAGCCTTTGTCTCGAAACTTTGAGCTATTTAGCACACATAAAACACATCTGTGGACTGAAACACTCACACAAAAGGGATTTGTAGCCTTCACCCCGTGTGGTTCTTTTCTGGGTGACGAGCATACAAAAGCTGGTGTCTCTACTTCCAAATGCAAACCACGAGATGAAGAATTTAAGGGAGGTGTTCTTAAAATATGTAACATGGGAATAAACGTGGGAAAACGATGCCCCTTGAGTCCAGAAGATCTGGGCTCAGGGCTGCTCTTCTACACATTTCCTGCACAGTTAGGGGGCACGGCACATTCCCTCCCCTCTCTGGGCCTCATGTTCCCCATCAGGAAAGCAGGTGGCCCATCTTCTCGAGAGCAATACTGAGCGCCACACTTGGCATATCACAAGTGGCCCTCCTCTCTCTATAGCAGAACATAAGCTCCTAAGCTTTACAAAACATTACACAAGCAAAAACATGAAAGGCTGCCTGGAAGGCTTCCAGTGAAGATGGGAACCTTGCATTCGAAGGTGGAGAAGGTGCTGGGAACAGGACATATGCTAGGTCACAAAGACAAGGGAAAACATTTGAGGAATGTTTAAAAGCCAATCAATACCTACTTGTGAAAGTGCCTGCTGCTTGAGATGATAAGGTCATTTAAAAAAAAAATCTATTCCATTAAAACATGTATTTACTAAGAGGGGCGTTCCTAATGGTACTTGTTCCAAGTCAGAGAACATCAATTAAAGAGATGGTACAGATAAGCAGTCTGGATGCTGAGCTCTGAGAACCTCAGCTGCCCCCTCTTTCAGACAAAATGGGCTTCTGAGTAAGACGAGCGTTCTCCCCATGTTGACCTCTGTCAACCTTCAGGGTGCCAGGAGATGTGCCCCCCAGTGATGTCATCTCCTCTCTACTTTCTGCTTTGAACTAAGTAGGAGGTGTTCACAGCTTATGGCAGTGGATAAGGATGAAGAAGAATCCAGAGAGCTGGGTTCACCTGAGAGCCCCCTCCATTGCTCGAAGGCCCCCTAATCACTTTAGGATTCTCAGTAACCCACATGCAGGGGCTGGGCCTCTGCCAGGGTAATTCAGTAATGCCCCGAGGTCCCAAGAACATATCCCTCTTTGCTCCCCACTGCTTCCACCCCACAGACAGTTGTCCTACTTGCTTCTACACAATTAGTCGGCACAATGGGGTCCTCACACAAGAAGGAGGGGCCGCCCCCAAATCCCATTATTACCATTATCGTTGTCATTAGAGCCGCGCTAGACCATAAAGGAGTGTCACTGTACAGGCTGCCAGCACCAGGACACATCCCGGATTGGAAGGAAAGGAGGCCTCAATACAGAATTGGAATCATCTTCTGTGTCAAACTGTCTTCCTGGCCACTCAGCTCGGTGTGGGCATCACCTGGGGGGTGGGATTGGGGGGGTGGAGGGGAAGCATCTCTAAAGCCAAACGTGCTCAGGTCTTGACTGAGACATACCCTCACTGTGAGGCCTTCGGAGACTGTCCGGCTCAAACTGCAACCCCTTGGGCCTCCAGCCAGCACTCCCTAACCCCCGTCCTCAGCTGTATTTTTCTTCAGAATGTTGATCGCCATCTGACATGTTATTTCCTTTTTTATGTTTACACTGTCCCTCTTGCCTCATGGAGTGAGTCAAACGATGTTCGCTCAACATTCATGTCCACCCAGAACCTCAGAAGGTGGTGACCTTATCTGGAAATGGGGTCTGTGCAGATGTAATGAAAGGATCTCAAGAGAAGATCCTCCTGGATTTAAGGTATCCAATGCCTGCAGCCTCGAAAAGAGAAAGGAGAGGGAGATTTGAATGCACCAAGAGGAAAGGCCCATGTAGTGAGAGGGGCAGGGCTTGCAGCTCTGCTGCCAGAAGCCATGAGTCACCAGGAGCCCCCAAAAGCTGGAATAGGGGAGGGAGCACTCTCCCCGAGGGCCTTCAGAGGGAACATGGCTCTGCCGACACCTTGATTTTGGATTTCTAGCCTCCAGAACTGTGAGGGAACAAATCTGTGTTAGTGTAAGCCACTGACTTAGTGTTCATCTGCTAGGGCAGCATCAGGAATCTAACACCGCATCGGAAGGACCTCCACGGGGGCAAGGATTTCAGGCTGTGCTGCTCACCGCTGCATAATCCCAGGGCTTAGGGCAGTGCCTGCCACACACTAGGTTCTCAAGAGATACCAATTAAATGAAGGCATGGATGCTTCAACTTCCAAGGTGGAAGGCTTTCTACAAGTTGGGTTGACTCCGAATCCCATCAGTCCTCCATGCAGGGTCCATTTAGACCAGGCTCTTCCCTCTAGGGAACAATGTCTCTTCCTTGTTTCTCTTCCCTTTCCCTACAGTGGGAGGTGAACGCACTGGTTTAGGAGTTCGAGCTAGGTTCCACCTCTTGTACAACCTGCTGTCGGCGGAATCACGGGCCCCACAGATACCCACGTCTCAGTCCCTGGGACCTGCACATGTATCTCCTGGAACAGCTAAAAGGACTTTGCAGAGGTGTGATTCAGGCTCTCAGGATGGAGAGATCATCCTGGATTATCTGGATGGACCCAAAATAATCACAGGGGGATCAAGAGGAGGTGGGAGGGTCAAGTCAGAGAAGGGGATGTGACGATGCAAACAAAATTCAGAGCCAGAGAGATGTGAAGACACTACGTTGCTGACTTTGAAGAGGCAACAAGTGGCCATGAGCCAGGGCGGGTAGGCTGCCTCCAGAAGCCAGAAAAGACCAGGAAATGGGTTCTCCCTCCAGAAGAAACACCGTCCCTTAGACACCTCGAAGGTAACCTAGCAAAACCCACCACAGACTGCTGATCTCCAGAACTGTAAGATAATAAGCGTATGCTGTTTTAATCACTACGGTTGTGGTAATTTGTGGAAAACAAATATATACCCTAAGGCTGTTTTCTCATCCCCAAAGTGGGTGCTGTCCTAGTACTTCCTTCCCAGGGTAGCAGGAGGACTACAGGAAAAGGGCCTGGAATGCAGGACACAGCGTCCTGTGTGAGCACATCCCCCTCCACCCATGCAGACTGTCTTCTGACTGGCCTGGGGCCCGGGCAGGCTTCCTGTAAGAGGCACCTGCAACTGTGTCCCGAAGGGTCACTGGGCACAGCCCAGCAGGCTCCTACTGGAAAGCCCTCAGGGGGGATTCTCTGCTGATACTGCCCACCTCTCAGGAGGGCAGACCAGGCCACAGGAAGGCCGACCTCATGGATCACCATATACCAAGGGTTGCGTTGGCCAAGTTTTGGGGTGATAACAGTCTATGGCCCTTTGAGTTAAAAAATGGCCAGAGAAACTTGAGGAGAGAATGTCTCTTAGAGGAGAGAGGGGAGGAGACCCCAACCCAGGACAGCAGCGTAAGGAACTGGATGTGGCCACAAGCAAATCATTTAACTCTTTGTTACTCTGGGGCGCTGGAGACAAATATGGTTTAGCAGTCAGATTTCAGTTTTTCTCTCCTGCATTCAAAACCCCTTTCCGTGACCCCCAGCCTTTCAGAAAGGCTGACAGAGGGACTGGTCAGAGCCCCGTTGTCAGGCCAAGTTGAGGACTGATCTACCAACAGCTGCTAGCAGGGCTTTTTGAAGCTTTTCCATGTGTCTACATGGAAGAAATATGTAGAAGAATATGGGCCAAGTGTTAGGTTTATACAAATAATCAAGGGGAACTACAGATACCTTTAGCTAACGCACCTGCTAATTAGTAAGCCTGATCCTGCATACCTCCTGTGTGAGGAGGGCCACGGCAGAGTAGGACAACAAAGACCAGCTCGGCCTTTCCCACATGGCCCATTTTCTGAAGAGGACCCAGCCCTGGTTCCATTGCATGACTGGGACCAGAGCAAGGGGAGCCTCGTGGTGGTGCCGGGAGAGACGGGGAGGCACATGAAATCTGGAGAAAGAGCAGCCAAGTAGATGACTCAGGCAAAGATGTGAAAGCAGCTCATCCATTATGAGGCACACCAAGAGACAGGGTACCCTGGAAGGGGTACAGCTGGGAAATCTGATACAGTTGGTGCTGGGGTTAATGCAGGTCATGCTGGACACTCCCATCAGGATGATCATTTTAAAATACAAATACGGTCATGTCCTCTGCTGAAAATCCTTTAATGGGTTTCCAGGACCCACTAATAAAGTCCAAACTCAGTGCCCTTCAGGTCTTGGTCCCACCGAACCCCCATTCCCTTCCTTCCTTCCTTCTAGAGCCAGTAGCTCTAGGACTAACGGCCAACCTGCCACTCCTTCAAAAGACAGCTCCCTATGCTGGATCCTCTGAAATGCTTTCCATTCCCAGTTCCCTTGGTCAAAGTCTACTCAGGCTTCAAGGCCTAATTTTTTTTTAATCTTTTTTTTTTTTTTTTTTTTAATTCACATTCTAGCAAATTGACATACAGTTCAATATTGGTTCAAGAGTCAAGTTCAAAAAAAAAAAAAAAGTCGAGTTCAGTGGCTCATCATTTACAACATAATACCCAGTGCCCATCACAACAAGTGCCCTCCTTAACATCCATCACCCATCTGGCCCACCTTCCCACCTCACTCCAGCAACCCTATTCATTATCGTTAGCAGTCTCTCATGATTTGTTTCCCTTTCTCTTTCCTCCCCTCCCAAATGTTCATCCATTTTGTTTCTTAAATTTCACATATAAGTGAAATCCCATGATACTCGTCTTTCTCTGATTGACTTATTTCACTTAGCAAAATACACTCTAGCTTGGTCCATATTGTTGCAAATGGCAAGATTTCATTCTTTTTGATGGCTGAGTAATATTCCATTATACACACACACACACACACACACAAATACATATACACACACGCATCCCCACACACAATTTCTTTATCCATTCACTAGTCAAGGGACTTTTGGCCTCTCTCCATAGTTTGGCAATTGTCGATAATGCTGCTATAAACACCATGTACTCCTTTGAATATGTATTTCTGTATCCTTTGGATAAATACCTACTAGTACCATTGCTGGATCATAGGGTAGCTCTAGTTTTAGATTTTGGGGGAACTTCCATGCTGTTTTCCAGAGTGGCTGCACCAGTTTGCATTCCACCAACAGTGCACCAGGGTTCCCCTTTCTCTGCATCCTCACCAACACCTGTTGTCTCCTGTGTTGTTAATTTTAGTCAAGGCCTAGTTTTAATGCCACCTCCTCTCTGAAGCCTTCCCTAACCTTGGTTACAACTAATGGCTCCCTCCTCTGGGCTTCCACCATCACAATAGCTAACATTACTTGAGTGCTCGCTAGGACTCAGGTACCATGCCCAGGGCTTTACGCACATTATCTGATTTAATCTTCTCAGCCACCCTAGAAGGTTTTATCAGCTCTACTTTATGGAAGAGGGGATTTGGCACAGTGAAGGTAAGGAACCTGCTGCTCCTCAAGAAGCCTGGATTCAATCCTGAGCAAGCCAACTCTAGGACCTGCACTCTTCGTCCTCTGCTGTCACCGCCTGCATTGCTGTGCATCCCTAACAGGCCACCCTCCTACATTCCTGTTCAGTGATGACACCCCTGTCCATCTGGTCACCCAAGCCAGATGCCTGCCTCCCTCCCCTACCATCTCAACACCAAGGTCACTGTGTTGCTGAGAAAAGGGCAGTGACTCACCCCGCTGCACCCTCTGAGACTCAGCTCTGGCATCACTCCAAAGTCCTGCTCCCTCTGACTTAAGTACCCATCCTTGGGCTCCAATCTAAGGCCTTGTCCAATCCATCATGTGTTTGGGTATCACTTCTTTATTGTCTTTATGAGGACTTAGATCAGGGGGAAAGAATACATCTTCCAGGTAAACAGTGGCTACCTGGATATTTTATTTTTTATTTTATGGCCCTATTCTGAGTGTGTCAAACTCAAGGGGAAATCTAATTAATCACAAAGTCCTGTCAATTCCATCTCCCAAAACAGCTCTTGAGTCCATCCACTTCTTCCCATTGCTACTATCATCCCTGTAACCTGTTCCCCATCTCCTGCTGGTTTACAACCACCTTCTAAGTGGCCCACAGCATCCAGCAGCTCCCCTCTAGTCTATCTTCACCAGGATGCTTATTCTAAAACACACACCTGATCTGGTCACTCTTCTGCTTGAAACTCTGCAGTAGCTCCCCAAAGTCCTTCCAACAAAATTGAAATTCTTTCATATGGCTTATAAGACCCGTCCTCCACTGCTCCTCCTACCACACCACTTTCTCAACAGTGCTCGCCATCCACCCCCCAGCCCAAGGCTGTATGCTCCGTTCATACTGAGCATCAGGCCAGGTGCTCCCACAGCTCCTGGCTTTGACACACCTGTCCCCCGAGCCAGTCGCCCGCCTCAGCTTTATCTGGCTGGTATCTGCTCATACCTCAGGTTTGGTGTGGACATTCCTCCCTGCCAACCTTCCTTTACTTTGAAGTTGGGTTAGATGTTTTTCATGTGTCTCCACTGCTTCTGTGCGAACCCCTACTATATACTCTACTCACTTATCAGTAGACTGGTAGCTCTTTTACTTGTTAAGGTAGACTGGATTGCTATGCCCAATTCTTCAATCTGTCCCGTGGTGCAATGACAAATCCATACCCTCTGTCCTGTTTCCATCGTCTCCCACTAGGGTAGACAGTATTTTCCTACCCCACTGATGTTGGGCTTGGCCATGTGGTGTGCTTGCCAGCAGAGAACCAGCAACCATGATGTGAACAGAGGCTTTGAATATGCTGCAGAGTTTAGTACGGCCCCTGGTGTCTCCACCGACTGCCCTGACAACGGTACGCGCAGGATGAGAGATGTGTGAAGACGACCTGAATCGATCTCTCGATCTGTACCTGAGGCAAAGGGCATCCTACCCTCAACCCCACCCCCTCCCACTGGAGCTCACCCATGAACAAGAAAACAATGTTTTTTTCTTTTAAGCCACTAAGAATTTGTCAATGCAGTATCACCAGAGCAGAAACCTCACTGATTTACACCTGTCCACATTCCTCACTGGATTGCAGACTCTCCGTAGGCAAGAAAGAACTATAACCCGAGCACCCAGCACAGGCCTTATCACAACGTGGCTGCTCAATAAATATTTGTCAATCGGATATATGGCTGAATGAATGCATGTTCATGTTGTTGACATGTCTGTCTCCCTAGCTGGCCTGGGAATTCCTCAAGGCCAAGAATGGCATCTGATTTCTCTCAATAACACCTCGCCATCTCATTTCCCACATTGGGTTCTTGGTAAATATTCAATAAATATTTGTTGAAACGAAATCAATTGAATTTTGTGGGCTGGTGTGGGACGGAGTCCTTAATTTATGACATTGTTTCCATGGGAGAATGCATTCTGAGTGCCAAACAAACTTGCAAATGAACTTTTGGAACCTCACCCGTTCATTGGTTCAGGATTGCCAGTTTTGTGGAAATCCATAACTGAACACATGTGCTGTGCTTTGCAATATGGGAGAAACTGAGAAACTGCTTCCAAACCCAAGATACTCAGCCTGCAAAAATTCACTTTCCACCCACACAGACAAATTCAGCACAGGTTGGATTTGAGGTTCCAACAATAAAATACTAGACTTTTCAGAGCTCATTGTTTATCTAATTGCTTTTTATCTGCTTATACTAGATGCCTATTCTTAACACCCGATCAAAAGGAAGTTAAGATAGTTTTCTTGCCCACCCCCCGCTCTCAACAAATCCATTTTCTAGACACATATGCAAGAAAGCTCAACCTTCTCAAAAGAGAAAATAAATTATTTTTCTAAATAAATCTGTGACATTTAAAATAAACACAGTGGGATGCTCTACAGTTATAAGAAAACATCCCCTTTAGAATTCCTAATTTTGAATGGTACTGGGAACTCAATATGAGTCACAGATCTGACGCTTAGTTTTATTTTGTCTTAGGCCAGAATGAAGCCAGCTTGAAACTAAGTGATCTGATGTGGCTGGGAAGGGCCATCAGTCTAGAATGTTCTGTATTACTGGATGCACAAGTCTCAACCCATCACTGGTAGAGTTTCTCAATCACTCGATCTACTTCATTCACTTAACATATATTTTCTGAGCACCTATTATGTGTCAGGCACTGTTCTAGACTATGGGGGTATAGTAGTGAACAAGACAGACAAGGTCCCAATATTCACAGAACCTACATTTTAACAAAAGAGGCAGAGAAATAAGATCAGTTCAGACAGCAGTGGGGCCATGGTGAGAATAAAACAGCAAGGTGATTATAAGTGAGGCGAGGCCACTTCAGCTTCAGTAATTAGGAAAAGAGCCAGTGATGGAAAGATCTGGAGAAGAGTATTCTAGACTAAGGAAACAACAAGTGCAAAGTGCCCAAGGCGGGAACAAGTCTGGCATATTCCTAAGTCGGAAAGAAAGCCCAGTGTGGTGAAGTGGAGTGAACAGAGGAGAGAGAGGCATGAGAGGCACAGAAGGGTTAGGTGATGGACACAGGTCCTGCAGTCAGAGAGACCAGATTCTAAGAGAGAAAGCTAATGCAGGTTTTAAACTGGGGAATGACATGACCTGGTTTAGATTTTTAAAAGCATCCTTCCTGTTGGAAAGTATTGAGACAGGGGGAGGGAGGGAGGAAGCATGAGTAGTAGTTGTGTAGAAGGCTGGAACTCCAGCCAGTCACCAAGAAATGCCCTGGTGTCTTCAGCCTCTTCTCTGATCATTCCTCTTAACTTCGTGTGCTCACGGAACCAGCCTCTCCCCTGGGGACACAGTTTCCTTGAAGCCAGCTCAGGGGCTGGCTGCTTCCTCTCACTCATTGTGAGTGTCCTGCTTGCATCTTGCTGCCTTTTCTGGATGCTTCTTCTTTCCTCCCCCTTTCCAAGCCTGCTGCCCAACGCACCCCAGCCTGGAAGCTCAGGCAGTCAGGCCATCTGCCCACACCACCCAGAGCCCAGCTTGTTGCAACCATCTACAGACCCCTCCCACCCCCACAAATTCCTTCCTCCTCTGGACTACTTTGCTCCTCACTCCAACACCGTTTCCACAGTTGGTCTTGGTGACTGCAATTTCCAAACAGACGACTGATCTCACACTCTGCTACCTCAGTTCCTTGACTCTCTCTACCAACAATCTTGTCTTCCATTCTATTTCAGGTACACGATCATACCCTAGACCTTATCATCACCAATAGCATAACCCCCTCCACGACCTCCCTACAGCCCAGCTACTATCCTGTTCTAGTTCCCCAGCTCCAACGAGTCTTAAATCCAACCACAACCCCCTGTGCACAGATCCTGTCACCTGTTCCTATCCCTCACTCCCCTCCTTAGAGTTCACTTCCAGCTGAGAGCCCAGGGGCCACTACTTTAAGTACCAATATCCATGTCAATACCATTGTCCAGGGGCACCTGGGTGGCTCAGTCAGTTAAGTGTCTGAATCTTGATTTCGGCTCAGATCACGATCTCAGGGTCCTGGGATTGAGCCCCACGTCTAGTTCCCTACTCAGCAGGGAGTCTGCTTGTCTCCCTCTCCTTCTGCTCATTCTGTCTCTCAGATAAATAAGTCTTTAAAAAAAATGCCATCATCTATCCCTTGGATACACCTTCAGTTCCCAGGCCCCTCTCGCCTTCTTGACAGATTTCCTGCAAAGCCCTACCTTGCTAAATCTAGCTCTCCCCAAGTCTGTCACTACACCAGCAGCACTGAACACAGCCTTCGAAGAGCAAAACCACACTGACTGCTCTCACTTCAAAAGCAAGACCACTGTCCTCAACTGGGCCCTCCTGCTGTTAAGCCATCATTCTATATTTCCCATCTCTGTTCTCTCTCCAACTCTATTTCCTATAGTCTCTCTCCCTGTCCTCCCTTCAAACCTCTGGCACTTCCTCCCCCACCTCACTCTCACTGGTCCGCAGTCACTGAAAATGATGTAAGCAACACCAAATGACACTGCACATGCTTCCACCGCCCTCCTGCCCGGGGACCCATGTTCTGTACCTTCCCTCCCATGACCAAGGATGACCTGCCCCCTCATGCCTGAGGCTTGCCTCCCTACACGTATGCTAGATCGTATTTTCTTTCATCTTCTGAGACCCGACACTGCGCAACCACCCCTGCACTTTCTTGCACCATCAGTTTCTCCTTTACTGGAACTTCCCCAATAGCCCCAAAGCACAGTGTTCTTTCATGCATCTTAAAAACAACAAGACCCTGGGGCGCCCGTGTGGCTCAGCGGTTTAGCCTCACCTTCCCCCCAGGGCCTGATCCTGGAGACCTGGGATCGAGTCCCACATCGGGCTCCCTGCATGGAGCCTGCTTCTCCCTCTGCCTATGTCTCTGCCTCTCATGAATAAATAAATAAAGTTTAAAAAAAAAACAAACAAGACCCTCTGGATTTTACTTTCTCCTCCAGCATCTGCTCCATTTTTCTGTTTCCCTCAGCAAAGCTCCTCTAAAGAGTTTGTCTCTGCTCTGTCCTCTCATTAGTTTCTCTTGCAGCTTTAGCACCACTTGCCACAAACAGCCCCTGTCATGGTCAATCATTACCTGCTAAGCCCAGTGGCTCAGTTCTCTTGCCCAACCTCTCAGCACCATCTGGCTCGGTGGACTGCTCCCTTTCTTCCCTTGGAGTCCTGAAAACCAACTTCTCAGTCTTTCCTCTTCCCTTTCTGGCTGTCCCCTCCCAATTTTTGTTTCCTCATCATCCCCCCTCCATCCCTAACCACGGTACCACCTCGGTGCTCAGCTCCCCAACTACTTGTCCCCTACATAGCCTCTCTCATCTGGTCTTAGGGCTTCTTGACATCCCATCTAAACACGCCTGAGCCCCAAATTCATCTCACCAGCCGGGACACACTGCCTGTGAACTCCAGACCCGTGTTTGCCAACACAGTAGCCACTAGCTCTGCGTGGCTAATTTATCCCCGGCCACTGCCGAATTCACCCCTGCTCGGGGCTCTGCAAATAGGGGAGCTCTGCAAATAGGGGAGCCTACCTAACTGAAAGGGGTGGGAAAGAGGATGCCTAGTGGGTACCCTTCCCGATGAAACGCTGTCGATGATCAGTTAATTTCTTAAACTCTAGACTTGGGCAAGAGACGAGAAGAAAGCGTTCCTACCCAATTACGATTATTCATGAGAATCCTCCTGGCCCTGCTTCCTTTGTCTGCCTGTGATTCCAAGGGAAACAGCCCCGCAAGGAAGCGCAGGGAAAGGCAAGGGCAAGTGTGCGTCTTGCCACATCTCAGCTTTCTGATTCACCCCGTGAATTCCTAGTTGATTCCAGCCCCACGTTCTTAGTCTATCTCCTGAACCTCT
Source organism: Canis lupus dingo (assembly GCF_003254725.2). Taxonomy (NCBI): domain Eukaryota; kingdom Metazoa; phylum Chordata; class Mammalia; order Carnivora; family Canidae; genus Canis; species Canis lupus. The sequence goes on along the minus strand of NC_064257.1, from coordinate 34,345,802 downwards.
TGCTTGTACTGGAGTCTCGCCCTCTCCCTTCACTGCCCTGGGCTACCTTGCCCAGGGGCTCCCCAGTTCTCTTCCCCGCCCTCTTTTCTTTCCCCCAACTGCCCCTCGTTCAGCCTTCAGCTTCTCTGCACCTGCTCTGCTCCTCCTCATCCCTTTTCACCTTTAAAAACTGAAAGCACCAAACTGACAGACACTGTTATGGGTTTGTTTTTGTTTTTTTTTCCCTCCTCCTGCCTGAGCTGCAGCTCAGGCGCTCTCCTCCTCGTTCTGTAGCGGAGCCGAGTACTGGGTTGCCATGGCAACAGCGGATCCAACCAGGCTGGTCCCAGCAACGCTCAAGGAAGCCTGCTCCGAGCCTGGATGGGTCTGAACATCATCACTCAAGACCAGGCTGGAGGCTGGACACCAGGCCCCGGCCTCGCCGCGCATCAGGAGACAGCAGCGTCCAGAATAAGGCCCCCACTGAGCCCACCGGGTGCATGACATTACGAGGATTCAGCCGAAAATTTTCAAACATCCCTATTCTTTTATTTCCTCTGAGGGGGAAAATCTTTTACCTCTCTCTCTCTGTGTGTTTCTCTCTCTGGAGTCTTGGAGAACTCAGTAGAAAGTAAAAGCAGAGCTCCGGCCTCTCCTTTAAGTGGCCCACCCACCTGGCTCCCACCCCTGGGGGGCTGGACCACCCTGCATGATCGGGGCCCAAGGAGTTCCCCCCATTTGCACAACTGGGAACATCCTGAGAATTAATTAGCATCACCCCGTGATATTTCAGGCAAAGAGCTCATCAGTGCCCCCAGGTCATCGAAACGGATTGTCAAAGTAGGGCAACAAGTGTTCGGCCGCTTGACACTTTTTTTTTCTTCTCTCTCCAAAATGTGAGTTGGTGAGAAAGAATCAGGAAATACCTTTGTAGCGAATGGCACCAACCACAGTGAGGGTCTGCTACCTTCAAACACTCCATACAGGATTGATGTTTACTGCAGTTTGCAACACGAATTCTCCTCACCTAAAAATAAAGACGGCAGTGGTTCAGATGGAATTATAAGCAACACCAGAAAAACTACAACACCTTATCTGATAAAGGGCCACAGGGAGCATATTTATCAACTTGGACTGGGACAGGCTCTGTAATGACACTGGGTGGCAGTTCTCAGAGTTCTGGGGGTGAAGTCGCTTCTCAGCATCCCCTGGGGAAGCCTCTGAGAGTACAGATTCCCAGGTACCCTGCGGCCCCCCACAGCAGAGGCTCCTGCCTGGTAGGGCTGGGATCCAGCCCAGAAATGAGGAGAATCCCACAGCCCTGCCAGGGTAACTCCATCACTTCAGCTCCTGGCTTGCTTGCTCACATTCCCACCACTGGAGTTGAGAGTAGAAGAAATGGGGAGTATTCAAATCATTGCCTGCCCCTAGAGCTGCCTCTTCCAGTTGCCAGGAAATAGCAACCCACAGAGCAGGTGCCTGTGCTGGGGAGACCCAGGTATCTGAGACAGCCAGTCGGGGCCTGGAAGCAGGGTGGCAGGAGGCAGGGAGGACCTCAGTGTCACACGGCGCATTTTCTGCAGGCAAAAATCCCACAGCAGGTAGTAAGGAAACTTGCGGAACTCATTAAGCCAGGAAGTTGTACACGCTAGAAGGTATAAGTAACTTCTTTAAAAGGTTAGAGACACAGAGATTTCTAGAAAGGGTTGCTGAGAAAAATAGGCTATGCTGAGGAGCACTCTTCAATTCTAAGTTGACTTCATGGAAAATAAACCCACCCATTCCTCACAGTCCTCAATGTTGCTGAACGATGTGGGGCACACCACCAGCCTGAGCCAGAATTCACCAGAATGTGGATATTTCCTCATAGCTCACACAACATCCTTTTAATTCTGGGAGGATTTTCATAAATATGTAATCTATCTAACCTTGTTTTCTTATCTGTGAAATGGTGACAGTGCTGTTGACTATTAATACTGTCTGGCACATACTAAGCGCTCAATAAATGTTAGCTATTGCTATTGTGTGAGGAACAGGCTCCACGATCCAACAGACGTGTGAAACCTTACACAGAAAAGGCAAATAGGTTTCCTTAGAACAAGGCTTTTGAGAGCCTTTGAATATGCTAAGCATCACGATACTCCAGGAAGTAGTCAATAGCATCTCCTCCTAGGGCCACTTTTGCTCAGAGCACTTAGTGGAATATGAGTCTCTAGAACATTCTATGAGAACCATTATATGGTGTACTTAAACACACAAACAACATAACTCCATGTAAAAGAGAGAACAATATAAGTACTTACGTTGGACCTGCTTCTCTAACTTAATAACACATTATAGTGACTATCCCACAGCAATGCATAAATCTTCATACAGTTATTTTTAACGGCCACATATTCTATAGACATACCAGGGCATATTAGTTTGGCTGTTACTATCTCCCCAAGAGTCTAGGAAAGAACCTTCCTTAGGTTTCGCCTCTCCAGGGATTATACTGGCTCAGCCAGAAGCTTACTAATAGGATCCCCAGCACTAAACCTAAGTGAAGAATGTAGGTATAACCTGCTTTGATGCCCAGTCAAAAATTCTCCCTAGGACTTCAGACTTTGAATGACCAGAGGCTAAGCGCTCTTTACCTCCCAGAAAGTGAGGACCTGTCAGCTATCCGTGGCTCTCACGGTGGTTCTCAGCTTGAGTTCTGAGGAAAGTAGTAATGAGAATTTATGAGCTATTTGCAATGTTTCAAAAAGCTGAGTGGAAAAACATGCTTGGATCAAGCAAGACTTCAAGAGTCTCCACTTTGGGCTGGAATTTTATCAGCTCTGTGTGATAGCACAGTCCGTTCTCTGGCTGGCAGTTTTCAGATGCCCTTGATAAATAAAGCCTGGGAATGGGAATAGCTACTTAATCCATGCAGTTTGTGGAACAGACAAAAATCTTTCAAAGTGGAAAGCCCAGGGAATAAATAGAATGAAAAGTGTTGAGCAGTGAAACAAGTTGCTGGGGAAGATTCCGTATGGCAAAGAAGTGGTTTACCAACATAGATCAGGTCCACTGCCCATCCCACTGTGGTCATCTTGACAAAGCCAGCTGTTCAATGGGCAAAGGGCAATATGGCCTTCCTAGGAATTCTGGAGACTACAAAGTGCCTGCGTACCTACCTGGTGACTATAACAGCACGTGTAGCTTGATATTATTGCTATTCCCCTTAGAACGAGAGACAAAAGAATGGAAAGTAGGAGTGGACCAAGGGCAGCTGGTCTTTTCTTTTCTTTATTCATGAGAGACAGAGAGAGGCAGAGACATAGAGAGAGAAGCAGGCTCCCTCTGGGGAGCCTGATGTGGGATCACACCCTGAGCCAAAAGCAGATGCTCAATCACTGAGCCACCCCAAGGACAGCTGTTATTCCATTATATAATTCTGTAAGTCTCAATTATCTCCTTTATACTTTGTATGTTCCAGTGGCCATGAGTCTAAATTACCAAGCCAGAAGTGGCTGCTATTTTCCCAAGTTTGGGATCTGATCTTGTTTTCATGGGCTTTAAGGTCAGGCCAGAATTGAAGTCCCAGCCTTGACAGGGCCTAACCTGTGTGTGTGTGTGTGTGTGTGTGTGTGTGTGTGTGTGTGTGTATGTACGCCCTTGAGTGAGTTATTTAACTCCTCCAAGTCTTTGGCTCTTCATATATAAAACAAGGGCAATTTTATCTCATTAAATTATTAACACACTTCATCACCATGGTTTTTATATGTGTGTGTGCACAGGCACAACTGTATGCATGTAGAGAGACCATATTTAGAATGGTAACTAGTATGTGGTCAATAGGGACTGACTAAAAATTAGTTTTTTTCCCTTCCTTGGTGAAAGCACTTTGTAAAAATGAAGAAAATGTAAAAAGATATTCTTTTTATTTCAGTAAGCAGAAGCAAGAAGAAAAACTAACACAGCCAGATAAATTAAGAGAGAGAGGGTGAGTGCCATATATTTCCTGGTTCATGAATGTGTATGAGATTGTGGCCTGATATTAACCCCAAATTCCAAAGCCAACCCCATTGGGTATATTCATAAATGCATCTAACCGTTCAGTGCCCACACAATAAATGTGTAAATTCGGTTACCTTGCTGATTATGCACCCATTTGCAAGCACACCCTCCTCTGGAAAACTTGGCATTGGAAATATAGCCAATAATAAAATTGTCTAAATAGGTAATATTTCTTGCTTACTTACTGACAGTAAGGTTTTTAATTCTGTGTCTGTGAGCCACTGTGGGTCTTCTCAAAGCCTGCAGCAGTGGGTAAACTCAATAGTTCAAAGTAAAAGCTTCACTACTAGATGATGACATTAATTAAGCACTTTTTATTCGTAAGTCAGAAGCAATAACTAGTATTTTTACCTACCTCTTTCCCAGCTGTTAGATAGATGTAGATATTCTTCTTGGGATGGGGAACCAGTTTGTAGAAAATAGGCGTTTCTTCTTTAATTTCATAGATAACCTCTGGACAATTTGAAGTCAAATTCTCACCAAGAATAACCTATATTTTTTTCAAAAAGAGAAATATGATTTCTATTAAATATGTCGAATAGTGGGGTGGTGAGACAAGCTTAATTCTAAGACCACGTGCCCTTGTACTCATTACATATATTGGCTGAGCGCCATGTTCCTTAAGAGTCTCCTGACTCAGTCTTCCACGAGGCTGGTAAAAACGAGCACAGCCACACACACACCCCCCAAAGTCACCCTTCAGTGCGGGGTAAGTGTCCTCACATGTGTAAACTCGAAGGCCACAATTCCCTACCACATCTAGCTTTACAAGAAGCTACAAGTGACAGCTTCATTAACACTGTGCCAAGTGATCTTAAAACTTAAAGGAAGTCAGCTTGACATAGATTTGCACAGATTACTCTGATTCTCCTACAATACTCTACATACTTAGGCATTTTAAAATAACCAGGACAACTTAACAGGCCCAAAGAGGTAGGTATATGTTTATATATAAAATATAAGTGTGGCTTTGAAATTGGACAAACCTGATTTTCACTCACCTCAGTCAATAAATATCTACTGAATAGTCCTTAGGCATCTGGTATGTTCTAGATGTTTGGAAAATGGCATTGAACAAATGGGGTGGGGGTGGGGGGTAAAATCCTACCCTCATAGAACTTGTGAATGTGTGTATGTGTGTTTGTATAGTGGAGTGGTAGCAGATGATACATAAATTATAAACTCTATGAGAAGGTGATGTAGGTCAAAATAAAGTGGGATAAAGACAGAAGGATGCTCCGTGCTCAGGGCAAGTCGCTTTGAGAGGTGGTATTTAGGTAGATACTTGCAGGAGACGATGACTTGGATCATTTAGATGTCTGGGTGACACAGGCTCTTGGACAAGCAACCCACCGGTACTGAGGTAGCCAGTGTGATTTGAACAAAACAAGTGAGGCAGAGAGGCAACAGGGATATAACATAGGTTCTTGTCTGCCTATTGTAAAGACCTCACTCTTATTCCAAGGTGAGAGACATGGAGTCACTGCAGGGTTTGAGCAGAGTAGTGACCTGGTTAAGGAGCAGGTTGGAAGCACAAGTATGGATACGTATCAGGAGACCATTACCATAGCCCTAGAGAAACAGGGTGGTAGCTTGAGCTCAGGTGTGCATCCTGGCTCTATCCTTTGAGTAAGCTGTGCTACTTTGAACCAGTAACTTACTTAACCTTCCTGGGCCTCAACTTCCTTATCTATAAAATGGGGCTAATGATGCCTTTCTTATATATAACTGTTAAGGATCAAAGGAGAATTATGAAAAATGCTTAGCTTGTAATAAATATACAGTAGATAATAATGTTATTAGATTATAAGCTCCTTTTGAGTAGAGGCCATGCCTTAATTGTCTTTATACCATCCCCTTGCCCGTTGCAATACTTTCAAATTCAAAGGTCTTCAATATTTCATCAGTTTGAACACATCCATCTAGAATACCCATATCTGTTTCTCTACCACTGAGGACAGCAATTACATTGGGCACATGGTTGTAAAAGCAAAATTGGCACCTGAGAGACTCTTTTCAAAGTCTACATTCATGCATCTACTGAGCAACAGCAAGCCTGTATCACATATCCTGATGGCAATTACATATTTGCTATTTTATAAAAGACCCCTTATTATTTTGGTACATGGGGCCTCCTCCTGCATGTGACCCCACTCCCAGGACCTGGGCCTGAGTCTGGCTTTGCCTTGCAGGGGTGACTTCCCTCCATCATCTGCTCTGGGTCAAGTCCATTTGGGATTTGGTACAACTCGCACCTCACTAGGAGCCCATGAACTGCCACTAAATTCAGTAGCAGCTCTGTAAGAGTCAACCCCAGTAACTAAAATAGGACTTTCAAAGAAGGACTAGAATCAGTTTCTAAGGGTGGTGGAAAAGGTCTGTGTCACAAGTCTTTTAAAAATGACAATAACTGCACCGTTCAGTACGGTAGCCACCAGCCACATATGGCTATTTAAATTTAAATTTAATTAAATTTAAAGTGTAGAACTTCCGTTAGACTAGCCACATCTCAAGTGCTCACTAGCCACATCTGGGTAGTGACTACCATACTGAAAGTACAGATACAGAACCTTTCCTTTATCGTGGAAAGTTCTATCGGACAACACTGGCCTACCAAAAACTACGAACAAAGGGAAACATCACGCAGACACCGCCCAAGTGTGGACTTGCCAGGTTCTTGTCTTCCCATCTCTAATTCATAGTCCTTCTTAATCAACTCAGATACAAACAATTGATCAGGGTCTAGAAGTGGTCATAGAGAAGAGAGGAAACAGGAAGCCATTAAAAAAAACTTTTGATAAAAATATTCTCAAGTGCAGCTCAAGAGAAGACAGGCTGCTGTCCGGGAAGAATTCATCACGCCAAAGGCATCATTGGGCTGAACCACCCGTGAAGCGTTCTTGCGGATAAAACCAAACCTGAATCTAATCAAGCCTTTAGTGTGAACTTCCATTTAGCATTAGGAAACAAAAAAGGAAGGAAGCAGCTGAATGATAGATACCACAAGAAAACAGCCAAATTCACACTGTGGGACATTCAACAAGACAACAGACTTCATTTCCCCAGTCAGTCAATGGCTGTGGATAAAGGATGGGAGGTGGCTGCTCCAGACTGAGAGAGACATGAGAGACACACAGAGAGAGGCAGGGACACAGGCAGAGAGAGAAGCAGGCTCCCTCCAGGGAGCCTGATGCCGGGAGCCTTGATCCCAGGACCCCAGGATCACCTGAACCCAAGGCAGACACTCAACCACTGAGCCACCCAGGCGCCCCTGTACATGGAGATTTATTGCATCATGCATTATAAGCAAAAGATTGCAACGACCTAAATGCCCAACCATAGGGAGCTGATTAAATATGGTATAAACAGTATGGTACCATGTAGCCATAAAAATAATTAGGAAGCTCTTTGTGTATACGTTGAAAACATTACATATATAGCTATACATATTACATAAACATATTTATATACACATACAGCATGTGTAATATGTTGTATATTTGATTAAATGGGGAAAGACTACCTTCCCTCTTTTGCTCGCAGACATATTTATCTCTGGGAAGATACCCAAGAAACCCATATCCCTGGTGCCCCACAGGTCAGGAACGTGTGACTTTCACTGTATATCCTCTTGGTTCGTTTGAGTTTTGAACAATGTCAGTGTATTATCTGAGAAAAATATGATTTACATTCAAAAAGTGAGAGTGAGCGGGCCAAATTGTTCTTTTTGCTAGACTCTACAGAGAAACAGTCACTATAACCCTGAGGATCGGACAACAGCAACGTCTCATTTCCATCACAGGGGCTCAAACGTGGAGGGATCGGGGTCTCTGTGGTCATGGTCCTCACCTCTCTCAGGTGACTCCAGGACAGAGAGACATGACTTTCTTTCCCCTTTAGATTTCTATTGATGTCACCTCCTCTGCCTCTGATTCCCCCAGCCCATCTCTGAGGCATCAAAACAATACTTGGATCTTCTAACTGCAAAATGTGTGTCAACGTCAACACAGAGAAGCCAGCCAGCAGGACCGGAGCACGGGAAATGTTCCTTCCTCAGCTCAGTTTATTTAGCTGGGCAGCTTTGGAGAAAGAACGCAATGCGTGAAGCGATGCAGGAAGTAACAGTGAGTCACAGAAACCCAAAATGGGTTGAGTTTTGTATAGAAGAAACTCATCCAATTCACACACACTCCTTGGGCATGATGTGGATTTTTAGCTCTTGTTTCCAGAATATCCCTTTAATATCGAACTAATCCAAAGTCAACCTTAGCCTCTGCCATGCATGTTCTCATTTACCCCCTTCATCCTTCGATTCTCAGGCATCACCTCCTCTGAGCAGCTTTCCCTGGTTGCCTTTCTACCTCAACCCACTGTCATTGTTACCCATCAGTCTGTTTCCTCCTCTGGACCTTTCCTACTGTCTGAAATGGCTTTACTGCTGATTAATTCAGTTATGTATCTTCTGTCTTTTTCTTCCCATCACGAGAGCAAGGGGGTTGCCTGTTTTATTCATTTTTGTATCCTCAGCACCCAGAATAGTGTCTGACACATAAAAGGTAACCCAATAAATATTTATTAAATGAAAAAAAATTCTATTAGCATTCAAGATTTTATAGGGCTCTTCAGATTTTTCCAGCTGAAGCCTGTGTAGAAAACAAATTTTCCCCAGTGGAGAATTTCAGTTTGTGTCAACATATTGTTTCTGTTGACATCTCCTAAAGTCTCATGGTAGGCTATTAACTAGCCTTGGGATTTTTGTTGCATACAAAAACCTCCCAACTCCAGTCCTGAAATGTGCAGTGTGTGAGACTTCCACACCAGACAGTTACATTACAAGTTCAACACCACCCACGGAAAAGATAGTCTGGTGAGGAAGATGATAGGGGAGGGGAGGAGGAAAATTAAAAGATTATTCTTTTTTTTTTTTTTTTTTTTTGCTTTACTATTACCATGACATGGAAAAGCCATGGGTATTCAAGAAAGTTAAGATATATACTCCAAATTTCTTTCCTTACACCTCAACTCTGTGGGGCTAACCAGTTAAAGGGCAACCAAGCCAATCTTCTTCTTTTAATAAATAGTTTCTTTAAAATGTTGTGAAGGGGACATAAACCATGCACACACGAGAAAGGAAGGTAATTAACCAACAGTATTTAAAGTGCTTCAGTTGTTAGTAGTAAAGGTGAAATATCAAGATGAAGGCAAACTCCTCTTTTATTTCTAATTTACTTATTTCAGTGTAAAGTAGTAAGAGAAGAGTACAGCTTGAACCACAAGTTCTGGGCTGTGGATTACAAGGCAATAATAGTTCTAAACTGGGGAGTCCCTGCAAACTCACAAACTAAAAAGAATGAGATGGAGGTGAACTTGAACGAGCCTCACAGGATACCCTATACAGCCAGTCACAAGTTTTGACACTGCCTGCTGTTTTGACTTTTTGGCCTGTTACCTCAGCTCAGCCATCCCCACCACCCCAACCTTCCAGTCCCAGGTCCTGTCCTAGGTTCTGCTCGGCTTCCTTTCCCTTACTTGAACATTCCATGGGAATAAAAATAGAGCTTGTCTTTATAAAATATTTCGTTATTTTTGTTAGGTCTTTTTTTCATTTGAAAACTTCCAAACCAGAATCAAGGCACACTTCAGGTGTCACACGCTTTACAAATTTCTGTGAGAATACAGAAGAACTTTCTGGAACTGGTCTGAATTTTGCTCCACGGTCTGGATAAATGAAATCCACCTGGAGGATTAGAGTTTTGAGGGCCACCTGGCTAGCCAGTCGCGACTCTAAGCAGCGAGAGCAGTGCTTCTCTGCTGGACACAGGGAGGGGACATGCAGGATGGGGCTTCTGTACCCTGAAACCTACTTCAGTCCTAGGGATGTTGGAGGAACCCAACACTGCGAGAGCCATTCCAAAAATCAACTTGAACACAGATCTCCTACCTTTGCTCTCAAAGAGCCCATGGGGGAAAAGCTGAAGTCCCACAGGAGGTTCAGAGGCTCCCATGAGCTACTTGCAGCCCTGGGAGGAGGAGGCTCTGCTGCCTTCCTCTAATACAGAAGTATGCACTGTGCTGGGCTGCCAGATGCTGTCCCCAAATAGGAACAAACTAAAACCACAGAAGCCAGAGCCCCTTCTCACAAAACCTCAAATACTTGCATCTTGGTATTAACCCAGACACTCCAATATTTGAAAGAAAATGTAAAAACACAGAACAAAAACAGTCCCACACATCCTACCAAGCTCTGCACACTGCATGTTAATTGTCAGTGCAGTTTGGTTGGGGGACAGGTTGCTTTAGTCCCAATCACCTTGAGCAAGTTACCTCATCTCTGCGAGCCTCGGGTTTTTTTCATTTTTCAAGTAGGGATGGTAACACTATTTGCCTCACGAGGATGAAGCGAGCTGACCCATGCAGACACTGGTTCTAATGCCTGGCACAGAAGTCAGAGCTCAGAAATGTTAGCTATTACTATGCCTCGGCTGCTGCCTCTTCTTTTATGCTTACAGGAAAGGTTAATGGGCATGCATAAAGTCACAAATTTCAAATTTCATGCATATTCCATTATTACTTATTTTAACACCTGGAAAAGCTCAAAATATTCAATCGTGCCCTTGAAATGAGGACAATTTTCTATATGCGACAGTCAGCTCAAAGGAATCCAAAGCCCACCATAGGCTGTGCCACCGTCTGGACAAACATTCGGCGTTTGTCTATAAGACCGGGTGCGCACTCTGCAGCGTGCAGGCTTGCAACACGTGACATGTGCGTCCCCAAAAGCTGACTTCAGCGTGGCCATCCTCGCTCAGCTGATCTCACAGGAGACGCTGACAACTGAGAAAGTACAGCATGCAATCTTGTTCAGAAGGGAAGTAAAATGAGGAAATAGCAGGCCGGGGAGGGGGTTGGTGGGAGAGTGACGACACAAAACCCATCTCACAGCCATTAGGATCACACTTCACAAAGTTAAAGAGGAAGGATACACTGTTAAAAGGACCCTTTCAAGTTCTGAATTCCTTCCATTTTTCTAAAATCTTACAAAGGGACCTAGGAATAAAGGCAGGAGAAAGAGGGCAGCGAAGGCATTCGCACATTGCCAAGTCTTTTCGGTTTTCCACTTCTCCCGGCAAAATTTTACCTTTGGGGGTGGTGCAAGATCACCTGGAAGCAGCATGGGTCCTTAAGGACACTTGGAAAATGAATCAGTAGCTCGGCCTGAGCCCAATGTCATGTTTCCACATTATAGAACATGATACAGCTATTTAAAAATACTGTTTACAAAGGGTCTGCCGTAACATTTTAATTCTGGCATTTTTCCTTCATTAACTGAAGGGGAAAAAAATGGATGTAAAATTGGATAGAGTCTGACCTCAACTATGCGCAAAAAAAAAAAAATCTAAAATGCTGCCAACAGTTGCCTCTACATAATAGAACAAGAGGTGGGTTGGGGTTTTTTTTTGGGGGGGGGGTGTTCTGTTTTCCCCTCAACCCCTGCTACTTTGTAACCTTCTCTAGGAACATATATTACTTTCACAATAAGAAAAAATTATTTAAATGACCTGAGGTTTAAAGTTGCACTAAATTATGTTAAAATTCCGTGAGGTTTTCAGAGGCTTAGATTAGAGTTTGTGTGTGTGTCTATGTGTGTATGTCGTGATTAAAAAAAAGAAAAAGAAAAAGAAAAAAAAGCAATTGGCCCCCAACTGCTGTTTCCTGCCCCTCATCCAACCAGACATATACTACAGTGCCTGGCATCTCAAAAGGCTGCCAACTCTTGATCATTGTGAATCTGATGAGTCAGGCTGTGGGGGATCCAAGCCCCTTTCTTCTCCTCCTCCCACCGGCTGCCTCGGGTTGGGTTTTGTTTTTCGTTGCTCATTAGTACCTCCACTCTGTGGCTTAAGAAGCCAAGCTTGTGTCTATCAATGTTCGTCTCTTCTAACGGTTCTGGTGACAAGTCTGGCAAGGGAGAAGCTTGAAGTTTTTGAATAAAGGGCTTCAGGAATGATCTGTGCCTTCCAATCATCGACACAATCCTGGTCTTGGGACTCTGGGTAATTTTATGGGCGGCATCCAAGAATCTGTACATGGGATACACAGGGGATGTCTTGGGAATTCCTGGGCTGTCCGAGGGAGCCTGGCAGGCCAAGTCAGTTCAACTTGACCCTCACAACTTCCTCCTGAGGGAAGGGACCTTCTTGAGGGAAGCCGGGAGCCAGGATTAACTCCCAAGACATTATCGTGCCATTAGCTGTTCCTTCAATCAGATAGATGGTCTGCCTCCGTCTAGGGCTGGGTTTCTTCCAGGAGCTTCTAAAAACCCTGACCAACACCCCGGGAGCACTGGTTCCCCCATCACTGGCCTCCACGGATCCCTATCAACGTGCCTCCCATCCTTCACTCCCACCCCCTCCAGGGAACGCTCAGGGAACGGCTGCCCGGGCCTGGCACACAGATTACAAACTCAGGGTGGCACAAGGGACATTAGCGCAGGCTCTGGAGTCACTCCAGATTCAAATCTCTGTTCTGCCGTCTGTCCCTTGGGCAAACCGTCCACTTTCTCTGGGCCTCACGTCCCTCATGGGGAAGAGGGGTGTCGTATGTAACTACCTCACAGGAGGGGGCTGAGTCAGAGCACGCAGAGGGCCTGGCACAAGGGCAAACACTGTACAAACATCAGCAGTCACAAAATAAACCAGAACACCCAACCAGCCCATGTTATCTGAATCCTAAAAACAAGGCCTCAGGTATGGCTTTTGAAGGTGTGCACCACACAGGCGCCGGGGAAAGCCACACGCCAGTCAGCTACCTCTTCCTCGGCAGTGTCGAGCTGCCGCCAGGCCCAGCCCCAGCCCCAGCCCCCCGGTGCCACAGCGTCACTGAAAACTGGCCAGGGGCACACAAACTCCTGGGCTGAGCACACAGGACAGGCCATCCCCTGGGGAGCTATTTACGGCCCTGTGTTCCTTCACCTCTGATTTATCCTGAAACAGTTTGGTTGGCTAAGCTTTGGGGAAACACTGTTCTTGTCCTAAAACTCATCAAAAATATCCTCAATCTGAAGAGATAATTGGTGAGGAGGCCCCGGTAAGGATGGATGGCAACCTTTTCCTCAGCCAGGTTCATGGGTCCAATTTGCCTGACCAGGTTGGTGAGAGCCACACGTGTCACTGCCCCGGCACCAAGCAACTTGTGTCGAATGACTGATGGGTGTTTACCTTTCCCCAGGAAAGAAATCTAACACAACAGGAAAGATGATCAATGTATATTTTAAAAGAATGTGTATACAAACAAACTCTTTCCCATATGTTACTGGGTTTCCTCCAAAGAAAACAGATTAAATCAAATGCCTACCAGGCACCGAGCATTGTATTAGGCTGTGGGGATCCAGGACCCCCTTCTTGAGAAGCTTAAAAAAATCAAGTTGGGGAGGCAAGACAAACATGAGTGAAGAGGTTGGGCATCAAAACGAGACATCTGTAATGAGCCAAAAGAATGAGGCAGATAATGAGTATTTCAGATGAGGGGAAAACATGATCGGCCTGGCTTCAAACAGGAGATGGAGCATGAGCTGAGCAGAAGCATAGACATGTAGGATTCAGTAAAGAAAGTAAAAAAAAAAAAAAAAAAAAAGGCAAGCAAAGCAAGCAATCCCAGAAGAGGGCACAGTGGGAATAAAGGTTGGGGCTGGTGGGGGCGGGGGGGACCAGAGGACACAATGCACATGGGGGAACAGATAGGTTTGGCTAGAGCAGGGGATGAGTGCACAGAAGACAGAATTAGAGGCCATCAGGAAAGGAAGGGGTTTTCTAGGTTGTCCAGCCCAATCTCATTTTAGAGATGAGGAACGGGAAGCTCAGAGACATTAGGGGATTCACCTACAGCCGCACAGCTAGTTGTCGATGGGAGATCAATTGAGAAATCAAATCTACTTGTACTCGATTTGGAATCTGAGCTGACAGTAAATCAACTGGCTACCAGGAGGCAAAAGGACATCAGCCTAGGGTGACAGAAACCATGCGGTTCCCAGCTATGAATGTTGATGGAGGCCACAGGAAGGTGTTCAATAAATGCTTGCCAATGGAACTGATAAGCTAGCCACTCTACCACTTCAGACAAGTCATTACTGTCTCCTCCTCCCACTGCCCCCCCACCCCCCAGCGAATAAAAATCCCAACTTGACCAGTGGTATACCCATTTATGGGGAGAAAAGGCTCCTCTGAGATACAAGTCAGGGGGAGTCTCCAAGGATGTCAGGGGAAGTCTCCAAGTATGTCTAACCTCTCTGTGGTATGAGTACCAAGGGCAGAAAACAAAACCCCTCCATGGGTGGCAAGCAGGCTTGGAGGGA